>NC_086451.1:298084658-298760306 GCF_028390025.1 Pseudophryne corroboree
ACTGTCCTCCTGCTATATACTGCGCACAACTAAAATGCTGCACAGGTATGGATGCATAGTATACTTGACGACACAGAGGTAGAGCAATGGACTACTGTACCGTACTGCTATATATATGCTGGTGGTCAGCAAAATTCTGCACTGTCCTCCTACTATATACTGCGCACAACTAAAATGCAGCACAGGTATGGATGCATAGTATACTTGACGACACAGAGGTAGAGCAATGGACTACTGTACCGTACTGCTATATATACTGGTGGTCAGCAAAATTCTGCACTGTCCTCCTACTATATACTGCGCACAACTAAAATGCAGCACAGGTATGGATGCATAGTATACTTGACGACACAGAGGTAGAGCAATGGACTACTGTACCATACTGCTGTATATATACTGGTGGTCTGCAAAATTATGCACTGTCCTCCTACTATATGCTGCGCACAACTAAAATGCAGCACAGGTATGGATGCATAATATACTTGACAACAAAGAAGTAGAGCAATGGACTACTGTACCATACTGCTATATATATACTGGTGGTCAGCAAAATTCTGCACTGTCCTCCTACTATTTACTGCACACAATTACAATGCAGCACAGGTATGGATGAATAGTATACTTGACGACACAGAGGTAGAGCAATGGACTACTGTACCATACTGCTATATATATACTGGTGGTCAGCAAAATTCTGTACTGTCCTCCTACTATATACTGCGCACAACTACAATGCAGCACAGATATGGATAGTATACTTGATGACACAGAGGTAGAGCAATGGACTACTGTACCGTACTGCTATATATATACTGGTGGTCAGCAAAATTCTGCACTGTCCTCCTACTATATACTGCGCACAACTACAATGCAGCACAGGTATGGATGCATAGTATACTTGACGACACAGAGGTAGAGCAATGGACTACTGTACCGTACTGCTGTATATATACTGGTGGTCAGCAAAATTATGCACTGTCCTCCTACCATATACTGCGCACAACTAAAATGCAGCACAGGTATGGATGCATAGTATACTTGACGACAGAGAGGTAGAGCAATGGACTACTGTACCATACTGCTATATATATACTGGTGGTCAGCAAAATTCTGCACTGTTCTCCTACTATATACTGCGCACAACTAAAATGCAGCACAGGTATGGATGCATAGTATACTTGACGACACAGAGGTAGAGCAATGGACTACTGTACCATACTGCTATATATATACTGGTGGTCAGCAAAATTCTGTACTGTCCTCCTACTATATACTGCGCACAACTACAATGCAGCACAGATATGGATAGTATACTTGACGACACAGAGGTAGAGCAGTGGACTACTGTACCGTACTGCTATATATATACTGGTGGTCAGCAAAATTCTGCACTGTCCTCCTACTATATACTGCGCACAACTAAAATGCAGCACAGGTATGGATGCATAGTATACTTGACGACACAGAGGTAGAGCAATGGACTACTGTACCGTACTTCTATATATATACTGGTGGTCAGCAAAATTCTGCACTGTCCTCCTACTATATACTGCGCACAACTAAAATGCAGCACAGGTATGGATGCATAGTATACTTGACGACACAGAGGTAGAGCAGTGGACTACTGTACCGTACTGCTATATATATACTGGTGGTCAGCAAAATTCTGCACTGTCCTCCTACTATATACTGCGCACAACTAAAATGCAGCACAGGTATGGATGCATAGTATACTTGACGACACAGAGGTAGAGCAATGGACTACTGTACCGTACTTCTATATATATACTGGTGGTCAGCAAAATTCTGCACTGTCCTCCTACTATATACTGCGCACAACTAAAATGCAGCACAGGTATGGATGCATAGTATACTTGACGACACAGAGGTAGAGCAATGGACTACTGTACCATACTGCTATATATATACTGGTGGTCAGCAAAATTCTGTACTGTCCTCCTACTATATATTGCGCACAACTACAATGCAGCACAGATATGGATAGTATACTTGACGACACAGAGGTAGAGCAGTGGACTACTGTACCGTACTGCTATATATATACTGGTGGTCAGCAAAATTCTGCACTGTCCTCCTACTATATACTGCGCACAACTAAAATGCAGCACAGGTATGGATGCATAGTATACTTGACGACACAGAGGTAGAGCAATGGACTACTGTACCGTACTTCTATATATATACTGGTGGTCAGCAAAATTCTGCACTGTCCTCCTACAATATACTGCGCACAACTAAAATGCAGCACAGGTATGGATGCATAGTATACTTGACGACACAGAGGTAGAGCAGTGGACTACTGTACCGTACTGCTATATATACTGGTGGTCAGCAAAATTCTGCACTGTCCTCCTACTATATACTGCGCACAACTAAAATGCAGCACAGGTATGGATGCATAGTATACTTGACGACACAGAGGTAGAGCAATGGACTACTGTACCGTACTGCTATATATACTGGTGGTCAGCAAAATTCTGCACTGTCCTCCTACTATATACTGCGCACAACTAAAATGCAGCACAGGTATGGATGCATAGTATACTTGACGACACAGAGGTAGAGCAATGGACTACTGTACCGTACTGCTATATATATACTGGTGGTCAGCAAAATTCTGCACTGTCCTGCTATATACTGCGCACAACTAAAATGCTGCACAGGTATGGATGCATAGTATACTTGACGACACAGAGGTAGAGCAATGGACTACTGTACCGTACTGCTATATATATACTGGTGGTCAGCAAAATTCTGCACTGTCCTCCTACTATATACTGCGCACAACTAAAATGCAGCACAGGTATGGATGCATAGTATACTTGACGACACAGAGGTAGAGCAATGGACTACTGTACCGTACTGCTATATATACTGGTGGTCAGCAAAATTCTGCACTGTCCTCCTACTATATACTGCGCACAACTAAAATGCAGCACAGGTATGGATGCATAGTATACTTGACGACACAGAGGTAGAGCAATGGACTACTGTACCGTACTGCTATATATATACTGGTGGTCAGCAAAATTCTGCACTGTCCTCCTACTATATGCTGCGCACAACTAAAATGCAGCACAGGTATGGATGCATAATATACTTGACGACACAGAGGTAGAGCAATGTACTACTGTACCGTACTGCTATATATATACTGGTGGTCAGCAAAATTTGCACTGTCCTCCTACTATATACTGCGCACAACTAAAATGCAGCACAGGTATGGATGCATAGTATACTTGACGACACAGAGGTAGAGCAATGGACTACTGTACCGTACTGCTATATATATACTGGTGGTCAGCAAAATTCTGCACTGTCCTCCTACTATATGCTGCGCACAACTAAAATGCAGCACAGGTATGGATGCATAATATACTTGACAACAAAGAAGTAGAGCAATGGACTACTGTACCATACTGCTATATATATACTGGTGGTCAGCAAAATTCTGCACTGTCCTCCTACTATTTACTGCACACAATTACAATGCAGCACAGGTATGGATGAATAGTATACTTGACGACACAGAGGTAGAGCAATGGAATACTGTACCATACTGCTATATATATACTGGTGGTCAGCAAAATTCTGTACTGTCCTCCTACTATATACTGCGCACAACTACAATGCAGCACAGATATGGATAGTATACTTGACGACACAGAGGTAGAGCAATGGACTACTGTACCGTACTGCTATATATATACTGGTGGTCAGCAAAATTCTGCACTGTCCTCCTACTATATACTGCGCACAACTACAATGCAGCACAGGTATGGATGCATAGTATACTTGACGACACAGAGGTAGAGCAATGGACTACTGTACCGTACTGCTGTATATATACTGGTGGTCAGCAAAATTATGCACTGTCCTCCTACCATATACTGCGCACAACTAAAATGCAGCACAGGTATGGATGCATAGTATACTTGACGACAGACAGGTAGAGCAATGGACTACTGTACCATACTGCTATATATATACTGGTGGTCAGCAAAATTCTGCACTGTTCTCCTACTATATACTGCGCACAACTAAAATGCAGCACAGGTATGGATGCATAGTATACTTGACGACACAGAGGTAGAGCAATGGACTACTGTACCATACTGCTATATATATACTGGTGGTCAGCAAAATTCTGTACTGTCCTCCTACTATATACTGCGCACAACTACAATGCAGCACAGATATGGATAGTATACTTGACGACACAGAGGTAGAGCAGTGGACTACTGTACCGTACTGCTATATATATACTGGTGGTCAGCAAAATTCTGCACTGTCCTCCTACTATATACTGCGCACAACTAAAATGCAGCACAGGTATGGATGCATAGTATACTTGACGACACAGAGGTAGAGCAATGGACTACTGTACCGTACTTTTATATATATACTGGTGGTCAGCAAAATTCTGCACTGTCCTCCTACTATATACTGCGCACAACTAAAATGCAGCACAGGTATGGATGCATAGTATACTTGACGACACAGAGGTAGAGCAATGGACTACTGTACCGTACTTCTATATATATACTGGTGGTCAGCAAAATTCTGCACTGTCCTCCTACTATATACTGCGCACAACTAAAATGCAGCACAGGTATGGATGCATAGTATACTTGACGACACAGAGGTAGAGCAGTGGACTACTGTACCGTACTGCTATATTTTTACTGGTGGTCAGCAAAATTCTGCACTGTCCTCCTACTATATACTGCGCACAAATAAAATGCAGCACAGGTATGGATGCATAGTATACTTGACGACACAGAGGTAGAGCAATGTACTACTGTACCGTACTGCTATATATATACTGGTGGTCATCAAAATTCTGCACTGTCCTCCTACTATATGCTGCGCACAACTAAAATGCAGCACAGGTATGGATGCATAATATACTTGACGACACAGAGGTAGAGCAATGTACTACTGTACCGTACTGCTATATATATACTGGTGGTCAGCAAAATTTGCACTGTCCTCCTACTATATACTGCGCACACCTAAAATCCAGCACAGGTATGGATGCATAGTATACTTGACAACAAAGAAGTAGAGCAATGGACTACTGTACCATACTGCTATATATATACTGGTGGTCAGCAAAATTCTGCACTGTCCTCCTACTATTTACTGCACACAATTACAATGCAGCACAGGTATGGATAAATAGTATACTTGATGACACAGAGGTAGAGCAATGGACTACTGTACCATACTGCTATATATATACTGGTGGTCAGCAAAATTCTGTACTGTCCTCCTACTATATACTGCGCACAACTACAATGCAGCACAGATATGGATAGTATACTTGACGACACAGAGGTAGAGCAATGGACTACTGTACCGTACTGCTATATATATACTGGTGGTCAGCAAAATTCTGCACTGTCCTCCTACTATATACTGCGCACAACTACAATGCAGCACAGGTATGGATGCATAGTATACTTGACGACACAGAGGTAGAGCAATGGACTACTGTACCGTACTGCTGTATATATACCGGTGGTCAGCAAAATTATGCACTGTCCGCCTACCATATACTGCGCACAACTAAAATGCAGCACAGGTATGGATGCATAGTATACTTGACGACACAGAGGTAGAGCAATGGACTACTGTACCATACTGCTATATATATACTGGTGGTCAGCAAAATTCTGCACTGTTCTCCTACTATATACTGCGCACAACTAAAATGCAGCACAGGTATGGATGCATAGTATACTTGACGACACAGAGGTAGAGCAATGGACTACTGTACCATACTGCTATATATATACTGGTGGTCAGCAAAATTCTGTACTGTCCTCCTACTATATACTGCGCACAACTACAATGCAGCACAGATATGGATAGTATACTTGACGACACAGAGGTAGAGCAGTGGACTACTGTACCGTACTGCTATATATATACTGGTGGTCAGCAAAATTCTGCACTGTCCTCCTACTATATACTGCGCACAACTAAAATGCAGCACAGGTATGGATGCATAGTATACTTGACGACACAGAGGTAGAGCAATGGACTACTGTACCGTACTTCTATATATATACTGGTGGTCAGCAAAATTCTGCACTGTCCTCCTACTATATACTGCGCACAACTAAAATGCAGCACAGGTATGGATGCATAGTATACTTGACGACACAGAGGTAGAGCAGTGGACTACTGTACCGTACTGCTATATTTTTACTGGTGGTCAGCAAAATTCTGCACTGTCCTCCTACTATATACTGCGCACAACTAAAATGCAGCACAGGTATGGATGCATAGTATACTTGACGACACAGAGGTAGAGCAATGGACTACTGTACCGTACTGCTAAATATATACTCGTGGTCAGCAAAATTCTGCACTGTCCTCCTACTATATACTGCGCACAACTAAAATGCAGCACAGGTATGGATGCATAATATACTTGACGACACAGAGGTAGAGCAATGGACTACTGTACCGTACTGCTATATATATACTGGTGGTCAGCAAAATTTGCACTGTCCTCCTACTATATACTGCGCACACCTAAAATCCAGCACAGGTATGGATGCATAGTATACTTGACAACAAAGAAGTAGAGCAATGGACTACTGTACCATACTGCTATATATATATACTGGTGGTCAGCAAAATTCTGCACTGTCCTCATAGTATATACTGCGCACAACTACAATGCAGCACAGATATGGATAGTATACTTGACGACACAGAGGTAGAGCAGTGGACTACTGTACCGTGATGGTATATATATATACTGGTGGTCAGCAAAATTCTGCACTGTCCTCCTACTATATACTGCGCACAACTAAAATGCAGCACAGGTATGGATGCATAGTATACTTGACGACACAGAGGTAGAGCAATGGACTACTGTACCGTACTGCTATATATACTGGTGGTCAGCAAAATTCTGCACTGTCCTCCTACTATATACTGCGCACAACTAAAATGCAGCACTAAATGCATAGTAGGAGGACAGTACAGAATTTTGCTGACCACCAGTATATATATATAGCAGTATGGTACAGTAGTCCATTGCTCTACCTCTGTGTCGTCAAGTATACTATTCATCCATACCTGTGCTGCATTGTAATTGTGTGCAGTAAATAGTAGGAGGACAGTGCAGAATTTTGCTGACCACCAGTATATATATAGCAGTATGGTACAGTAGTCCATTGCTCTACTTCTTTGTTGTCAAGTATATTATGCATCCATACCTGTGCTGCATTTTAGTTGTGCGCAGCATATAATAGGAGGACAGTGCAGAATTTTGCTGACCACCAGTATATATATAGCAGTACGGTACAGTAGTCCATTGCTCTACCTCTGTGTCGTCAAGTATACTATGCATCCATACCTGTGCTGCATTTTAGTTGTGCGCAGTATATAGTAGGAGGACAGTGCAAATTTTGCTGACCACCAGTATATATATAGCAGTACGGTACAGTAGTACATTGCTCTACCTCTGTGTCGTCAAGTATATTATGCATCCATACCTGTGCTGCATTTTAGTTGTGCGCAGCATATAGTAGGAGGACAGTGCAGAATTTTGCTGACCACCAGTATATATATAGCAGTACGGTACAGTAGTCCATTGCTCTACCTCTGTGTCGTCAAGTATACTATGCATCCATACCTGTGCTGCATTTTAGTTGTGCGCAGTATATAGTAGGAGGACAGTGCAGAATTTTGCTGACCACCAGTATATATAGCAGTACGGTACAGTAGTCCATTGCTCTACCTCTGTGTCGTCAAGTATACTATGCATCCATACCTGTGCTGCATTTTAGTTGTGCGCAGTATATAGTAGGAGGACAGTGCAGAATTTTGCTGACCACCAGTATATATATAGCAGTACGGTACAGTAGTCCATTGCTCTACCTCTGTGTCGTCAAGTATACTATGCATCCATACCTGTGCAGCATTTTAGTTGTGCGCAGTATATAGCAGGACAGTGCAGAATTTTGCTGACCACCAGTATATATATAGCAGTACGGTACAGTAGTCCATTGCTCTACCTCTGTGTCGTCAAGTATACTATGCATCCATACCTGTGCTGCATTTTAGTTGTGCGCAGTATATAGTAGGAGGACAGTGCAGAATTTTGCTGACCACCAGTATATATAGCAGTACGGTACAGTAGTCCATTGCTCTACCTCTGTGTCGTCAAGTATACTATGCATCCATACCTGTGCTGCATTTTAGTTGTGCGCAGTATATAGTAGGAGGACAGTGCAGAATTTTGCTGACCACCAGTATATATATAGCAGTACGGTACAGTAGTCCATTGCTCTACCTCTGTGTCGTCAAGTATACTATGCATCCATACCTGTGCTGCATTTTTGTTGTGCGCAGTATATAGTAGGAGGACAGTGCAGAATTTTGCTGACCACCAGTATATATAGCAGTACGGTACAGTAGTCCACTGCTCTACCTCTGTGTCGTCAAGTATACTATGCATCCATACCTGTGCTGCATTTTAGTTGTGCGCAGTATATAGTAGGAGGACAGTGCAGAATTTTGCTGACCACCAGTATATATATAGAAGTACGGTACAGTAGTCCATTGCTCTACCTCTGTGTCGTCAAGTATACTATGCATCCATACCTGTGCTGCATTTTAGTTGTGCGCAGTATATAGTAGGAGGACAGTGCAGAATTTTGCTGACCACCAGTATATATATAGCAGTACGGTACAGTAGTCCACTGCTCTACCTCTGTGTCGTCAAGTATACTATCCATATCTGTGCTGCATTGTAGTTGTGCGCAGTATATAGTAGGAGGACAGTACAGAATTTTGCTGACCACCAGTATATATATAGCAGTATGGTACAGTAGTCCATTGCTCTACCTCTGTGTCGTCAAGTATACTATGCATCCATACCTGTGCTGCATTTTAGTTGTGCGCAGTATATAGTAGGAGAACAGTGCAGAATTTTGCTGACCACCAGTATATATATAGCAGTATGGTACAGTAGTCCATTGCTCTACCTCTGTGTCGTCAAGTATACTATGCATCCATACCTGTGCTGCATTTTAGTTGTGCGCAGTATATGGTAGGAGGACAGTGCATAATTTTGCTGACCACCAGTATATATACAGCAGTACGGTACAGTAGTCCATTGCTCTACCTCTGTGTCGTCAAGTATACTATGCATCCATACCTGTGCTGCATTGTAGTTGTGCGCAGTATATAGTAGGAGGACAGTGCAGAATTTTGCTGACCACCAGTATATATATAGCAGTACGGTACAGTAGTCCATTGCTCTACCTCTGTGTCGTCAAGTATACTATCCATATCTGTGCTGCATTGTAGTTGTGCGCAGTATATAGTAGGAGGACAGTACAGAATTTTGCTGACCACCAGTATATATATAGCAGTATGGTACAGTAGTCCATTGCTCTACCTCTGTGTCGTCAAGTATACTATTTATCCATACCTGTGCTGCATTGTAATTGTGTGCAGTAAATAGTAGGAGGACAGTGCAGAATTTTGCTGACCACCAGTATATATATAGCAGTATGGTACAGTAGTCCATTGCTCTACTTCTTTGTTGTCAAGTATACTATGCATCCATACCTGTGCTGGATTTTAGGTGTGCGCAGTATATAGTAGGAGGACAGTGCAAATTTTGCTGACCACCAGTATATATATAGCAGTACGGTACAGTAGTACATTGCTCTACCTCTGTGTCGTCAAGTATATTATGCATCCATACCTGTGCTGCATTTTAGTTGTGCGCAGCATATAGTAGGAGGACAGTGCAGAATTTTGCTGACCACCAGTATATATATAGCAGTACGGTACAGTAGTACATTGCTCTACCTCTGTGTCGTCAAGTATACTATGCATCCATACCTGTTCTGCATTTTAGTTGTGCGCAGTATATAGTAGGAGGACAGTGCAGAATTTTGCTGACCACCAGTATATATATAGAAGTACGGTACAGTAGTCCATTGCTCTACCTCTGTGTCGTCAAGTATACTATGCATCCATACCTGTGCTGCATTTTAGTTGTGCGCAGTATATAGTAGGAGGACAGTGCAGAATTTTGCTGACCACCAGTATATATATAGCAGTACGGTACAGTAGTCCACTGCTCTACCTCTGTGTCGTCAAGTATACTATCCATATCTGTGCTGCATTGTAGTTGTGCGCAGTATATAGTAGGAGGACAGTACAGAATTTTGCTGACCACCAGTATATATATAGCAGTATGGTACAGTAGTCCATTGCTCTACCTCTGTGTCATCAAGTATACTATGCATCCATACCTGTGCTGCATTTTAGTTGTGCGCAGTATATAGTAGGAGAACAGTGCAGAATTTTGCTGACCACCAGTATATCTATAGCAGTATGGTACAGTAGTCCATTGCTCTACCTCTCTGTCGTCAAGTATACTATGCATCCATACCTGTGCTGCATTTTAGTTGTGCGCAGTATATGGTAGGAGGACAGTGCATAATTTTGCTGACCACCAGTATATATACAGCAGTACGGTACAGTAGTCCATTGCTCTACCTCTGTGTCGTCAAGTATACTATGCATCCATACCTGTGCTGCATTGTAGTTGTGCGCAGTATATAGTAGGAGGACAGTGCAGAATTTTGCTGACCACCAGTATATATATAGCAGTATGGTACAGTAGTCCATTGCTCTACCTCTGTGTCGTCAAGTATACTATCCATATCTGTGCTGCATTGTAGTTGTGCGCAGTATATAGTAGGAGGACAGTACAGAATTTTGCTGACCACCAGTATATATATAGCAGTATGGTACAGTAGTCCATTGCTCTACCTCTGTGTCGTCAAGTATACTATTCATCCATTCCTGTGCTGCATTGTAATTGTGTGCAGTAAATAGTAGGAGGACAGTGCAGAATTTTGCTGACCACCAGTATATATATAGCAGTATGGTACAGTAGTCCATTGCTCTACTTCTTTGTTGTCAAGTATACTATGCATCCATACCTGTGCTGGATTTTAGGTGTGCGCAGTATATAGTAGGAGGACAGTGCAAATTTTGCTGACCACCAGTATATATATAGCAGTACGGTACAGTAGTACATTGCTCTACCTCTGTGTCGTCAAGTATATTATGCATCCATACCTGTGCTGCATTTTAGTTGTGCGCAGCATATAGTAGGAGGACAGTGCAGAATTTTGCTGACCACCAGTATATATATAGCAGTACGGTACAGTAGTCCATTGCTCTACCTCTGTGTCGTCAAGTATACTATGCATCCATACCTGTGCTGCATTTTAGTTGTGTGCAGTATATAGTAGGAGGACAGTGCAAATGTTGCTGACCACCAGTATATATATAGCAGTACGGTACAGTAGTACATTGCTCTACCTCTGTGTCGTCAAGTATATTATGCATCCATACCTGTGCTGCATTTTAGTTGTGCGCAGCATATAGTAGGAGGACAGTGCAGAATTTTGCTGACCACCAGTATATATATAGCAGTACGGTACAGTAGTCCATTGCTCTACCTCTGTGTCGTCAAGTATACTATGCATCCATACCTGTGCTGCATTTTAGTTGTGCGCAGTATATAGTAGGAGGACAGTGCAGAATTTTGCTGACCACCAGTATATATAGCAGTACGGTACAGTAGTCCATTGCTCTACCTCTGTGTCGTCAAGTATACTATGCATCCATACCTGTGCTGCATTTTAGTTGTGCGCAGTATATAGTAGGAGGACAGTGCAGAATTTTGCTGACCACCAGTATATATATAGCAGTACGGTACAGTAGTCCATTGCTCTACCTCTGTGTCGTCAAGTATACTATGCATCCATACCTGTGCAGCATTTTAGTTGTGCGCAGTATATAGCAGGAGGACAGTGCAGAATTTTGCTGACCACCAGTATATATATAGCAGTACGGTACAGTAGTCCATTGCTCTACCTCTGTGTCGTCAAGTATACTATGCATCCATACCTGTGCTGCATTTTAGTTGTGCGCAGTATATAGTAGGAGGACAGTGCAGAATTTTGCTGACCACCAGTATATATATAGCAGTACGGTACAGAAGTCCATTGCTCTACCTCTGTGTCGTCAAGTATACTATGCATCCATACCTCTGCTGCATTTTAGTTGTGCGCAGTATATAGTAGGAGGACAGTGCAGAATTTTGCTGACCACCAGTATATATATAGCAGTACGGTACAGTAGTCCATTGCTCTACCTCTGTGTCGTCAAGTATACTATGCATCCATACCTGTGCAGCATTTTAGTTGTGCGCAGTATATATAGCAGGAGGACAGTACAGAATTTTGCTGACCACCAGTATATATATAGCAGTACGGTACAGTAGTCCATTGCTCTACCTCTGTGTCGTCAAGTATACTATGCATCCATACCTGTGCTGCATTTTAGTTGTGCGCAGTATATAGTAGGAGGACAGTGCAGAATTTTGCTGACCACCAGTATATATAGCAGTACGGTACAGTAGTCCATTGCTCTACCTCTGTGTCGTCAAGTATACTATGTATCCATACCTGTGCTGCATTTTAGTTGTGCGCAGTATATAGTAGGAGGACAGTGCAGAATTTTGCTGACCACCAGTATATATATATATACCATCACGGTACAGTAGTCCACTGCTCTACCTCTGTGTCGTCAAGTATACTATCCATATCTGTGCTGCATTGTAGTTGTGCGCAGTATATACTAGGAGGACAGTGCAGAATTTTGCTGACCACCAGTATATATATATAGCAGTATGGTACAGTAGTCCATTGCTCTACTTCTTTGTTGTCAAGTATACTATGCATCCATACCTGTGCTGGATTTTAGGTGTGCGCAGTATATAGTAGGAGGACAGTGCAAATTTTGCTGACCACCAGTATATATATAGCAGTACGGTACAGTAGTCCACTGCTCTACCTCTGTGTCGTCAAGTATATTATGCATCCATACCTGTGCTGCATTTTAGTTGTGCGCAGTATATAGTAGGAGGACAGTGCAGAATTTTGCTGACCACCAGTATATATATAGCAGTACGGTACAGTAGTCCATTGCTCTACCTCTGTGTCGTCAAGTATACTATGCATCCATACCTGTGCTGCATTTTAGTTGTGCGCAGTATATAGTAGGAGGACAGTGCAGAATTTTGCTGACCACCAGTAAAAATATAGCAGTACGGTACAGTAGTCCACTGCTCTACCTCTGTGTCGTCAAGTATACTATGCATCCATACCTGTGCTGCATTTTAGTTGTGCGCAGTATATAGTAGGAGGACAGTGCAGAATTTTGCTGACCACCAGTATATATATAGAAGTACGGTACAGTAGTCCATTGCTCTACCTCTGTGTCGTCAAGTATACTATGCATCCATACCTGTGCTGCATTTTAGTTGTGCGCAGTATATAGTAGGAGGACAGTGCAGAATTTTGCTGACCACCAGTATATATATAGCAGTACGGTACAGTAGTCCACTGCTCTACCTCTGTGTCGTCAAGTATACTATCCATATCTGTGCTGCATTGTAGTTGTGCGCAGTATATAGTAGGAGGACAGTACAGAATTTAGCTGACCACCAGTATATATATAGCAGTATGGTACAGTAGTCCATTGCTCTACCTCTGTGTCGTCAAGTATACTATGCATCCATACCTGTGCTGCATTATAGTTGTGCGCAGTATATAGTAGGAGAACAGTGCAGAATTTTGCTGACCACCAGTATATATATATAGCAGTATGGTACAGTAGTCCATTGCTCTACCTCTGTGTCGTCAAGTATACTATGCATCCATACCTATGCTGCATTTTAGTTGTGCGCAGTATATGGTAGGAGGACAGCGCATAATTTTGCTGACCACCAGTATATATACAGCAGTACGGTACAGTAGTCCATTGCTCTACATCTGTGTCGTCAAGTATACTATGCATCCATACCTGTGCTGCATTGTAGTTGTGCGCAGTATATAGTAGGAGGACAGTGCAGAATTTTGCTGACCACCAGTATATATATAGCAGTACGGTACAGTAGTCCATTGCTCTACCTCTGTGTCGTCAAGTATACTATCCATATCTGTGCTGCATTGTAGTTGTGCGCAGTATATAGTAGGAGGACAGTACAGAATTTTGCTGACCACCAGTATATATATAGCAGTATGGTACAGTAGTCCATTGCTCTACCTCTGTGTCGTCAAGTATACTATTTATCTATACCTGTGCTGCATTGTAATTGTGTGCAGTAAATAGTAGGAGGACAGTGCAGAATTTTGCTGACCACCAGTATATATATAGCAGTATGGTACAGTAGTCCATTGCTCTACTTCTTTGTTGTCAAGTATACTATGCATCCATACCTGTGCTGGATTTTAGGTGTGCGCAGTATATAGTAGGAGGACAGTGCAAATTTTGCTGACCACCAGTATATATATAGCAGTACGGTACAGTAGTACATTGCTCTACCTCTGTGTCGTCAAGTATATTATGCATCCATACCTGTGCTACATTTTAGTTGTGCGCAGCATATAGTAGGAGGACAGTGCAGAATTTTGCTGACCACCAGTATATATATAGCAGTACGGTACAGTAGTCCATTGCTCTACCTCTGTGTCGTCAAGTATACTATGCATCCATACCTGTGCTGCATTTTAGTTGTGCGCAGTATATAGTAGGAGGACAGTGCAGAATTTTGCTGACCACCAGTATATATAGCAGTACGGTACAGTAGTCCATTGCTCTACCTCTGTGTCGTCAAGTATACTATGCATCCATACCTGTGCTGCATTTTAGTTGTGCGCAGTATATAGTAGGAGGACAGTGCAGAATTTTGCTGACCACCAGTATATATATAGCAGTACGGTACAGTAGTCCATTGCTCTACCTCTGTGTCGTCAAGTATACTATGCATCCATACCTGTGCAGCATTTTAGTTGTGCGCAGTATATAGCAGGAGGACAGTGCAGAATTTTGCTGACCACCAGTATATATATAGCAGTACGGTACAGTAGTCCATTGCTCTACCTCTGTGTCGTCAAGTATACTATGCATCCATACCTGTGCTGCATTTTAGTTGTGCGCAGTACATAGTAGGAGGACAGTGCAGAATTTTGCTGACCACCAGTATATATAGCAGTACGGTACAGTAGTCCATTGCTCTACCTCTGTGTCGTCAAGTATACTATGCATCCATACCTGTGCTGCATTTTAGTTGTGCGCAGTATATAGTAGGAGGACAGTGCAGAATTTTGCTGACCACCAGTATATATATATATAGCAGTACGGTACAGTAGTCCATTGCTCTACCTCTGTGTCGTCAAGTATACTATGCATCCATACCTGTGCAGCATTTTAGTTGTGCGCAGTATATATAGTAGGAGGACAGTACAGAATTTTGCTGACCACCAGTATATATATAGCAGTACGGTACAGTAGTCCATTGCTCTACCTCTGTGTTGTCAAGTATACTATGCATCCATACCTGTGCTGCATTTTAGTTGTGCGCAGTATATAGTAGGAGGACAGTGCAGAATTTTGCTGACCACCAGTATATATAGCAGTACGGTACAGTAGTCCATTGCTCTACCTCTGTGTCGTCAAGTATACTATGCATCCATACCTGTGCTGCATTTTAGTTGTGCGCAGTATATAGTAGGAGGACAGTGCAGAATTTTGCTGACCACCAGTATATATATATACCATCACGGTACAGTAGTCCACTGCTCTACCTCTGTGTCGTCAAGTATACTATCCATATCTGTGCTGCATTGTAGTTGTGCGCAGTATATACTAGGAGGACAGTGCAGAATTTTGCTGACCACCAGTATATATATATAGCAGTATGGTACAGTAGTCCATTGCTCTACTTCTTTGTTGTCAAGTATACTATGCATCCATACCTGTGCTGGATTTTAGGTGTGCGCAGTATATAGTAGGAGGACAGTGCAAATTTTGCTGACCACCAGTATATATATAGCAGTACGGTACAGTAGTCCATTGCTCTACCTCTGTGTCGTCAAGTATATTATGCATCCATACCTGTGCTGCATTTTAGTTGTGCGCAGTATATAGTAGGAGGACAGTGCAGAATTTTGCTGACCACCAGTATATATATAGCAGTACGGTACAGTAGTCCATTGCTCTACCTCTGTCGTCAAGTATACTATGCATCCATACCTGTGCTGCATTTTAGTTGTGCGCAGTATATAGTAGGAGGACAGTGCAGAATTTTGCTGACCACCAGTAAAAATATAGCAGTACGGTACAGTAGTCCACTGCTCTACCTCTGTGTCGTCAAGTATACTATGCATCCATACCTGTGCTGCATTTTAGTTGTGCGCAGTATATAGTAGGAGGACAGTGCAGAATTTTGCTGACCACCAGTATATATATAGAAGTACGGTACAGTAGTCCATTGCTCTACCTCTGTGTCGTCAAGTATACTATGCATCCATACCTGTGCTGCATTTTAGTTGTGCGCAGTATATAGTAGGAGGACAGTGCAGAATTTTGCTGACCACCTGTATATATATAGCAGTACGGTACAGTAGTCCACTGCTCTACCTCTGTGTCGTCAAGTATACTATCCATATCTGTGCTGCATTGTAGTTGTGCGCAGTATATAGTAGGAGGACAGTACAGAATTTTGCTGACCACCAGTATATATATAGCAGTATGGTACAGTAGTCCATTGCTCTACCTCTGTGTCGTCAAGTATACTATGCATCCATACCTGTGCTGCATTATAGTTGTGCGCAGTATATAGTAGGAGAACAGTGCAGAATTTTGCTGACCACCAGTATATATATAGCAGTATGGTACAGTAGTCCATTGCTCTACCTCTGTAGCGTCAAGTATACTATGCATCCATACCTATGCTGCATTTTAGTTGTGCGCAGTATATGGTAGGAGGACAGTGCATAATTTTGCTGACCACCAGTATATATATAGCAGTATGGTACAGTAGTCCATTGCTCTACCTCTGTGTTGTCAAGTATACTATTTATCCATACCTGTGCTGCTTTGTAATTGTGTGCAGTAAATAGTAGGAGGACAGTGCAGAATTTTGCTGACCACCAGTATATATATAGCAGTATGGTACAGTAGTCCATTGCTCTACTTCTTTGTTGTCAAGTATACTATGCATCCATACCTGTGCTGGATTTTAGGTGTGCGCAGTATATAGTAGGAGGACAGTGCAAATTTTGCTGACCACCAGTATATATATAGCAGTACGGTACAGTAGTACATTGCTCTACCTCTGTGTCGTCAAGTATATTATGCATCCATACCTGTGCTGCATTTTAGTTGTGCGCAGCATATAGTAGGAGGACAGTGCAGAATTTTGCTGACCACCAGTATATATATAGCAGTACGGTACAGTAGTACATTGCTCTACCTCTGTGTCGTCAAGTATACTATGCATCCATACCTGTGCTGCATTTTAGTTGTGCGCAGTATATAGTAGGAGGACCGTGCAGAATTTTGCTGACCACCAGTAAAAATATAGCAGTACGGTACAGTAGTCCACTGCTCTACCTCTGTGTCGTCAAGTATACTATGCATCCATACCTGTGCTGCATTTTAGTTGTGCGCAGTATATAGTAGGAGGACAGTGCAGAATTTTGCTGACCACCAGTATATATATAGCAGTACGGTACAGTAGTCCATTGCTCTACCTCTGTGTCGTCAAGTATACTATGCATCCATACCTGTGCTGCATTTTAGTTGTGCGCAGTATATAGTAGGAGGACAGTGCAGAATTTTGCTGACCACCAGTATATATATAGCAGTACGGTACAGTAGTCCACTGCTCTACCTCTGTGTCGTCAAGTATACTATCCATATCTGTGCTGCATTGTAGTTGTGCGCAGTATATAGTAGGAGGACAGTACAGAATTTTGCTGACCACCAGTATATATATAGCAGTATGGTACAGTAGTCCATTGCTCTACCTCTGTGTCGTCAAGTATACTATGCATCCATACCTGTGCTGCATTTTAGTTGTGCGCAGTATATAGTAGGAGAACAGTGCAGAATTTTGCTGACCACCAGTATATATATAGCAGTATGGTACAGTAGTCCATTGCTCTACCTCTCTGTCGTCAAGTATACTATGCATCCATACCTGTGCTGCATTTTAGTTGTGCGCAGTATATGGTAGGAGGACAGTGCATAATTTTGCTGACCACCAGTATATATACAGCAGTACGGTACAGTAGTCCGTTGCTCTACCTCTGTGTCGTCAAGTATACTATGCATCCATACCTGTGCTGCATTGTAGTTGTGCGCAGTATATAGTAGGACAGTGCAGAATTTTGCTGACCACCAGTATATATATAGCAGTACGGTACAGTAGTCCATTGCTCTACCTCTGTGTCGTCAAGTATACTATCCATATCTGTGCTGCATTGTAGTTGTGCGCAGTGTATAGTAGGAGGACAGTACAGAATTTTGCTGACCACCAGTATATATATAGCAGTATGGTACAGTAGTCCATTGCTCTACCTCTGTGTCGTCAAGTATACTATTCATCCATACCTGTGCTACATTGTAATTGTGTGCAGTAAATAGTAGGACAGTGCAGAATTTTGCTGACCACCAGTATATATATAGCAGTATGGTACAGTAGTCCATTGCTCTACTTCTTTGTTGTCAAGTATACTATGCATCCATACCTGTGCTGGATTTTAGGTGTGCGCAGTATATAGTAGGAGGACAGTGCAAATTTTGCTGACCACCAGTATATATATAGCAGTACGGTACAGTAGTACATTGCTCTACCTCTGTGTCGTCAAGTATATTATGCATCCATACCTGTGCTGCATTTTATTTGTGCGCAGCATATAGTAGGAGGACAGTGCAGAATTTTGCTGACCACCAGTATATATATAGCAGTACGGTACAGTAGTCCATTGCTCTACCTCTGTGTCGTCAAGTATACTATGCATCCATACCTGTGCTGCATTTTAGTTGTGCGCAGTATATAGTAGGAGGACAGTGCAAATTTTACTGACCACCAGTATATATATAGCAGTACGGTACAGTAGTACATTGCTCTACCTCTATGTCGTCAAGTATATTATGCATCCATACCTGTGCTGCATTTTAGTTGTGCGCAGCATATAGTAGGAGGACAGTGCAGAATTTTGCTGACCACCAGTATATATATAGCAGTACGGTACAGTAGTCCATTGCTCTACCTCTGTGTCGTCAAGTATACTATGCATCCATACCTGTGCTGCATTTTAGTTGTGCGCAGTATATAGTAGGAGGACAGTGCAGAATTTTGCTGACCACCAGTATATATAGCAGTACGGTACAGTAGTCCATTGCTCTACCTCTGTGTCGTCAAGTATACTATGCATCCATACCTGTGCTGCATTTTAGTTGTGCGCAGTATATAGTAGGAGGACAGTGCAGAATTTTGCTGACCACCAGTATATATATAGCAGTACGGTACAGTAGTCCATTGCTCTACCTCTGTGTCGTCAAGTATACTATGCATCCATACCTGTGCAGCATTTTAGTTGTGCGCAGTATATAGCAGGAGGACAGTGCAGAATTTTGCTGACCACCAGTATATATATAGCAGTACGGTACAGTAGTCCATTGCTCTACCTCTGTGTCGTCAAGTATACTATGCATCCATACCTGTGCTGCATTTTAGTTGTGCGCAGTATATAGTAGGAGGACAGTGCAGAATTTTGCTGACCACCAGTATATATAGCAGTACGGTACAGTAGTCCATTGCTCTACCTCTGTGTCGTCAAGAATACTATGCATCCATACCTGTGCTGCATTTTAGTTGTGCGCAGTATATAGTAGGAGGACAGTGCAAATTTTGCTGACCACCAGTATATATATAGCAGTACGGTACAGTAGTACATTGCTCTACCTCTGTGTCGTCAAGTATATTATGCATCCATACCTGTGCTGCATTTTAGTTGTGCGCAGCATATAGTAGGAGGACAGTGCAGAATTTTGCTGACCACCAGTATATATATAGCAGTACGGTACAGTAGTCCATTGCTCTACCTCTGTGTCGTCAAGTATACTATGCATCCATACCTGTGCTGCATTTTAGTTGTGCGCAGTATATAGTAGGAGGACAGTGCAGAATTTTGCTGACCACCAGTATATATAGCAGTACGGTACAGTAGTCCATTGCTCTACCTCTGTGTCGTCAAGTAGACTATGCATCCATACCTGTGCTGCATTTTAGTTGTGCGCAGTATATAATAGGAGGACAGTGCAGAATTTTGCTGACCACCAGTATATATATAGCAGTACGGTACAGTAGTCCATTGCTCTACCTCTGTGTCGTCAAGTATACTATGCATCCATACCTGTGCAGCATTTTAGTTGTGCGCAGTATATAGCAGGAGGACAGTGCAGAATTTTGCTGACCACCAGTATATATATAGCAGTACGGTACAGTAGTCCATTGCTCTACCTCTGTGTCGTCAAGTATACTATGCATCCATACCTGTGCTGCATTTTAGTTGTGCGCAGTATATAGTAGGAGGACAGTGCAGAATTTTGCTGACCACCAGTATATATAGCAGTACGGTACAGTAGTCCATTGCTCTACCTCTGTGTCGTCAAGTATACTATGCATCCATACCTGTGCTGCATTTTAGTTGTGCGCAGTATATAGTAGGAGGACAGTGCAGAATTTTGCTGACCACCAGTATATATATAGCAGTACGGTACAGTAGTCCATTGCTCTACCTCTGTGTCGTCAAGTATACTATGCATCCATACCTGTGCAGCATTTTAGTTGTGCGCAGTATATATAGCAGGAGGACAGTGCAGAATTTTGCTGACCACCAGTATATATATAGCAGTACGGTACAGTAGTCCATTGCTCTACCTCTGTGTCGTCAAGTATACTATGCATCCATACCTGTGCTGCATTTTAGTTGTGCGCAGTATATAGTAGGACAGTGCAGAATTTTGCTGACCACCAGTATATATAGCAGTACGGTACAGTAGTCCATTGCTCTACCTCTGTGTCGTCAAGTATACTATGCATCCATACCTGTGCTGCATTTTAGTTGTGCGCAGTATATAGTAGGAGGACAGTGCAGAATTTTGCTGACCACCAGTATATATATACCATCACGGTACAGTAGTCCACTGCTCTACCTCTGTGTCGTCAAGTATACTATCCATATCTGTGCTGCATTGTAGTTGTGCGCAGTATATACTAGGAGGACAGTGCAGAATTTTGCTGACCACCAGTATATATATATAGCAGTATGGTACAGTAGTCCATTGCTCTACTTCTTTGTTGTCAAGTATACTATGCATCCATACCTGTGCTGGATTTTAGGTGTGCGCAGTATATAGTAGGAGGACAGTGCAAATTTTGCTGACCACCAGTATATATATAGCAGTACGGTACAGTAGTCCATTGCTCTACCTCTGTGTCGTCAAGTATATTATGCATCCATACCTGTGCTGCATTTTAGTTGTGCGCAGTATATAGTAGGAGGACAGTGCAGAATTTTGCTGACCACCAGTATATATATAGCAGTACGGTACAGTAGTCCATTGCTCTACCTCTGTGTCGTCAAGTATACTATCCATATGTGTGCTGCATGTGCTGTTTAGGGACTATTTTTTAATCTGCCATCCTGTCTGACACTGCAGTGCCACTCCTAGATGGGCCAGGTGTTTGTGTCAGCCACTTGGGTCGCTTAGCTTAGCCATCCAGTGACCTTGGTGCACCTCTTTTTTTCTTTGCATCATGTGCTGTTTGGGGACTATTTTTTAAATCTGCCATCCTGTCTGACACTGCAGTGCCACTCCTAGATAAGCCAGGTGTTTGTGTCGGCACTTGGGTCGCTTAGCTTAGCCATCAAGCGACTTTGGTGCACCTCTTTTTTTCTTTGTATCATGTGCTGTTTGGGGACTATTTTTTAAATCTGCCATCCTGTCTGACAGTGAAGTGCCACTCCTGGATGGGCCAGGTGTTTGTGCCGGCCACTTGGGTCGATTAGCTTAGCCATCCAGCGACCTTGGTGCATCTCTTTTTTTCTTTGCATCATGTGCTGTTTGGGGACTTTTTTTTAAATCTGCCATCCTGTCTTACACTGCAGTGCCACTCCTAGATGGGCAAGGTGTTTGTGTCGGCCACTTGGGTCACTTAGCTTAGTCATCCAGTGACCTCGGTGTAAATTTTAGGACTAAAAATAATATTGTGAGGAGTGAGGTGTTCAGAATAGACTGGAAATTAGTGGAAATTATGGTTATTGAGGTTAATAATACTATGGGATCAAAATGACCCCCAAATTCTATGATTTAAGCTGTTTTTGAGGGGGTTTTGTAAAAAAACACCCAAATCCAAAACACACCCGAATCCGACAATAAATTTTCAGAGAGGTTTTGCCAAACGCGTCCGAATCCAAAACACAGCCGCGGAACCTAATCCAAAACCAAAACCCAAAACCCAAAAAATTTCCGGTGCACATCACTAGTATTTGCTTATTATCACAGCCGTGGCTCTGGAAATAGATGCAAGGGCCAACGTAGCTGAATTCCATCTCTGAATCAGGCCCAAAGTGGCTGAATCGGATGCTTTACCTAACTGTAGCTGGAAGGATCTTAGGAATTATGGGCCTAATTCACATTTTTATGCAAACCCAATGGTTTGAGTACAAATACGATAATTGTGGGTCTGTGCAGACACAAGACGCGCTCTGCACATATGCAGAACAGCAATTGTGATATTGCTGGCAGCCCCATCAGCTGCAGCATGATTGATATGCAGTGATGTTTGGGGGGGGGCGATACCCGGCACTGTTCTTCAAAATGTCGCCCATGTTTTGAAGGCATGATGGATCCAGTGTCTACATTGTCAGACACAGACTTCCTGGACCCGGGTGTCCAGATCTGATGCTTACACCGACTGGCCAGTGCCTAACACGAAATTGTGACCGATGGTAGTGATGGTGATCCGAGACTGAGTCCTCATACGCAGCACTCAGGTCCTTGCTGTGCAAACAGGAGGCATCTATCTCCTACAGACACCTCCTGCTACATTGCATTTTAATGACGTGGAATCACAGTCATGAATCAGGGCCCATGTGTACAACACAATACACTCAAACATGGAAAGGGACTCTGTGAATGGTGGCCATATCAGACGGAGTTACAGTAGAGGTGTCACTACTTTTTGGCAATTCTTTTAGACCTGGTCAGATGTCAAAATTGTACAACAATATATTATTTTATTTTTTTAACTGGCAGCTTGGCTCACACTGTGTGGAGTCACAGGACTTACGTGAAGTGAATAAAGCACAGTAGGGTACAGCGTACTGGGGTAGGTAGAGTGTGCAGAGGGCATAAGAACAGCGTGAAAATGGTGCACCCTTATATAGAATCTAAAGCCCGCAAAAGTCCAATGCCTGGAGGATGAAGTTTTGCCTCAATTTGGAATCCGAGCCTGGAGGGAAACCATGAGCCAACAGCTCATGTTGACTTGGATACTGAAAGTTCGGACACATTTGGATTACAGGTAATCCAAACCGCTCATCCCTAGTAAAAACAAATGGCCTGCAACCTTAATATGTATTATATTAATATTATTCATTAATATATGTACAGTATCTTATGTGTTTATTTCCCCCAATATACTATGTGAGCACAAACACATACAAACTGTTGAGGCATAGCCAATATGAACAAGTAATCTTTGTCATATTTATTAACTACTTAACTTACGATTTTTCCCTTCAAAACTGTTCATAACATTGTTTTTTAATTTTTGTTTAATATAGTTTAAAAAGTATTTTTTTCAATATTTAAATATTGTATTAAGCACATTTGCAGAACGGATCTCCTCGTTTAAAAAACTGGGGGTCACAGTGGGAGGCGCTGTAGCATGCCAGTTAAGTGGTTAATAAAGGGTCTAATTCAGATCTGATCGCAGCAGCAAATTTGTTAGCTAATGCATACCTCCCAACATGACCCTCTCCAGGAGGGACAGAACGCTCTGCTCCTGGACTTCCCTCTTAATTTATGATTACGATCACCTGTGCTGAAACGCCTTTCTTATCCATTAACCTGTTTAACACAGGTGCCGGCAATCACAAATTAAGAGAAAAGTCCAGAAGCAGAGCATTGTGTCCCTCCTGGGGAGGGTCATGTTGGGAGGTATGGCTAATGGGCAAAACCATGTGCACTGCAGGGGAGGCAGATATAACATGTGCAGAGAGAGTTAGATTTGGGTGTATTATTTTGTTTCTGTGCAAGGTAAATAAACCGAATTGCAGCGCCGGGATGGAGACAGATGGCCATGGCGGTGAGGGGGAGAAGCGAATAGCAGTGCTGGAACAGGAGGAAACAGGTGGCCGCGGAGAAAGCCAGTTAACGCTGCGGGAGAGGTTAGTACATCCCTCCCTGAGAGTTAGAGTGTGTGTGTGCACACACGCTTCCTGCATACTAGTGAAGAACAGCAGCTGGCAGGAACAGCACTTGTGACTCACCGAGACCTATCAGCAAGTGGCAGCACTGCAGCAGGATAGGACTCACAGTAAGATCATCAGTCACCTCACCCAGCCGGCCCGCCACCTCCATGAAACTGCTCAGTGGTGTGGTAGCGATTATGTGATGTCATGCGTTGCAATGTCACATAAGAGAGGGAAGGGGTCCTCATCACAGGACCTTGTCCTGCGTCTTCACTAGAGCCCGCAGCCGGCCACAGCCAGTGTACTGTAATGAGTCAGGCTAGCTCATAATTATTAGTATTACTGGTATTGCGGGCCCCTTCATTGCAGTGGGCATTGAAGTTCCACTGCTGGTCTGACTGCTGTCTATTTACTAAGCCTTGGAGAGAGATAAAGTGGAAAGAGATAAACTACCAGTCAGGCAGCTCCTAACTGGCATGTAACTTACAGGCTGTTTGAAAAATTACAGTTAGTAGTTGGTTGGTTGGTTGGTTGGTTGGTTGGTTGGTTGGTTGGTTGGTAGGTAGGTAGTTAATCTCTCTCCACTTTATCTCTCTCCTTAGTAAATAGACCCCTAATAAATCCTGACTCCCTAAGGGGTCTATTCATGAAGCAGTGGAAAGTGTGGAGAAGTCAGCCAGTGGAGAAGTTGCCCATGGCAACCAATCAGCTGCCACTTATAATTGTATAGAATACACTTTATAAATGTTATCTCAACACAGATTGGTTGCCATGGGCAACTTCTCCACTGGCTCACTTCTCCACTCTTTTCACTGTTTTATAAATACACCCCTTTGACCGGTATTCAGTTACCCACAATCAAGGGCGTAGCTACCATAGGTGCAGCAAGTGCCGCTGCTATTGGGACCAGAGCTGAGATGGGCCCACCTTCCCTGTCTAAGTTACATGTGTTATATACATTTTTCACCATTGGGTGGTACGTATGGGGTCTTTCAAACTTTTTCGTTGGGGTCTGCAATATATCTAGGTATGCCCCTGGGGGATGCGGTCAAGATCCCACCTGTGGGAATCCTGGCGGTCGAAATACCGACACCGGAATCCCGACCGGCACAATCCCGACATATTCTCCCTCCATGGGTGTCCACGACACCCATAGACGGAGAATAAAATAGTGTTCCGAGCGTAGCGAGGCACCGTGTCCGCAGCATGGCGAGCGCATCGAGCCCGAAAGGGGCTGCGTTCAGCTCGCCACCCCTGTCGGGATTGTGCTGGTCGGGATTCCGGTGTCGGTATTTCGACCGCCGGGATCCCGTCCAGTGGGATTTCGTACTGATCCCACCCCTGGACCTGCTCATTGTAGTGTGGTATAAAATGAACTGGAGGGCATTTTAATGTTATACAATATGAACGGGGAGCACTATATAGCATAATGTGAATTGGGGGTACTGTGCAGCATAATGTGTACTGGCAGCTCTGAAAAGTGACATAGGGTGACCTTAAGAACTACTACGATTCATAAAAGAAACCAGAGCACTACTATGGGGCATAACATTAAATAAGGCTCTACTATGGTTCAGAAAATGAACTAGGATACTATTATAGGGCATAAAGTTAACAACTGCTGCAAAGAAGTGTCTCTCTAGAAGCATTGGGACGGGGAGGGGCCCTTCAAAATGTTGCTATGGGGACCTCAAAGTTCTGGCTACGCCCCTGCTCACAATCATTGAATAGCGGCTTATGACCCTGCTTACATGAAGTGTATCAACCTACAGTATATACAGTATCATCATGTAGCAGAGTTGTAACATTTATCAACAATATTATTAGTAGGTATTTAAATAACTGGAGAGGTCATCTGTATTAGTTATCAGTAATGTCCTTTTGTATCACAGTTCTGTATATTGTTAATAAGGCGACGGCTTGCTTGTCTTTCCAGCAAAACATGACAGCCAGGTGCAAATCAACATAGCAACTGCTGCTCCTCCTCCAGTACAGTAATATGCCCAGCCGAGTCTGCAGGTTCCTAACAGAAAATAAAACAAAATAAATGTTACTTTCTTGTTGAGTAGATTAGACAACTAATAGCACAGACATCAGGACACTATATGGAGCAGGTCAGGCTAGTTCTATTTTCCTGTCACATTCCTACAGTAATTATTGCTTATATCCTGAAAAACATTGTTTTGTTATCTACAAAAAGATAGCATTATCACTGCTGGCATTCTCTGTGCTGCTGCAGCACAAGGTAATCTGCCCAGTTGTGTACTGCAAGATTTATAAAGACATTTAGATAAACAAAATTACATTTATTTAGGTGCCTATATCCTCTGGATTTATATTCAGCAGTCAGCATGGTGTAGATGAAGTCTGGGTACTGCAGGGACTGTGAGTGGTAAGTACTAGTAACTTGAGGAATAACCCATAAACACTAGAAGTAACTTGGTCATTGGTTTGAAACTGTTGTATTACCACCTTTGGCTGACATTGAAAAGAAATTATATATCCATACTTGGTATAGTTAAAAACTAGTAATATATTGGTATGCTCCAGAGCCTCTGGTGTTATGTACAGGGGCATAGGAAACAGGGGGAGAGGGATGGCTGTCCAGAGCTGGTAATTGCCCCATGATTTCTGTTGGGTGAGCAAAGACTATGTTTTGCCATCCCATGAACTTCTACACAAAAGCGAATGGGGATGAATGATATGAAAATGGGGATGAAGCGATAATAGCTTTATTAGATCTCGCCAACTGTTGTTTCTCTTTACCAAGAATAAAGTCACCTTCATGTTGGTTCTGCATACATTTTCTTCTTTTTTTCTGTTTTAGAAGCCCCACTCAGTTTGCTATCACAATTTGCAGTAAGCATAAGCAGACATACGGGCCCGGGAAGCTACATTTCCCATTGACTGTTCTTGTAAGCTGTACGACAATGGAATTGAGAGAGCAAATGATTGCAGCCTACAGATGGTTTTAAACTTTAGCAGCAGTCTCATTGTCACCAGATTGCAGGGTAGACAATGGTTGCCTTCGCAGAGGCGTGGAGCCATGGCGCTCATAGCAGGCTCATGTCACAGTGTCGTTGTCGTCCCCATACACACACTGACACACATGACATATTACAAATCAATTAACGCCCTATGAAATTATTCCCTCAAAAACCCATCAATCCTCCCTGTGAATCCATTCACCTATTCCTTTCCATTCTATCATCATTTCACCCTCCCAGCACCAAATAACATTTTCATCCAGTCTATCAGTGCCAATAAATATCTTCCCACACAGTAAAATGTAAATTTTTTAAATGAACAATTGAATTTATCTATCTTTCTAATAGCTATTGTACTAATTGGCAGTTAATAATATTAATAATAATATTTATTTAATAATGTATAAATGCATTTTTATAGCAAAATAAACAATGAAACTGTGGTTGGCCAACCCCAGAAACACTGATGGAAATTCACACTGTGAGTCTTTGTATATCTACATAAGGCATGTTGAACTCAAAATTCCAACTGGGACAAATAATCAAGGTCTAAGGGGCCTATTTATTAAAAGTATTTTTACTAAAATATTGTGAAAAAGGGTGTTTTAGTTTCACCTAAATGTACTAAAGAGGAATTATAGGAGAATTCTCAAAAAACTCCTCCAAGTCCTCTTTATCGCATTTTTTTAGAAAGCAGATCGCATTTCCCTTAACTGTAAAGGGAAATGAGATCTTGTCAAATTTATTAAACTTGAATTGTAAGAAAATTTCGGAACCTCACCTGATGATAATTACGCGGCTTTTGAGCCGCGTTATCCAGGCTCCTGAATGTGATTTTGCGATCAGGCTGTGTACTTCAGGGAGCTTAGCTGCCCACTGCCCCCTCTCCCCCTCCTCTCTTCCGTTCTGTGTGTGTGTGTGTGTGTGTGTGTGTGTGTGTGTGTGTGTGTGTGTGTGTGTGTGTGTGTGTTGTTACACAGCCAGCAGCAGCGGCACCAGCATCAATCATCCTGCTACGAGTTTGTTTACTCAGGCAGAAGTAATCAGTGCTATAAGTCACAGGGTAATGAAGTATTTACCGCCGTTTTAACAACGGGGCATGCGCAGTAGCAGACTGTATACCGCAAACGTGATATACATGTGTTACAGAGGCGGAAGGGATTCACCAGGACAGGAATGTAACGCAAGCTCGGTCCCGGCACCCAAATTGTAATACATTCCTACGATAGAATGGTTTATCACAGTGCGAGTTTCAGCGTTAATAACACTAACCGCAATTAAATTGCGGGTATTGATATATGTGCCCCTAAGTCTTGTGTTCGTCGCAAGGAAAAGAAAAAAGCATTTTATGCAATTTCCAAAGGTTTATTACAAATACCAAAAATAAAGTATAATCAAAGAAATGTCAAGTAACGGGAAGAAAACAGTAACGTTAATGTTTTCTAACTGATATTTGACATCTCTTTGCTGTCACAAATTTTCCAATTTCAGGAAAAATCTTTTGGATGTGATAATTTTTAGAACTGAACCAAGATGAAAGTCTGTCAGTCTGGACCTAGCATGAGACTTGTTTCCTTTCATTAATGATAATTATTGCTCACACTGGTAGGTACTTCCTACTAAAATTTAGCCTCTCATTTAATGTTCATGTTCTGGTTTTCACAGTTTGCTTACAAATATCAGACTGTTTGAAGCAGGATATTTCTCTCTGTTCTTACCTACAAGGCGACAGAGGCAGCAGGCAGGGAAATCACATACAGAGAGGAGGGAGGGGGGATACAGTGGAAGTAGGGTATATACAGTGTGGACTGTGGACAGAAGGGCATGCCACGATTGCTAACCTTTTTACTAGCTGTAAATTTCTCTCCCAGTCTTCAGCGTTCGCATGGGCACTCTTTTCTCTCTCTGAACAGCTCCCCTCCTCACATCAAGAGACACATGAGGTGACGTTATCTTTGGCGGGACTGAAGAAGGCAGGGGGGGCCAATTCATTTTATTACTCTGCCTACCCACCACCGTATATTGATATGGGTGCCGGTGGGTGGTGCAGGTAAAGGGAAGCCTGCTCAGAATCCAGCCTTCTCTCCTGCAGCAGCCATGAGCACAGTGGGGAAACCTCCCTGTGGGCGGACGGAGACGGAACACCTGAATGCAGATTCGCCCTGTTCCAGCCCAATTTAACCCCTGCCAACGATCGACAAATGGACCTCTGCCAGTGGGCCGCAAAAATACGCATTAGGGGCCTCATGAGGCCCACGGACCTCGAGTTTGACATGCCTGATCTACAGTCACTGTCTGTTACAACGGTCATAAAATGAGATACCAATTGCAAGAAAAAGGGTCTCTAGGACCTACAGTAGTCCATGACTTTTTGCCTCCTAGAAAAAATGTCATTCCTGCGTCCCGGGGCATGCAGTATTCATTGAAGCACGGGCCTGCCCCTCTATTGTATGCCAAAGCAAGGGTGACACAGGTTCCTAGTGACAGGTTTGTGTATCCTGCTTTATCTGTAGGTATGTTTGAAAATGTAGCAGGTATCTTCTATAAGACTTCTGGGGGCCCTGATTCAGGGCTGCATGTAATCCACACACAATGCTGGTGTTTACGTAATTAAGCTCTTTTTTTTTGGCGTATGATGAAAATGTGAAAAAAAACCTCCTATGGAGCATGCATTATATACAGTGTATGCACATAGGTACTGCTGCGATCAGGACAGCAGGTAACAAAACTGTTGTGACAAGGTGAGGGGTTTCCAGGCAGTGACTTTGAGGTGGCTAGAAGAAATATTCTGTTTAGTGGATGGATTATGGGGGTGTTGCAGGTATCAGTGCAAGTGGCTGCATTCCCAGATGCACAGCAATAAGCATAGGAAGCCATAATCATATGCTATAGGGCTGGTGCAGTTTTGATAATGCAACTGATGGTGGTGTACACCAATCAGTATTACAGCGTACACGGATGCTATAAGTGCGTGGGTTAGATGCGTCATCGCTTGAAGAGTGATAAAATGGAAAGTGATAAATGACCAGCCAACCAGCCCCTAACTGGAATTTTTCACACAGGGCCTGTGACATGGAAGTTAGGTGCTGATTGACTGGTGCTTTTTCTCTCTCCATTTTATCACTCTCCAAGCAATGATGCATCTAGCCAGAGGTAGATTGGCCATAGGGTTTACAGGGAAGATTCCCGGTGGGCCGACGCACCTGTGAGGCCTGTTTTGTTTGAGGACATGTGGTCCTTTTTATAGACATAATGAATAAAATGCAAAATAATTTGCATATATGAAAATGACTTTGCCACTTAGCCTGTGATTGCAGATGATCTAGTGTATGCTCTGTCTGCCTGCTTGGCTGACATATAAGATTGAGTGAATAGTGATTGGGATACGGTTGGTGTAATAAGCAAGAAAATATATCTTTCTAAAGAATTATATAGTTTCCTAAATTCTGAAGGTGTATCATATAATGTGCTCATAATATTTAATTTTATTTCTTGTTAACTTCCCCTTGATGTTGGACATGCCCACTATCTGTAAAGTCTTGAAGGGGGGAGGGTGCTTTCTGCCATGGCCCATGGCTAGACCTTACACCTCTGGTGCTGCCCATGTGGGGCCACTAGTACAAATTTTTCCAGGGCCGCTTTTTGTTCCCAATCCGCCCCTGCATCTAGCCCACGGCGTGTCTCAGTCCTTGGCATGGATGTACACAAGGAAGGAGTCTGTATCAGCATTTGCATAAAGTTGCAGTCAGACAACCACCAATAGGCCCTGCTGTGTGCAACTGAGAATCAGGCCCCTTGTGTTTTGCTTGTAGTGGTTGATTAAAAGACAGAGGAAGAGATAAATGGGTGCAGGGTACGCAGTGCACACGGGCTCCTGGGTCCGCACATGCTGCACTACTGTTCTTCAGTACTTACCCATCTGGTGTCCCACGTCAGTGCTGCATAAATCAACAGGAAAAAGTCACTGTGGCTATTTTCACAGTGATCTGCGCATGTGCAATAGAAAAATCTCAGGGAAAATGGCCATTGCCCCATCTTCACAGAGACCTGTGCATGCACAGTAGACACCAGCACAGCATCAGAGTCTACTCACTTGTGCCACCAGCTAGAAAGAAGGGGTCCTGAACAGGCACTGCACACAGGCCCCCTCCTCTCTTAACACGCCCTTGACACCCTCTCACTTATATACCAGTATCCATCATTGGTAATGATACTATTTAGATATAAAATGTTTGTTTCTGCTGCGGGGTACACTGGGCTCCACAAGGAATAGACATAGGGGTGTAGAGTAGGATCTTGATCCGAGGCACCAACAGGCTGAAAAGCTTTGAATGTTCCCAGAATGCATAGCGCCGCCTCCTCTATAACCCCGCCTCCCTGCACAGGAGCTCAGTTTTGTAGTTGGTGCCGCAGATAGCAGGCACATAACAGAAGGGCTGCGCTGGGCAGCCCTGAGAAGAGCTTTTCAGAAGAAAAGTGAAGACTTCAAGGGCAGCAGCAGTGTGTATATGTCTTTTGACATTCACTGCTGCAGCTCCATCTCTCCCCAGCGGTGCTGTACACTCCCGAGCCCTGGTTGCCGGGTAACTACAGCAGGAGGCTTCGGTTTTCTTCCATGGTCAGGCACACACGAAGGGGGCTCTCCGGGATCGCATGGCTGCGCTTCGGGAGGTGGTAAGTGGATCCCACTTGCGGGACCCGTACTTTATCGCGATCCGGCGCGGTCAGTGGGAGGCGGGCCGCGCACGCTGGCGGTGGACACTGTGGCAGTACAGGCGATCCCACTAGATCACCAGGGCATGGGTGCAGGTCAGGTTTTCTCTTAAAGCCATTTTAATAGTAGCCCACAGTACCTGGTGGTTTTGCCAGCAGGGGGATAAGGTTTAGACCTGGAGCCCCTCCCCCAGCCCCAGGGCTCCATTTCCCGCAAATGTTCCCGCCCTGGAGCTGCATATCTGTCTTTTCCTCACTCCCTGTCAGTGTCTGGGCGCCATTTCTCTCAGCTACACTCAGGGCCGGTGCTAGGGTGTTCGGCGCCCTCCTGCAAACTATCAATTTTGCGCCTTTCTACAAATACAAATGTGACCGATCTCATCCTCAGAGTTATAACTAGACATTTTGGTCCCCCCCCCCTCAAGATCCATAAATATAGGGTCATAAAAAAATTACATAAAATATAGGGGCGTAAAATAATTATGACGCACAGTAGTCTCCATCATTCAAAATTACACCACACAGTAGTACCACTTATATACATTACGCCAGGTAGTGCCCCTTATATACATTACGCCAGATACAGCCCCCTTTTACATATTGCACCAGGTAGAGCCAGTCACACATTATTTCAGGTAGAGCACCCTTTGACACTTTGCGCCAGGTAGAGCACCCTTTTACACATGCCACTTCCCCCAGCAGGGGGAAGCGCCAAAAATATAGGGGCCACAGAATAGTACCAATTCACATTACACCGCACAGTAGTGTTCGCTAGTCACATTACACCGCACAGTAGTGTTCGCTAGTCACATTACACCTCATAGCAGGGTCCATTAGTCACATTACACCGCACAGTAGTGTTCGCTAGTCACATTACACAGCACAGCAGTGTTCGCTAGTCACATTACACCTCATAGTAGTTTCCATTAGTCACATTACACCGCACAGTAGTGATCGCTAGTCACATTACACCGCACAGTAGTGTCCGTTGGTCACAGTACACCGCACAGTAGTGTCCGTTAGTCACATTACACAGCATAGTAGTGTCGGTTAGTCACATTACACTGCACAGTAGTGTTCACTAGTCACATTACACCACATAGTAGTGTCAGTTAGTCACATTACACTGCACAGTAGTGTCCGTTACTCACATTATACTGCACAGTAGTGTCCGTTACGCACATTATACTGCACAGTAGTGTCCGTTACTCACATAACACCGCACAGTATTGTTCGCTAGTCACATTACACCTCATAGTAGTGTCCATTACACACATTACACTGCACAGTAGTGTCTGTTAGTCACATTACACTGCATGGTAGTGTCCATTAGTCACATTACACCGCATAGTAGTGTTCACTAGTCACATTACACTGCACAGTATTGATCGCTAGTCACATTACACTGCACAGTATTGTTTGCTCGTCACATTACACCACATAGTATGTCCTTTAGTCACATTACACTGCACAGTAGTGTCCGTCAGTCACATTACACAGCACAGTATTGTCCGTCAGTCACATTACACAGCACGAGAAATTAGTGGTCACCAGCGCTAAGTTGTGTAAATTAAATATACTACAATTAAAACAGATAAAGGACGGTAGGTTATGTTGAAAAAATATACAATAAATTTATTAAGAACAATATCTTAAAAACACAGATGCCTATAGTAACAGGAATTAATTATAAACCGGCACATCCATATAACTCCTCAATAGATGGTTCATTCATACCCAGGCTAGGACTCCCTCTGGAATTGTGTCCATAGACTTGGCTGGAGATTGGTGAATGCAGTGGAGTACAAGGCGTCCCTTTTAAGCATACAGATGCAAGCGTTTCAGGCAGGCAGGGAACAACTCCAATTTCTCCCCAAATGGTGATGTCCAAGGGAAAAGCTTGTCCAATTGATGCCGTATGGGTTTAGAAAGTGCAAGTGTCCAACAGGAGTTAAAGGATTTCTTGAGGATGTGTCCGGCAGTCTCTAACTCAACGCGTTTCGCTGGTGTTGACACCCAGCTTCCTCAGGAGTGAATGGTAGAGAACTGACTCTGGGCTCCTTATATACCCTAAATAATTAGTGAAATTCTAGGCACCTGGATTACAATGAATCAACAAACCTAACCGTCCAATAAAAAATGTAAAAATTTTAAAATAATACATAATTCATGTTAGTATTGGTCTCACATGTCTAGATACTGTTTTGCATTAAAAAACGAGTGTTAGATAGTATTTAAAACATACTTTTTATTTTTATTATCAGTATAATTATCTCATCCAGTCCGGTCATGTGATCACAAACCTCGTCACATGATGTATTTTATACAAGGTGATTGGTTCCCACAGGTCAGGTGGTAAACCTGACCCGAATAGGCATCATAGATGTCTGTGCGCATGCGCCGGGCGCGCACACGCCCGTGCCCCTAGCGATGCTCCGACGGCCCCCACCACGCTGTGCGGCGAGTGACGTCGGAGCACGTGACTAGTCACGTGATCGGAGTCAGGACGCCGCACCATGGCAACGGGCCGCACGGGGTGCAGAGAGCACGGACCATAAACATGGTTCGCGCATGCGCACAAGCCCAGCCTGATCACAATAGCGTTCCAGGCATAAATGCTCGGTATCTCACCCATCTTTGGATATATACCTGGTCTTTTTACTGGATATTAACACAAAATCACAATATATTGGCAACTACCACTAAATCGAAGGTACATAGATGTTTGTACACTAGTTACTTGTAGAAGTTTATCAGTGTAGTTTCAGAAATACATATTGTTTTAAAAAAGTGACAACTGTCATTGGGAGTCACATATAAAGATTTTCTCAATAGACAATTTCTTATTTGTGGCATGACAAATAACAAACAAAGGAATGATGGTATAGAAATCACTGTTGGTATTCACAATAATGACATCAGAAAGAAAGAAAGAGGAACAACAAATGAGAGGAGTGACAGACTTCATTCTATCTATATTACGGAATTCAGTTCTATTGTCTCATTAAGTCCATCGGGGTGTAAGGAATTACACTTCAACATCCAATAGACCTCCCTACTACATAATTTTCTAAAGCGGTCACCGCCTCTATCTGTAGGTGCGATATATTCTAAACACACGATGGACAGGCTACTGGGATCATTGGAATGTATTTCATTAAAGTGTCGAGAGACACTGTGTGTAATACAATTCTTCATAATGTTGCGGCGGTGTTCCATAAACCTGGTGTGAAGGGATCTAGTGGTCCTTCCTACATAACATAGGTTACACCCACATCTGAGAAGATAAATTACAAATTTTGAATCACAATTCATAAAAGATTGTAATGTAAATTCTTCACTAGTTGGTGGTAGGTGAACAGATGTTGTTTTTCTTGGCATATGGGAGCACATGGTGCATCGAGTTTTACCACATCTGTAAAAGCCAGGTGGTCTCTGTATTAACCAGCTTTGATTTGATGTTGTAGTATTAGTTTTCCTCGTTCTTAGGTAACTCGGTGCTAAGATGGTTTTTAGCGTTTTATTTTTCTTATAAATTACTTGTGCATTATTTGGTAATACTTTTCCAAGTATATTATCCTGTCTAAGAACTTTATAATTATGAGTAATAATAGCTTTGATTTGTCTCGAACATCTATTGTATTTGCTGATAAAAGCGCATTGTCTATCTTCTGTTTCCTCTAGAAGGTTCTGGCGGGATTTTTTACCATTTCGCTTAATCAACAAATCATTTCTGTCCATATTGGAAACTTCTTTTAGAGCTTGTGCTAGGATGGCTTCGGGGTATTCCCTTGCTCTAAAGGATTCAATCATGATATTAGCTTGTGTATAGAAGGTTTCAATTTCTGTACAATTACGTCTCAGCCTCATTAGTTGTCCCTTGGGGATATTGCGTTTCCAGGGAGCATAATGGGCGCTTCTATAATGTAAATAGGAATTGGTGTTCACAGATTTAATAAAGTTGGAAGTAGTTATCTTATCGTCCACTATTCTAAGGGTCACATCCAAGAAGTCAACACTTTCCTGACTGAAGGTGGAAGTGAAGGTTAAATTGTGAACGTTGGAGTTGAGAGTGGATACAAAAGAAGATGCTGAAGAACTGTCCCCGTCCCAAATGATAAAAAGATCGTCTATATAACGGCCATAGAAGACCAGGTTCGCGTCCCAGGTGCCGCCCCACACATGTTGGTCTTCAAAATTGCCCATGTATAGGTTGGCATAACTGGGCGCGAACCTGGTCCCCATGGCCGTTCCCATTACCTGTAAATAGTAAACATCCAGAAAAAGAAAATAATTGTGGTGAAGAATGAATGAAATGCAATCCAGTATAAATTCACTATGTTCCACACTGAGGTCTCCATCCATGGATAGACGTTCACGTATAGAATCTAAACCTTTAGAATGGGGGATGTGAGTATACAGCGCTTGGACATCTAATGTCATGAATGCATAACTAGATTTCCATGAAATGTTTTTAATTTTATTGAGAAAATCTGTTGTGTCTGTAAGATGTGACCTCAATGTGGAAACACGTGGCTGAAGGAATGAATCAATGTAATATGACAAATTAGATGTGAGTGAATCAATGCCAGAAATTATAGGTCGCCCAGGGGGTGATGTGAGGGATTTGTGAATTTTGGGAAGAAAGTAAAAAGTGGGTGTGACCGGAAAAGAAGGGAGCAGGAATCTGTGTTCCTCCTTGGATATGACCCCTGAATGGACAGCAGAGTCCAAAAGATTACAGAGTTCTTGAATGAAGGTTGGAGTGGGGTTATTTTTTAATATTGAATAAAACTGAGTATCATGTAATTGTCTATACGCCTCATTAATGTAATCCTCTTGATTCATTATAACTAACCCCCCCCCCCTTTATCTGCTTCCTTGATGGTGATAGTGGTATCTTGAGTAAGTAATTTTAGAGCCCTTTTCTCTTGTCGAGATAGGTTGGACTGATGATGGGTAAGTTTTTGTTGTTTCCCTACTAGTTCTTTAAAGTCCTCTAGGGTCATTTTATAAAAGGACTCAATACTACTGCTCTTCGCTGAAATAGGGAAGAACTCAGATTTTAGTTTAAACATATGATTAGGTTCTCGTATATCAAAAATCTTCTTAGAAGTTAGAATGGGATCTTGTTCAGTGTGATTTTGTTCCCAGAGTTCTTCGAGGTTTGAAAGCATGATATCATCATTTGAATCCAATAATATCGGTATAGATTCGTCTCTATTTCGTTCCAGATTCTTTTTAGCAAAGTATCTCTTGCGACATAGAGCACGAACATAACGATTCAATTCGACATAAAGGTCAAAAATGTTAGGTTCGTCAGTTGGCGAGAATTTTAAGCCTTTCTCCAGCAGAGATAATTCTGATTGGCTCAGAACTCTGTTGGATAGATTGAAAATGCTTCTTTTACCTTTCTCGTCAGCTTGAGACCGAATTATACCCTTCTTGGATTTTTTCTGTTCATACTTTCCTCCTCTCTTACCTCGGGGCTTGAATCCCTGCCTCTTTTTGGGGTGTCTCTCTGTTGGGGGTAGGGGTTTTTTGTCTTTGGACGTGCCCCTAAAAAATCTCTGGTATAAGTGTGTTGGGTCTGAGTATCTGCAGAACTATCCTCTCCATAGTCCCCCCTTCTCTTGTGTTGTTGTGGGGAATAAGTATGTTCATTAGCAGGGTTAGGGTACTCTCTCCTATCTCCTCTCTTTACTCTAGAATCCTGGTAATGATATGGGGAGTCTCTGTACCCGTTTCTATTAAATGGTCTAGATCTTACTTTAGACCAATCTCTCTCTCTTTGGGGTAATGGTTGTTCCCTGGTTCTCTTTTGTTTTTCTATATCCTTCTTATAAGAGCGTACAGTATCATTCTCGTAGTCAAATAGGTCTCGCCTAAACTTTTTTTGTTTTTGTTCCATAATATTTCGTTCATATCTGATCACCTTATCATTAATAATCTTGTCCCTCTCATTAAAGCTGTCCTCTCTATTAAATTTCTCCATTGACTTTTTCAAAACATCAATTTCCTTTTCAATACTATGAACTTTAGATGATCTATACCTCACAATCAGCTTCATCAAAGCAAGTGAACAGTCATCTAAAAGCCTATCCCATTCGTTTTGATAATCTTTGTTATCATTAAAAATAGATGATTTAAACAAACGGAGGCCTCTTGGTACCATTTTTTTATCAATATATTGTTGTAAATTGGCACTGTCTAGCCAGTTTCTAGATTCAGCTTTCAAGAGGTCCTCTAGTTTGTGAAAATCCTGTATCATCTCAGATTTATCAGGCATAGATCCTTCAGTTCTAGGTACATCTATGTGAGACCAATACGCTTGTCTTCTATCATTACGTTCACTTATGTTAGTAAAACAACTCATGACTGCCGCACTGTAAATTACCAGAAAAACAAATATGTAAAAGAAAAATAGAAACAGTGCGCTGTCAAAAAAGCTGCTGGTGTAGGGGGTGGTAACTCCCCAAAATGATATAGACAGAATGAGAAATTAGTGGTCACCAGCGCTAAGTTGTGTAAATTAAATATACTACAATTAAAACAGATAAAGGACGGTAGGTTATGTTGAAAAAATATACAATAAATTTACACAGCACAGTAGTGTCCGTCAGTCACATTACACAGCACAGTAGTGTGCGTCAGTCACATTACACCGCATAGCAGTGTCTGAAAAAAAGAAAGAAAAAAAAAGGCGGCTGACAGCGCAGCCAGGGGTCAATCTTACATCAGATGCATCGGCAATGTAATTGCGGTTGCATCGGCAGGTGGCGCTACACATGCTGGGCAGCCTTGCTTTGTGCTGGGCGCCCCTGAGCATGTGCAGAGATGAACGCAGATCCGGCTGCGTATTCAGCGATCTGCGTTCATCTCTGAATGACCCCCTATGCCAGGTACAGCCTTCGTTCTCTCCACAGTGCGGCCTCGGTACCTGCAGGAGGTCCCGGCTCGGGCGCTGCTCCTCTTCTCTCTTCTTCGCCGGTTTCTTGCAGGCTCCGTTACTCCAATGGCTCTTTAGTATGCTGTCAGTGACGAGGGGGAGGGAGCGGGTACTAATTACTTGGGCCTGGGACTGATGGAGGGGCCTGGAGGGGGCCCTGGTCCGCTAGACTCCCACCTTACTGGGCAGCAGCTCTCATCTTGGCAGCACAGCAGAGCAGGCAGCAGCTATAATACAATAGTGCGGGCCAAATATACAATTCGCTTTGATCGTTTTGGAGTTAATGAATTCACCCCCCTAAATATTCAATTACGAACCGTTTTCGTCCATTTTAGAGCCATTTTTGCCGATGTCTTTTCCCCTCTTTATGTAAGTGAAAAGGCATTGGTGAAAAATGCCTCAAAATCGTCGAAAATGGTCTGCGGTTCGACGGAAAACACATGGATTTCCAGAGCCACGTGTTTTCCGCCCGTGCCGCATTTTTCACCTAGGCAAAAAAACGGCCCTGCTATTGCATAGGGCGAATCACCATTCGGACTAAAAACAGCACAAAGCTAAGGCCCTCATTCCGAGTTGTTCGCACGCAAGCTGCTTTTAGCAGCATTGCACACGCTAAGCCGCCGCCTACTGGGAGTGAATCTTAGCTTCTCAAAATTGCGAACGACAGAATCGCAATATTGCGATTAGCACACTTCTTAGCAGTTTCTGAGTAGCTCGAGACTTACTCTGCCATTGCGATCAGTTCAGTCAGTGTCGTTCCTGGATTGACGTCACACACACGCCCAGCGTTCACCCAGACACTCCCCCGTTTCTCCAGCCACTCCCGCGTTTTTCAAAAATACGTCAGCGTTTTTTCACACACACCCATAAAACGGTCAGTTTCCGCCCAGAAGTACCCACTTCCTGTCAATCACATTACAATCGCCAGAACGAAGAAAAAACCTCGTAATGCCGTGAGTAAAATACCTAACTGCATAGCAAATTTACTTGGCGCAGTCGCAGTGCGGACATTGCGCATGCGCGTTAGCGACTGATCGCTCCGTTGCGAAAAAAAAATAAAGAGCGATCAACTCGGAATGACCACCTAAATTTTTTCGTCTAGGTGAATTTTTTTTTAGATAATTGCATACCCCCCGCTACCTGATACAGAGTCACACACCTACATATACATGGTTGGGTGTGCGTTACCGCCGCTGGGGATCCAGTCGGTCAGCATACTGACCGTGGGATCCTGGCGTCGAAATGCCGGCGGGGGGGCCAGCGCAACAAGCCACTTGCGGCCTTGCTGCGCTCGCCGTGCTTCGGGGTGGTTGGTGACTCTATGGGTGTCGTGGACACCCACAAGTGGGAATAGTCCCTGCTAGTCGGCATGCCGACTGTCAAATTTAGAGGGGGCGGGATATAGCCGTTGGTACTCCGTCGGTCACACAACTAAATCCCCATATACATACCCCGCCCCACCCCCTACCATTATCTAAACCCCAGTAAGGTTAAAATAAATAAGCACTATTAAATAATTATTTTAAACATTTATAATAAAAATAAAACACTTACCTTTTTTTCTGTAACTGCTTCTTCTGTCTTCACTCTTCAGCGTTTCCTGCTCCTCCTGTCTGCGGTAGACTGGCTCCTCTTCAGCGGCCATTACACTCCTCTCCACACCAGAGTCCAGTCCTGAGGGAGGGGAGGGGAGGGGAGGGGAGGGGAGGGGAGGGGAAGGAGAAGAAGGGAGGGGAGAGAGGAGGGGGCGTTGCATAAGCAACAGGGGCAAGAGACCTATGGGAGGGGAGAGAAGGGGGTGGGTGGCACACTGCAAAAAAAGAGGAGAGACGGCCAGAGATAGGGCAAGGGGCGGTACAAGATTTAGAGAGCAGAGAGGGGGATAGGGCAAGGGGCGGCGCTGGATAGTGAGGAGAGAGGGGATAGGGCAAGGGGCGGCGCTCAATATTAAAATGCTGGAGCCTGGACGGAGGACGCGTCGACGCTGCCTGCCCCTGCTGCCTGTCTCCGCAGCATTACAGGTGCGGGCAGGGCGGCGCAGCGCTGTGTGTGGAGCCGGAGGTGGGCATAGTGAGATAGCCGCGCCGCCGCCGTACTATAGTGTGCACTAGTGACAGTGCTGGCGCCGCTGAGCTACATGATATCAGCGGTAGCTGGCTGCTGGCAGAAACAATATAGACAGGACGGAGGGATGCAGTTGCAGGGAAGCGCCTCTCTGGCCAAGCGCCTCCCTGCAGTGCATCCCTTTGCTGAGCGGGTCGCGCCGGCCCTGGCTACACTGTTCCTGGGACTGCTTGGGCAAATCCTCCGGTGTAAAGCCGCCTGGTTGTCAGCGCTGTGACTTTACATGACACTTAAGTATTCTACCTGCCTATTAGACAGTGTTAGTTAAGAAAGAGTGCATTTAGTCAGGGTTTTCTAGTACAATTACCCTGTGATATACATCCAGTTCTTACTGTGCAGTGTTATATCTATTGACTACATAGATATATCAGCTAGTCCAGTGCAGTATTATTGTTAGTAATAACCTCTGCATTGTATAACTGTGACTATATGTGTGTGCATTAGCTTGCTGAGTGGTTTCCATTTCGTGTCTCTCACTCAACTTGCTATCCCTATATCTGCTGCGGGGTACACTGGGCTCCACAAGGATAGACATTGGGGTGTAGAGTAGGATCTTGATCCGAGGCACAAACAGGCTCAAAGCTTTGACTGTTCCCAGAATGCACAGCGCCGCCTCCTCTATAACCCCGCTTTCCTGCACAGGAGCTCAGTTTTGTAGTTGGTGCTGCAGTAAGCAGGCACATAACAGAGGGGCTGCTCCAGGCAGCCCTAAGAAGAGCTTTTTTTGAAGAAAAAAGTGAAGACTTCAAGGGCAGCAGCGGTGGTAAATGTCAGAAGACATTCACTGCTGCAGCTCCAGCTCTCCCCAGCGGCGCTGTACACTCCCGAGCTCTGGTTGCCGGGTAACAACAGCAGGAGGCTCCGGTTTTCTTCATGTCAGGCACACACGATGGGGGCTCTACGGGATCGCGTGGCCGCGATTCGGGAGGTGGTAAGTGGGTCCCGATTGCGGGTCCCGGTCTTTATCGCGATCCGGCGCGGTCAGTGGGAGGCGGGCCGCGCGCGCTGTCGGTGGACACTGTGGCAGTACAGGCGATCCCACTAGATCACCAGGGCATGGGTGCAGGTCAGGTTTTCTCTCTAAACCATTTTCAGTAGCCCACAGTACCCGGTGGTTTTGCCAGCAGGGGAATAAGGCTTAGACCTGAAGCCCCTCCCCCAGCCCCAGGGCGCCATTTTCCGCAAATGTTCCCGCCCTGGAATTGCATATCTGTCTCTCCCTCACTCCCTGTCAGTGTCTGGGCGCCATTATCTCTCAGCTTCACTGTTCCTGGGACTGCTTGGGCAAATCCTCCTGTGTAAAGCCGCCTGGTTGTAAGTGCTGTGACTTTACATGACACTTAAGTATTCTACCTGCCTTTTTAGACAGTGCTAGTTAAGAAAGAGTGCATTTAGTCAGGGTTTTCTATAGAGATGAGCGGGTACGGTTCCTCGGGATCCGAACCCCCCCCGAACTTCACCCATTTTCCATGGTTCCGAGGCAGACTCGGATCTTCCCGCTTTGCTCGGTTAACCCGAGCATGCACGAACGTCATCATCCCGCTGTCGGATTCTCGCGAGATTCGTATTCTATATAAGGAGCCGCGCGTCTCCGCCATTTTCACTCGTGCATTGGCGATGATAGCGAGAGGACGTGCAGTGTTCTCTCAGTTTCTGTGTTCAGTGTGCTGCAAATATCTGTGCTCAGTGTGCTGCAAATATCTGTGCTCAGTGTGCTTGCAAATATCTGTGCTCAGTGTGCTGAAAATATCTACGTTCTCTGCCTGAAAAACGCTCCATATCTGTGCTGCATTGTAGTATATAGTAGGAGGACAGTGCAGAATTTTGCTGACCTCCAGTATATATATAGCAGTACGGTACAGTAGTCCACTGCTCTACCTCTGTGTCGTCAAGTATACTATCCATCCATACCTGTGCTGCATTTTAGTTGTGCACAGTATATATAGTAGGAGGACGTGCAGAATTTTGCTGACCACCAGTATATATATAGCAGTACGGTACAGTAGTCCACTGCTCTACCTCTGTGTCGTCAAGAATACTATGCATCCATACCTGAGCTGCATTTTAGTTGTGCGCAGTATATAGTAGAAGGGGACAGTGCAGAATGTTGCTGTGACCACCAGTATATATATAGCAGTACGGTACAGTAGTCCACTGCTCTACCTCTGTGTCGTCAGGAATACTATGCATCCATACCTGTGCTGCATTTTAGTTGTGTGCAGTATATAGTAGAAGGGGACAGTGCAGAATGTTGCTGTGACCACCAGTATATATATAGCAGTACGGTACAGTAGTCCACTGCTCTACCTCTGTGTCATCAAGTATACTATGCATCCATACCTGTGCTGCATTTTAGTTGTGCGCAGTATATAGTAGGAGGGGACAGTGCAGAATGTTGCTGTGACCACCAGTATATATATAGCAGTACGGTACAGTAGTCCACTGCTCTACCTCTGTGTTGTCAAGTATACTATGCATCCATTCCATACCTGTGCTGCGTTTTAGTTGTGCGCAGTATATAGTAGGAGGGGACAGTGCAGAATGTTGCTGTGACCACTATTATATATATAGCAGTACGGTACAGTAGTCCACTGCTCTACCTCTGTGTCGTCAAGTATACTACAAAAGTTCAGTAAAATTACCCAAAAATCAAAATTAAAAGCGTCTGATGAGAAGCATAAACTTGCCAATATGCCATTTACGACACGGAGTGGCAAGGAACGGCTGAGGCCCTGGCCTATGTTCATGGTTAGTGGTTAAGATTCACATGAGGATGGAAGCACTCATCCACTCGCTAGAATACTGCAGTGCCACTCCTAGATGGGCCAGGTGTTTGTGTCGGCCACTTGGGTCGCTTAGCTTAGCCATCCAGCGACCTTGGTGCACCTCTTTTTTTCTTTGCATCATGTGCTGTTTGGGGACTATTTTTTAAATCTGCCATCCTGTCTGACACTGCAGTGCCACTCCTAAATGGGCCAGGTGTTTGTGTCGGCCACTTGAGTCGCTTCGCTTAGTCACACAGCTACCTCATTGCACCTCTTTTTTTCTTTGCATCATGTGCTGTTTGGGGACTATTTTTTAAATCTGCCATCCTGTCTGACTCTGCAGTGCCAGTCCTAGATGGGCCAGGTGTTTGTGTCAGCCACTTGGGTCACTTAGCTTAGTCACACAGCTACCTCATTGCACCTCTTTTTTTCTTTGCATCATGTGCTGTTTGGGGACTATTTTTTAAATCTGCCATCCTGTCTGACACTGCAGTGCCACTCCTAGATGGGCCAGGTGTTTGTGTCGGCCACTTGGGTCGCTTAGCTTAGTCACACAGCTACCTCATTGCACCTCTTTTTTTCTTTGCATCATGTGCTGTTTGGGGACTATTTTTTAAATCTACCATCCTGTCTGACACTGCAGTGCCACTCTTAGATGGGCCAGGTGTTTGTGTCGGCCACTTGGGTCGCTTAGCTTAGCCATCCAGCGACCTTGGTGTACCTCTTTTTTTCTTTGCATCATGTGCTGTTTGGGGACTATTTTTTAAATCTGCCATCCTGTCTGACACTGCAGTGCCACTCCTAGATGGGCCAGGTGTTTGTGTCGGCCACTTGGGTCGCTTAGCTTAGCCATCCAGTGACCTTGGTGCACCTCTTTTTTTCTTTGCATCATGTGCTGTTTGGGGACTATTTTTTAAATCTGCCATCCTGTCTGACACTGCAGTGCCACTCCTAAATGGGCCAGGTGTTTGTGTCGGCCACTTGAGTCGCTTCGCTTAGTCACACAGCTACCTCATTGCACCTCTTTTTTTCTTTGCATCATGTGCTGTTTGGGGACTATTTTTTAAATCTGCCATCCTGTCTGACTCTGCAGTGCCAGTCCTAGATGGGCCAGGTGTTTGTGTCAGCCACTTGGGTCACTTAGCTTAGTCACACAGCTACCTCATTGCACCTCTTTTTTTCTTTGCATCATGTGCTGTTTGGGGACTATTTTTTAAATCTGCCATCCTGTTTGACACTGCAGTGCCACTCCTAGATGGGCCAGGTGTTTGTGTCGGCCACTTGGGTCACTTAGCTTAGTCACACAGCTACCTCATTGCACCTCTTTTTTTCTTTGCATCATGTGCTGTTTGGGGACTATTTTTTAAATCTGCCATCCTGTCTGACACTGCAGTGCCACTCCTAGATGGGCCAGGTGTTTGTGTCAGCCACTTGGGTCGCTTAGCTTAGCCATCCAGCGACCTCGGTGCAAATTTTAGGACTAAAAATAATATTGTGAGGTGTGAGGTGTTCAGAATACACTGGAAATGAGTGGAAATTATGGTTATTGAGGTTAATAATACTATGGGATCAAAATGACCCACAAATATTATGATTTAAGCTGTTTTTGAGGGTTTTTTGTAAAAAAACACCCGAATCCAAAACACACCCGAATCCGACAAAAAAATTTCAGGGAGGTTTTGCCAAAACGCATCCGAATCCAAAACACAGCCGCGGAACCGAATCCAAAACCAAAACACAAAACCTGAAAAATTTCCGGTGCACATCACTAGTTTTCTAGTACAATTACCCTGTGATATACATCCAGTTCTTACTGTGTAGTGTTATTCCATTGACTATATAGCTATATATATATATATATATATATGCTAGTCCAGTGCAGTATTATTGTCAGTAATAACCTCTGCATTGTACAAACTGTGACTATCTGTGTGTGCATTAGATGGCTGAGTGGTGTCCATTTCGTGTCTTTCACTCAACTTGCTATCCCTATATTCTATAACCTGAGGGGGCTTGGTGCGTCAGGTTTTATATTGATATAGGATTTTCACAAAGATATACTTTAATACGTATTTTTCTCTGTGATTTTAGTCACCATATCGCTCCTTTATCTCTGCTGGTGCTGACTACACTGCGCAGGGGTTTGGGTAAGAGGTATTGTGCTGTTGCCAATTGTACTGTGTTACCTGATACTGCAAGTTATATCATCTCTGCTTCTGAGGGTAACGGTTCTGGGGCTGAACACACTGCCGGTGTTGCTGAAGCCACAGATCACTATGAGGAGAATATAGCAGCTGTGGGCTCTGGTTCTGGGGGCTCCTTGCCCCCCAGTGGGACTGTGGCAACGGGGGTACATAATGACCCACCGTGGGCCCCTTTTTCCACGCTTCTACATACGCTAGTAAATAAACTAACACCCCCTATGGGACCCCCTATGCCAGTACAACCGTATGTGGTCCCTGCCGCTAACCCGCCGTGGGCAGACTATTTATCTGCCCAATTGAAGAAGTTGAACCAGTCCCTGACTACTAAAAAGTCTGACCATCGCTCGCCTAAGTCCAAGGGGTCCTCTAAGCGAGCGCTTGTCTCCTCACAATCCACTGCTGTCACTGACACCTCGTCTGATGAAGACGGCACTTACACTGACCCCACAGGTTCTGACTCAGACACGGCTGATGGGGAGGGTGGTTCACATGTGGATGTTCCTGATCTTTTGGAGGCTATTACGTTAATTCTACAGATTACGGATGATCCCGAGCCATCCGTCCCTCCTAAGAAACCAGAGAGGTTCAACCGGCAGAAGGTGGTTAAACAAGTTTTACCTCACTCTGACCACCTAGTGGATATACGTCAGGGTACGAAGTTTGTGCCTCAAAAGAAGATGCTGGCTCACTATCCCATCTCACTAGAGCTGTCTAAGAATTGGAAACGCCTCCTCCAGTAGACTCACATGTGGCTAGGATGGTGGTTTCCTCAGCTCTACCTGTCACTACCGTCACGTCTCTAAAGGAGCCTACGGATAAACGTGTGGAGGGTTGTCTGAAAGCGATTTACACCCTCACGGGTGCTGCACAAAGGCCCACTATTGCAGCAACATGGGCTGCAGAGGCTATTGAAGCATGGGCCTTGGATTTAGAAGCTGAAATCTCTTCTGACCATGCTAGACAATGCTTGTCATACATTGACACAGCTTCTGGCTATATTTAAGAGGCGGCTTCCGATGCCGGTATCCTAGCAGCCAAGGCCTCTACTACGTCAGTCCTGGCTCGCCGGATATTGTGGCTGAGATCCTGGTCTGTGGATCTGGACTCTAGAAAAACCCTGGAGGTACTCCCTTCCAAGGGAGATATTCTGTTTGGGGAGGACTTAAATAAGATAGTGGCTGACTTGGCTACTGCCAAAACTGCCTGTCTGCCAAGTACCGCTCCTTCTGTGTAGAAGGCTAAAGGTACTTCCTTTCGCCCCTTTCGTCCTTCAGGTAAAGCAAAATGTCAGGCGTACAACAAGCAGGCCCGCACTTCCAAACCTGGTAAGCCAAAGCCCAAAAGAGCCTGGGCGGCCCGTCAGCCAGCTTCCAAGGCCGATAAGCCTGCCGCATGGGGGGGGCCTCCCCCTTGGGGAACCCAGGGTGGGGGGCCGGCTTCTAGGGTATTCCCAGGAATGGTTGAAGACCACTTCAGATGCCTGGGTAGGGGAAGTCGTCACTCGAGGTTACGCCATAGCCTTCAAAAACCGACCCCCTCATCGATTTTGCCAGACAGACGTCCCGTTGGACCAGACAAAGGCAAACACTCTGCATTCGGTGGTACAGACCCTCCTGGATACAGGAGTCATAGTACAGGTGCCTCTTGCGCAGAGGGGCCAGGGGTACTATTCTCCGCTGTTTCTAATCCCGAAACCGAATGGGTCCTCCCGGCCCATTCTCAACCTCAAGGCACTGAACAGGTTTGTGAAGATTTCCAAGTTCTGTATGGAAACCCTTCGCTCTATAGTTCTGGCCTTGGAACCTGGGGACTACATGGCCTCCCTGGACATACAGGATGCTTACCTGCATATTCCTATAGCAGCGTCACATCAGCAATATCTGAGGTTTGCTATTGGCAACCTCCATTATCAGTTTCGGGCGTTAACTTTTAGTTTAACAACGGCTCCGCGAGTCTTCACCAAAGTCATGGCAGTGATGACGGTGGTACTCCGCCGTAAAGGGGTCAGGATACTGGCGTATCTGGACGACTTGTTAATCCTGGCAAATTCCCCAGAACTTCTCCTACATCATCTAGATATGACGGTCCGGTTTCTACAAGCCCATGGGTGGCTCATCAACTGGAAGAATTCCTCCCTGATCCCTGCTCAGAGCATGGTGCATCTGGGAGCGCTATTGGACACTCACAACCAGAGGTTGTTCTTGTGTGAGGAGAAAGTCCTGAAGCTTCAGGACAGGATTCGTTGCTTCCTTTCTCGTCCGCAAGTGTCGATACATTCAGCGATGCAGATGCTGGGCCTCATGGTATCAGCATTTGACATGGTAGAGTATGCTCAATTCCATTCTTGCCCCCTCCAGAGGCTGATTCTAACCAAGTGGGACGGCCTGCCTCACCGGATCAGGTCTCAAATTATCTCATTGACTCCGCAGGTCCGTCTGTCGCTGCTCTGGTGGCTCCAGGACCAACAATTGTGCAGGGGCCGTCCCTTCTGGATATCCAACTAGGTGCTGTTGACGACAGATGCCAGTCTAAGAGGTTGGGGCACGGTGCTGGAGCAACACTCCCTTCAGGGTCGGTGGACCAAGGAGGAGTCCCTCCTCTCAATCAACATTCTGGAATTGCGGGCGGTCTTCAGTGCATTGAACCTAGCCCAGCATTTAATTCAGAACCGTCCTGTTCAAGTACAGTCGGACAACGCCACCACAGTGGCTTACATAAATCATCAAGGCGGCACTCGAAGCCATCTGGCAATGAAGGAAGTCTCACGGATTCTACATTGGGCGGAACGCCATCTACCAGCCATATCGGCAGTCTTTATTCCAGGAGTCCTGAATTGGGAAGCGGACTTTCTCAGTCGTCAGGACGTACATGCCGGCGAGTGGGGCCTCCATCCAGAAGTGTTTCAACTCCTAGTGGAAAAGTGGGGTCTTCCAGACGTAGATCTGATGGCGTCTTGACACAATCACAAGGTTCCGGTCTTCGGAGCAAGGACAAGGGATCCTCAAGCAGCATTCGTGGATGCGCTGGCGGTGCCGTGGAGGTTTCGGCTGCCGTACGTGTTCCCTCCGGTGTCACTCCTGCCCAGGGTAATTTGTAAGTTCAAGCAAGAAAAAGGATTTCTGCTTCTCATAGCTCCGGCGTGGCCCAGACGGCACTGGTTCTCAGACCTGCAAAGCCTATCGTCAGAGCGTCCAATTCTACTTCCACAACGCCCAGACCGCCTCGTTCAGGGCCCCTGTGTCTACCAGGATCTAGCCCGGCTGTCTTTGACGGCGTGGCTCTTGAGGCTTCCGTATTAAGGGCTAAAGTGTTTTCAGAGGCGGTCATTCAAACTATGTTGCGGGCCCGGAAACCGGCTTCTGCTCAGATTTTCTATAGGGTCTGGCATTCTTACTTTATTTGGTGCGCATCTAACGATTATGACGCTTCCAAGTTTAGTATAGCCAAGTTGTTGGCTTTTCTTCAGCAGGGCCTGGACTTAGGCCTGTGTCTGGCCTCCCTCAAGGTTCATATTTCTGCCTTGTCGGTGTGGTTTCAGAGAAAAATTGCGTCCTTACTTGATGTGCATTCCTTTACTCAGGGTGTGTTGCGTATCCAACCTCCGTATGTCCCGCCTGTGGCTCCTTGGGACTTGACGGTGGTTTTGGAGGCGTTACAAGAGTCTCCGTTTGAACCTCTTGGTTCAGCTGATCTTAAGTGGCTTTCCCTTAAGGTGGTGTTTCTGCTGGCTATTGCTTCAGCTAGAAGAGTGTCAGATTTGGGAGCCTTGTCCTGTAGATCCCCATATCTGATATTTCACCGTGACCGGGCGGTTCTGAGGACTCGTCCCGGATATTTACCTAAGGTGGTCTCCTCGTTCCACCTTAAACAGGAGATTGTAGTTCCGGCACTTGTTTCTCCTGATCTGACTCCCAAAGAGCAGTCTTTGGATGTGGTACGGGCTCTCCGTATCTATGTGAAGAGAACTGCTTCCATTAGGAAATCTGATTCTCTCTTTGTACTGTTTGGATTTCACAAACGGGGCTGGCCTGCTCACAAGCAGACTTTGGCCAGATGGATTAGAATGGTGATTGCACATGCTTATGTGAGGGCTGGTCGGTCGGCTCCTGCTCACATTACGGCCCATTCTACTCGGTCTGTTGGACCTTCTTGGGCGGCCCGCCGTGGTGCGACCCTTGAACAATTTTGCAAGGCGGCTACGTGGTCCTCAGTGAACACGTTCATAAGGTTCTATGCCTTCGATACTGCCGCTTCCCAGGATGCTTCCTTTGGACGCCGGGTTCTTGTGCCCGCTACAGTGCATCCCCTCCCATAAGGAACTGCTTAAGGACATCCCCAATGTCTATCCTTGTGGAGCCCAGTGTACCCCGCAGCAGAAAACGAGATTTATGGTAAGAACTTACCTTTGTTAAATCTCTTTCTGCGAGGTACACTGGGCTCCACAAGGCGCCCACCCTGACGCACTTAGCTTCTTTGGATTGTTATGGCATTAGCCGCTGACACTTCTCCTGTCGTGAGAGTGTAGTGTATGTGGCTACTAACCGTTGTCATCTCTTTTCCTGCTACTGCATTGGGCTGGTTAACTAAAAACTGAGCTCCTGTGCAGGGAGGCGGGGTTATAGAGGAGGCGGCGCTGTGCATTCTGGGAACAGTCAAAGCTTTGAGCCTGTTGGTGCCTCGGATCAAGATCCTACTCTACACCCCAATGTCTATCCTTGTGGAGCCCAGTGTACCTCGCAGAAAGAGTTTTAACAAAGGTAAGTTCTTACCATAAGTCACCCATGACTTTATTCTGACACACTTAACATTTATAACTTAGCTAGCTTATCACTATGAAATAACCACACAGACACCAACTGCTAGATTTAAAGGTCAAACTGGTATTTATTGTTTGATGACCTGTCATTTAAACTAAATATTGGAGGATGGCGAGAAAAGGCGCTACCAACTCACCAGCACCAGTCAACTATAATAAACCAATAAAACTAGGAGGGGACTCACAACCGCCTCCTTAACATAACCCGCACTGCGCAGGACTCACCCCCCTTACTCTAGCAGAGCCGTGGACGAACCCGCACAGGAACATCCGTAGTCCACCCGCAAGGGGAGGACACACTCGCTGTTCTATCAAAAGGGGGTGCCCCACAGTGACCACTTATGTAACTTTGACCGCTGGCTGGTAGCAACTTTCCGCCCATCTGGCTATCAAAGCCTGCTAGAAATGGAAAAGAGGTCCGAAAAGCGAACCGAAAGCAAAAAATTAAAGGGCGGGTGGGAGGGCATCCGAAGAAAACTGGCAAGAGGAAGATGGCTGCCTACACCAGGACTATATACTCCTGCATATACTCCTCCTACCCATCCCTAATAGGCACCCTAGGTCACCTGACCACAACTGTCCATCACTAAGGCTAGCCCTGCCTATCCTCACCAAATGTCACAAAAATTCCGGGTGCTTATGTGGCTTCGAGCCTATGCGGATCTCTGCCTGCCTAAAACTCGTTTTTGCTGCATGACCCCTGCAATCGACAATTTAGAGTAGGGGTATTCAATGTGCAGAACGCAAGCTCTGTGTTAGGCAATGTGTGGAGCTCCAGCTGTTGTGGAACTACACATCCCAGCCTGCCCTGCCACAGTTTTAGCATTCCCTAACCAGTGCCGTTTCTAGCGGCGGGCGAGCCGTGCAACCGCACGGGGCGCCCGCCGCGGCACTTTGTGACTACTCCTCTCCTCCCTCTCTCTTCCCCCCGAGCGCTCCTGCTCGGGGGGCGGGGCTTCGCGGAATGACGCGTTTGCGTCGTGACGTCACGACGCAAACGCGTCATTCCGCGAAGCCCCGCCCCCCGAGCAGGAGCGCTCGGGGGGAAGAGAGAGGGAGGAGAGGACTGGAGAAGATAACCATCGACGGAGGAGGCGGCCGGAGCGCGGGACCCGAAGAGCGGCAAGTTGTAAGTATTCTCTCTCTCCCCACTTGACACCTGCCGCACTGTGTAAAATGGGGGCACCTGCCGCACTGTATAGAATGGGGATACCTGCCGCACTGTGTAAAATGGGGGCACCTGCCGCACTGTATAGAATGGGGATACCTTCCGCACTGTTTAAAATGGGGGCACCTGCCGCACTGTATAAAATGGGGATACTTGCCGCACTGTATAAAATGGGGATACCTACCGCACAGTGTAAAATGGGGGCACCTGCCGCACTGTAAAATGGGGGCACCTGCCGCACTGTTTAAAATGGGGGCACCTGCCGCACTCTATAAAATGGGGATACTTGCCGCACTGTATAAAATGGGGATACCTACCGCACAGTGTAAAATGGGGGCACCTGCCGCACTGTAAAATGGGGGCACCTGCCGCACTGTTTAAAATGGGGGCACCTGCCGCACTGTATAAAATGGGGATACTTGCCGCACTGTATAAAATGGGGATACCTACCGCACAGTGTAAAATGGGGGCACCTGCCGCACTGTATAAAATGGGGATACCTGCCGCACTGTATAAAATGGGGATACCTGCCGCACTGTATAAAATGGGGATACCTGCCGCACTGTATAAAATGGGGATACCTTCCGCACTGTGTAAAATGGGGGCACCTGCCGCACTGTAAAATGGGGGCACCTGCCGCACTGTATAAAATGGGGGCACCTGCCGCACTGTATAGAATGGGGATACCTGCCGCACTGTGTAAAATGGGGGCACCTGCCGCACTGTATAGAATGGGGATACCTTCCGCACTGTTTAAAATGGGAGCACCTGCCGCACTGTATAAAATGGGGATACCTGCCGCACTGTATAAAATGGGGATACCTACCGCACTGTGTAAAATGGGGATACCTTCCGCACTGTGTAAAATGGGGGCACCTGCCGCACTGTGTAAAATGGGGGTACATGCCTGCGTACTGTGTAAAATGGGGATACCTGCCGTACTGTGTAAAATGGGGGCACGTGCCTGCGTACTGTGTAAAATGGGGGCACATGCCTGCGTACTGTGTAAAATGGGGATACCTGCCGCACTGTGCAAAATGGGGGCACGTGCCTGCGTACTGTGTAAAATGGGGGCACGTGCCTGCGTACTGTGTAAAATGGGGACACCTGCCTGCGTACTGTGTAAAATGGGGACACCTGCCTGCGTACTGTGTAAAATGGGGATATCTGCTTACCGTACTGTGTAAAATGGGGACACCTGTCTGCCGCACTTTGTTAAATGGGGACACCTGCCTGCCGCACTTTGTAAAATGGGGACACCTGCCTGCTGCACTTTGTAAATGGGGACACCTGCCTGCCGCGCTGTGTAATATGGGGACACTTGCCTGGTGTAATGTGTAAAAAGGGGACTTTTTTATTTTTATTTTTTCCCCCTGTGGTGGGTGTGATATCAGACGAGGCCACGCCCACTGAAATGAGACCACGCCCATTTTAATCAGGCCACACAGCCTTGTCGGGAGCGCGCGCGCCTTCGGCGCGCGCATGCTTTTTTTTTGCCTATATGGGGGGAGGGGGGGGGGGACGCAATTTTTTTTTATAGCAATGGGGGGGGGGGGGGGCGCATTTTGAAATCTCGCACTGGGAGCCAAATTGTCTAGAAACGGCCCTGTCCCTAACAGCAAAACTGTGGTAGGGCATGCTAGGATGTATAGTTCCACAGCAGCTGGAGCTCCACACATTGCCTAACACAGATCTAGAGTTTAGGTATAATTGCAGTCTAGACAATTAACCATCAAGCAGTTTCTCATTAAAACATATTTCAATATATAGCACTGTGAAAATATATCCTTTTATATATATCAAACTAACCTACACTTTGATATACTGTATTGAATGAAATGTAAATGAAGTCTGAAGGAGCTAATAAGTTAAGCTATGTCTTACAACGATCCCTGGCACGACCGCGAACAGTATGAGTTTGGAATTACATTAGTACGCTAGCCCTAAGGGGAGCACTGACAAGGTTCACAGTGTTCCAGACTCCTTAGTAATTATGCTGATGAAGTTTAATGTCTTACAAGGTACAGGAATAATGTCCCGGGTGGTAAACAGCACAATGAATTTTTAATGTTGTGTAATGTTTTCTGCTTCACCTAAGCTATTCCATTTTCACGCTTGCATATATTATAGTATTTATAGTGCTTAGTCTGCACTCTGCATATAACTGCTTTATCCATATAGTCTGTACTATTACTCTCTCATCTCAGAACACACTAACTATCCAATAAGAAAATTACTTTTTTATACTGTACAGCATTTACAAAATAATTATATAGCATTTCCAAAATGACCTCATCTGTTTCATTACTATAAAACTTTTTAATCCTATAAGCAGTTTTTTTGTTTTTCAGCCTCTCTCCCAGCTCCTCCCTGAGTTGGCCACACCTCCTCACTGGCCCAGCAGAGCTGTCAACAGCCCTGGTCACAGCCCACCTGCTGCTACCAGGGAGAAACTCGTAGACCCCTCTCCAGCAATACTGTAGACCATAGGCTACAATGACTAATGCTGTGTGAAGATGGCATTACTGTAACTCTTAATAAATTGGGCCAGACTGGAGGCTCCACTGAAAAAAAATTGAACTGCAGTCAGGGCCAGTTCTAGACTTTGTGGTTCTCAGGGCAAAAGTTTCCTTTGGTGCCCTCCCCCCACCCCTTCAATTTGAAAATAGGGACAGCGCACAAAAAATAGTGGTGTGGCTTCATGGGGAAGGGGCGTGGCCACTGAATAGTACCAATTCACATTACACTACACAGTAGTACCCCTTATATACATTATGCCATGTTAGATCCCCTTACACGCATTACACCAGGTAGAGCACCTTTTATACATGTTATGCCAGGTTGAGCCCCTATTTTACACATTACGCCAGGTAGAGCCCCTTATACACGTTACACCATGTAGAGCCCCTTACACACATTACATGCCATGTATATATATATATATATATATATATATAATATATAGGGGCCTAATTCAGCTTGGATCGCAAATCGTGATCCAAACGGAATTTTTACAAAAGGCCCGCGGGCGCATTTGCAGCGCCCATCCTGCTCATGCGCCTGCACTTTCTGCAGGGGGGCCGCAGAAAATGCAATTTCCTCTCCCTGTCAATCAGGCAGAGGCTGTCATGGGGCGGGGAGGCGGGCAACGTGGAGCATTGTGGGGGCGGTGTGGCAGAGATGGCAGAACGGGGGCATGTCGAGGGCGTCATCAGAGTGGCTGTGTGACATCACACGCAGCCGCCTCAATCAAGAACATGGCAGCGGGAATCTGCTTGTTGAAGGGGGAGAGGCGTAAGTCAGCATGCTGGGCTGCCTTGCACAGCGTTGGGCGGCCCCCAGCATGCTAGGAAAAAGATAGCAAATTCTGCTAATTATCAAAATTTGCTATCCTTACTAAATTAGGCCCATAGTACATTATCCCGGCACTCATCAAAAATGTGAAATTGTCCTCAGTGTCCTATACAGTTCTTAACATGCCAGCTAGCGTGCATACATAAGCAGAAAGAATGGTCGTCACTCATGATTTGAAAGTGAAAGTACATTGTGAACAGTCACAAAATTTTCACTTTAAAAGTCCTTGAGTGTTGTCCCTTTTCTCTGTATATGTATAACGGTTGCTATTCACCCCAGCACACTTTGTGGTCACCTGCTTCTCCCCAGTGAGAGGCGGTGTTGGGGTTTACCGGTTGGGGGCGCTAGCCTGAAGCTTTGCTTAGGGCACAGAGGGATCTTGCTTCGGCCCTAGGGACAGGGACAGTTTTGAATCCCCCACGCAACACCATTGACATCAACACCAGAGGGACACTACTGTGGACGGTCTGGGCTCTTATATCTTTAGTGAAAGGAGCGCAAACATTGTTTTGTGTGCTCTTCTGTGTGCAGTAGCCTATATAATTGTATTACAGGTTGAGTCTCCCTTATCCAAAATGCTTGGGACCAGAGGTATTTTGGATATGGGATTTTTCCGTATTTTGGAATAATTGCATACCATAATGAGCTATCATGGTGATGGGACCTAAATCTAAGCACAGAATGCATTTATGTTACATATACACCTTATACACACAGCCTGAAGGTCATTCAATACAATATTTTTAATAACTTTGTGTATTAAACAAAGTTTGTGTACATTGAGCCATCAAAAAACAAAGGTTTCACTATCTCACTCTCACTCAAAAAAGTCCGTATTTCGGAATATTCCGTATTTCGGAATATTTGGATATGGGATACTCAACCTGTATTATCTTATATGAGATGTAGTTATGATCCCGGAGGCCAGCATACTGACGCCTGGATCCCGGCCACCAGAATACCGGCAGGGGGCCCAGGACTATTCCCAATCGTGGGTGTCCACGACACTCATAGAGTAGGAATAGAACCTGTGGTGAGCACACCGAGCCCACAGCGCGGAGAGCACAGAGAGCCTACAAGGGGCTTCATTACGTTCACTCCTCCTGTCGGCATTCTGGCGGCCAGGATCCCAGCGTCAGTATGCTGATCGCCGGGATCTCGACCGCCGGTCACCCATTCCCAACCCCCTGATATAAATAGAGCGGAATACAATTGAGTGCAGGAAAGCATGATTGCATTGTCTGTAGATACCGAAGTGGGCATCTCAGTTCTTGCACATTTGAGCACGCGGATGTACACCAGGGAAGGGCATTGTAGCGGCATTAGCATAAAGTTGCAGACACACTACAGCATAAGTTGCAAGGAGATCTGCAACTCAGTCCAACTCAGAATCAGGCCCTATAAGTAGGGATCTCGTCCCCCCAACAGACCCCAGTCCCATTAGGGTTGCTTTCATAAATTTCCTGGACTTGCTTTCCATCCCAATGTCCCCTTGGAGTGATCGGAAGATGACATAAACCAAAGAGGTCAAACTACGGTAGTCTGTAGTGCTAATAAGCCTTCTGTAGGAGGTTTCTGTGGCATCTCCTACTTTAGGTTGTTATCCACACTTGCCTGATCTCACAAAAGTTGCGGGAGACTCAAGATTTTTCGCGTAGTCTCACGCATCCCCGGAAGAGTGAGTACTCCTCCCACAACTCGCTCACTTCCTAGTGAAACGAGTAGAATAGGGAAACAATAGCTGGAATCACAGCTCTGAGCAGAGGGGGCAGAGCTAAAAGAATGGGGAAGTGGGGGTTAGGTTTAGGCACCACCAGGGAGGGTTAGGGTTAGGCTGTGGTGAGGTAGTGTTAGGTTTAGGCTGCAGGAACAGAGGGATAGGGTTAGGTAAGTATATTTACATTGCCCCTGTCGGGATTCTAACCATCGGAATGCCGCAGTCTGTATTCTGTCTGCCGGCATCCTGAACGCCGGCATTTCCAACCCAACTCGTACAGTGTATCCTAAAGATGTATGTATATCTCTCCCTGACTTAGCAGTATTTTGTTCTGCAGTGAATGAGTTAATCACACTTCAACCCAGTGTAACTATCCTGTGTATCTAGTATTGTTGTATTGATTTCAAGCCCTCTCAGATATAATGAGTGTTACGCAGATGCACAGCTAGTGTCTCTCATACACATCTCACAGGCTACGATTGGCGATTGTGAGTCGCTTGTTACCTAATTGGAACTGACTGGACGCATTGCCGCACGCCTGCTGGATTTCAGGGCTGTTCCACCCCAGTGGATACAGTGCACATCCTGAGCTAATAAGGAGTCCTACAGAGAATCACAAAAAGACAAAAAAAAAGATGTTTGTTTACTCAGTGTGATCCACATAACAATCTGCAATATTCATTACAATCAATTACACCGTAACATCAGTCAGCAAGTCTGTGTTCTTTTACTTCTCAGGAGACCATACACCTTTCAGCATCGAATAAACGTGTAACAAACATAGTCAAACTTTATAAAAAATTAAATATACACATTTCAGGCATCAAGTGCAAATGATTCAGTCCTAGGATAGCTATTTTATTAAAGAAGGACTGTCATCAGTACCTGTCAGCTGGGGGGCAGGATTTGCCAAAGGAGCCCATGGGGGTCATTCCGAGTTGTTCGCTCGTTGACGATTTTCGCAACGGAGCGATTAAGGCAAAAATGCGCATGCGCATGGTACGCAGTGTGCATGCGCTAAGTATTTTAGCACAAAACTTAGTAGATTTACTCACGCCCAAACGAAGAATTTTCATCGTTGAAGTGATCGGAGTGTGATTGACAGGAAGTGGGTGTTTCTGGGCGGAAACTGACCGTTTTCTGGGAGTGTGCGGAAAAACGCAGGCGTGCCAGGATAAAACGCTGGAGTGTCTGGAGAAACGGGGAGTGGCTGGCCGAACGCAGGGCGTGTTTGTGACGTCAAACCAGGAACGAAACGGGCTAAGCTGATCGCAGTGTAGGAGTAAGTCTCGAGCTACTCAGAAACTGCTAAGAATTTTCTATTCGCAATTCTGCTAATCTTTCGTTTGCTATGCTGCTAAGCTAAGATACACTCCCAGAGGGCGGCGGCCTAGCGTGTGCAATGCTGCTAAAATCTGCTAGCGAGCTAACAACTCGGAATGAGGGCCCATGTGCAGAGCACATAAGCCATTAAGCCCAGACCCACAGGCAGCTAATGTACTGTGGCTCTTCTTTGTTTTCCAAGTGCTACATGGAATTTGTTATTATACCAACCATGTTTTATTTATGCACGTCCGCAGGCCTGTGAATCCAATTCCATATGCTAAAAGTATTTTTTTTAAATTGAAAGACAGTGGAGGAGATGTATCAAAGCTTGAAGAGAGATAAAGTAGAATGAGATAAAGCACAAAGCAATCAACTCCTACTGTAACTGTCAGTTTACAGGCCGTAAAATGAGAGTTAAGAGCTGATTGGTTGGTACTGTACCTCTCTCCCATGATTGATAACTTTCCCCCATATTCTGATGTAGCCACGCTCATCTTACCCACGCCACAGTCACACGGACACACGTGCTGTGCTGTGGCACGGGTGCAACTTAGTACAGCGCTGCACACCAGGGACGTGCAGTGAGGTAAATGGCTTAGGAGGTACGGGCTAGTACCAGAGCCAGATTTACACACGATATATGAGCCAAAGGGTTCATGTGGGCATTATACACAGGTACAGCAGTATAAACTCCTGGATATTTGGTGAAGTTTGATCAGAGATGTGGAGACAAGGAAGGCAGGGGTGGCAGTGCCTCACCTGCCATAGACTTTTCTCATACGTCCTAGAGGATGCTGGGGATGCTTCAAGAACCCTGGGGTATAGACGGGATTCGCAGGAGACATGGGCACACTATAAGACTTTGAATGGGTGTGAACTGGCTCCTCCCTCTATGCCATACTTACCTACTCTCCCGGAAGCTGCGGGAGGCTCCCGTTTTTTTGGGTAGCCCCCCGCACCCCCGGAAGAGTGGGCAGGTCTCCTGCATCCTGCTCGCACCCTAGTGATGCGGGCAGGATGGAGAGATAATCTCCTGTATTCGCGGGTCCGTTGGGTGGAGAAGGGGTTAAAAATGACGGAAATCGTATCATTTTAGCCCCGCCCACTTCCCGCAGACCCACGAATCGCTGCATTTTCTGGTGAGGGGCAGGGCTTGGTGATGTCACAGTCCGGCCCCGCCCCCCAAAGACTCCTGCAGCGTCTCCTCTCCAGGCTTCTCCCGGAGAGGAGAAATAGCATGTAGGCAAGTATGCTCTATGCCCCTCCTCCAGACTCCAATTAGATTCTGTGCCCAGTGAGACTGGATGCACACTGAGGAGCTCTCCAGAGTTTCTCAGGAAAATACTTTATAAGGTTTGTTATTTTCAGGGAGACCTGCTGGCAACAGGCTCCCTGCATCGTGGGACTGAGGGGAGAGAAGCAGACCTACTTCTTAAGAGTTCAAGGGCTCTGCTACTGGACACCATTAGCTCCAGAGGGTTCGATCACTTGGTACGCCTAGTTGCTTGTTCCCGGAGCCGTGCCGACACTGCCTCTCACAGAGCCAGAAGATTGAAGCCGGGTGAGTATGAGAAGAACAGAAGACGAGTCTGAGGTACCGCGAAGCGGCCGCGCTGCGCGCCATGCTCCCACGCAGATCACGGCACTGCAGGGCGCAGGGGGTGCGCCCTGGGCAGCATGGGGAGACCTCAGACAGCACTGGCATAGAAGTTAACAGTGCCCATGCACTAGTTAAGGGACCACTGCCAGTATAAAGATTTTGAGCGGGACGGAAGCGTGCCATGTAGTCGGCGGGGCTTAGCCCTCACAGCTCTGACCAGCGCCATTTTTCTCTCCACAGAAGGCTGCAGAGACACTGGCCCTGACCTCCACGCTGTCCAAGTAACAGGGTGCAAAACGGGGGGGGGGGGGCGCTCAATATTTGGTGATTTATTGTATATATGGTGTCCATGTTGACTTATGTCGACATACACACAAAAAAACAACGAAAACCGCATGTCGGTATTTTGACCTGTCGGCATTTTACATGTCCGTATTTTGATCTAGTCGGTATTTTAAATGTCGGTATTTTGTCCATGTCGGGATTTTGACCTTGTCGGGATTTTGACCATCGGTCAATTGGTGTCGGGATTTTGAACGTCGGGATTTTGATTGGAGGTATTTCATACCGATCCCCTGTCTCCTATAGCCCCAGTGTGGTTGTGTCGGTACGTGTGTGTGTGTCGACATGTCTGAGGCTGAATGCTCTTCCCAGGAGGAGGCTGGAGTGGGGACAGACAATTCTGTGAGAGTGGCAGTGTCGGCACCTCCGACAGATGATTGGGTGAATATGTTAAGTGTTTTAAACGCAAATGTGACTAAGTTAGCTAAGAGATTTGATAAATCTGAGTCTAAGAACCAGACATGGAGGAAATCCATGGAAGATGCTTTGTCACAGGCCCAGGCTCCTTTGGGATCACCGAAACGGCCATTTACCCAGATAGCAGATACAGATACCGACACGGACTCTGATTCCAGTGTCGACTATAGTGATGCCAGATTACATCCAAAACTGGCTAAGAGTATTCAGTACATGATTGTGGCAATAAAAGATGTTTTACATATCACTGAGGACCCCTCTGTTCCTGATACTAGGGTCTGTATGTATAAAGGATAGAAACCTGAGGTAACGTTTCCTCCCTCTCATGAGCTGAACGCACTTTTTAAAAAAGCTTGGGAAAATCCTGATAAAAGGATACATTTTCCCAAAAGAATTCCACTGGCATATCCGTTCCCTTCTGGGGACAGGGAAAGGTGGGAGTCAATCCCCACGGTAGACAAAACTTTATCGCGTCTATCCAAAAAGGTGGCACTTCCGTCTCCTGACACGGCAGCCCTAAAGGATCCTGCGGATCGTAAGCAGGAAAATACACTGAAATCTATTTATGTCACTACGGGGTCGCTACTCAGGCCTGCCGTTGCTTCCGCATGGGTGAGTAGCACTATTGAACGGTGGGCAGATAACTTGTCATCTGAGGTAGATTCCCTAGACAGGGCTAGTGTGCTTTTGACTCTGGTTCACATCAGGGATGCTGCAGCATATTTAAAAGAAGCTGTAAGGGATGTTGGCCTTTTGGGTTCAAGGGTCAATGCCATGGCGGTCTCAGTGTTGTGGATACATCAATGGAATGCTGATGATGACTCTAAGAAGGCGATGGAGTCTCTTCCGTTTAACGGTAGGGTCTTATTTGGCGACGGCCTCACTGACCTGGTGTCTACGGCTACCGTGGGTAAGTCTTAATTTTTACCTTATGTCCCTGCACAGCAGAAGAAATCGCCTCACTATCAGATGCAGTCCTTTCGGCCCAATAAATTCAAAAAAAGGACGTGGGTCCTCCTTCCTTGCTGCGAGGGGAAGAGGACGGGGAAAAAGGTCACAGGCTGTGGCAAGTTCCCAGGAGCAGAAGTCCTCTCCGGCTTCTGCCAAATCCACCGCATGACGCTGGGGCTCCTCTGCAGGAGTCCGCTCCAGTGGGGGCACGTCTCAAACTCTTCAGTCAGGTCTGGGTGCACTCAGACCTGGATCCTTGGATAGTAGACATAGTATCCCAAGGGTACAAGTTGGAGTTTCAAGATGTGCCCCCTCACAGATTTTTCAAATCGGCCTTGCCAGCTTCTCTTCCAGAAAGGGAGATAGTAAGCGCTGCGATACTAAAGTTGTGTCAAAATCAAGTGATTGTCACGGTACCCCCATCTCAGCAGGGGGAAGGCTTTTATTCGAGCCTGTTCGTGGTCCCGAAGCCGGATGGCTCAGTCAGACCGATTCTAAACCTAAAATCCCTCAATTTCTTTCTGAAAAAATTCAAGTTCAAGATGGAGTCTCTACGAGCAGTGATCTCCAGTCTGGAGGAGGGGGATTTTATGGTGTCGGTCGACATAAAAGATGCCTACTTACATGTCCCCATATATCCTCCACATCAGGCTTACCTGAGATTTGCTGTGCAGGATTGTCATTACCAGTTTCAGACGTTGCCGTTTGGTCTGTCCACGGCTCCGAGGATTTTCACCAAAGTAATGGCGGAAATTATGGTTCTCCTGCGCAAGCAGGGAATCACAATTATCCCGTACATGGACGATCTCCTCATAAAGGCGAGGTCCAAGGAGCAATTTTTAAAGAATGTTGCTCTTTCACTGACGATTCTACAACAACACGGTTGGCTCCTAAATTTGCCAAAATCACAGTTGGATCCAACGACACAGCTGTCATTCCTGGGTATGATTCTGGATACAGAGAGTTTTTCTTCCAGTGGAAAAAGCTCTGGAAATACAGAACATGGTAAAACAGATTCTGAAACCGGTAAAGGTGTCAGTTCTTCACTGCACTCGGTTGCTGGGGAAGATGGTGGCAGCCTACGAGGCCATTCCGTATGGCAGGTTCCATGCCAGGGTGTTTCAGTGGAACCTGCTGGACCAGTGGTCTGGGTCTCACCTGGACATGCACCGGAAAATAATTCTATCTCCCAGGACCAGAATTTCCCTTCTGTGGTGGTTGCAAAGTTTTCATTTTCTGGAGGGACACAGGTTCGGGATTCAGGATTGGATCCTGGTGACCACGGATGCAAGCCTCCGAGGCTGGGGAGCAGTCACACAGGGGAGAAACTTTCAGGGAAAGTGGTCAAGCCAGGAAGCTTGTCTACACATAAACATTCTGGAATTAAGAGCCATCCACAACGGCATACTGCAAGCAGAACATCTTCTTCGAGGTCTGCCGGTCTTGATTCAGTCAGACAACGTGACAGCAGTGGCGTACATAAACCGCCAAGGCGGAACAAAGAGCAGAGCGACGATGGCCGAGGCCACGAAGATTCTTCGCTGGGCGAAAAGACATGCCAGCGTTCTGGCAGTGGTCTTCATTCCAGGAGTGGACAACTGGGAAGCAGACTTCCTCAGCAGACACGATCTACATCCCGGAGAGTGGGGTCTTCATCAAGAGGTCTTTGCAGAAGTGACAAGTCGTTGGGGAGTTCCTCAAGTGGACATGATGGCGTCCCTCCTCAACAAGAAACTTCAGAGATATTGTTCCAGGTCAAGGGACCCTCAGGCGATAGCGGTGGATGCCCTAGTGACACCGTGGGTGTTTCAGTCGGTCTATGTGTTCCCTCCACTTCCACTCATTCCAAAGGTGATAAAAATTATAAGAAGAACAAGGGTTCAGGCGATCCTCATTGTTCCAGATTGGCCAAAAAGGGCCTGGTATCCAGATCTTCAGGAGTTGCTCATAGAAGATCCCTGGCCTCTTCCTCTTCGGGAGGACCTGTTACAACAGGGGCCTTGCGTGTATCAGGACTTACCGCGGCTGCATTTGACGGCGTTTGACCCCTAACAGAGCCAGAAGAAAGAAGAGTGGTGAGTACTAAGCCGGCGTCCCGGTTAGCGGGTCGCTGGCCATTATGTCGGCATGAGGGTACGGAGATGCACAGTTTCTAACCGGGGCGGAATGCGTCTCCAGACACAGTACACAGCTGTGACTCAGTACACTGTACACAGTACCCACACTGTCAAAAGCAGCCTTAAAACGGTTTCTCTCCAATTAAGCACCAGATTACCTCAGCCAGTATAAAAAAACAGGAAGACCGCGTGCCATTGAAGGGGCGGGGCCTTCACTGTGAGCGGATTCAGCTGCTCACAGCACCATTTTCCCTCTGCAGTGGACACAGATGCTGACTGACGGACACGCAGCTCCTCCGGAGAGACTCCAGATTACCTCAGCAGTACCATGGGGTCAAAGCAGGGGGGGTGCGATTATTAGTGTACTAAGTCCCCTATCAGGGTACTTAGTCTGCGACCCGGCTAAGCTTTGCATTAGCGATAAGGGCACGGTGGGGGCTGGCTCCAAATAACTCTGTGTCTCCCTGAAGGGCTCTCTGTGGATTAATTGTGCTGAACCCCTCTTCACCAGGGGGCTCACTACTGGGTACTCTGGGTAGTGCGCCTTCCCAGAATAGTGGGGCTGAACCGGAGTGGGTTAATTCCATTAAAGGAATGATCTCTAATATTTCCATGAAATTATCTGGCAATGAGAATGGGGAGGGGGGCTGGGGGCGGGCGGCGGCAGGTAGGCAGCAGTATTCTATGCTCTCCTTGAATGTGGTGCCTGTGCTGGGGTGGGGGGATGGTTGAACATGGATGGTGCATGTGCTGTCTATAGAGGGGTGGGGGTGCTGCTGGGGGGGGGTGACTATGGTTCCTGCACTGTCTATCTATGGAGGGGGGTGCTGTTGGGAGGGGATGATAGTAACTGTGCTTTCTGAATATGGGGGTGTGGGGGGGGGGTTTCTAGGTTTGTTGTTGAGTGTAAACAATCACAGAGCCCCAGTCACATCCTAGACTCATTGCAGGAATAATCAGGCAATTAATGATGAGTTCACTGAAGTTCCAATGTTATTCAATTCAATATTTTCATCAAATTGAAATAGGACTTAGCTATCCGGACTATACATGGCGCCATCTGATTGCAGGTCCCGGTGACGCAGAAAGATGATGTCACACGGGGTCGCCAACATTGAATATCATTGAAACGTCTCTTGTCTGATTATTCCTGCAATGAGTGCCACCTTATGCTTCTGCATAGTCCGCAATAAGCGGCTGCTGGAGCTGCAATAACACATGGGATCAGGGACTTATCCCCGATCACATGAATTTTGTTCGATCATGGGTACGTTATAGGAGGATGAAAATTTACCTTAATTAGATACCGCAGCAATGACCATCGGTCATTATTCGCGATATCCGTCCTTTTTTTACAAGCCGAAAGAGGATCGGCTATAATTGGACACCCCCCTATGTTGCAGGCTTATTCTGGTTCGACTTTCTTTCTCTGGTCTGTTACCAATTATTTGGAAACCCCCCTTTCAAAATCCTGCATTTGCCACTGGAGGGCGAGGTGGATTTGGAGGGGGGGGGGGGGAGAGGGGATGCTACTCTGTCACAGGGAAGAGAGGCTCCTATAGAGGCTATCAGAGATGTTCTGCAAATTCCTGATAAGGTGTCAGAGGAGTGTGAGGAATCTTATTTTAATGTAAAAAAGAGGTTCTCAGATACTTTTCCTGCATCAAAGGAATTGAATACGCTGTTTGAAGCACTGTGGGTTAATCCTGATAAGAAATTTAAAATCCCTAAAAGGTTGCTCTCATCTTTTCCTTTTTCTCTGGAGGATAGGAAAAATGGGAAAATCCACCGATAGTGGACGCATCAGTCTCTATCTAGGCTGTCAAGGAAAATTGTATTGCCTGTCCCTGGTGCAGCCTCCCTAAAAGACACGGCTGATCGTAAAATTGAGACTACACTCAAATCATTGTACACAGCTGCTGGGGTAGCCCAGAGACCCACTATTGCATGTGCGTGGATCACAAAAGCCATTGCTAAATCGTCAGGTAACCTAATTGAGGGGTTAGATTCCTTGTCTAGGGAGGATGTTGTTTTACTCCTGCAGCATATACAGGACTCTGTGAACTTTATGGTGGAAACCATAAAAGAGATAGGCTTGCTTAATGCACGCACCACCGCTATGGCAGTGTCAGCACACAGGGGCTTATGGCTACGCCAGTTGACTGCTGATGCGGACTTCAGGAAAGGCGTGGAAGGCCTACCATTCACAGGAGAGGCCTTGTTTGGAGATGAACTAGACAAATGGATCTCCAAAGCTACTGCGGGTAAGTCTACGTATCTTCCTTCCGCAGCTCCCCGAGCCAGGAAAGCTTATTCAGCTTCAAATTTACAGTCCTTTCGGACAGCCAAGTTTAAGGTAAAATCCAGAGGTGCTTCTATGGCCTCCAGAGGCAAAAGAGGTAAACCACGCAAACCAGCAACTGCAGGTGCTCAGGAATAGAGCTCAGGCTCTGCTTCCTCAAAGGCTTCAGCATAAAGGTGGACCGCAATGCCTGGAGGGCTGTCAGGTGGGAGCCTGACTAAAATTTTTCAGTTACATCTGGACAACATCATGCCAGTATCCCTGGGTCATAGATCTTATTTCCCAGGGCTACAGACTGGAGTTTCAGGAGCTCCCACCTCACAGATTCTTCAAATCAGGCTTACCAGTTTCACAAGAGGCAAGTATAACCTTACAGGATGCCATTCAAAAGCTGGTACAGACTCAGGTCACTGTTCCAGTTCCACCTCATCTACAAAACAAGGGATATTATTCCAACTTGTTTGTAGTACCGAAACCAGACGGTTCGGTAAGGCCGATTTTGAATCTAAAATCATTGAACCCGTACTTACAAGTGTTCAGATTCAAGATGGAGTCTCTTGTAATACCCTGACACGGTGTGTGAGGTGTAATGCACTCACTGGGGTAGCTGGTATTAGTCACTCCCTCATGGGTTCTTCTTTTGCATCGGAGGGGTAGAAGGAGTACATGCCCACACCGTGTGTTGTCGTTTTAAGGCCTCAACTGGAGGTCGTTTTATTTGAATACGAGATAAAAAAAGGGAAGAACAGAGGGACACTTGCCGTGGGGTAATTCCACACAATATATATATATATATATATATATATATATATATATATTCAATAGAATATGCAAATAAATAATTCCGTTCAGTTCATTGCAATAGGTTATTCTAATGAATGCAGTACATTACTGTATTCACTCTAACGATTCAATATCTACCTCAGCAGGCATATATACATTTAAGGTTTAACTATTTCAGAGTAAATTAGTAGCATGGATCAGAGCATACATCACGTGCACATATCCCCAATTCAAGATGCAACATCGGTAATTATCAACGGTCCTGTTTTTAACTGTACTGCTTAAGTTCAGGTGGTATATTCAAATCCCATTTCAATTGTTACGTTGTACAGACGTTGGGATATACATGCATGCATATAAAGCCCTCTGTACTGAAAACCCTTGTATAATGAAGGAGTCTATTACTCGGAGGCTTAGTACTATAGAACATAGCGTAGTAATGTCAGTAACATTCAGCAAAATCGTTAAACGGGTGACCCGTGAGTGTTCAGTGTACAAAAGTGTTATATGGCAAGAACTCACCACTGCTGTTGGACCCTCTCATGGCTGGGCATGACAGCGGCTGTGAACACGCTATTGAAGAACACAACTGGATGCTGGACAGACACTGTTGAAGCACACGGCTGAGTGCTGTAGCAATACTTTAAATACAGGATGCTTATGAACACTAAATCACAGATAGATACAGGATACTTGTAGAGGCAGATGCTGACGCTGCATATGCAGAATACTTCAAAGGCAAAATACTTCAAATGAAGAATACTTCAAATGCAGAATACTTCAAATGCAAAATACTTCAAATGCAGAACACTTCAAATGCAGAACACTTAAGGATGTTGGGGCTCTTTCCACACGCTCCTCACTGCTGGCACTAAATTTTCCCCTGCTTGCTCTCCCTGCTCAGGGCTTTCCCCCTTGTAGGCACTGGCTTTGCTCCTTATATGGGCATCAGCGTCACTGCAGGCTCCCTGCTCGGATACTCTATCTCTGCCAGGGGAACCCCTTGCTGCCCTGGTCACACTTGGTTGAATAGGGGGAGCTGAGGCTGGCTGCTCCTCTCCTACAGGGGACACCCCTGCTGCTCTGGGCCTTAAGTGGGTCACTGGTTAGGGAAAGAGGGGAAGTGGGCACCCCCGTTGCTGCCGCTGGGTCCGCGTACCCCCTGGTTCTTGGTCTCCAATCCAGCCCCTCTGCTGTGGGCTCTGCTGCTGCTGGGTAACGAATGGGTATTAAAAAAAAACCCTATAGGCACTGTTGTTGGTACTAACGGAGAGTAATGCCACATATGACAACATTGATTATTAATTTATCTGCACAATATGAGACTGACTGTTGAACATTAAGCAGTTGCATGTGTGCAATGTAGAATAAATTAAAGTATAAATTTGGAACTTTTCCACAAAAATCAAACCACTTCAATCACACTATATTTTTACTGACACTTATATCTGGGTGTATATTTATGATTCTATTCCAAATCTTAGAACCTATTTTGGACGACTAGATATTGCAACAATATCTATATGTTGGTTACCGTGTAAAGATAGGGTTATTATACCCTTAAAAATATATCAACCCACACTCTTAGCCTAATGAAAATGAGTATTTCTCTAAAGGTACAATAAGTGGGTTCGAGGCATTTCAATACTTTAAAATCTTCACGAATGCGATTGAATTTACATTGGGATTATGTATGCACGGTTTCAACATCTATAAGAATCTTCCAATTGGAGTCCGATTAGTATAATCATACTTACCTTTGTTTATAGCCTCTTGATAATGGATGCTCTCCTGAGAGGTACTTGCTAATATCTATCAGTTGGAGTTCGATTATTATAATTACACTTACCTTTGCTCATAGCCTCTTGATAATGGATGCTCAATTGTGATGGCCCTATTAATGAGAAGTTGGTGTATGACCACAGGACACTGTATATCTTTGGATAATAAGGAATACAGCTGCAGGAATCTTCCAACCGAAGCTAAATCATTATAAATATACTTACCTTCCCTTGTAGCCTCTTGACAATGGATGCTCTCCTGTAATACACCTACTAATGAGTAGGTGGTGTATGATTTTAAGATACTACATATACTCAGATATTTTGATAGTAAGCTTACAATTCTAACAAATTGTTGGCTCAGTTATTGATAATATCACAATACAGACTGTGACTGAGTGGTGGAATGGACTATAAAACACGTGGACACATTTTTTAACTCTTTATTCACAATTTTCAATCTTCTCATGTTCACATATATGTTAGTTCTTGTGATTTTAACCTTTATGTTTCACTGTAGTCTGGGATAATCTATTACATCCTATTTTTAATTACATTATAATAAAGGTTATATTTTATGCCATACAAGTTTTTCTTCTCACGTGCGTCAACAATACAGATTCCTTTCTTTCTTTTTTCTAAATTTGTTGTCACTGCTTAGGGAAAGAGGGGAAGTGGGCACCCCGGTTGCTGCAGCTGGGTCCGCTTAACCCACTGGTTCTTGGTCTCCAATCCAGCCCCTCTGCTGTGGGCTGAGCTGCTGCTGTGGCTGCTACTGAGGCGGTCAGGCTGGGTGTTGAGGCTGCCTGTTCAGGATGTGTGTGCCAGGTCCTCCGCTCCTCCTGCCGCTGCCTATACTTCCACTGGCTTCTCTCTCCACAGGGGCCGCTCCCGATGCTTCAGCTCCAGGGACGCTGGTTCACTCTCTCTGGCCCTCGTAGCTGCACGCTGGCTGGTGGGGCTGACAGGCTGCCGGCTGTTCTTACTGGCCAGTGCTCTCCGCACACTGCCAGCCTGTACCCTCAGCACAGACTTCAGGCCACTACACTCAGATCTCCTTAGGCAGACTGCCTCCTCCAGACTCCAGGGCTGCACACCCCTGCTGCTGCAGGACAACCTTTTGTAGCCTTTGATTCCCGGGGAGACATTCCATCTGGGATTTCCCGCCATGGGATGCAAATTGGTGAGTCCTGCCTTTGCTTTTTGCAGGCTGATCTGTATTGCTGTGAGCTGGGCTGTTAACCCCTCCTGTGCTGCAAGCTGTGGGCTGCTGGATCAGTTCTGTGCAGCTCCAGCAGCACTTTTATTACACAGTCATGCTGGCACCTGTAGTGCCACAGTTGCTTTGTGCTTGCAGGCCCTTGCAGTGTTTTAATTACTTTGTGCTGCTGGCACTTGTAGTGCCACAGCTTGGAAGGGGAATTCCTAGGGGTAAATTTACTAAGATGGGAGTTCTATTTAACATGGGATGTTGTCCATAGCAACCAATCAGATTCCAGGTATTATCTTCTAGAAGGTGCTAGATAAATGAGAAGTAGAATCTGATTGGTTGCTATGGGCAACATCCCATCTTTAATAGAACTCCCATCTTAGTAAATTTACCCCCTAGTGTCTCTGGATATCAAGGATACGCAGGGCCGGCGCTACCATTAGGCAGCTTTAGGCAGCTGCCTATGAGCGCCGGCCACTGGAGGGCGGCACTATAAGATGATTAAAACATGCTTTCTTTATTCTCTCCTGCTCTTCCGTAAGAGAAGAGGAGCAGGAATGTTGTAGCTGCTCAGTTGCTGCCGCCCCCCCCCCCCAGTGATAGCACCTTGCCTTGCATAATCCTGACCTGGCCCCCGCTCCATTACAACATTCTCAAACTGATCCCTGCACCCCCTGCCCCTCCGATCTCGAGCATGATGCCTGCACCCATCCCTCCCCCTCCCACCAATTGCCGGCACTGGCATGTGTCTTGTCTCCCCCTCCCCCCCGTTCCCATGGCGAATTGCGGACTGGGGGGTGCAGCATATTACTTCTAGCCACCCCCCCTTCCCTCCACAGGCTCAGAGGTTATGCTCCCGCGAGTGTCCCCCCCCCCCCGTGATTGCGAACGGCTGTCCCCCTACCCCTGTTGCCGCGAGTGCAGGTTCAGTTCCGGCGCCCATATGCGAATTCCAGCCAGCCCCCCAGTGACATATTCCGGCAGTTTACCTGCTGCCCCCCCCTGCTACGAATGCAGGCTCCAATGTGTTACTCATCAGAGTAACCATATTACCCCCCCCCCTCATCCTGCCGCGACTCTCTCACTGCCCCCCCCCATGCACCATACCCCGTAGCACACGCAGGGGGGGGGGTGTTATGGGCACCCAGAAATTCCCCCTGATGGACTGCATTCCTTATTTTAGAAAGCCGCGATCGCAGCTGCCGCTGCGGGGATGAGGGATCTATTGCCGGCATAGTGGCCTGCAGATACTGGGAGCTACTGTGCAATGCTGTGGTGTGTCCTCATCATTCCAGTGGCTGTTCTGTGGCTGGCAGTGTCTCTCCTCTCCAACCCAGGTACATATATGTGCAGTACAATGTATATGTTTGTTTAAATGTACAGTATGTGTGTGTGGAGTGTATGTATAGTCTGTGTATTTTGCCTACAAACACACACACTGTAACTGTCGTCTCTCTCCCTGTCGTCACTGTCGTCACTCTCCCTGTCGTCACTCTCCGTGTCGTCACTCTCCGTGTCGTCCCTGTCGTCACTCTCTCTCCCTGTTGTCACTCTCCCTGTCGTCACTCTCCCTGTCGTCACTGTCTCTCTCTCCGTCATCACTCTCTCTCTCCCTGTCGTCACTGTCTCTCTCTCCCTGTCGTCACTGTCTCTCTCTCCCTGTCGTCACTCTCTCTCTCCCTGTCGTCACTCTCTCTCTCCCTGTCGTCACTGTCTCTCTCTCCCTGTCGTCACTCTGGCTGTCCCTGCTTTCACAATTTCAGCTCATTCAGTGTCCTACAATGTGAATTTCGGCTCAGTCAGTGTGCTACAATGTGAATTTTGGCTCATTCAGTGTGCTACAATGTGAATTTTGGCTCATTCAGTGTGCTACAATGTGAATTTTGTCTCATTCAGTGTGCTACAATGTGAATTTCGGCTCATTCAGTGTGCTACAATGTGAATTTCGGCTCATTCAGTGTGCTACAATGTGAATTTTGTCTCATTCAGTGTGCTACAATGTGAATTTTGGCTCGTACCATGTGCTCGTACCATGTGCTACAATGTGAATTTCGGCTCATTCAGTGTGCTACAATGTGAATTTCGGCTCATTCAGTGTGCTAAAATGTGAATTTTGGCTCATTCAGTGTGCTACAATGTGAATTTCGGCTCATTCAGTGTGCTACAATGTGAATTTTGGCTCATTCAGTGTTCTACAATGTGAATTTTGGCTCATTCAATGTTCTACAATGTGAATGTCGGCTCATTCAGTGTGCTACAATGTGAATTTTGTCTCATTCAGTGTGCTATAATGTGAATGTCGGCTCATTCAGTGTGCTACAATGTGAATTTTGGCTCATTCAGTGTGCTACAATGTGAATTTTGGCTCATTCAGTGTTCTACAATGTGAATGTCGGCTCATTCAGTGTGCTACAATGTGAATTTTGTCTCATTCAGTGTGCTACAATGTGAATTTTGTCTCATTCAGTGTGCTACAATGTGAGTTTTGTCTCATTCAGTGTGCTACAATGTGATTTTCAGCTCATTCAGTGTGCTACAATGTGAATTTTGTCTCATTCAGTGTGCTACAATGTGAATTTCGGCTCATTCAGTGTGCTACAATGTGAATTTCGGCTCATTCAGTGTGCTACAATGTGAATTTGGTCTCATTCAGTGTGCTACAATGTGAATTTTGGCTCATTCAGTGTGCTACAATGTGAATTTCAGCTCATTCAGTGTGTTACAATGTGAATTTCGGCTCATTCAGTGTGCTACAATGTGAATTTCGGCTCATTCAGTGTGCTACAATGTGAATTTCGGCTCATTCAGTGTGCCACAATGTGAATTTTGCCTCATTCAGTGTGCTACAATGTGAATTTCGGCTCATTCAGTGTGCTACAATGTGAATTTCGGCTCATTCAGTGTGCTACAATGTGAATTTCGGCTCATTCAGTGTGCTACAATGTGAATTTTGTCTCATTCAGTGTGCTACAATGTGAATTTTGGCTCGTACCATGTGCTCGTACCATGTGCTACAATGTGAATTTCGGCTCATTCAGTGTGCTACAATGTGAATTTCGGCTCATTCAGTGTGCTAAAATGTGAATTTTGGCTCATTCAGTGTGCTACAATGTGAATTTCGGCTCATTCAGTGTGCTACAATGTGAATTTTGGCTCATTCAGTGTTCTACAATGTGAATTTTGGCTCATTCAATGTTCTACAATGTGAATGTCGGCTCATTCAGTGTGCTACAATGTGAATTTTGTCTCATTCAGTGTGCTATAATGTGAATGTCGGCTCATTCAGTGTGCTACAATGTGAATTTTGGCTCATTCAGTGTGCTACAATGTGAATTTTGGCTCATTCAGTGTTCTACAATGTGAATGTCGGCTCATTCAGTGTGCTACAATGTGAATTTTGTCTCATTCAGTGTGCTACAATGTGAATTTTGTCTCATTCAGTGTGCTACAATGTGAATTTTGTCTCATTCAGTGTGCTACAATGTGAGTTTTGTCTCATTCAGTGTGCTACAATGTGATTTTCAGCTCATTCAGTGTGCTACAATGTGAATTTTGTCTCATTCAGTGTGCTACAATGTGAATTTCGGCTCATTCAGTGTGCTACAATGTGAATTTCGGCTCATTCAGTGTGCTACAATGTGAATTTTGTCTCATTCAGTGTGCTACAATGTGAATTTTGGCTCATTCAGTGTGCTACAATGTGAATTTCAGCTCATTCAGTGTGTTACAATGTGAATTTCGGCTCATTCAGTGTGCTACAATGTGAATTTCGGCTCATTCAGTGTGCTACAATGTGAATTTCGGCTCATTCAGTGTGCCACAATGTGAATTTTGCCTCATTCAGTGTGCTACAATGTGAATTTTGGCTCATTCAGTGTGCTATAATGTGAATTTCGGCTCATTCAGTGTGCTACAAGGTGAATTTCGGCTCATTCAGTGTGCTATAATGTGAATTTCGGCTCATTCAGTGTGCTACAAGGGGAATTTCGGCTTATTCAGTGTGCTACAATGTGAATTTCAGCTCGTACCGTGTGCTATAATTGAAAGGGGCACCAGTACTAGATAGTATAAGGGGTTCTACTACACGGGATACGCCCCCTTTTGGGTGACCACGCCCCCTTTTCTGGAGCGTGCGCACCGAAGGCACATGCATATTTACATCCTTGACTTTTGCATACCCCCACTTCCAAATTTCCACTTCGACCATGTGTGTGTGTGTATATATATATATATATATATATATATAATATGAGACTACATGCACACACATATATGTGGGGGGGGGGGGGGGGGGCAGCTGACAATTTGCCTAGGGTGCCGAGAAACCTTGCACCGGCCCTGAGGATACGTACCTTCACATTCCGATCTGGCCGCCTCATCAGGCTTATCTACGGTTTGCACTGCAGGACTGTCACTACCAGTTCCAGGCCGTGCCATTTTGGTCTCTCCACAGCACCGAGGTTATTCACCAAAGTGATGGCAGAGATTACGTTTAAACTCCGCAAACGGAGTGAATATAATTCCATACCTGGACGATCTTCTGATAAAGGCGCGTCCAGGGTGAGGTTGCTGGACAGCATTAGTCTCTCAACCAAACTTCTACAGGATCACAGGTGGATTCTGAACCTTCTGAAATCTCACCTAGAGCCAACACTGAGCCTTCCATTCCTGGGAATGATACTGGACACGGAGTCGCAGAAAGTGTTCCTTCTGTTGGAAAAGGCATTGGTAATCCAGTCGATGGTTCAGGATGTCCTGAAGCCAACACGGATATCGGTGCATCTATGAATTCACCTTCTGGGGAAAATGGTGGCCTCTTACGAGGCGCTTCAATACGGAAGGTTTCACGCAAGACCCTTCCAGCTCGATCTGTTGGATAAATGGTCCAGATTGCATCTTCACATGCACCAGAGGATCTGTCTGTCGCCAAAAGCCAGGATCTCCCTTCTGTGGTGGCTACAGACTTCTCACCTCGTCGAAGGTTGGAGGTTCGGAATTCAGAACTGGATTCTGTTAACCACGGACGCAAGCCTTAGAGGTTGGGGAGCAGTCACCCAGGGGGTGCAGTTTCAAAGAATATGGTCAAGTCAGGAAGTCATCCTTCCAATCAACATTCTGGAACTCAGGGCCATATACAACGCCTTTCTGCAGGCCTCATATCTTCTTCAAGATTGGGCCATTCAGGTCCAGTTGGACAATGTGACGGCAGTAGTGTACATAAACCGACAAGGCAGAACGAAAAGCAGAGCAGCAATGTCAGAGGTGTCAAGAATTCTCCTCTGGGCAAAAAAAAAAAATGCTGTGGTGTTGTCAGCGGTCTTCATTCCGGGAGTAGACAACTGGGAAGCAGACTTCCTCAGCAGACACGACCTGCACTCAGGGGAGTGGGGCCTTCACCCGGAAGTGTTCAGGTGCTTGACACATTGATGTGGATATCCACAAATCAACATGATGGCCTCTCATCTCAACAAGAAGCTAAAGCAGTATAGTTCCAGGTCGAGAGACCCACAGGCAGTGGCGGTAGACACTCTTGACGACTCCATGGGTCTATCAGATGGTGTACGTGTTTCCTCCCATTCCTCTGATCCCAAGAATTCTAAAAATAATAAAAAGGGAAAAGATTCAAGCAATACTCATTGCTCCAGTCTGGCCAAGAAGGGCCTGGTACGCAAACCTTCTGGAGATGCTTCTAGAGCAGGCATTCCCAACCACGGTCCTCAAGGCACACTAACAGTGCAGGTTTTAGTGATATCCAGGCTTCAGCACAGGTGACTTAATTAGTAGCTCAGTTATTTTGATTTAACTAACTGTGCTGCAGCCTGGATATCACTAAAACCTGCACTGTTGGTGTGCTTTGAGGACCGTGGTTAGGAATGCCTGTTCTAGAGGATCCGTGGCCTCTACCTCTTCGTGAGGATCTTCTGCAACAGGGCCCATTCGTCTATCAGGACATACCGCGGCTACGTTTGACGGCATGGAAGTTGAACGGCTGATGCTAACCAGAAGAGGGATTCCTAACAAAGGTATCCCGACTATGATCCAAGCCAGGAAGGGGGTAATGTCTAAACATTACCACCGTATTTGGAAGAAATATGTCTCTTGGTGTGAGAGAAGAAATTATTCTGCGGTGGAATTTCATCTGGGACGTTTCCTGCTTTTTCTGCAGGCAGGTGTGGATGTGGGCCTACGTCTGGGCTCCATAAAAGTCCAGATTTCGGCCTTGTCCATTTTCTTTCAAAAACTATTGGCTTCTCTCCCTGAGGTCCAGACGTTCTTGAAAGGTGTTCTGCACATCCAACCTCCCTTTGTGCCTCCCACGGCACCTTGGGATCTCAATTTGGTGCTGCAGTTCCTCCAGTCGGACTGGTTTGAACCATTACAGGAGGTGGACATAAAATATCTTACATGAAAGACCGTCACACTGTTGGCCTTGGCTTCAGCAAGACGTGTGTCGGAGCTGGGGGCGTTCTCTCACAAGAGCCCCTATTTAATCTTCCATGAAGGCAGAGCTGAACTCAGAACTCGTCAGCAATTTCTTCCTAAATTGCTGTCTGCGTTTCACATCAATCGACCTATTGTGGTTACGGTTGTCACCGACACCTCTGCTAATTCAAAGTCTTTGGATGTTGTATGGGCTTTGAAGGCATACGTAAAGAGGACAGCTCATCACAGGAAATCCGACTTGCTGTTCGTTTTCTATGATCCCAATAAAATTGGGTGTCCTGCTTCAAAGCAGACAATTGCACGCTGGATCAGGCTCACTATCCAGCATGCTTATTCCACAGCAGGTTTGCCGGTTCCAAAATCTGTACAGGCCCACTCTACTAGGTCGGTGGGTTCTTCCTGGGAAGCTGCCCCGGGTGTCTCGGCTTTACAGCTCTGCCGAGCGGCTACTTGGTCTGGTTCGAACATGTTTGCTAAGTTTTACAAGTTCGATACTTTGGCCTCTGAAGACCTTCGGTTTGGTCAATCGGTTCTGCAGGAACCTCAGCACTCTCCCACCCGGTTTGGGAGCTTTGGTACGTCCCCATGGTACTAAATGAAACCCCAGTATCCTCTAAGACATAAGAGAAAATAGGATCTTAATTACCTACCGGTAAATCCTTTTCTGGTAGTCCGTAGAGGATACTGGGTGCCCGCCAGGTGCATCGTTCTTCCTGCACTGTTACTTGGTTAAGTATTGTTGGTTCAGCTGTTGCTGTTCCTATTTAAAGTTGGGTTAGCATAGCTTTCCTCTGGTTTGTGTGTGCTGGTTCGGAATCTCAACACTATCCTTTATATCCTTTTCTCTAAGTATGTCTGTCTCCTCGGGCACAGTTTCCTAGACTGTGTCTGGTAGGATGGGCGTAGAGGGAGGAGCCAGCTCACACCATCAAATTCTTAAAGTGCACATGGCTCCTAGTGGACCACCCGGTTTGGGAGCTTTGGTACGTCCCCATGGTACTAAATGGAACCCCGGTATCCTCTACTGACTATGGTGGTCATTCCGAGTTGTTCGCTCGTTGCCGTTTTTCGCAACGGAGTGATTAGGTGGAAAATGCGCATGCGCATGGTACGCAGCACGCATGCGTTCAGTAATTTAGCACAAAACTTTGGAGATTTGCACAAGCTCGAGCGACGTTTTTTCATCGCTTGAGTGATCGTAGTGTGATTGACAGGAAGTGGGTGTTTCTGTGAGGAAACTGGACGTTTATCAGGGAGTGTGCTAAAATACGCAGGCGTTCCAGGTAAAAACGCAGAGTGGCTGGAGAAACGGGGGAGTGGCTGGCCGAATGCAGGGCGTGTTGGTGACGTCAAACCAGGAACTAAACGGACTGAGGTGATCGCAATCTAGGAGTAGGTCTGGAGCTACTCAGAAACTGCAAGGAATTATTTAGTAGCAGTTCTGCTAATCTTTCGTTCGCTATTCTGCTAAGCTAAGATACACTCCCAGAGGGCGGCGGCCTAGCGTGTGCAATGCTGCTAAAAGCAGCTAGCGAGCGAACAACTCGGAATGACCACCTATGAGAAAATTATTTACCAGTAGGTAATTAAAATCCTATTTTTTTTTATATACTTCATACAGTCAAAACTCTGGCACAAACGTAATTATGATAGGAAAGGCTCTACCTCACCCCTCTGCACGTCACTGCTGCACATAGAGGATGCACACGCGCGCATTATAGTCACGAGCACTCTAGCCGTGCCAGCTTTGCCGCGGATAAGACACTTGGCAGCAAAGCTAAGCATAGCTATATTTGTATATCATGTTTCCAGCTGTTAATTTAAATATTTTTTAGTGGTTTGTTGCTATTTGGATACAAATATGTACTCTGTAAATTTATGTAACATAATGTATGACTTCATTGCAATTAGTCTGGCTTCACAGTTAGGAACTGTAGGCATACAGGGGAAATAATTGTAGTGCAGCCATGCAGCATTTGTATTTTTACAGCATACCAATGTAATATCTTTATAAACGTATGCCTTAATATCCTGTATAATGATATGGGATATGGGATAGCTCTGCTATTCAGGAGGATTAAAGCATTTTGGTTCTACAAAAGGTATTAACCTACAAACTCTGCTCATTACTGACCACACCTGAAACATCTGAGGAGAAATAAGCTACAGTATCTGGCAATGTGAACTACTCAGACGTAAACACTACAAGGGATTGTTAAGTAATGTGTCTTTAACAGCCTCTGAATACTGTTAATGATTTTAAAATGACTTTATGAAGATACAGTAGGTGAAACTCCCATTTTGAGGATATAGAAAAAAAAGATTAACATTCTATGGTTGGGACAGCTCAGTTATGTGCAATGCAGTCGGAGTGCCGTTAGAACCAAATAGAGATACACAGTAAAATGAGCAATGTTGCTCTCCCTAATTATACACGATTTGCGCAGCAGAATATCTCAACTGCACGCTTTGGATAATTTAATTGGATTTAAAGATGATATCTTAAGGTCATCATGGCATTTTTGGGGTAATTCAGACCTGATTGCTAGGCTGCGTTTTCTCACAGCCTGTGATCAAGTCCGAACTGTGCATGTGTATGCACCGCAATGCGCAGGCGTGTCAGACAACTGCAGTGGACATCGGTGCATAGCGACGAAATGGTGCTAAAAAAGCGATCGCACAGGCTATCGCAAGGAGATTGACAGGAAAAGGGCGTTTGTGGGTGGCAATTGACCGTTTTCAGGGAGTGTTTGGAAAAATGCAGGTATGTCCAAGTGTTTTCAGGGAGGATGTCTGACATCAGTTCCGGTCCCGGACAGGCTGAAGTGATCGCAGCAGCTGAGTAAGTCCTGGGCTGCGCAGAGATTGCACAAAATCAGTTTGTGGAGCTCTGCTACACATGCGTTCGCACACTTGCACAGCGAAAATACCCTCCCCCTGTAGGCGGTGACTATCTGATCGCAGGACAGCAAAAATCGCTGCCCAGCGATCAGGTCTGAATTAGGCCCTTTGCCACTAATTTCCCAAATTGCACAATTGATGTTTCTGTCCCGGGATAGCTTTCATTGAAGGTTTAGCTTTTGTCTGATGTATATTGTCACCCATAATTACCATGCAAGGCATATGCCAGCTTTATTCATTGTTTATATGTCATTTTCTCAATGGGAGAAGGGGTGTTGGTAATACCCCTTTCAGACATCAGACCTGGAAAATTGCTGGATCTAGCAAACCGGCAATTTCCTGGGTCTCAGCCCGACCATGGCAATGAACACGGTCTAAGTCCTGGGTCATTTCCTCTCAGCAGGGGCGGATTTATGGGAGAGGGCGCCCCTAGGCACAACAGATATGGTTGATTGGTTATAAGCCCTGATTTGATGATAGTGGGTTTTTTTATTACTCTATAAAACTGGCTATGACATTTTGTATTATATTTAATCATGTATACATATTTACTAAGTAGGACAGCTTACAGGGGCAGTATGTGCATGTCTTACCCATTTACACTCTATTCATGATGGCATATGGTACAGTACAGTACAGTGGAAATATTTAGCAGCTACTAGTACATTTCAGTCTGACAGTACCAACACATGCATCCAAGTTTTGCCCCCAGTAGGTGCCGACCGTAGGCACGTACCATATCTGCCTAATGGGAAATTCACTACTTCCTTTCAGACATACAGAATGTACTTCAAGACCAAAAACCCCAGATGTTTAAGTAAGCCTGAAAGGGGTAACAGAGGGGTATATGGCTGTTGGTTGTATACTCAATTATTAGTGGATATTCACTATCAAAGAATAAATAAAATGCAGCTCTGCACACACAGTATCATTTCTGTGCATGTTACTTGATATCAGGAACAAGATGTCCCAGAACTCTCTGTTCTAAGTCTTCTATAGAAATTGGACAATACATCTGTACAGTGAAAAAGAACAATACAGAGCAGAGAGACAGCAAATGCTGCCAAGAAAGTTCCCAGACTTGTTTATAGTGTGCCCCAGGATAGCCAAAGATGGATGTATTTGTATTTTGTTTTACAGTCTTACATGTCCCATCTCCTGAGCTTGTGTTCCAATGAAACCTCTCTAAGTGTAGAACAATAATAGCTTTCTTATGTGACTGTACCTATCACATATGATCGGGCACAGGTAAACCAAAGTTGTTATTATTTACGTGTGTGTGTGTGTGTGTGTGTGTGTGTGTGTGTGTGTGTGTGTGTGTGTGTGTGTGTGTGTGTGTGTGTGTGTTTATTAAAGTGTGTTTGTTAAAGTGCAAAACAATGCATTTATGAGACAGATATATGCAACGGCCAATTGGTGTAAAACTATATTCTGATTATTTGAACTACAGTACATTGACTATAATATTTGACTGAACAAAGAATTTTGATTCTGCAAGACACATTCACAACACTTGTTCATGGCTATCATCAGTACATATCTGTCCATCACATCCATTCCATACCTGTCTAACACAGTCACAATAAATAAATAAATACATACATACATACATACATACATACATACATACATATATACTGTACATACATACAAACCATACAATAAGTTATATAATGCAATTTAGAATGGAGGAAAAGGCATTTCAAGACATTTCTGGTGGTCTAAGAATAATGTAAACAAACCTAATTCAGTATATAAGCTGGCCATAGACAGTACGATAGGACCAGCTGACACGGACAAGGAGAGGAGCATAGGCCTGATAATCAATGTTCCTTTATGACCGTAACAGACGTATGGAGGGGGATGCGGTTAATATGCCGGCTGTCGGGATCCCGGCAGTCGGCATACCGTATACTGTATAAAAAATAGCAGAACAGTGTATACATTCCACATCTGCTTTCTTTAGGAGCTCTCTCATAAGGACATTAATTGACAATAACTCTATAATTTTAGATTATGAACATGTGTAGGACAGTGAAACTAGTTAACCATATACCTCTCTGTTCTTATTTGGGGAAGGTACTGGTATGTATTACCTGTATTAGCAATCATTTCTAAGAGGCATAACTACTATGGAACTAGACAAATCTATAATTGGCCTATCAAGAACATAAAGGTAATGTTCACGTAATAACAGAAAAGTCACAAACTTTTTTACCAATAACATTTTTCTTTACAATGTTTGCTCAGCAGTTGTATAATTTTAATTAGCTATTCCCTTGAAAAGCACTGTATAAACTTTTGCTGTAGGTAGCCTTATAGGATTGATTTTGTACAGAAATATTAAAAGATTAGAACACAGGTTCTCAAACTCGGTCCTCAGGACCCCACACAGTTCATGTTTTCCAGGTCACCTGTGAATATTTAAAATGTGACAGTTGGTGATATACTGTGCACCTGCTGGGTGACCTGGAAAACATGAACTGTGTGGGGTCCTGAGGACCGAGTTTGAGAACCACTGGATTAGAAGAATGAGGAGGTAAAATTTACAATGAGAAATAGATGATCATCATTTTGGAGTTAGTCTTCTTAAAATGTTTCAACTTTGTTTTTCCTGTTGTAAATATCATACAGTTTTGGAATGTATAGGGGTAGATGCCAAAACATAATGGGCCCCATAGAAACATTTACAAGGGGCCCTACCTCAGTGCTTCTAGATGACATCTCTCTCTGCAGTGTTATTTATTCTATGCCCCATAGTAGTGTCCAAAGTTGATGTTATTCACCAAAGTAGTTCTCTGGTTAATGTTATGCCTCATAGTAGTGCCCTAGTATCAGGGACGTGCGGTGAGGTAAATGGCTCAAGAGGCACTGGCTAGTACCAGAGCCAGATTTACACACAATATATGAGCCAAAGGGTTCATGTTGGTATTATGCACAGGTGCAGCAGTATAAACTCCTGGAAATTTGGTGAGGCAGGCAGGAGAGGCACTGCTTCACCTGCCATAGACTTTTTACTCCAGAGTTTTGACTATAAAGATAATCAGAATAATACAAAGAGGATATTTCTAACATATTCTTTGTATCTTTCACATACTATATACAGTCAAAACTCTGGCGCAATCATTAGTATGACAGGAAAGGCTCTGCCTCACCCCACCACATGTTACTGCATATTTGTTCCCTAGTTATGTCTTTCCCCATAGTAGAGTGTGACAATGTTATGTCCCATAGCAGTACCCTAGTTAATGTTAGGCCTATAGCAGTACCCTAGCTAATGTTATGCCCCATAGCAGTACCCTAGTTAATTTTATGCACCATGAGAGTTCCCTATTTAATGTTATGCCACATGGCAGTACCCTAGTTAATTTTATGCCCATAGTAGTGCCTAAGTTAATGTTATGCCCCATAGCAGTTGCCTAGGTAATTTTTTCCCTTTCATTTTTCACCTTATTTGCAATGGCGGTGCTTCAAGTATTCCATCCCTGGTGGCCGTATTTGAATACATGACAGCCCACATCTGGAGGGCCTTCAGGGATGAGAAAATTGCAATTTACAGTGAGTGTAAAGACAGGGGAAAAGGCCGGACTCAATTGCTTAACAACTAATTTCAGAAATTTTGCAGACAACAACATGACTTGTATCCGTGGCCTCACAGCCACTGTGCCCCATAGAAATATCAGCCCCTGCTCCCACTACAGCTAATCCCATGGTTATATGTACATGGTACAAGAATGCAAAAGCCTTTGTTTCAGAAGTGCAATGCTTCTATACCAAGGTTAATGTTAAGGGTCACTATTGTAGACAGCCCAATGTCCATATCATCCTGCACATATATAACACTAGCCACAACAATGCAAATCAACATGTTGTATTCAACTTGTTCCAGAACTCCACAATGTTTAAAAAGAGTAGAATGTTCCCTTTGGATAACCTCATACTCTCAGATGGTTCTTCTTTCACATAGAAATTTTAACTACTGTAATAGTAATAACCTTATGCTCTGAAACCTTTGGAGGAATAATATATATATTTTTATATATATATATATATATATATATATATAGAGAGAGAGAGAGAGAGAGAGAGAGAGAAAGAGAGAGAGTCAAAGTAGCAAATTATATTGTCACATCTATAAGTACAGTCACAGATACTAATCCCAGCACAGAGTAATTCTTACCTCCAACAAACTGTACCGAACCCTGGAATCGTCCAGTCATTCTGGAAATTAGGTCACCAATACAGCAGCCTAGAACTGCAGCCAGAGATACCAGCAAAAGCAAAGCACAACCAATACCAGTCACCAGTGTACAGATCTGCCAGGATAGACTGGGAATGGCACTGAAGCTGGCATATCTTCCACATTCTTCCACCATCACCAAGTCCCTCTCATGTGTCTGAGCAGGGTAGGTACACCTGCGGAAGGTGCTGAATGAAACTGCTTTCTCCATTTGGGATCCAAACAGCCAATAAGGCATGAAAAAACTGGTGCAGCTGGTAGCTGCTGAGAGGAATGACAGTAGTGCCCAGAGGGCACCAAGGAAAGTCAAACTGCTTGCCATCATTCACGCCTGCCTTCAACTTCCTTATCGCAAGTTTATATTTCAAGTACATAAAACAAGGACTGTCATTCTTAAGCGAACACAGGCTGAAATCATTTGTCTTTGTTTGTAGCTAACATTGCACAAACATCTTCTGCTCTGATCTGTGTTTATCGTTATCTCTTTCTTTTCCTGGTGTCAAGTCAGAAAGAATATGCACGTCTGCAAGGAAATCATCCTGGGGCATAATTGTCTTCACCTTCCACTGGCTGGCTTCTTCACAATTTCACAGACTCAGTTAGCGTCTCTCCTCTCCAGCACTATCCTATAAACTTTTATTGTAACCACTGAAAGGATTCTTCCTGTTGAGGGGCAATATAAGCAACACAAAAGACAATTAGTATCAGCTGCATTGTCTATAGTATCAGGCAACTGATATTGTGTATATTATTTTATAATTTCTTTATGCAGAGGGAGTTGCCACAAAATATCACCAGCCAAGTTAACCATTTCCTGCAAATTCTTGTTTCACCCAGTTTTAAAAATTGTCGGGATGTGTTGAAATATGTGTTTTCATGAGCAGATCAGCCTTTGAGTTGTGATAATCAGATTGAAGGTGTAGTGATGTTAGGTTAAGCGTTTTATTTTGTAAGCCAAACACAGAATATTCATGTTATCCTGTAATACTGTAGTTTGATTTGTGGAGTGGCCACAGCAAAGTGAGTTACAGCAAATACATAGCACAACCCAATAAAATATTTACAAATCAAACAGCAAACAGCAATACAAAAAATCCTATCATCTGTCATTATTCTAATGAACTAGATATGTTAAAATCTGATATATGGTACTGGGCACCGGGGATTATAGTTAACACATCAATATCCTTGTAATTCAGATAATATATTAATTGAAATGGTTTTTGTACTGGTGCACACTGATAGTTTCCCATTGAACTTTCAGAGGTCATGACTACTGCTTACCTTCAGAGATACAGCTGCAAACTAAGAGAGAGAGGTATCAAATCTTGGAGAGATATAAAGTACCAACTAAACATCTTCTAACTGCCATGTGCTATCAAAATAGTAGTTATAAGCTGGTTGGATGCTATGACCAACTTCTCCACTTTAACTCTCTTCAAGATTTGATAAATCGGCCTCCCAAAATGCGTGGGCAAGCAGAAAGATCTCCAGAGGTCCCTATGCAACAGTGTAAATGTCACATCATAGTCCAATCTCCTAGCACCTCTTACCACCAGAGGTGTCCCAAGGGGGGTGCAGACCATACCCGGGTACAGGCCCAATTGACAAAAGGGGGACAGAGGTGACAATTGTACAGGGTCCCATTTGTTCAGAGTAGCCCCAAGGATCAGGCGCCCAAAAAACATGTCTCTACAAACAAGAGACACCCTGGCTGTGGTGAGCCGTTTTACATACAGTATGTATGTGTATATAATATGTACAGGGTCAGACTGGTCCATAGGGATGCAGAGGAAATCCCCGGTAGGCCCTACTGCCTGAGGGCCCACCCTCTCCTCCATGGATCAGGTTTTATTTTTTGTGTAAATAGTTTTTTATTGGTTCACATCCATGAGGAAACATAAGTAATGTCCATCAGAATGAAGAATAACATAATACAAGAAACCAAAACATTGACAGCATACAAATAGTAGATACTGAACCAGGTAAATTTTTGTAACATAACAAGAATAAATAAGAAAGAAAGAAAGAAAGAAAGAAAGAAAGAAAGAAAGAAAGAAAGAAAGAAAGAAAGAAAGAAAGAAAGAAAGAAAGAAAGAAAGAAAGGTGGAGGGAGGAGGGAAACGTCTCATGATCAGGAGATCAGTTGATAGAGCAAGGATCAAGCGACCTTAAAAAGCATCTGTCAAGTTAAAAGTGAACAACACATCAATAAACACCTCACTGTCTAAATATTACTATGAAACACTCCGGAAGTGTCTTAGAGACTTATAATGGTCTGATTCTTTGTATTTGAGGCAAGGGTACCATGTTGTTCTAAAGATTTGATGACCGTTTGATATGGTTAGAATGAGGTTATCCATGGACATATAGTGATCAAGGCGCATACACCACTCCATCATAGTAGGTATAGAGACTGACCGCCAATGCACTGGGACACCCGCCTTAGAAGCACTAAGTATGTGTCTGAGTAATGTTTTCTTATACTGTACCTGTGGTCTAAACAAAAGAGTTAGCAGCCAAAAGCTAGGACAGGAGGGCAAATCCACCTGGAGGATAAGGCTAGCTGTCTCTATGACCTTATTTCAAAAAGGCCTGAGGAGAGGGCATTCCGACCAAATATGCAAAGGTGTACCCACAGCCACTTGACATCTCCAACACGGGATAGGAACTCCTGGAAACATTTTTGCTAAAACATTAGGACATCTATACCATTGCGAGAGTACTTTATAGTGTGTTTCCATGACTAGCATATTTGAGGAACTGGAAAAGGTGCTTCTAAGAATTTCTGGCCAGACGTCCTCTCCAATTAAACCTTGTAGGTCAGCTTCCCAAGCATTCATAAATTTTGGCCAAGTGGAATAAAAATGGTCAATACGAATTTTATAGATGCCAGATAGGGGATGTGCACAGATTTGGTTACCACCAACTCTCAATAACATAAACATTTTAGATGTTTTAAAAAATGCTGCAGTTTTAGCCTTATATATGGCTACAATATCATTAAGAGCCAAGCAATATGTACAGTGGTGATACCGGGGAAGGTGACACCTGGTGCGGCCAATAGCCCCCTACATGCACGGCCAAAAGGGTGTGTGGTCTTACAGAAAGGGGTGTTGCTTTGTCGGAACCCCATACTACATCACTTTGGAGGTGTGGCTTCACAAAGCCCTCATTCTACATTAGTCTGGAAGCGTGTCCAGCATCATCGAAGATTTTGGCTGCCCCCCTGAGACTGTTACTAGATTGTCAGCTCTTTCTCAGTTACAGGAGTCAAGTGCTGCAGTATACTGTCACACTGCAGCACTTGGCATTTTGGTGTAACCCCCTCCAAGGGTGACACCCGAGTGTGACCCACATCCCCTTTGTGACGCCACTGAATATATGGACAATATTTTATTACAGGTGGCAAATTTGTGTGGGTGACGTTTTTCTGTTGCATTATGGGGAATGCGCATAGAAATGCACTTCTCCTTAGAAGTATACTATTGCGGTGGCAAGATCAAATCAGGATGAGCATAAAGTATAGGATGAGACCTGAGGATCTGAGATCAAAATTCAAGTCTTATCAGAGTGGGAATAGCTGTTCCCCTATACACCATGCTGTCTAAAGACAGCAATGAATGCTCATATACGATGACCTCTCCAGGACTGAAACTATTATTTTTGTCACCTCCCATTCCAATTACGCCACACAGTAGTGCAACCTTATTGACATTACTCCACACAGCCAACTGCCGCTGCCTGGCAGACTCAGGAATTAATGTATGTGCTGTATTCTAACATGCTTTTTAATGATATATTATATGCATAGTTTTCAATTATACAAATGTACAGTAACAAAAGTTCTGTGCCTGTGACAATGGAAATATACATTTTACTGAGCACATGGTTTTTAGCTTTGTATCTGTTTACATCCAGCTCTGATTTATTTTTTTAAATGTGCAATATTTAAATTAGCAGCCTTGTGTCACACCCAACAAATCAGGCACATTACCATATTTCTCTATTAGCAAATCATTGGCAACAACTAAGGATGTCTGGGAACTGGCATGAAACTAACGCCACACCTGGGAAGGGCTTATGTCGTCTTCATCAAGCTAGGTGTGGCAATAGCACAGTATAATAATATAAACCAACCCTTTGTTACACCCAGTGCCTGTCCTTCATCTACAGTACCTCCACAGTATTGAGCGTATCACTATGTGACAACCCTGCTGCTTATTTCAGTATTCTGACCACTGATGCAGCAATGTTTATAAACCATGCCCTTGTACTGCAATGTTCTGTACTGTAAGTCACCTATTTCTTATTTTGTTAATTTTGTTTCTGTACCTTGCAAGGCCTTGCAGACCCCTTGTGGCTTCATGTAAATAAGGAATAATAATAATAATAACCAAAGTGGGTATGCAATTATCTGCGGTCAATAGCCGTGGGTAATTGTATCGCCGGGGGCTATCCTATTAGCCCCGATGCCACGTGCTCCTCCCTCCAATACCAGCACCAATCACGGATTACGCTTCAGATAAGCAGGATGCTGGAGCAGCAATAACACATGGGATTAGGGCTTTATCCCCGATTCCATTCTTTTTCGTGTGATAATGGGTCCATTTTCGGGCGATCGAAACGGACCCTAATTGGATGCCGCGATAATGACCATAAGTCAAAAATCCCAATATCCAGCCGTTTCGATCCAACGAAAATGGATCACACCCAATTGGATACCCCCCCCCCCAATTATACAGTATGTTCAGAGCTTCTCTGAGTATATTGCACTATTTAGTTTCTTTTTTTTCTGTTTGTTTATACATGTTTTACATTATCACTCGCACTTTCTATTTCTTTTTTATGTTATTTTATTAAAAGGTAAGTCTGTTTTTGTATATTTTGTTTTTTTGTTTAGGTGGCTGGTGCTCCAATGTATAGATAACCACAAGGGCCTGATGCTGAATTGAACATATACCATTTTGCAGAGCATATCTTGCGTGTTTTCGCACTGTGCATGCTCTGGAACCAAGTGTACACATGTACCAGTGACACAGGCTTGTGCACATTTCAGTTACATATCCACTTATGACTGAGGAAACTGGGCTGTGTCAGATCGTTCATACATAGGCAAGTTGAGAGACGGCATGTTGTTGAAAATGTTACTGAAGCATAAATACACATTTATTTCTGTGCATGCAATGCGAGAGCATTAATGACCAAACTGCTTCCAACTCAGCATCAGATCAACCTGTATATTTTGCCATTTTTAACTCTGTATGTAACCATTGGTTAGATACACTCTCTCTGGCAGGGGCGGTTTAAGAGAGGAGAGGGTCCGTGTGCGGGCTCCCTCCTCTGTGGCAGTGCAGGAGACTCTGACTTTGAGCAGGTCTCAGGGAACATGGTGCCCTTGTTTCCAGGGACTTCGCTATTGTGCATGTCTATTGCGCAAATGACCACTGCGCATTTTCCCAGTGATTTCAGCTACTCTGCATGAGGCCGAGGCATCAGCCGATGTGGTGCTCCGGAAACGGAGCCTTTGTACTCTGCACCCATTATATATACAGTAAGTATGCTTACCATACTATCCCTATAAATCAGAACACTCGTGAATTACACAGGTCCTCTAGCTGCTTAAAACATGGTGAAATGCAAGTTTAAAGTCAGCCAGCCACAGAACATGTGTAATTCATGAGTGTCCTGGTTTAAAGGGATAGTATGGTAAGCCTATATATAAATCAGTGCTCTATTACGGACTTTCTAACGTCCCTTTTCCAGCAGATTTATTCTATCTAAGTGGTTCGGCGGATGCAGTCCTTGTCCTATCTATGCCTGTTTACCACCACCACCTCAATACCTGGCTAGCATCAGCAGTATGAATTCAGTAGTAGTATTAGAAGCTATTCACATTATTCAATTCAAACCGAATGACACTGGATATTGATGGTGGTGGAAGCCAGGCATAGAGATAGGATTGCATATGCTGTGTTCCCTTCATATATAAATATTATTACTCAAGCTTTAGATACTATACACTCACAAGGAAGTCTACATAAGCAAAAGTCACATAGATTTTAGTGGATGTACAGTATTTGCACAAAACTTTGGGTCTATTTTCCACATCAAACTCCCACTAAGGAGAACATATTTCTTCATTATAAAAGCTAAACATTTTGTATAAAATGCCATAATTGATCAGACATGCATATTTACTCATGATACATATCACACAAGTAACTGTAGATCTCAGTATTACAGCATTATAGTGATGTTAATAATAGAACTCTTAATAGAAGACATTTATTTTCTTCCTTACACTAAGAACACTTCTGGCAATTGTAATGATACCAAACTATTAAAATAAGATCTAGTAAAAGAGCAGACATTGCAGGAACATTAAGTGTAAAACTTATCTAAATCCATTAGTTCATTTGCATTTTTACCCAATGCATTCCGCTGATTTTCTTACAGGACGCTACAGACTAATGGAGTTACTATATAACAATATTGTGCAGCCCAACTAATAGGTTTTGTTCACCTGTTTAAGGAAATAATTAGATTTTCCCTTCAATAGGTCTAGATCCTTAATATAATGACTGTATAAAACTACTATCTAAGAAATAATTACACTTTGTAGCTTGTAGGTTACTGCAGTGAATGAGGTTGTTATAATTAGCACTTTGCAGCCTTCATAATAAGATTTACTGTAAATATTAAAACTAATTTTAAATATTTAACTGTATATAGATAAGATGTTTACTGCACTCACAATAGTTAATTTCACATTATACATTTCAATGGATGAAAAATAAGGAATCTTCAAAGGAATATTCTTACCATACAGTGCATAGTGTTCAGTAGTTCCCCATGTACTGTAGATCAGTGTCTTTCTGTGAGGTGTTACAGTGCAGACTCTTCACCTTATGTAGAGGCGTGGAGTTTCTTATGGACAGAATCCAATTAACTACAGAATGATGAATCTATAAGGTGCGTCTGACAGCAATTCACGTTCATCCTAGGGAATCTGCCTTCCCCAGAATGTAATGTGGAGTGAGTGGGTTAAGTGAGAAGGGAAGTGGATTGTAAACACAGGGAGGGAAATCAGATTTGTACAACAGGTTGACATACTAAATCAGAGCAGCAGGTTCTTAAATACATTAAAGGATCAATACTTGTACAACAGGTTGACATACTAAATCAGTGATGGGGAACCTTTGGCACTCCAGCTGTTGTTGAACTACACATCCCAGCATGTCCTGCTAAAGTTTTACCATGGTCAAATAGTAAAACTGTAGCAGGGCATGCTGGGATGTGTAGTTCAACAACAGCTGGGGTGCCAAAGGTTCTCCATCACTGTACTAGATCATGTCAAAGCATGGGCGTACTTATGAAGCTTACATTTACTAAAGGCCTACATAGTTTTGAAGGTTTTTTTTATTTTTATGGTGCTATTGTTTTGTGAAATAGAGACCATCACTGTCCCCTCATCGTCCCCACATGGCTGCAGACTGTCACTCTCTTATCGTCTGCAGCTGCTTTGCAAGCAATAATGCAGGAGCCGTACTGCATATGCACAGTACAGGTCCTGCGCATGCCCAATGTACCAAACATTTTCCGGATTATCGACGGGACCGGAATCAGGCCCAATGTACATTGAGGTGTTTGTTAGTACTCAGTGTGAGGACATCTTGTGGCAAAAAAAAGTAGAATGCGATTAGGCTACAAATTAGAAAGTGAGCAGTTTAATCAGAACCTGTGTAATTCATGACTGTCCCAGTTTAAAGGAATAGTATGATAAGCCTAAACATATACAGGGGGGAACACTGGTAGACGAGGATGACCAGGTAGACAGCTGGGTCACAGTTAGAAGGAAGAAGAAGAGGGGGAGGGGGAGACAGGATATCTCCGATCTGCCAAACCCCAACAAATTTGCCTGATTGGACGAAGATTCTGAGGATGGCAGTGAGGAAATTACAGAACCGGAGGAGACTGTTCCCTCTATCAACCAGAGGAGCGGTCCCCCGGTACAGATGGGAAAACAGTTAGTGAGGTACCTAGTCAGATTGTGGTGGTGGGGGATTCTGTTATCAGGAGGACAGACAGGGCAATCTGCTACCTGGACCATGATCACCGTACAGTCTGTTGCCTTTTGGGTGCTCGGATATGGCACATTGTGGACCGGGTAGATAGATTGTTGGGAGGGGCTGGTAATGACCCAGCGGTCTTGGTGCATGTTGGCACCAATGACAAAGTTAGTGGTAGGTGGGATGTCCTTAAGAAAGACTATAGGGAATTAGGCAAGAAACTTAAGACAAAGACATCTAGCCCAGGGAGGCAGAGGGAGATTAGGGAGGTAAATGTGTAGCTTAGAGATTGGTGTAGGAAGGAGGGGTTTGTGTTCTTGGAACACTGGGCAGACTTCTCAGCCAGGCCCCATCTTTTTGTCATGATGGATTGCACCTGAATGAGGAGGGGACTGCGGTGCTGGGGGGCAGGATGGTTAGAAAGTTGGAGGAGCTTTTAAACTAGGAGCCTGGGGGGAGGGTTTAGCTAGAAGCTACGGGTCAAACAGTGAGAAAAATAAGGATGCAGGTAGTGAACAGTTTAGGGGTGGAGAAGAACAGTTTAGGGGAGCGAAAGATCAGCCAGCAAGGGCAAGAGTATTTGCATGGGTATTGGCACCGAAAATATTGACACGGTTATTGCCCAAGATAATCCCAATTTATTACCCAGTGATGAATATGGCTCAACAATACGGTATATAGAAAATTATGTCCGTAGCATAATGGAAGATACTAACATCAGGGGAGGGGGGGTGTTATAAAGTCTTAATAGGTCAAATAGAGATAGTGGTGAGGAAGGCAGTGGTGGAAAGGGAGGGAGGAGGAAAATAACAGTCGGTAAGGGTAATTCTAGAAAGGCACTTGTAAATATAGATAAGATACCATTAAAACAAATAGCAAGGGAGAGGCTAAGCTAAAATGTATGCTTGCGAACACAAGAAGCCTATCAGGTAAAATGGGGGAATTGGAATGGCTCGTATCAAAGTCTCAGTATGATATTATAGGTATTACAGAAACATGGTGGTACGACTCTCATGACTGGGTTGCAAATTAGGAGGGATATTCTCTTTTCAGGAGGGATAGGGCTACCAAAAGGGGAGGAGGGGTATGTCCCTTTGTTATACCATCTCTAAAACCAAACTTAATATATGGTGTGAGGGGACTGGAGATAACGTGGAATTGCTATGGGTTGAGATCACAAAAGCAAAGAAACTAGTCATTGGCACGTGTTACAAGCAACCGGATATTATGAGCAACCGGTACATGATGAGGAAAAACTCTTACAGCAAATTGAAAAAGCTGTGGGAATGGGGGACCTCCTAGTGTTAGGGGATTTTAACTATTCTGATATAATTTGGAGTAATGATTGATGTGTAAAAACTAGGAGCAGCAGGTTCTTAAATACATTAAAGGATCAATACTTGACTCAATTAGTCGAGGACCCAACTAGGGGTAAAACTATTCTGGACCAAGTTATTACCAATAATGTGGACATTATATCAAACACTAAAGTTGGGGAGACCTTGGGAAACAGTGACCACTATATGGTCACATTCAACATCAGTTTCAAGAAATATAGCATCACATTCAACATCAGTTTCAAGAAATATAGCATTAAGGAAGCAACTAAAACATTTAACCTTAGAAAAGCTAACTTCAATATGCTGAGAAAGGCACTGAATGACAGTGACTGGGAAGTTTTGTTTCATGGTAAAGACACAACAGAAATGGGGGATGCTTTAAAGGGGCTGCTTGATAGCAATATTCACAAATTCATTCCCATGAGCAGTAAACGTAGAAGTACTAAACACAGACCAATGTGGCATAATAAGGAGGTCAAAGAAGCAATGGCTAATAAGAGGCATGCTTTCAAAACATTTAAATCTAATGGAGGGGAGGAGTCATTCCAGTATTATAAGGAATGCAATAAAGAATGCAAAAAGTAATAAGGGCAGCAAAATTCTAAACGAAAAGGAAATGCTATAGAGAGTAAAACCAATCCTAAAAAGTTTTATAAATACATAAACAGTAAAAGGTTAAATAAGGAGAATGTAGGCCCACTAAAAGATGAACTGGGAGCTTTGATAAACGATAAAATAAAAGTGGAAATACTGAACAGGTTTTTTCCTCAGTTTTCACCAGGAAGGATCAGACGGTGAGAGTAGTGCATAACGATAGTGAAGGTAATGATTCTTGGCTTGATGCTTGTTTAAGTGAGGAAGTAGTCCTGGAGAGAATAATCAACATAAAGATTAATAAATCACCAGGCCCAGATGGTTATCATCCGAGGGTTATTATGGAGCTTAGGGCGCAGCTAGCAAAACTATTATACTTGATTTTCCATAGTTCAATTAGATCAGGCATGGTACCAAAGGATTTGTGCATAGCTGAGGTAGTGCCTTTATTTAAAAAGGGAACTAAAAATAACTCCGGTAACTATAGACCAGTTAGTTTAACCTCTATAGTGGTTAAAATATTGGAAGGTATTTTGAGGGATAGCATAGAGCACAGGTTCTCAAACTCGGTCCTCAGGACCCCACACAGTGCATGTTTTGCAGGTCTCCTCACAGAATCACAAGTGAAATAATTAGCTCCACCTGCGGACCTTTTAAACTGTGTCAGTGAGTAATTAATACACCTGTGCACTTGCTGGGTTACCTGCAAAACATGCACTGTGTGGGGTCCTGGGGACCGAGTTTGAGAACCTATGGCATAGAGGATTATCTGCAGGTTAATAAGATTATTAGCAAAAGTCAGCATGAGTTTGTAAGGGACAGATCATGTCAAACTAACTTAATTAACTTAATTAACTTCTACGAGGAAGTGAGCGAGAATCTTGACCAGGGAAAAGCAGTGGATGTGGTGTATTTAGATTTTACAAAAGCCTTCAATACAGTGCCTCACAGGAGACTGATAATCAAATTAAGGGAACTTAATATACTTAATATACTATTTGTACATGGATAGGTAATTGGCTGGATAACAGAGTACAACAAGTAGTGGTCAACGGGATGTTCTCCAGCTGGGCACCAGTAGTCAGCGAAATACCACAAGGGTCCGTACTTGGCCCGCTACTGTTCAATATATTTATCAATGATCTAGGAATAGAACTGGAAAGCACAGTGTCAATCTTTGCAAATGATACTAAACTGTGCAAGGTAATTAATTCAGAAAGTAATGTGGAGTCTCGACAGAATGACTTATTTAAACTCCAAACCTGGTTGTCTAAATGGGGATTGAGGTTCAATATAGAAAAATGCAAAGTTATACATTTTGGGACAAAGAAACACACATGCATCCTACACTCTAAATAGGGAAAATATAGGGGTAACTGTTCTGGAAAAAGATTTGGGGGTGCTTATAATAGGCTTAATAACAGTACTCAATGTCAAAATGCAGCAAAAAAGGCAAGTAAAGTGCTTGCATGCATAAAAGGGGCATTGAGACAAGGGACGAGAATGTAATCCTGCCACTGTACAAATCATTGGTATGTCTGCACCTGGAATATTGTGTTCAATTTTGGGCACCATATTCTAAAAAAGATATCAGGGAACTAGAAAGAGTTCAAAGGCGAGCTACTAAATTGATTCAAGGGTTAGAGACACTGGAGTATGAGGAAAGGCTTACTAGGCACTCGCTGAGGCTAGAGGAGAGAAAATTCCGTACACAACGTAGGAAAGGGTTCTTCACGGTAAGGACAATAAAGATTTGGAACTCCCTGCCGGAGAAGGTAATAATGGCAGACTCGGTAAATGTATTTAAAAACGGATTGGACAAATTTCTAACTGGAAAAAGTATCCAGGGTTATAGCATTTAACATATTGACATTAAATATATGGGAGTGGTAAGAATCATAGTTGTCAATTGTTACTAAACCATTACTTCAGCTGGTGCATTATAATAGGAACAGCTTAACACAGAATACAGGTTGAACCCATGGGCATTTTGCCTCTTTTCAACCTCACTATGTATCTATGTAACATACACACATACATACATACATACATACATACATACACACACACACACACCACACATACACACACATACATACACATATATACACACAACAAGCCTTTTTACTCATCAGAAAGCTATCAAAAAGATAATTTAGTGGGCACCTGCTAGCAGCAGCTGCCCATGTATCTAGGAGGTGAAGCTTATGACTGACTCTGGAGGACCCCAGTGCAACAATGAGACGATTTCACGAAAATCTGATATAGCAAGCAAACCTTATACAGTCTGTGGATACAATAGAAATATCGACAAAGTTGTTCACTATCCATTTGAGTTCCTAAACTTACTTAACCCATCTGGATTATCACCACATGAATTGAATTTGAAAAATGCAATTCCAATTATATTGTTAAGGAATTTGAAGCCACCCCAGGTGTACAACGGCACACACTTGCAGATTAAACATCTGTTGCCTAATGTCATTGAGACAATCATCCTGACGGGGCCTGCAGTAGGTGAAATCGTGATTATCCCTAGAATCCCAATGATTCCGTCCGATTTGCTGTGAATTTAAGTGCTTCTATTTTCCTGTTTTCACTTTCGCATCGTTAATGCCACCAATCAAATCATACTTATAACTGATTAGAGTAATAAGACATGTAATGTGGTACAACAAGGTATTTACAGACTAAAGAAATTGGTAAACAATAATTAAACTACATTTTTACTATAGAACATATGAAAACAGATGAGTTAACTAAAAAATGGGAAAGAAAAATGTATCATTGCATAAAATTATCACTTGGTATTACATATTTTATTGTAATTTTTTTATTGCTAATGTGTTCCCAAAATGTATGCTTTATTTCTAGCTTTCTGAGTCCTTTACTTGATTCAGTAATGTTTTACCTTATTGAATTGCTTCTGCCCAGCTATGGACTGAGATTGTTTCTCTCCTTTGATATTTGTGCAATGTATTATTTTATCTTTTTGTTAAAACTTTTAATAAACTGATCTTTAAAAAAAAACAAAAAAATAATAATAATAATAATAATAATAATAAATAATAACAGTAAGTGATTACAGATCTGGGGACCTAATACCAGTCATGTGATAAATATTTAAAGTAAGTTTTTAATGGATGCTATTCAGAAGTATATTATCGAAAACATACTGTTAACAATTTGACAGCATGTATTCATGAACAGTCTATAATGCTAATGACATTTTATGCACCACACTGCAATGCAGTGGATGTTAACTATTTGGATTTTTTCTTAATAGTATTTGATATAGTTCAAGCCCAAGATCCTCTCTCCCATTGGCGTTTCTATAATGGGTGCAGTGTGTGTGAGGCACACAGGCACCCAGGTCCAGGGGGGCCCACCCCGCACACACTGCACCCATTTGCTTAATACTTACCACTCTGAAGTCCTCCGTCGAAGCCATCCCTTTTTCGGGAGCGCAATAGAGTCTGAACACTAGGGGGAACAAACTCTATTGCGCCTGCTGAAAACCCCAGAAAGATGGCATGGCGGCCATTTTTCCGGAGTTTTTGCATGCGCAGTAGCAAAATCTTCGGGAAAATGGCCGCCACGCCGTGTTCCCGGAGGTTTGCGCATGCGCAATAGAGTCTGGTCTCAGACTCTATTGCCGCTGCGGAGAAGGATGGCACCGCCGGGGGACCCAGGAGAGGTAAGTATTAAATGCTGTGCCTCAGTCAGAGAGGAGGGGGCCCCTGAAGCAGAAGGCTGCACACGGGCCTCCTCCTCTCTTAAAACGCCCCTGCTCTCTCCCCTCCCTTTCACTCTCTCTCTCGCTCTCTCTCACCCCCTCTCAGGGCCGGCAACAGAAATCTTGGGGCCCGGTACAGTGATATCTCTGGGGGCCCCTCAGATTATGATATACAGGTTGAGTTTCCCTTATCCAAAATTAAAAATCACAGTGTGTGTGTGTGTGTGTGCGTGCGTGCGTGCGTGCGTGTGTGTGTGTGTGTGCAACCAAATTTGCTGTGCTACAAACTGCTAATAATTAAATATATTTAATGTATATTATTTATACACATATATTAATACGTGTATCTCTCCTTCCTCCCACACACACACCACAGTCTTTGTCTCCCCATTGACTCCATGCTGCTCCCCCACCCCATCCCAAAGCCCTGTATCTGCCTCACCAAGCCACTCTTACCCCGGGGAGAGACTCAACTGTGCTGTACTCCCCAGTACCCAGACCCGAAACACCGCACAGCAGGCCCTCACACCCTACCAGAAGAGGCCAGTGCAGGGCACGGGAATCCTGGGCAGCAGAGCTTCTGGCATGTTCTGTGACTGCCTGCAACGCAGCTGGAACCAGAAGAGCGGGCGCACACTCGCGCTGCACAGTCACTGTGTGTGAGAGGCTCCTGTCACTCTGAGGCTGCGCTCACACCACCTACAGCTCACTTCCCTATTTGGACAAGATGGCTCATATCCCTGCCGGACACTAAACGGTGTATCCTTGGGGCTCCTCTGATCATTAGGGTCTGGTACAGTTGTCCCCTTTGACCCCCTCCTGTCGCCAGCCCTGGCTGCAGCAACGGAGGTCTTGTCCTCTTCCCTTCTAAACAGCAGATCCTTTGGGATCTGAATTTGCCCCATTGTTTGCAAAATTGTTTTATGTATGGGCACCTGAAGTGTTGAGTTACTATCAGCAATGTTCTCGGCGTCCTGCATTACTTTAAATCACAAATACTTTTCCAATACAATTTTTAGGCTGAACTGGTTTGTGGTGTCTGAATTAGCCAAAAGTCAATTTGTTTAATTCCATTTACGTACAGTATACAGCCCTTCCTGTCATAAGTACTTACGTAGAGGTCCCACTGGTAACCAGCGTCTCCACAATGTGATAATGTAGAGTAGTGCTTTGTTTATTTCCCATTGCCCTATACTGGGATTAATTCATATACATTATTATTTATTATCAGCCTAGGTGATGCAAAGGAAGGAAATAATTGATGGTGAAACAGGGAAAAACCTTATCAGACTGTGAAATGAGACAGTGTAAGCAGGACATGTGCTATATATGATATAACCCATGGCAACCAATGAAATAATAGCTTTCATTATTGTGTCTGTTTAAAGCTGTTATATGATTGGTTACTTTGGGTTATATCACAGTTCTTTGCACCATGGTGGTCATTCCGAGTTGTTCACTCGCTAGCTGCTTTTAGTAGCCGTGCAAACGTTAAGCCGCCGCCCTCTGGGAGTGTATTTTAGCTTAGCAGAAGTGCAAACGAAAGGATCGCAGAGCGGCTACAAAATAATATTGTGCAGTTTCAGAGTAGCTCCAGACCTACTCAGCGCTTGCGATCACTTCAGACTATTCAGTTCCTGTTTTGACATCACGAACACGCCCTGCGTTCGGACAGCCACGCCTACATTTCTCCAGCCATGCCTGCGTTTTTATCTGGCACGCCTGCGTTTTTCCGCTCACTCCCTGAAAACGGTCCGTTGACACCCAGAAACGCCCACTCCCCGTCAATCACTCTGCGGCCAGCAGCGCGACTGAAAAGCTTTGCTAGACCTTGTGTGAAACTACATAGTTCGTTGTAATAGTACGACGCACATGCGCATTGCACGGAATACGCATGCGCAGAAGTGCCATTTTTTTGCCTGATCGCTGCGCTGCGACCGAAATCTGTTAGCGAACAACTTGGAATGACCCCCCATGTTCATAGTATCAGTCAATGCATTTAAAAATGGGTTAGACAAATTTCTAACTGAAAAAGATATACGAGGATATAGCCTTTAATCCAGAATAGAATAGGGAAGACAATATAATTCAGGTTGAACTTTAGCGCTGTGTGCAAGAAACGACATTGGCGCCCCCCCCCCCCCCCCCATGCGCGCAAAAAATATATAGGGGTGTGGCTTCATGGGGAAGGGGCGTGGCCACAAAATAATAGCAATTCATACTACGGTGCACAGTAGTCTACATTATTCAAATTACGCTGCACAGTAGCGCCACTACACCAGGTAGAGCCCCTTTTATACATTACAGCAGACAGCGTCCCCCTTTTTACACATTACAGCAAACAGTCTCCCTAACACATTGCGGCAGCCAGTCCCCCTTTTTACACATTGCGGCAGACAGCGTCCCCTTTTTTACACATTACAGTAGACAGCGTCCCCTTTTTTAACATTACGGCAGACAGCGTCCCCTTTTTACACATTACAGCAGACAGCGTCCCCGTTTTTACACATTACGGCAGACGGTGTCCCCCTTTATACACATTGCGGCAGCCAGTCCCCCTTTTTACACATTACGACAGCCAGTCCCCCTTTTTACACATTGCGGCAGCCAGTCCCCCTTTTTACACATTGCGGCAGCCAGTCCCCATTTTTACACATTGCGGCAGCCAGTCCCCCTTTTTACACATTGCGGCAGCCAGTCCCCCTTTTTACACATTGCGGCAGCCAGGCCCCCTTTTTACACATTATGGCAGACGGTGTCCCCCTGAGAGAGAGAGAGAGAGAAAGAAAGAAAGAAAGAAAGAAAGAAAGAAAGAAAGAAAGAAAGAAAGAAAGAAAGAAAGAAAGAGAGATACTTACCATCTGGCAGTCAGGCTCCTCGTGCAGCTCCCTCGGTGCAGGCAGGAGAGAAGGAGGAGTAGGGAGGGGGACTGGAGCCGCAGCAGCGCTATTTCATTGGTAGTAAGCGCCGCTGCAGCATCCCCCTCTCCTTCCGTATTGGCTGCCCGGCGCTGCTGTGGATGCTGGGATGGAGGAACCGCATCCCAGCATCCACAGCAGCGCCGGGCAGCCAATACGGAAGGAGAGGGGGATGCTGCAGCGGCGCTTACTACCAATGACAATCCGCTGCTGCGGCTCCAGTCCCCCTCCCTCCTCCTCCTTCTCACCTGCCCGGCGCTGTAGCTCTCCTCCACAGCACGGCGGTGGCGCACGGCGCAGACTTCAGAGGCATGTAATGAGTCAATTTGACTCATTACATGCCGCTGGCCGTGCGCCCTTAGGGCAACTGCGCTGTGTGCCAAGCCCACTTGGCACACACGTAGTTACGGCCCTGGTTGAACTTGATGGACTACTGGTCTTTTTTCAGCCTCACCAACTATGTTACTATGGGCCTAATTCAGATCTGATCGCTGCTAGAATTCGCATCCCAAGCTGCGGAATGTAGCACAATGCGCACGCGCAAAGACAGAAACGTGCATGTGCAAGCTACGCCGCGCAACAAATGTGCATAAATACACACGGGTTTTATGCTCGCTGTCAGACAACGACAAAGAGGCGTGTTGAAGGTGGTGCGGGGGCATGGCTTCGCAGGGTAGCGAATAGAGGCGTGTAGGTGGGTGTCTTGCAGGGGGGGTGCTAAAGCCTGCAGGCGTGGTTTTCGCTGAGCTGCAAAGCCAGCCATTGACAGTGCACACTGGGCGCTCAAAGCTGACGAGTAAGACCTGAGCTGTGCAGGATTTGCAAACGTTCAGCTCGGGCATCCCGTCCCTCATCATCTGCCAGCGATCATTAGCAAATCAAACACACCTGCATGCAATTCAACTACCTCTACAGCTCATTTCACCTCTAGCTCCCTCTGAAATGGTATGTAGTTTATGAATCCCTGCATATGTACTACGCACAATCTACACACGTTTGTTTTCAAATATTACATAACACACAACTGTTTATGTTATTTGGATGGCCCTCTTTCTGTGTTCACATTGCTTTGTGATGACACATTGCTCTGACTTGTCTATCACACTACATTGTATATCCAAGATACAAATACTGTTTTTTTGATATCACACATACATAACATGTTTTATTGATTAATAAATTTGTTGTGTGTTTCATATAACAACTTTCACACCATAATGCTCCTTTACGGTGACCATATTAACCCTTTTTCTCTTACGTCCTAGAGGATGCTGGGGACTCCGTAAGGACCATGGGGTATAGACGGGCTCCGCAGGAGACATGGGCACTACAAAGAACTTTAGATGGGTGTGCACTGGCTCCTCCCTCTATGCCCCTCCTCCAGACCTCAGTTAGATCCTGTGCCCAGAGGAGACTGGGTGCACTGCAGGGGAGCTCTCCTGAGTTTCTCTGAAAAATAATTTTGTTAGGTTTTTTATTTTCAGGGAGCAATGCTGGCAACAGGCTCCCTGCATCGTAGGACTGAGGAGAGAGAAGCAGACCTACTTAAATGATAGGCTCTGCTTCTTAGGCTACTTGACACCATTAGCTCCAGAGGGTCGGAACGCAGGTCTCACCCTCGCCGTTCGTCACGGAGCCGCGCCGCCGTCCTCACAGAGCCGGAAGATAGAAGCCGGGTGAGTATAAGAAGAAAGAAGACTTCTAAGGCGGCAGAAGACTTCAGATCTTCTCTGAGGTAACGCGCAGCGGTAACGCTGCGCGCCATTGCTCCCACACACAACACACACTGCAGGCACAGATGGGAGCAGGGCACAGGGGGGCGGGGGGGGGCGCCCTGGGCAGCAATAATAAACCTCTAGGACTGGCTAACATGCATATACAGGCTGCGGAGGCAGTATATATTATAATCCCCTGCCAGTATTAAAAAAATTGAGCGGGAACGAAGCCCACCGCTGAGGGGCGGAGCTTGATCCCACAGCACTAACCAGCGCCATTTTCTCCACAGCACACTGCAGAGAAGCTGGCTCCCCGGACTCTCCCCTGCTGAACACGGTGACACAGGGCAAAAAAGAGGGGGGGGGGGGGGGCACTTGTAAGGCGCAGTGAGTGTATATATACATATAATTATATAAAAGCGCTGTTTATCTGGGAAATCTGTTCCAGTGTCCGTTGGCGCTGGGTGTGTGCTGGCATACTCTCTCTCTGTCTCTCCAAAGGGCCTTATTGGGGAACTCTCTCCATATAAATATATCTCTGTGTGTGTGGTGGTGTCGGTACACGTGTGTCGGCATGTCTGAAGCGGAAGGCTCATCTAAGGAGGAGGTGGAGCAGATGATTGTGGTGTCTCCGTCGGCAACGCCGACACCTGATTGGTTGGACATGTGGAATGTTTTAAATGCAAATGTGACTTTATTACATAAGAGATTAGACAAAGCAGAGTCCAGGGATAATACAGGGAGTCAATCAATGGCTTTGACAGTGTCACAGGGCCCTTCAGGGTCTCAAAAACGTCCCCTATCCCAAATAGCAGACACTGATACCGACACGGATTCTGACTCCAGTATCGACTACGATGATGCAAGGTTACACCCAAGGGTGGCCAAAAGTATTCATTATATGATTATTGCAATAAAAGATGTTGTGCATATCACAGATGACCCCTCTGTCCCTGACACGAGGGTACACATGTTTAAGGAAAAGAAACCTGAGGTGACCTTTCCCCCATCTCATGAGCTGAACACGTTATTTGAAAAGGCTTGGGAAACTCCAGACAAGAAACTGCAGATTCCCAAAAGAATTCTTATGGCGTATCATTTCCCTGCACAGGACAGGGTACGGTGGGAATCCTCGCCCAGGGTGGACAAGGCTTTAACGCGCTTATCCAAGAAGGTGGCGCTACCGTCTCCAGACACGGCAGCCCTCAAGGATCCTGCTGATCGCAGACAGGAAAAGACTTTAAAATCAATTTATACACATACGGGTGCTTTGCTCAGACCAGCAATAGCATCGGCTTGGGTTTGTAGCGCGGTAGCAGCTTGGACAGATACCTTGTCAGCTGATATTGATACCCTAGATAGGGATACCATTTTATTGACCTTAGGTCACATCAAAGACGCAGTCTTATATGTGAGAGACGCTCAGAGAGACATTGGGCTGCTAGGTTCGAGAGCCAACGCCATGGCGATTTCTGCTAGGCGAGCACTGTGGACCCGCCAATGGACGGGTGATGCCGACTCAAAGAGGCATATGGAAGTTTTGCCTGACAAGGGTGAGGTTTTATTTGGGGAAGGTCTCACGGACCTGGTTTCCACAGCTACCGTGGGTAAATCTACTTTTTTGCCTTATGTTCCCCCACAGCAAAAGAAAACACCACAGTATCAGATGCAGTCCTTTCGGTCGTATAAGTCCAGAAGAGGTCGGGGCTCTTCCTTCCTTGCCAGAGGTAAGGGTAGAGGGAAAAGAATGCCTGCTACAGCTAGTTCCCAGGAGCAGAAGTCCTCCCCGGCTTCTACTAAATCCACTGCATGACGCTGGGGCTCCACTGAGGGAGTCCGCGCCGGTGGGGGCACGTCTTCGACTCTTCAGCCACGTCTGGGTTCTGTCGGACGTGGATCCTTGGGCGATGGAAATTGTATCCCAAGACTACAAGCTGGAATTCAAAGACGTACCTCCTCGCCGATTCTTCAAATCGGCTTTACCAGCTTCTCCCCCAGAGAGGGTGATAGTTTTAGCTGCAATTCAAAAGCTGTGTCAACAGCAAGTGATTATCAAGGTTCCCCTAATACAACAGGGAAAATGGTACTATTCAGCCCTATTTGTGGTCCCGAAACCGGATGGCTCGGTAAGACCCATTCTAAATTTAAAATCCCTAAACCTGTACTTAAAAAAGTTCAAGTTCAAGATGGAATCGCTCAGGGCAGTTATCTCCAGCCTGGAAGGGGGGGATTTTATGGTGTCACTGGACATAAAGGATGCATACCTTCACGTCCCCATATATCCTCCTCATCAGGCATACCTGAGATTCTGTCATTACCAGTTTCAGACGTTGCCGTTTGGGCTTTCCACGGCCCCGAGGGTTTTCACCAAGGTAATGGCGGAAATGATGGTGCTCCTGCGCAGACAAGGAGTCACAATTATCCCGTACTTGGACGATCTCCTGATAAAAGCGAGATCAAAGGAACAGTTGCAGAAAAGCGTGTCGCTCTCCCTGAGAGTGCTGCAGCAGCATGGCTGGATTCTAAATCTACCAAAGTCACAGTTGGTTCCAATGACTCGACTGTCTTCTTAGGCATGATTCTGGACACAGAACAAAAGAGGGTTTTTCTCCCGAGGGAAAAAGCCCAAGAACTCCAGAACATGGTCAGAGACCTGTTGAAACCGAAAAGAGTGTCAGTCCATCAATGCACTCGAGTACTGAGGAAAATGGTGGCGACCTACGAAGCCATCCCCTTCGGCAGGTTTCATGCGAGGACTTTTCAGTGGGACCTTCTGAGCAAGTGGTCCGGGTCCCATCTTCAAATATATCAGAAAATAACCCTGTCCCCCAGGGCCAGGGTGTCTCTCCTGTGGTGGCTGCAGAGTGCTCACCTTTTAGAGGGTTGCAGGTTCGCCATTCAAGACTGGGTTCTGGTGACCACGGACGCGAGCCTCCGAGGATGGGGAGCAGTCACACAAGGAAGGAATTTTCAGGGACTATGGTCAAGCCAGGAGGCTTGTCTACACATCAACATACTGGAATTAATGGCCATATACAACGGCCTATGACAAGCGGAGAATCTTCTTTGGACCTACCGGTTCTGATCCAATCAGACAATGTCACAGCCATGGCTCATGTAAACCGCCAAGGCGGGACAAGGAGCAGAGTGGCAATGGTGGAAGCCACCAGGATTCTACACTGGGCAGAAAATCACGTAAGCGCTCTGTCAGCGGTATTCATTCCGGGAGTGGACAACTGGGAAGCAGACTTCCTCAGCAGACACGATCTCCATCCAGGAGAGTGGGGACTTCATCAAGAAGTTTTTGCAGAGATAACAAGTCTTTGGGGACTTCCTCAAATAGACATGATGGCGTCACACCTCAACAAGAAGCTTCGGAGGTATTGTGCCAGGTCAAGGGACCCTCAGGCAGTAGCGGTGGACACCCTGGTGACACCATGGGTGTTTCAGTCGGTCTATGTGTTCCCTCCTCTTCCTCTCATCTCAAAAATATTGAGACTCATAAGACAAAAAAGAGTGCAGACAATACTCATTGTTCCAGATTGGCCTCGAAGGGCCTGGTATTCGGATCTTCAGGAGATGCTCACAGAAGATCCATGGCCTCTTCCTCTCAGGGAGGACCTGTTGCAGCAGGGGCCCTGCGTGTTCCAAGACTTACCGCGGTTACGTTTGACGGCATGGCGGTTGAACACCGAATCCTAGCTGGGAAAGGTATTCCTGAGGAAGTCATCCCTACTCTGATAAAGGCTAGGAAGGAGGTGACGGCGAAACATTATCACCGTATCTGGAGGAAATATATATCTTGGTTTGAAGTCAAGAATGCTCCTACGGAAGATTTCCACCTGGGCCGTTTTCTCCACTTTCTACAGACAGGAGTAGATATGGGCCTAAAGTTAGGCTCCATTAAGGTACAGATTTCGGCCCTATCTATGTTCTTCCAGAAGGAATTGGCTTCTCTCCCAGAAGTCCAGACTTTTGTAAAGGGAGCGCTAAACATCCAGCCTCCTTTTGTGCCCCCAGTGGCACCATGGGACCTTAACGTGGTATTACAGTTCCTAAAATATCATGGGTTGAACCTCTTCAGACAGTTGAATTGAAATTTCTCACTTGGAAGGTGATCATGTTGTTGGCCTTGGCGTCTGCAAGGCGGGTGTTCGAATAGGCGGCTTTGTCTCATAAGAGCCCCTATCTCATTTTCCATGTGGATAGAGCAGAGTTGAGGACTCGTCCTCAATTTTTGCCTAAGGTGGTGTCATCGTTTAATATGAACCAACCTATTGTGGTGCCTGTGGCTACGGGAGACTTGGAGGATTCCAAGTCCCTTGATATAGTCAGGGCCTTAAAAATTTACGTAGCCAGGACGGCTCGGATTGGGGAAACAGAGGCACTGTTTGTCCTGTATGCAGCCAACAAAATTGGCGCTCCTGTTTCTAAGCAGACTATTGCTCGCTGGATCTGTAACACGATTCAGCAGGCTCATTCTATGGCTGGATTGCCGTTACCAAACTCGGTAAAGGCCCAATCCACTAGGAAGGTGGGCTCTTCTTGGGCGGCTGCCCGAGGCGTCTCAGCTTTACAGCTTTGCCGAGCGGCGACTTGGTCGGGGTCAAACACTTTTGCTAAATTCTACAAGTTTGATACCTTGGCTGAGGAGGACCTCCTGTTTGCTCAATCGGTGCTGCAGAGTCATCCGCACTCTCCCGCCCGGTCTGGAGCTTTGGTATAATCCCCATGGCCCTTACGGAGTCCCCAGCATCCTCTAGGACGTAAGAGAAAATAAGATTTTAAACCTACCGGTAAATCTTTTTCTCCTAGTCCGTAGAGGATTCTGGGCGCCCGTCCCAGTGCGGACATATTTCTGCATGACTTCTATATAGTTGTTGCTTACATAAGGGTTATGTTACAGTTGGGATCAGTTGTTGGCTGATACTGTTTTGTTCATACTGTTAACTGGTTGCGTATATTCCAGGGTATACGGTGTGGATGGCGTGGGCTGGTATGAATCTTGCCCTTAGATTAACAAAAATCCTTTCCTCGTACTGTCCGTCTCCTCTGGGCACAGTTTATCTAACTGAGGTCTAGAGGAGGGGCATAGAGGGAGGAGCCAGTGCACACCCATCTAAAGTTCTTTGTAGTACCCATGTCTCCTGCGGAGCCCGTCTATACCCCATGGTCCTTACGGAGTCCCCAGCATCCTCTACGGACTAGGAGAAAAAGATTTACCGGTAGGTTTAAAATCTTATTTTCCTGCCTCACACATGGATTACACAGGTTCTGTGGCTGGCTGATTTAAAGCTAATATTTCATAGAGATGAGCGGGTTCGGTTTCTCTGAATCCGAACCCGCACGAACTTCATGTTTTTTTTTCACGGGTCCGAGCGACTCGGATCTTCCCGCCTTGCTCGGTTAACCCGAGCGCGCCCGAACGTCATCATGACGCTGTCGGATTCTCGCGAGACTCGGATTCTATATAAGGAGCCGCGTGTCGCCGCCATTTTCACACGTGCATTGAGATTGATAGGGAGAGGACGTGGCTGGCGTCCTCTCCATTTAGATTAGAAGAGAGAGAGAGAGAGAGAGATTGACCTGATTTACTGGAGCTTAGGAGTACTGTAGAAGTGTAGAGAGTGCAGAGTTTACTAGTGACTGACCACAGTGACCACCAGACAGTGCAGTTTTATTTAATATATCCGTTCTCTGCCTGAAAAAAACGATACACACAGTGACTCAGTCACATACCATATCTGTGTGCACTGCTCAGCCCAGTGTGCTGCATCATCTATGTATATATATCTGACTGTGCTCAGCTCACACAGCTTATAATTGTGGGGGAGACTGGGGAGCACTGCAGTGCCAGTTAATAGTTATAGGTTATAGCAGGAGCCAGGAGTACATATTATATTAAAATTAAACAGTGCACACTTTTGCTGCAGGAGTTCCACTGCCAGTGTGACTGACCAGTGACCTGACCACACTGACCACCAGTATAGTTAGTAGTATACTATATTGTGTGATTGCCTGAAAAAGTTAAACACTCGTCGTGTGACTTCACTTGTGTGGTGTTTTTTTTTTTATTCTATAAAAAACTCATTCTGCTGACAGACAGTGTCCAGCAGGTCCGTCATTATATAATATATACCTGTCCGGCTGCAGTAGTGATATATATATATTTTTTATATCATTATTTATCATCCAGTCGCAGCAGACACAGTACGGTAGTTCACGGCTGTAGCTACCTCTGTGTCGGCACTCGGCAGTCCGTCCATAATTGTATACCACCTACCCGAGGTTTTTTTTTCTTTCTTCTTTATACATACATACTACTACATCTCTTTATCAACCAGTCTATATTAGCAGCAGACACAGTACAGTACGGTAGTTCACGGCTGTAGCTACCTCTGTGTCGGCACTCGGCAGTCCGTCCATAATTGTATACCACCTACCCGTGGTTTTTTTTTCTTTCTTCTTTATACATACATACTACTACATCTCTTTATCAACCAGTCTATATTAGCAGCAGACACAGTACGGTAGTTCACGGCTGTAGCTACCTCTGTGTCGGCACTCGGCAGTCCGTCCATAATTGTATACCACCTACCCGTGGTTTTTTTTTCTTTCTTCTTTATACATACATACTACTACATCTCTTTATCAACCAGTCTATATTAGCAGCAGACACAGTACGGTAGTTCACGGCTGTAGCTACCTCTGTGTCGGCACTCGGCAGTCCGTCCATAATTGTATACCACCTACCCGTGGTTTTTTTTTTCTTTCTTCTTTATACATACATACTACTACATCTCTTTATCAACCAGTCTATATTAGCAGCAGACACAGTACAGTACGGTAGTTCACGGCTGTAGCTACCTCTGTGTCGGCACTCGGCAGTCCGTCCATAATTGTATACCACCTACACGTGTTTTTTTTTTCTTTCTTCTTTATACATACATACTACTACATCTCTTTATCAACCAGTCTATATTAGCAGCAGACACAGTACAGTACGGTAGTTCACGGCTGTAGCTACCTCTGTGTCGGCACTCGGCAGTCCGTCCATAATTGTATACCACCTACCCGTGGTTTTTTTTTCTTTCTTCTTTATACATACATACTACTACATCTCTTTATCAACCAGTCTATATTAGCAGCAGACACAGTACGGTAGTTCACGGCTGTAGCTACCTCTGTGTCGGCACTCGGCAGTCCGTCCATAATTGTATACCACCTACCCGTGGTTTTTTTTTCTTTCTTCTTTATACATACATACTACTACATCTCTTTATCAACCAGTCTATATTAGCAGCAGACACAGTACGGTAGTTCACGGCTGTAGCTACCTCTGTGTCGGCACTCGGCAGTCCGTCCATAATTGTATACCACCTACCCGTGGTTTTTTTTTCTTTCTTCTTTATACATACATACTACTACATCTCTTTATCAACCAGTCTATATTAGCAGCAGACACAGTACAGTACGGTAGTCCACGGCTGTAGCTACCTCTGTGTCGGCACTCGGCAGTCCGTCCATAATTGTATACCACCTACCCGAGGTTTTTTTTTCTTTCTTCTTTATACATACATACTACTACATCTCTTTATCAACCAGTCTATATTAGCAGCAGACACAGTACAGTACGGTAGTTCACGGCTGTAGCTACCTCTGTGTCGGCACTCGGCAGTCCGTCCATAATTGTATACCACCTACCCGTGGTTTTTTTTTCTTTCTTCTTTATACATACATACTACTACATCTCTTTATCAACCAGTCTATATTAGCAGCAGACACAGTACAGTACGGTAGTTCACGGCTGTAGCTACCTCTGTGTCGGCACTCGGCAGTCCGTCCATAATTGTATACTAGTATCCATCCATCTCCATTGTTTACCTGAGGTGCCTTTTAGTTGTGCCTATTAAAATATGGAGAACAAAAATGTTGAGGTTCCAAAATTAGGGAAAGATCAAGATCCACTTCCACCTCGTGCTGAAGCTGCTGCCACTAGTCATGGCCGAGACGATGAAATGCCAGCAACGTCGTCTGCCAAGGCCGATGCCCAATGTCATAGTACAGAGCATGTCAAATCCAAAACACCAAATATCAGTAAAAAAAGGACTCCAAAACCTAAAATAAAATTGTCGGAGGAGAAGCGTAAACTTGCCAATATGCCATTTACCACACGGAGTGGCAAGGAACGGCTGAGGCCCTGGCCTATGTTCATGGCTAGTGGTTCAGCTTCACATGAGGATGGAGGCACTCAGCCTCTCGCTAGAAAAATGAAAAGACTCAAGCTGGCAAAAAAAGTAGCACCGCAAAGAACTGTGCGTTCTTCGAAATCCCAAATCCACAAGGAGAGTCCAATTGTGTCGGTTGCGATGCCTGACCTTCCCAACACTGGACGTGAAGAGCATGCGCCTTCCACCATTTGCACGCCCCCTGCAAGTGCTGGAAGGAGCACCCGCAGTCCAGTTCCTGATAGTCAGATTGAAGATGTCAGTGTTGAAGTACACCAGGATGAGGAGGATATGGGTGTTGCTGGCGCTGGGGAGGAAATTGACCAGGAGGATTCTGATGGTGAGGTGGTTTGTTTAAGTCAGGCACCCGGGGAGACACCTGTTGTCCGTGGGAGGAATATGGCCGTTGACATGCCTGGTGAAAATGCCAAAAAATCAGCTCTTCGGTGTGGAGGTATTTCAACAGAAATGCGGACAACAGGTGTCAAGCCGTGTGTTCCCTTTGTCAAGCTGTAATAAGTAGGGGTAAGGATGTTAACCACCTCGGAACATCCTCCCTTATACGTCACCTGCAGCGCATTCATAATAAGTCAGTGACAAGTTCAAAAACTTTGGGTGACAGCGGAAGCAGTCCACTGACCAGTAAATCCCTTCCTCTTGTAACCAAGCTCACGCAAACCACCCCACCAACTCCCTCAGTGTCAATTTCCTCCTTCCCCAGGAATGCCAATAGTCCTGCAGACCATGTCACTGGCAATTCTGACGATTCCTCTCCTGCCTGGGATTCCTCCGATGCATCCTTGCGTGTAACGCCTACTGCTGCTGGCGCTGCTGTTGTTGCTGCTGGGAGTCGATGGTCATCCCAGAGGGGAAGTCGTAAGACCACTTTTACTACTTCCACCAAGCAATTGACTGTCCAACAGTCCTTTGCGAGGAAGATGAAATATCACAGCAGTCATCCTACTGCAAAGCGGATAACTGAGGCCTTGGCATCCTGGGTGGTGAGAACCGTGGTTCCGGTATCCATCATTACTGCAGAGCCAACTAGAGACTTGTTGGAGGTACTGTGTCCCCGGTACCAAATACCATCTAGGTTCCATTTCTCTAGGCAGGCGATACCGAAAATTTACACAGACCTCAGATAAAGAGTCACCAGTGTCCTAAAAAATGCAGCTGTACCCAATGTCCACTTAACCACGGACATGTGGACAAGTGGAGCAGGGAAGGGTCAGGACTATATGACTGTGACAGCCCACTGGGTAGATGTATGGACTCCCGCCGCAAGAACAGCAGCGGCGGCACCAGTAGCAGCATCTCGCAAACGCCAACTCTTTCCTAGGCAGGCTACGCTTTGTATCACCGCTTTCCAGAATACGCACACAGCTGAAAACCTCTTACGGCAACTGAGGAAGATAATCGCGGAATGGCTTACCCCAATTGGACTCTCCTGTGGATTTGTGGCATCGGACAACGCCAGCAATATTGTGTGTGCATTAAATATGGGCAAATTCCAGCACGTCCCATGTTTTGCACATACCTTGAATTTGGTGGTGCAGAATTATTTAAAAAACGACAGGGGCGTGCAAGAGATGCTGTCGGTGGCCAGAAGAATTGCGGGACACTTTCGGCGTACAGGCACCACGTACAGAAGACTGGAGCACCACCAAAAACTACTGAACCTGCCCTGCCATCATCTGAAGCAAGAAGTGGTAACGAGGTGGAATTCAACCCTCTATATGCTTCAGAGGTTGGAGGAGCAGCAAAAGGCCATTCAAGCCTATACAATTGAGCACGATATAGGAGGTGGAATGCACCTGTCTCAAGCGCAGTGGAGAATGATTTCAACGTTGTGCAAGGTTCTGCTGCCCTTTGAACTTGCCACACGTGAAGTCAGTTCAGACACTGCCAGCCTGAGTCAGGTCATTCCCCTCATCAGGCTTTTGCAGAAGAAGCTGGAGACATTGAAGGAGGAGCTAACACAGAGCGATTCCGCTAGGCATGTGGGACTTGTGGATGGAGCCCTTAATTCGCTTAACAAGGATTCACGGGTGGTCAATCTGTTGAAATCAGAGCACTACATTTTGGCCACCGTGCTCGATCCTAGATTTAAAGCCTACCTTGGATCTCTCTTTCCGGCAGACACAAGTCTGCTGGGGTTGAAAGACCTGCTGGTGAGAAAATTGTCAAGTCAAGCGGAACGCGACCTGTCAACATCTCCTCCTTCACATTCTCCCGCAACTGGGGGTGCGAGGAAAAGGCTCAGAATTCCGAGCCCACCCGCTGGCGGTGATGCAGGGCAGTCTGGAGCGACTGCTGATGCTGACATCTGGTCCGGACTGAAGGACCTGACAACGATTACGGACATGTCGTCTACTGTCACTGCATATGATTCTCTCACCATTGAAAGAATGGTGGAGGATTATATGAGTGACCGCATCCAAGTAGGCACGTCACACAGTCCATACTTATACTGGCAGGAAAAAGAGGCAATTTGGAGGCCATTGCACAAACTGGCTTTATTCTACCTAAGTTGCCCTCCCACAAGTGTGTACTCCGAAAGAGTGTTTAGTGCCGCCGCTCACCTTGTCAGCAATCGGCGTACGAGGTTACATCCAGAAAATGTGGAGAAGATGATGTTCATTAAAATGAATTATAATCAATTCCTCCGCGGAGACATTGACCAGCAGCAATTGCCTCCACAAAGTACACAGGGAGCTGAGATGGTGGATTCCAGTGGGGACGAATTGATAATCTGTGAGGAGGGGGATGTACACGGTGATATATCGGAGGATGATGATGAGGTGGACATCTTGCCTCTGTAGAGCCAGTTTGTGCAAGGAGAGATTAATTGCTTCTTTTTTGGGGGGGGTCCAAACCAACCCGTCATATCAGTCACAGTCGTGTGGCAGACCCTGTCACTGAAATGATGGGTTGGTTAAAGTGTGCATGTCCTGTTTTGTTTATACAACATAAGGGTGGGTGGGAGGGCCCAAGGACAATTCCATCTTGCACCTCTTTTTTCTTTTATTTTTCTTTGCGTCATGTGCTGTTTGGGGAGGGTTTTTTGGAAGGGCCATCCTGCGTGACACTGCAGTGCCACTCCTAGATGGGCCCGGTGTTTGTGTCGGCCACTAGGGTCGCTTATCTTACTCACACAGTCAGCTACCTCATTGCGCCTCTTTTTTTCTTTGCGTCATGTGCTGTTTGGGGAGTGTTTTTTGGAAGGGCCATCCTGCGTGACACTGCAGTGCCACTCCTAGATGGGCCCGGTGTTTGTGTCGGCCACTAGGGTCGCTAATCTTACTCACACAGCTACCTCATTGCGCCTCTTTTTTTCTTTGCGTCATGTGCTGTTTGGGGAGTGTTTTTTGGAAGGGCCATCCTGCGTGACACTGCAGTGCCACTCCTAGATGGGCCCGGTGTTTGTGTCGGCCACTAGGGTCGTTAATCTTACTCACACAGCTACCTCATTGCGCCTCTTTTTTTCTTTGCGTCATGTGCTGTTTGGGGAGTGTTTTTTGGAAGGGCCATCCTGCGTGACACTGCAGTGCCACTCCTAGATGGGCCCGGTGTTTGTGTTGGCCACTAGGGTCGCTAATCTTACTCACACAGCTACCTCATTGCGCCTCTTATTTTCTTTGCGTCATGTGCTGTTTGGGGAGGGTTTTTTGGAAGGGACATCCTGCGTGACACTGCAGTGACACTCCTAAATGGGCCCGGTGTTTGTGTTGGCCACTAGGGTCGCTAATCTTACTCACACAGCTACCTCATTGCGCCTCTTATTTTCTTTGCGTCATGTGCTGTTTGGGGAGGGTTTTTTGGAAGGGACATCCTGCGTGACACTGCAGTGACACTCCTAAATGGGCCCGGTGTTTGTGTCGGCCACTAGGGTCGCTAATCTTACTCACACAGCTACCTCATTGCGCCTCTTTTTTTCTTTGCGTCATGTGCTGTTTGGGGAGGGTTTTTTGGAAGGGACATCCTGCGTGACACTGCAGTGCCACTCCTAGATGGGCCCGGTGTTTGTGTCGGCCACTAGGGTCGCTAATCTTACTCACACAGCTACCTCATTGCGCCTCTTATTTTCTTTGCGTCATGTGCTGTTTGGGGAGGGTTTTTTGGAAGGGACATCCTGCGTGACACTGCAGTGACACTCCTAAATGGGCCCGGTGTTTGTGTCGGCCACTAGGGTCGCTTATCTTACTCACACAGTCAGCTACCTCATTGCGCCTCTTTTTTTCTTTGCGTCATGTGCTGTTTGGGGAGGGTTTTTTGGAAGGGCCATCCTGCGTGACACTGCAGTGCCACTCCTAGATGGGCCCGGTGTTTGTGTCGGCCACTAGGGTCGCTTATCTTACTCACACAGTCAGCTACCTCATTGCGCCTCTTTTTTTCTTTGCGTCATGTGCTGTTTGGGGAGGGTTTTTTGGAAGGGACATCCTGCGTGACACTGCAGTGCCACTCCTAGATGGGCCAGGTGTTTGTGTCGGCCACTAGGGTCGCTTAGCTTAGTCATCCAGCGACCTCGGTGCAAATTTTAGGACTAAAAATAATATTGTGAGGTGTGAGGTATTCAGAATAGACTGAAAATGAGTGGAAATTATGGTTTTTGAGGTTAATAATAATATGGGATCAAAATGACCCCCAAATTCTATGATTTAAGCTGTTTTTTAGGGTTTTTTGAAAAAAACACCCGAATCCAAAACACACCCGAATCCGACAAAAAAAATTCGGTGAGGTTTTGCCAAAACGCGGTCGAACCCAAAACACGGCCGCGGAACCGAACCCAAAACCAAAACACAAAACCCGAAAAATTTCAGGCGCTCATCTCTAATATTTCAGCTGGTTTTAATCAGCCACAGAACCTGTGTAATGCATCAGGGTCCCAGGTAAAGATTATGGTTACCCCATACCTCCCAACTTTCCAGCAGTAAGCGGAGGGACAATAACGCGTGCCCAAATGTTGGGGCGTGACCTCGCTGAAAGGGGCGTGGCCTCGCTGAAAGGGGATGTGGCCTCACGGTAAACGCAGCGATCGCAAACCATGCCCCCCTTTTTTGTCATTGTGGGGGCATGGACAGCGCTCAGAGAGCTGCTGTCCATGCCCCCTGTCCCTCTCTGCCGGGGAATAGACGCTGTGCGCATGCGCACAGCATCTATTCACCGCTGCTCTGATCAGAGCAGCGAGTGACAGGGGGGATTTCCCAACTGCTCCGCCACCCGCGGGACACTGCAACCCGCGGGTGGGACAGCGGGACAGACTGTGAAAAACGGGACTGTCCTTCCAAAATCGGGAAAGTTGGGAGTTATGTTACCCTACTTTATCTATATTGTTCTATAATACTGCTTCAGGCACTAAATTTATAAAAATTAATTTTTTAACACTGGACTTCCATTTAAGATGGGTTGTTGCCCATAGCAACCAATCACATTCTACTTGTCCTTCATCTAACACCTTAACTATCAAAGTATCTGAAATGTGTTTGGTTGCTATGGGCAACATCACATATTTACTAGAACATCCATCTTAGTAGTGTATTTCCGTAGTATGTTTTTTTTAGGAAAAGCATCTAAATACTGAGAACAGTTTGTTTTGGTTTTATAAATACAAACATTCCCATGCCTCACTATAATAAGTTTACAAATTAAACAAAAACTGTAAGGTTTTTTAGTGTTTTTTAATCTTAAATCAGATTACATAAATAATTTAAAAAAAATGGGTGAGGATGATGTGGGTCAAATTGAGGGCATTTCTGAGACCAATCAACTGGCTTAAACAACGTGAATGGCAGCGGCTATTGAGAAGCTGGAAGCCGTCCGGAATATTGCCGTCTGGAAGTGCTGAGGTGCTGAGCTTGTATTGCATGTGAGACACCTGAGCAAGGTGTATAGGAGGCGGGTCCTAACGCGTTTCTTCACGCTCCACGTGACTTTTTCAAAGGTCAGACCTTTGAAAAAGTCACGTGGAGCGTGACGAAACGCGTTAGGACCCGCCTCCTATACACCTTGCTCAGGTGTCTCACATGCAATACAAGCTCAGCACTTCCAGACGGCAATATTCCGGACGGCTTCCAGCTTCTCAATAGCCGCTGCCATTCACGTTGTTTAAGCCAGTTGATTTCCAACAGCAATCCTTCTCCTCTCCGCTGCACAGCTGTTTGTGGGTAACGCAGGATACCTGACCGGGGACGCCCGGTAAATGGACCAACCCACTGGAGAGGTATTTATCATTGATTGACTCACTAGCTCCTTTTACGTGATTCATCACTGGAGCTCTACATATTGCACCTTTGCTTATCATCACTGAGCACCACGAACGGCTCCTATTTTCTGTCACGGAATACGGACTTCAGCAATATACATCACAGCTGCAACTTTGCATAAGTCCCCACCGTGCTGACATCGTGAGATATTTAACTGTGCAACAATTTATGCAGGTTTTATTGGTTTATTCATATTCATTATTTTACAATGTTTTAATAAATTTGGTTACTATTGAGTATTGACACATTGGCTCTCTCTATTGTCATCTATACATTTTTCTGAAATCCAGCGCAGCCGTCTCTCTCTATTTCTTGTTTATCTTCACCCTACTATTACACATATAGTCATTTGGCTAGCGCAAGAGTTCAGAAAGTATCTCTAATTTATATATATCTTATGCTGAGGCGCTTGTTCAACAGTTAATATATCCTAGTTTTGGTTTTGCTATTAAATACTAAAACTAAAATGCAGACTTCCCTCTCTAACTAAGGTGGCGGGGAGAAGAACGGTTAAGCATGATAAACGTAACATGGGTGATCAATGTTATAATACAGAAAAAACAAGCAATAAAAAACATATGTGTGAGGGAGCCTTCTGCCCCAGATGTTCCGGGATCGGCCTCCTGCCTCCATCCCAGACATCGAAAATCAAAAATCCAAGGACAGGGGTCGACCTTCTGCCACTACCCCTGCCCCACCAACAGTTGCAGGGACGGAGGTACGCTCCGCCCCTACATGGTAAAAATTGGGCCACCGGCCCCGCCATCCACATATGTTTATACCAGTTATAGGACCCACTTGGTAAAGCGATGCCCGTCAACTAATTATAAAACTATAAAATTTACCTAAAAGTACACCCAAACTTACTAACCTTGAACTCATAATTAAAATTAAGTAACCGTTCAGAAACCGGCCAACTGCCAGGTTACCAACCTGCCACCGCCACCTAACTCCGAAAAGACTAACTAAAGGGACCTAAAAAGCAGAACAAAACTAACTAAAGAGACCTAAAAGTAGAACACGGACTAACGCAACGGAACCCAAGCAAAAACTACCTAAAGGGGCCTAAGAACGTGAATAATGTCCTCCAAAAAGATCAGCATGCCAGCCGGCGACAAATGCTCCCCGTCAGACCAGTACTGTGTCGGATCACGGAAGGAGATACCACCGTGCGGCACGACCAGCCCGCCATTCTGGAGGACAGCACGACCGACTACCGAATTGACCCTCCTCCGAACTAGGTCAATCGCCCCGGGGTTAAAGGCTCCACGCCAAGACCGCCGAGGGACGATGTCTGACAAGAGGATCAGGCAAAACGGCCAGTCAGCCATAAGTTCCAACAGCTGACGTCTGATCTCGAGGCGAATGTCAAGCCCAGTGCGGCGCACCAGATCATTGCCACCCAGATGCAAGACCAGAAACCAGCGCACAGCCTGCAGCTCCGGCCGGGTTGTGTCGCAGGCCAGTGCAGACATGGTCAGCCAGTAGATGTATGAATGGCCGACAAATCATATAAAGTGCGGATCTAACCGCCGTCCTGCAAAAGAAAGGTGTGACGCAGGTTAATAAACAAAATAAAGATAGCATGAGTAGTAGATGGGCAACCTAACTGCGTCCCTAACGGGGAGGGGGTTTTGGGGGGGAAGGGTCGCCCAATTTGACTTGAGGCAAAAACACAAAACTTCGTTAGCCGGCAAAAGCCGTAATTAAAACCAACAATAAAACAAAAATTCCTCAAGGCCCCCGCAATCGCAAAGTGCAACTGCGACGAGCGGCTAGTCCTCAAAGGGGCGCACTGGGAGGAAAAAGCCTGATATAGCGTCTGACTGCACCAGACCTCCACCTACCCAGTGCCCGGACTTCGACTTCGAACCAACCCGCCACAGCGGCTGCTGACGCAGCGCCGATGAGGAAAGAGTGAGTCCCAGTGTCGGACGGAAATAGACCCAGGTACAAAAGACAACGTTCCAAAACCGACCGGGAGTGATATCTGGACAACGGGGAACCGTCACGATGGACGAGCCACCCGGTGGGCGTTGGAGGCCGAAGGGACGAATAAGCCTGGGCCGCGGGCACTGGACAAATGCCCCGCACACAAGCCTGGCCCATTCGCACCCACTGCCCCCTGCCGACTACGTCCGTCTTGGAGCGCTGAATCCGACACTACAAACCGTCGGGACATACGACGACGCGGGCCACCAGCATGGGCGAGGCAGAAGTCAGAGAGACGGACCCCAGCTCACCCACCCTGAGCGCACCGTGGAAGGCCATCGTGAAGGCCGCCATGAAGAGGCGAACCTCGTATCCCCATATCGTATCCCCGTATCGTGAGCGCTGAATCCTATCGTATCCCCGTATGCTTGTATCGTGAGCGCTGAATCCTACACCCCAAACCTTCGGGGCGTACGTCGACGGCCTTTATTGACTGAAAGGAAGGCCTATTAAATCTAAACTTGGATAGAAAAAAAAAACTCCCTGTCTAACTAAGGGACGGTTGAAAATATTTATCACACATAGCAGAAAGCAGACAGCTCATGAAAATAAAATATCTCAAAATTATAATTGAAATAATAACCTAAATGTTGGAGGGCCTTCTGCCCCGATGTTCTGGGATCGGCCGTCTGCCACCATCCCTGAGGGCCTGCTACCCAGATGTTATGGGATCGGCCTTCTGCCACTATCCCTGAACGCCTGCTACCCAGATGTTATGGGATCGGCCTTCTGCCACTATCCCTGAGGGCCTGCTACCCAGATGTTGTGGGATCGGCCTTCAGCCACCATCCCTGAGGGCCTGCTACCCAGATGTTATGGGATCGGCCTTCTGCCACTATCCCTGAGGGCCTGCTACCCAGATGTTATGGGATCGGCCTTCTGCCACTATCCCTGAGGGCCTGCTACCCAGATGTTATGGGATCGGCCTTCTGCCACCATCCCAGACATCCCGAATCCAATGCAACTATGGGCCATCTGCCTTGTGAGGGGTCTTACCCACTATGGCCCCTCTCCAGAAGGTAGCGATTCCACCACTCCCAAGCGGCCAGATAAGCCGTAAAAGTTGCAGGAGCCAAAGACCTGTGGGCTAAATCCTCCAATCCGCACACAGAAGCGGGACAGAAGTCCCCTTGGATTAGAGCTGCAGGAGCTAACTGCCGAAACCACTGCCGGTCGCCGCGAGAAAGGGTTACATCAATTTCGTTGCGCTCGGCCGGGACATAGCAAGACTATCTGCGCGAAGACCCGCAGTCCAGCAAGGATGTGGACTCCTGCCTAATGATGGCAAAAACCACGCCCAAAGACCACCTGCTTGTTACGCAGGGCATAGCGCCAGAGCGCCACTGCGCCCAGTATGGGAAATATATCCCGCAACAGCAAGAATCGCAAGCACCAGAGGCGTCCGTGAAAAGCTCCAGAGAGGAGGTGAAACGAACTAGAAATCCGTCCCAAATACGTAAATCCCTCGAGTGCTACCCGAGAAAATGATGAGGGCGTCTAATCCCAACTGTCGCCCGTTCCAATTTCCCACAGAAAAACTCTACCCATTGGGATAACCTTCCAAGCAAAAAGAAACAGGCCCAAGAAGGATTGAGCCTGTTGTAGAGATACCATCGGGAAGACGCAACACCTTGTCCCCCAGGAGCCTTCAGAGACCACCGACCGTATCCATCCGAATCCCGAGGTAAACAAGGAGGCGGAGGGACCCTGCCAATGGCCACCGCAGCAAGACGACGCAGCGAACAGAGCCAGGTGGGCCGAGCAAAAGAAAATCATCCAGGTAGTGCGACATACCCCGCTCGGCCGTCGCCTGCTGCAGACCCCAGCGGAGGAAAGAACTGCACCTTGCAAAGTCAGCGCACAAGAGAGAAAAACCCACAGGGAGGCAGCGATCGATGTAGTAGCCATCATCCAGTTGAAAACCCATAAATCTAAAGGCGAAAGGGTGCAGCGGGAGGAGCGAAATGCTGACGCGATGTCCAATTCACACATCACCGCCCCCGGGCCAAACGACCGAATGGCATCAATGGCCGAATCAAACTTACAGATATGTAAACGACCCTACCTGATAATAGGGATAGCCTCATGAACCGATGACCCGAGAGGACAGGAAAGATGGATGAGAAAGCCTATCATTCCACTCAACGACAATGCAGCCGCAACCTTCTGCCGGAGCACACCCGGAAACTCCCGAGGCGAATTCAAGTTCGTACTAGCCCCGGGACCCACCAGTCCACGTATCGGCAAGAGGAAACCAGGTGCGAAAACCCGAGTGTAAGAATAGGGCGTCCACCGGCCGCGGGAACTGTCGCAGCCAGGGTATGAGCGCCCGAAGTCTAATTGGGGTGGGGGCTGTGGCCAGCACTTGGAGCCGCGGGAGCGCGGCTCGGCGGGCCAGAATTACCCCTGTGCCGTGTACTGGGGCAGTCCTTGATGCAGGAGTGACAAATACGACACCGCCGCCCCAAACCGCATTGCGCAGGATTGGAAGCGAAGCATTAACCATGCCCGCGCGCAATGAACCCCCTCAAAAGCCGGCAGAATGAGAGGCAGGTCGTGGAACCCGTCGTTCCTGCTGTACCGACTGAACCCTGCGGCAGCTCCGAGCACAATACCACATCCTTTTAACCGAAGGTATAGATCTGCCGCCCATGCTGTTCGCGACGGAAGTCCTCGTAGTAACGGCGCCAAGTATGGTACAGCACATGTATAAGGAATTGATGGCGCATGATGTTCATGTGTTCGTCCGGGCGCGTCTCTGAGTAACACGCCGCAAAGATCGACATGATCTAACTCAAGTCGGGTAGGAGCGCAAAGCGTCCTCGCTGCCCCGGCCCTTTTGCTAAGCTGAAAGCAAGGCTATACGAGCATCGCTAGTAAGGGCAAATTATACAGATAGGCCCTTACGGATCCAGTCTCGGACCCGGGGCCGGAGACCACGGTGCACTTCCGTGTTGGCGCAGTAAACGGAGTCCGACTCCGCTGACACGTGCGAGGCGGAAGAGGTGGAATGCCGTTGCTGCCGCCGTTTTTGACGCTTGACCCTGTCCCAACCGTCGTCTTAGGAGGACACCCTCTGAGGACGTGGAGGCAAGGGAAGAGTCCGTGCCCCGACGCCTGCGCCTATCGCGCTTGCCGTTAACCTTACGCGCTGCTAGAGGAGCGGGACTGAGTACTAGCTCCCCCCACTATGGGGGGAAAGTGCGCTCCCCTTGGACCAGTCAGGGTCCGATGAAGACTCACCAGTACGAGGGGGAACTCCATCCGTCCCAGCAGCCGCCGTACGACTTGTGGATGCGCCGACTGACTACATTCCTGGCCCAACGTCCGCGGCTGGGGAAACAAAAGAGAGACAATGTTCCCCTATCGAACCAGCAGCCGCCGGGAGTGGGGCAGGCGGGGCGACCGTCGAGCCAGAGGACAGGAGCGGGATAAGAGATTGCGCAATGCTATCCTCCAAAGAAGCGGTGGCCAGACACGGTCCCCCGGGTACGGAGGATAACAAGGGAGCCACCGCCGACACGACAGAGGCACAAATGGCTCTAAGATCAGACCCGGAACGCGAGTCGCGTGCCCCACGGGAGGTTCGCAAACCTCCCGTCGGGATCAAGGACTCCGATGATCCCTCACTGTCAGGTACAATGGCACGTCCGCTCAGCTGCGATACCCCCCGACCGAAAACGCCCGCGCCGCGACCTCCTCCCATCCCGAGCAGTAGCCCCAGGAGGAGAAACCGGAGAATCGCCAGAACTAGAAAGAGGCAGCTCCACGTCGGACTGAGGGCTATCCGTTGCAGCGACGGAAGCCGACAACCGGACGCGGGGCGGGACAGAACGCACACCTCCCGCCGTCGCACGCCGGCCCCGTATGAGACCGGTAGGGGCCACACGGTCACGGCTGGCGGCAGTATGAAGCGGCCTGCGAGCAGACCCGGAAGGGGCTGGCACCACGGGTCCAGCCACGGCAGGAGAGGCCAGGTGGCCCGTCCCACCGCGGGCAGACGAGGCACGCCCCAGGCCGACAGTTGTTACAATGGCCATCGCCGGCAGCAGCCCATCCGCAGCCGCAGAGCGTGTGTTGCCCCGCCCTGCCACAGGAGGGAGCCTGCCGGCGAGCGTGTCCCCGGGGCGCAGTAACAGGCCTCATATGGGCCCCTGTAGTCCCCGTGGCGGTAGTGGCACGCGCGCGCTGGCCAGACCCCTGGCGTCTGGCAGCCGCGTGGTCCACCCTCCCTCCTGCTGAAACAATATATATATATATAATATGGGCTTCCCCCCCCGGGCGGCCGATGCGCAGGGCGGGAGACTGTTCCCGGCCCCACGCGGCCAGCTCGTCCAGCAACAGCCTCGAGCGGATCCAGGGATGGCAGGACACCGTCCCTGGCAGGCCGCATCAGACAGCCGCGGACCCCCCGTCGCTCCGTCTAGCGCCGCAGCCAGCGGTGGTGACGGAGACAAAGAGTGAAGCCACAGGGGAGCGCGGCCGGAGCTCCAGTACAGCGGGCGCACAGGTCTCCCCGTGACGGCCGGACACCAGCAGAGTCCATAAGCCATGCGGGGAGCCCTGCGCTGCGCCTTGGTCTTTTAGGAAGCTGTATGGGGAATTGCCATGAGGAGAAAAGCAGGGGGGGGGGGAGGCTGCAAAATGCAAGGACAGGAATAGAGGTAGGAGAAGGTGAGATAAAGGGAAAGCAGAGAGAGGATAGAAGGAATAATATAGGGAGAAAAAGGAATAAAGTGACTGGAAAAGGAAATACTTTTAGTAATTTAAGTGATAACAAAAGGGGTTACTTAGCAGTTCCACGAGAAGAGCTGAAAAGAGGGAGGAAGTACCATGTCAGCAGCCTATATGCATGACAGGCCAGCCCCTATACATGATCCAGCCAATCAGCCCCTCGGACCCTCTCTCTACGTTCCTCCCACCACAAAACATTAACCCCTTCCAAGCCAAGGTGATGCATTGAGCGGCGCTGCGGAAGCCCCGACGGTGCGTTTATGCTGCTATGGTCACATTATGTTATTTAATTGTAAAGCGCAACGGAATATGCTATGCTATATAAGAAACTGCTAATAAATAAATAAATAATAAATTATGTTCCCTACGCAGTCTTTCAATACCGGCATTATAGCTCATTGGTGCATTAATCCAGCAGATAAATTGCACCTGGTTTAGATCCACCTCTCTTATAACACAATCACTTATACTCAAATAGTTACTCTACATTACATAGTCATTCTTTTATTTATTTATTTATTTATTTAATAATTTGCCCGTTTGTCCAAATTTATTACAAAAAATGTATATATACTGTCGAAGTCAAAAATATTACATAAAAAGAACATACAAACTACACACATTATGAGTCACTATACTTGCAAATACGCGCAGCGAGCACAGCAATATATGGTAACACACGCATTTACACGGACATGCCACAGATATGGATTCAACACTTATTTCATGCAGTACATAATTATAATAATATCAAGCGCCAGACATCATGATGATTTAAAATTATATAATCAAGTAATGTCATGTATGTGTATTATTTGAACGAAACCAGATAGACCTGTCATATTTACTATTAAAGCAACCATATTTATGTGTAGATTCATTTGATACTTGTTATTAAGTTATAGGACATTGCAACAAATAGTTATGATTAAATTAGAGATGAGCGGGTTCGGTTCCTCGGAATCTGAACCCCCCCCCCCCGAACTTCACCCATTTTACACGGGTCCGAGGCAGACTCGGATCCTCCCGCCTTGCTCGGTTAACCCGAGCACGCCCGAACGTCATCATCCCGCGGTCGGATTCTCAGGAGATTCGTATTCTATATAAGGAGCCGCGCGTCGCCGCCATTTTCACTCGTGCATTGGAGATGATAGGGAGACGACGTGTGCAGCGTTCTCTCAGTTGTGCTCAGTGTGCTGCAAATATCTGTGTTCAGTGTGCTGCAAATATCTGTGCTCAGTGTGCTTGCAAATATCTGTGCTCAGTGTGCTGAAAATATGTACGTTCTCTGCCTGAAAAAAACTCCATATCTGTGCTCAGTGTGCTGCAAATATCTGTGCTCAGTGTCCTTTATTGTGGGGACTGGGGGCCACCAGTATTATATAGTAGGAGGACAGTGCAGAGTTTTGCTGACCAGTGACCACCAGTATTATACGTTCTATGCCTAAAAAACGCTCCATATCTGTGCTGCATTGTAGTATATAGTAGGAGGACAGTGCAGAATTTTGCTGACCAGTGACCACCAGTATTATATCAGTACGGTACAGTAGTCCACTGCTCTAACTACCTCTGTGTCGTCAAGTATACTATCCATCCATACCTGTGGTGCATTTTAGTTGTTGTGCGCAGTAGTAGGAGGACAGTGCATAATTTTGCTGACCACCAGTATATAATATATAGCAGTACGGTACAGTAGTCCACTGCTCTACCTACCTCTGTGTCGTCAAGTATACTATCCATCCAGCGACCTTGGTGCACCTCTTTTTTTCTTTGCATCATGTGCTGTTTGGGGACTATTTTTTGAAGTGCCATCCTGTCTGACACTGCAGTGCCACTCCTAGATGGGCCAGGTGTTTGTGTCGGACACTTGGGTCGCTTAGAATAGCCACACAGCTACCTCATTGCACCTCTTTTTTTTCTTTGCATCATGTGCTGTTTGGGGACTATTTTTTAAATCTGCCATCCTGTCTGACACTGCAGTGCCACTCCTAGATGGGCCAGCTGTTTGTGTCAGCCACTTGGGTCGCATAGCTTAACCATCCAGCGACCTTGGTGCACCTCTTTTTTTCTTTGCATCATGTGCTGTTTGGGGACTATTTTTTAAATCTGCCATCCTGTCTAACACTGCAGTGTCACTTCTAGATGGGCCAGGTGTTTCTGTCGGCCACTTGGGTTGCTTAGCTTAGCCACACAGCTACCTCATTGCACCTCTTTTTTTCTTTGCATCATGTGCTGTTTGGGGACTATTTTTTAAATCTGCCATCCTGTCTGACACTGCAGTGCCACTCCTAGATGGGCCAGTTGTTTGTGTCGGCCACTTGGGTCGCTTAGCTTAACCATCCAGCGACCTTGGTGCACCTCTTTTTTTCTTTGCATCATGTGCTGTTTGGGGACTATTTATTAAATCTGCCATCCTGTCTGACACTGCAGTGCCACTCCTAGATGGGCCAGGTGTTTGTGTCGGCCACTTGGGTCGCTTAGCTTAGTCACACAGCGACCTTGGTGCCCCTCATTTTTTCTTTGCATCATGTGCTGTTTGGGGACTATTTTTTGAAGTGCCATCCTGTCTGACACTGCAGTGCCACTCCTAGATGGGACAGGTGTTTGTGTCAGCCACTTGGGTCGCTTAGCTTAGTCATTCAGTGACCTCGGTGCAAATTTTAGGACTAGAAATAATATTTTGAGGTGTGAGGTGTTCAGAATAGACTGGATGAGTGGAAATTATGATTATTGAGGTTAATAATACTATGGGATCAAAATTACCCCCAAATTCTATGAGTTAAGCTGTTTTTGAGGTTTTTTTGTAAAAGAAAACACCCGAATCCAAAACACACCCGAATCCGACAAAAAGATTTCAGGGAGGTTTTGCCAAAATGTGTCCGAATCCAAAACACAGCCGCGGAACCAAATCCAAAACCAAAACACAAAACCCGAAAAATGTCCGGTGCACATCACTAGATTAAATGTATAAAAGCTAAAATCACTTTTATTAGAACAATAGATATTCCAAACAGGTAGTGGACAGGAAGCTCAAGCCAGCCCCTCAGACATCCCCAAGGCTGATCCTGATCAGCACACGAACAAACCAGTGACTCATCATGAATGAGAGTCCCCTCCCCCAAACTAGATAACAAATTGCTGATCACACAGGAGGTCAGTTGCTGTTTTGGACTAGACAATGATGGAGTTATTGCCAGATCAGTTCCTGTATTTATTTACAGAGAGAGAGACATAAACATTGAGGGAATGGTATTGTATTGCTGGCCTGTAACTGTATGTAACTGTAACTGTATGTAACTGTATGTTTTAACTGCTTACTGTGTGAGTTGTAATCATGTAATTATAGGTATACTGTACATCAGAGGTTCTCAAACTCGGTCCTCGGGGCCACACACAGTGCATATTTTGCAGGTCTCCTCACAGAATCACAAGTGAAATAATTAGCTCCACCTGTGGACCTTTTAAAATGTGTCAGTGAGTAATTACTACACCTGTGCTCCTGCTGGGTTACCTGCAAAACATGCACTGTGTGTGCCCCCGAGGACCGAGTTTGAGAACCTCTGCTGTACATTGTAATATATATTGAATCCATATCCTTTTAATAACAAATATATACATCAATGAGCTTTGGAACTCAGATAATGTGTGGGTGTATTGTTTTCTCTTATGGGATGCAGTGTTTTGAGATGTACAGTGCACTTTTATCGTATATGGTAATAAGATGCACCTGGCGTCTACAGTATATATTAGAGTGGGCATTTTAAATATTTGTGAGAAAGCAATTTGGCATTCACAGATGGGGGCTAGTCCGCGATATCAGGGTCTTAATGATGCACTGTACATTACAAACGCGGCTGTAATCGACCGGCTCCGATGGACGCATCGTGACGCTGATGAAAATAACATCCACGTGTATTGTTGTGATATCAGTAAGCCAATGATATGAAATTTCAAGGGACAATGCGTTTCTCATAATATTTAATATGCTAAAATTTATTTTTATTGTTGCAAAACAAAGTTCAAATAAGTCATATTGTGTTTGATTCAGATTGGATTGTTTATCTGTTAAGTAGGTTTAAAAGTACATTTAAAAGTTGCTGCATAGCCTTGATAGTTTTTTTTTTTAACTCAGGCCTAAAATAACTTCTGGTGCTTGTATAATGTGTGATTTCTTTGTGACAAAGGAAGCCGCATGGTCTGTCCTCCATTTTGGACTAACCACATGGCCTGTCCACCATTTTGTGTAAACCTCATGGATGTGGAAGGGGGAGGAGCAGTGGCCATTTTAGGAAGGTCATTTCCTAGATAGCTGATTTTCACTCTGCTCAGAACAATCAGTTAATTGGTCACATCAAACATCATTTATGAGTTACCAATGCATTTATTTAACCCATGCCATAGTCAATTACAAATAGATTCAATTGGGCCTAGTGAGAGTAAATGGTAAGATAAATGCTTGGCTTGGTGTAAAAAAAATTGCACACAGATAGAAAAAGGAAAGAAAGGGTTTGGGTTTTTTTTTCTCTTTTTCCTTCCAAGACTTGTAGAATCTGCTTGCTATAGGATAGCCATTGAAATGCAAATTAACCTGTGTAACTGCTTTTTTTTGCAGGGAAAAGCAAATAGCTTTGATATGCAAATAAGAGGTAAGGTGTCTCATAGGAGACCAGTGAATGGTACATATATATAATATTATTTTTATGTGCATATTTATATCAGTGTATGTTCTGCAAGATAGCTATCCAATCTGAATCATATCATTGAAATTATTGATTATTGCTAGAGTCATTATAGATCTGTGTGAAATAGGATACATTTGTTGCTATATAGGTAAATTTGAAATAACAGTATTTTAAGGAAGTAAGTGTAAAGACACAAACGCAGGTCTGCATAAAAGTTTATACAGAACAAGTTGTGTCTAGTGGGCAATAGTAATTAGTATTGTTCACATTTATAGAGCTGTGTGATTTGTTCTATTGCGGACGCAGGGTTTTGTACACGTGTCTCGGACAAAGTACAGGACTGCGCATGCAGCGTAAGAGACGCACGGTCGCGTGTTTACGCAAAGTGCGTAAGAGTGCGGGCGCTAAGTACAAATTATACAATAGTGTTGTTTAGTTCAAAGGTGGGATAGTAGACATTTAATACAATAGCACAAAACTACCCGGTTTCCAAAGCAGATTAGTATAAAACTTTTGTTTAAACTGTATTGCCTCTGGGGTAAGGCTGCCTATCTGAATGAATTGAAATTTTCTGTACATAAAAAAAACAAAGTGTATTTGAGTGAGCGAACGTAGGAGTGAGTGGATATTGAACCCAGGGAATTCGGGATCCCGTAGTGTGGTACATCAAGTAAGTGGAGGCTTGGTGGCGTGAGACGGCTGACTCACGTTAGTATAAGGTTTAATACGCAAATCGTAAGGAGATTTGAAGAGGAGCGTAATAGGGAATTGTGCATTGTGTAGTATTGAAGTAAAAAGGTTTTTTGTTACGCTCCGAGCTGAGGGTCATAGTTTGTACATTGACCCGTGGTTGTACGGCAGATAGGTAACAAGTACCTATACGCTGTGTGATTGGACCGCGCGTTTGTGGGTGCGATAGATAGCACAACTTGATATCCCTTTTACGAGCTTTTGCGTAAAATCGCGGTATCATTAGCGCTGTATAGAGCATACGCAAGCGTGATTTGTGTATAAGTGTATAGGGGGTTTTCGCTGGTCTCTCTCAGGAAAATCTCCAGCGGCAGATATTTACTGGAAAAGGTAAGTCACTCCTAACACTTCCAGTAAATAGAAACCGATAGGGCCTCACTGGGTACGCAGTGTTCACTATTGGAGTGAGTCGTGGTACTCAGCGGTGAAGGAGCGAGTGAAAGCGCTAGGTGTCTTTCACCGTCTATCTGCGGTGTGCATTGAGGATTGCGTTTATTGGCAAAAAGTCTGTGATGGGATCCTATTGCACAAGCAGTGGGTGTTTGGTAGCTAGGGTTCAGGCTGAAGAAGTGTTGGGACCGAGAAGGTTAGACTCGGGACCGAGAAGGTCAGAATTGCGACCGAGAGGGTCAGCAAGGTTTATTATGTGTGAAAAGTATGGTTCACACACGGAGGCTTTTTGCAATGAATGTTTATGTATGACTGACAAAGATAGGGTACCATTCCCTAAGGTGGGCAACTTTGAACCAGAGGTATTGCAGAACTTAAGGATAAGAATATGTCTGATAAAATCCCAAAAACAAAGGGTCAGACATACAAATTGTTTAAACCTGTGGCAGCAAGAGGGGTTGGTGAGTTTGTTCCTAAGGTATTGCAGCTGGTATGTCTAACCAAAGTCATATAAGACAAGAATGGAAATATAAGAACTGTTTGAACTTGTAGCAACAATAAACAAGTAGGAAGAAAAAAAGAGAATGCAAGTACACCGCCATATGTAGACGTGGAAGCAGTTACGGCCAGCATACAAACTATAGAAAATAATAAAAATATGAAAAATATGACTGTAACCTATATATGTACTAATGAATGTTGAAGTTTTATTTAGGAGGAGAAGGTGACCTGATTGTTTTCAGCCATTTCTCATGCACCCAGAGGAGTATCCAACCGGTAAAAGAAGAGCAGTACCCTGTGAGGGAAGTGGCTGAGACCAGTGGAACAGGTAAGTATGGTATCATTCGTGTACATATATAGTATACCAACCCCCCCCCCCCCCAAAAAAAAGGAAAAAAAATTAAGAAAGTAACGTCAGAAATGGAGAAAAACCTGGGTGCACATTAGTATTTGCCAGTAGGAAAGCGGACAGAGACAAGGTAACCCCAGAGTATTTCTTTCAGTTGCCATATAAGAAGTATTCATTCCTAGTAATGCCCCTAGTAAAGATGATTCGAAATGTTTGTTGGACCATGTACAGACCCTTAATACGGGATGAGAAGGATTGAATGAATACTTTGCATGACATCTGGATAAGACCACTGGTAAACACTAATTCGGCAAATGGGAGGTGGCTGTCTCTGTGCAAATGGACAGGCTCAATAAGGCATTGAGTGTTAGGGTGCAGACTTCTTTGCAAAATTGGAAAGGGGTCACGGTAGCTAATCTTAGATAGTGTGCTATTGAACATCACAAGAATAGTGCTAGGCGCAGAGAACAACAGGTGGAGAGGTTGAGGACGGTAAGTATACTGGCACATACAGGAAAGACCCATCAGTCCAAACCCGAGATCCCAATTAATTATAGGTATACTGTACATTGTAATATATATTGAATCCATATCCTTTTAATAACAAATATATTCATCAATGAGCTTTGGAACTCAGATAATGTGTGGGTGTATTGTTTTATCTTATGGGATGCAGTGTTTTGCGATGTACAGCGCACTTTTATCGTATATGGTAATAAGATGCGCCTGGCGTCTGCAGTATATATTAGAGTGGGCATTTTAAATATTTGTGAGAAAGCAATTTGGCATTCACAATACTTATAAATATTTTATCAACATATAATTTATGATTATAATACAAAAAGATAAAAAATACAAAAATATAACAATAAAAATAAGAATATTGTTAATATATATAATAATATTAGTCAGTAATTATAGTAATGAATATTATTATTTTTATTGTTATATTTTTGTATTTTTTATCTTTTGTATTATTATCATAAATTATATGTTGATCAAATATAAGTATATCTAAAAAAAAATTTTATAAATTTGGACAAACGGGCAAATTATTAAATGAATAAATAAAAGAATGACTATGTAATGTAGAGTAACTATTTGAGTATAAGACCACTTTGGAATATCAGGTGCAGAACTAAGTCTCCATAACCAAGCAAAAGGCAGAAGTGGTGGAGAAACCTATGACCGATACCACCACCTTGGGTCCTTTATTCTAAGAAATTTGGACCAACTCCTCTTCTTTTCCCTTATTCCCCCCTCTGTTCCTTTGAACAGTTATTATTGGACCTCTTGCCCTATCCAAAACTAAAAAGAACAGTTCACTATGGACCTTTTTCTCTACCTAGAGACTATTTTTTAGAGCACCCTATTAAGGAATCAATCCTATTAATAATATATTTAATTCATATATTGTGCTCTTTATCTGATATTAATATTAATAATTTATTTTTTTTCAACAAAACATTTTGTTCCCTATATTTCACTGGTGGCAATTTCCAATATATGTGACTCAACAATATCTGAGGTCCAGAAGATTTGCTAGATACTGACACAATATCAATTAATGGACCTCATGTGTCATGTTGGATGAATAGGGTTTTATTTATGTTTGTCTATGTATTTATATTTTATATGCATTACTATTAAAAGTTAAATTTTAACGCAAATCAACTAAGTGTGCCCCAACAACGAGTCTTTCTTCCCTTTCCTTTTAGTTCTCATACATTATACTAACTCTGGGAGCACCACCAATAAGTTATTGAGGATACCCTTATTTGGGATCATTTATGTAACACTGTTGGTTTTTTTCAGAGGAATCAAATAAGAGTAATATCTGAGTTTGTAGTCCTGTGTGTAACCACCCCTTCCATATGTGACCATCATGATAATGCAAATAATGTAATTAAAAATAACCTCTCTGCCAGGACCCCTTCAGTGCTCAGTTGCCGCTCTGGCCAGTTCTGTGAGAGTGTGGGAGCTAGGGTGGCGGTGAGTTTAGTGAACCCAGCTCTGGCCATCGCTATGCTGCTGCTCCCAGGCCGGGCTTGTTGAAGAGACCTTTGGCCGGGGCCAGGGAGAAGATGCTGCTGGTCTGGTTAACTTTCTCCAGATCCCCCGTTGGTAGAAGAGCTTCACCACTTTTCACAGCTAGCGGCACCCGGAAGAAGGGGCATATCAGCGCTCATCGCTTATCGCCGGGGCATACACACTGGGTGGTTTTGAGATAAAAGCAGATCAAAACACCAAAAGTGAGCTGCTTTCAGCTTAAAAAACGCTTGTGCAGCAGCAGCACCCAGAGCCGAATCTCTGCTCACACATGCAAGAAGTGACTTTACTTTCACTTTCTGCCTGCCCTCTGGATGAGCACAGACGGCTGCTGCAGAGGAAGCCAGGCACTGAGCCTGCGGAGCCAGGACCCTGCCTCAGCACTGTAGTATCACAGCATATAGGTAAGCTATGGATGATGTAACAGGGTACTTACGGGGAGAGGAAGGTGGCTAATAATAACCCTGCTATGGGTGGGGGAGACCTATGAGGAGTGGGGGAAGGGGGGTAATGACTCTGCTATGTGGGAGTGGGAGACCTATGGGGAGTGGGGGAAGGGGGGTAATGACACTGCTATGAGGGGGAGAACTATGGAAAGGGGGGGCACAGGGGGATATGACATTGTTATTGAGGAGAGACATGGGGGTGTAGGAGCAGCTGATAACACTGCTATTAGGGGGTAGGGCATGAGGCAGAGACACATGGGGAGTTCGGGCTCGGGGGAGGGGGCATAGGCATGCACAAGGTGGGTGGCATGTGTGCACAGGCACACTCTGATTTTGGGCACCCCCCACATGCCTAGTCAGACACTGCACAAACATTTAATATAGAACCAGCCCTAGCCAGCACTTGCTGACTAATTACACATAATACACACTATGCAGTCACAATGTGCGGGTACCATCTCTTCCCGGCTCCCATTGTGACACTGTCCACCGTGATTCCTAACCTGCCAATGGAGCGGACACCGCATACCAGGAGAATTTCTGTGTGTGAGCTGTACTGGCTGATAGGGGGCGATCTGTCTCAGGGGGATAGGGGAATCTTCTATATTGGGAGGAGGGGGCTATTCTGTGCTAAGGGAGATAATGTGTCTGAGAAGAAGGGGGATCCCTGTACTAGGGGGAAATAATCTGACTGAGGGAGCAAGGTGCAGGTGTGAGAGATGGAAAGTGGGAGTGAGGTGCAGGAGAGATGGAAACTAGGACCAAGGTACAGGTATGAGACATTGAAGGTGGGAGTGAAGTGCAAGTGTGGGGGATAGAAGGTGGGAGCAAGGTACAGGTGTGAGACATGGAAGGTGGGAGCGAGGTGTAGGGGAGATAGGAGGTGGGAACAAGGTACAGGTGTGGGAGATGGAAGGTGAGAGCAAGGTGCAGGGGAGACGGAAAGTGGGAGCGAGGTGCAGGGGAGATGGAAAGTGTGAGCGAGGTGCAGGGGAGATGGAAGGTGGGAGCGAGGTGCAGGGGAGACGGAAGGTGGGAGCGAGGTGCAGGGGAGACGGTAGGTGGGAGTGAAGAAGAGGTGTGAGAGATGGAAAGTGGGGGCGCAGTGCAGGGGAGATGGTAGGTGGGAGCGAGGTGCAGGGGAGACGGAAGGTGGGAGTGAAGAAGAGGTGTGAGAGATAGAAGGTGGGAGCGAGGTGCAGGGGAGATGGAAGGTAGTCATCTATACCCCAGGCAATATTGGTTTTACTTAACTCTGAACAATGAACTGGGTTGCAAAGTATTAAACTAACAATTAGGAAAGCAATGTACTGTATGCTAGCTGAATACGGCAGCTGTTGCACAAGGTTGTTAGGGGTTGCAAAACTGTCACCTATCTCCATTACTCTGACACTACATCATCACCAGGTGGTGCCTGTAACCTCCCTGTCATTTTCAGAGCAAAAATATTGATAACTGTAGAAGGGTTTATATACATCAAATTAACAAATGAACCTGGATGGGGTAAACATGGGAACAGGAGGTTTGGTGGCTCTGGGGGTGGGACAAGCAGCTGCAGTACTGCAGATGCAAATTAGCAAAAAGATGCGGGAGTGATGAGACAGTGGGGTTGGGGAGGCAGACCAAGATGACGCCTGATATGCTGGGTCCAATATAGTAATACTATAATAATTGGAAATTTATTTTGTATTGGTACTGTAGGGCCTTTATGGCATATTTGACAGAAGAACTCTGAGAGGGAAAAAAAATCATGAGCTGTAATGCAGTAATTTATTACAGAAGAATTATCTTAAACAATTGCTTAAATACTGTATATACTGCACGCAACTTAAATCTTACACATAAGCAAAGCACATGAGAGATGTAATTATTGGGACATAATGTTAGTGTATTTTGCAATTATCTCCATAAAAAGTGATTTGCATTTAGCATACAGGTTTAGCATGTTATTAAATTCTAACCTTTATTGTTAAACACATTGAGTTTTTGTTTTTAATTTAGATTTCCTCTACCTTTGTGCCTTCATATTATGTGGCTGTAAAGTCAGCGCAGACGTATATTTTTACATGTGTATGATGAAAATAAATGCACCTAGCACCTTAAAACATCGATAGAAGTTTAAGTACTATACGTATAGTAATAACTGGGTTCTACAAGATTAATGATTATAAATGTATGTTTTGAGATTACATGAATGAAAGCGACTTGACACGACATGCATTCACGTGTTTTACAGTAGAGAATTGTACAGTATATTCTTCCTCCCTCTCACTAGCAGCTTCTCTCATACACCACTTAGATTTTACATTCATTGCTGTTCCCAAACTGAATAAGCATGCAAAAAGGATTGGGGTCTCAAGCTAGTGAGTAGCTAAAATGAAAGAGCTTAAAATGTAAGATTTAACTCTCTGAGGGGCTGCTTTATCATATACATTTTTTATATAATAAGAGCCCGACCCTGTGATGAGTTGCAAGTAGAGTGGTAGTTTACACTATCACTCTGTTTCTTTGGTTCAGACACTTGTCCTGCACATGCGGGCCATCTTCCTGTGCATGCGTCATCGAGGGCAGATGGTGAGGGATCCGAGCGAATTCCTCTTCAATAGAAAATGTTGTCTCTAATGTGAGAAGAATTTGCGAGTGTAATATTTTACAATATGGAAGTATGGATTCATTGGGTTCACTTAATATCTGTGTTCCTTCTGATGCAGTCTACTCTTGGTGTACGAATACACAGGCCTTGTACGTCAGTTTGATTGACTTTTTCTCCTGGTCTTATTTTGGATTTGCACTCACACTTGTTGCTCAAAAGTATAAATATATAGGTGACAATATTTAGGAAGATTTAGCACATTGACTTATATAATACTATTAACTGTTACCCTATTAAAAGATTTTCTTGGCTGATGCATATCCGGAGATTTACGCATTTGTGACTTACAGTTACTAGCTTGCTTTGCAATGTTTTAAGCCTCTTAAATGACATGCCTGTGTGCTACAATTACTGTATGTTGCATTGCAGGTTATCTGAATCACAATGCACACTTAATAGATTACAGTCTAACACAGTCTTTTTAAACCAGTGTGCCGTGGCACACTAGTGTGCCGCGACCAGTTGCAAGGTGTGCCGCGGAGCCAGAGCAGCTTCCTGCACCTTCAGAATGAACTGTTGGCCCGGGATCTTCTTAGAGGATCAGTCATGCTCCGGCCATGACCTATGCCTTGGTGACGCAGCGGTGTGATATCATAGGTCACGGCCACCGCGTCTCATCACTCAGCCAGCCCACCCACCTGCATACACAACTCCCAGTTCCCGCCTGCATCCACAGCTTTCCTTGCCCACCCACATCCACACCTGCCTGCCCGCCCGCTGCTCAGTATTTGCAGCACTCCATTATGAATAACCCTCGCCACTGAGGGACAGGGAGGAGGACAGCTGACCGGTAATTGTATTTTCTGTGTAGGCCAATGTATGTGTGGATTTTTTATTTATTTTTTCACTGTGAGGGCCAATATGTGTGTGTGTTGTTTTTTTCCTGTGGGGAACTGATGGTGTGCCTTGGCAATTTTAAAATACTGTACGGTGTGCCGCGAGTAAAAAAAGGTTGAAAATCACTGGTCTAACAGATATGTTGGGGTGGGGGGGGGGGGGGACACTGGCTTTTAAAGTTCCTTTAGAGTAGATTTGTCACCAGGTTCTAATAATAACTATTATTTATTGTGCTTTATTGTGCCTTATTACACAGTTTCTTGAACATCATGTAGTAGCTCAAGGAATGGGGCAGCATATCTTTAAGCTCTGTATTTTCTAATTGGATGTCTTCCTCCAGCCTGCACAGAGTTGTGACATATAGGTTAGATAGACATGAAACAACCACAATCATTGTTAATAGCCGTTAGATTCAAGGTCATACCACACAATGGGGCAGATGTATTAACCTAGAGAAGGCATAAGGAATTGATAAACCAGTGATAAGTGCAAGGTGATAAACCCACCAGCCAATCAGCTCCTAACTGTCGATTTGCATATTGGAGCCGATTGACTGGCGTGTTTATCACCTTGCATCTTTCACTGGTTTATCACTTCCTTAAGCCTTCTCCAGGTTAATACATCTGCCCCAATGTTAGACCAACAACAACTTTTAACAGTAGTGTCTGTACTGTAGATTGTAAGCTTGCGAGCAGGGTCCTCCTACCTCTGTGTCTGTCTGTTTTTCCCCAGTTTGTTCTATAACTGTTGTTCTAATTGTAAAGCACAACGGAATATGCTGTGCTATATAAGAAACTGTTAATAAATTAATTAATAAATAATACTGGGAGCAGGGACTCCAATACCAGGATCAGAGATAGTATTTGGTTCCCTGAAATCTAAAATCTCAGGTATTACAGGATTCTGAACACTCTGGAGACTGGCGGCTGTGGGCAGAGCCAGATACAGGCTGGAGCCACAAGGATGGTGCTGGAGAGGCACTGGTGAGAATGAGGCTGGAGCGATACAGGTAAAGATGAGACTGGAGAGAAACAGGTGGAGAAGGCTGAGAGACACAGGCAGGGATGAGGCTAGAGAGATGGGGGATGAGGCTCAAGAGACACGGGAGATGAGCTAATGGCCACCTAGCCTGTTCCTACAGGGAAGGGTTGATGGGCCCCAAGATTTCTGTTGTCAGCCCTTAGACTGGACCATGGGGCAGTGAACAGAGCCATATACACACTGCAGACTGGGCTCGGGGTCAGTGGAGTATTCATGTTCTTGTCAGCAGTCCTGCTGTACTGTCATCTGTCAGTAGACTGTAGAAGGAGGCCTGGAGTCCCATAGCTGTGCAGCAACTCTCAGTAACTGATAGGCTGGGAGCATGCCGTGTGGTAACCTGATCACTGTATGGCGCACTCCCAACCTATCAGTGACATGTGTACTAAGCAGTGATAAAAGTGGAGAAGTTGCCCGTGGCAACCAATCAGCATTGACGTAACATTTATAATTTGCATACTATAAAAGTATACAGAGCAGCTGATTGGTTGCCATGGGCAACATCTCCACTGGCTCCCTTCTCCTCTTTTATCACTGCTTAGTACAAGTCCCCCTAAGAGCCACATTATGAAATACAGCTCAATTATTACAACTCAGTCTGGAAGAGGTCTGGACCAATGAGAGAAGTGTCAGAAAGAGGAACTCTTCTGTCCAACACTGCAAAAAGAGAGGACAGTGTGGAGAGAAGGAAATCAAGGAGGATGGAGAGGATGGATACCATGAATGATAAGAGGGGGCAGATGGATACCATGAAGAACAGGGGGAGATGGCTAGCAGGGGGATATGAGGAGGAAGATGGATAGCAGTCAGGACAGGAATGTGAGATGGATAGCAGGGAGATGGGTATCAGGGAGAAGTAGTAGGTAGTGCTTGTCAAACACAGTAGGACAAGACTCCCCAAAAAATTGCTATTTTGTTGTGAACAAATAAAAATAGGAATATTAAAAATGTAACACTTTCTTTTTAATTCTTGTTCCCTTTAATCCCAAACCTTATATTACCCCTGGAATACCGAGATTGCATCCCAGTAAAACAGAAATCCCATACTGACTGTATAGCTTTGTACTGCAGTAATTCTCTCCCAGCCAACTGAGAAGCGCTGGGATATTTTCACCTCTGACAGGATTTTGCCTTTACATTTGTTTCGGCTGATCCCCTTTTGCTTTGCCTACAAATTTCCAAATCACAGCTCACTCATTTCAATCACAGTTTTGTACAGTTGTGGCGGTGACAGCTACATCTGTAGTTTGCTGAGTAAAATTTTATTTTTATCAAATTAACTATTTTTTTGTGATTTACTTGTAATTTAAATTTACTTTTTTAAACCTCCACCCATAAAATGACTATGCATCTCTGTAACCAGTGGGGTTAATTCTTTGATTTCAACATAGCATATAAGTGTTAATACACGAGTAGGACCCCTTGAAGATATTCAGGCTGAGATTTGATTGGAACCTTAGGTCAAACAAGACATAAATTAAGACGTCTACTGTGTACCTGTCATTGACATCACTCAGAATCTAGTGACTATTACTTTACACATAGACATTCCCAAAGAAAGAGCATTTACAGGAGCAAAGCTTTATGGGCTAATTCTAGTCAAATGAGCTATATAATCTTATTGTGTAGTTTCACACATACTGTGTCTTGGTTTTATATATGTTAGTTCTTACTGAGCATGTGTGTGAAAGATAAGCACTGGTACCAGCAAGTGACTGGTGCCATACCTGCCAACAGTCCTGTTTTTTGGGAACTGTCCCACCCACAGGCCTCAGTGTCCTGCATGGTGAGGGGGCAGTTGGGAGGCCATTTGTCACTCACTGCTGTGCGCATGTGCACAGCATCTATTCACAGGAGACAGAGGGGCTGAGGGCATGCCAGCAGCTTACAAAGCGCTGGGCATGGCCCCACACTAATGAAATGGGAGGCGTGGCTCACGATCACAGCATTTTTGCTGAGACCACGCCCCATTTCACACATGCGCGGCTTCATCACACGCAGAGGTCCTGCTATGAGAATCCAGAATGTTGGGAGGTATGCTGTTGCATCTTTATATGGGTTGTCAGAGAAATCTGAACCCCGTATGATGGGACTGAATGCGTATAGGGTTAAACTTTGTATATCAATATCAAGTGTTATTCTCTCTTCCTACAGCTGTTTAGTTAATGTACTTTCTAAAAGGGCCTCTTTGCAGGGCATTAGGAGGCCAGGAGTGGCGGATAATGCTCTCATCCTGACTTATGGCACCTGTATGACTGGCCGGAGGTCCTTGCATGCTTATGATTAAGAATAAGTATAGTATCTTGATGTCAGTAATAAAGATGGATTGTGTTCTCTATCACATAACCACTTCTGATGTAATGTGTATTGCATGCTATATAAACTGTAAACACCTGTAACCAAATTGTCTCTCTGAGCCTGCATGCTCTTAGACACCCACCTGGGCCGAGGTGTGAATAAACATGCTTTTCATCTGATCCTGGCATATCTCGTTTTTTATTGCTACCACATTTGAAGTTTGCTGCCCGGTTGGATATTGCACTGCCTGCATGGGACAATACGGCTACTGGACCTTCTACCAATGAAACTAAACAGCGCTGTAAGGTGAGAAACTTTTTCTACCTTTCCTTTCTGTGGCACAACGATACGGTGGACCTGTCCCGTGTATCCAGTGCTCGCTCCAAAAACAACCTCATTTCAAGGTATGGAACGGACGAAAAGCATATCTTTCGTTTCTCTATAAATAATACTTCTTTTTTTCTAGGACTAATATCTAATACCGTTCTTTCCAGAAATCACTGCTATTTTGATTATTGTAGTACTCAAATGTGTGTGTATATTGGGGGTAATTCCAAGTTGATCGCAGCAGGAATTTTGTTAGCAGTTTGGCAAAACCAAGGCCCTCATTCCGAGTTGTTCGCTCGCAAGGCGATTTTAGCAGTATTGCACACGCTAAGCCGCCGCCTACTGCGAGTGAATCTTAGCTTCTTAAAATTGCGAACGAAAGATTCGCAATATTGCGATTACACATCTCGTAGCAGTTTCAGAGTAGCTTCAGACTTACTCGGCATCTGCGATCAGTTCAGTGCTTATCGTTCCTGGTTTGACGTCACAAACACACCCAGCGTTCGCCCAGACACTCCTCCGTTTCTCCAGCCACTCCCGCGTTTTTTCCGGAAACGGTAGCGTTTTTTCCCACACGCCCATAAAACGGCCTGTTTCCGCCCAGTAACATCCATTTCCTGTCAATCACACTACGATCGCCTGAGCGAAGAAAAAGCCGTGAGTAAAAATCCAAACTTCATAGCAAATTTACTTGGCGCAGTCGCAGTGCGGACATTGCGCATGCGCACTAAGCGGAAAAACGCTGCGATGCGAAGAAATTTTCTGAGCGAACGACTCGGAATGACCTCCCATGTGCACTGCAGGGGAGGCAGATTTAACATGTACAGAGAGAGTTAGATTTGGGTGTGGTGTGTTCAATCTGTAATCTAATTTGCAGTGTAAAAATAAAGCAGCCAGTGTTTACCCTGCACAGAAACAAAATAACCCACCCAAATCTAACTCTTTCTGCACATGTTATATCTGCCTCCCCTGCAGTGCACATGGGCCCTCATTCCGAGTTGTTCGCTCGCAAGCTGCTTTTAGCAGCATTGCACACGCTAAGCCGCCGCCTACTGGGAGTGAATCTTAGCTTAGCAAAATTGCTAACGAAAGATTCTCTAAATTGCGAATAGATATTTCTTAGCAGTTTCTGAGTAGCTCGACACTTACTCTGCCACTGCGATCAGTTCAGTCAGTTTCGTTCCTGGTTTGACGTCACAAACACACCCAGCGTTCGCCCAGGCACTCCCCCGTTTCTCCAGACACTCCCGCGTTTTTCCCAGAAACGGCAGCGTTTTTTCACACACTCCCATAAAACGGCCAGTTTCCGCCCAGAAACACCCACTTCCTGTCAATCACATTACGATCACCAGAATGAAGAAAAAACCTTGTAATGCCGTGAGTAAAATACCAACCCTCTTAGCAAATTTACTTGGCGCAGTCGCAGTGCGAACATTGCGCATGCGCATTTAGCGGAAAATCGCTGCGATGCGAAGAAAATTACCGAGCGAACAACTCGGAATGACCACCATGGTTTTGCCCAACTGCTAACAAAATTCCTGCTGCGATCAACTTGGGATTACCCCCATTGTTTTACCCTTATTTACGGTGCTTTACAAGATTTCAGGTTTTAATCTTATGCTTTTTCCCATGATTTGATTATATAAATGGTATAAGTTGCATAAGACCTGCAGTTGCATAAAGTATTATGTGTTGAAGGTTAAACTGTAAGAGAAAATCTAAACTACACGGGTTGAACTGATGCAAAAGCTGCTATATGGATTCTGTGTTGCAATGTATGTATGTAAGGGATGAATGAACTGAATTATGTGTATAAGTGTAAACTGAACTCTGCTCTCGTACGAGGGGCAGAGAGTACAGCTGCCTTCTCATGGCAAGCATTTATAGAGCATAGGAAGAATAGATCTGTGTGAGCTGGCTAGCCCAAGGTATGATGAAGGCTTGGGGAGAAACTGTGACTTGAGGCCATTCTCATAGCAGGTATTGTAAAGGCTTGATAGGAAATAGATTTAAGTGAGTTTTCTTGTCAAGGAATTATAAAAGCCTGGGGAAAAAAGGGGCTTGTACTTGGGGGTATACTTAACTGTATTGAAATAATTGATTTATCTCCTTGCTGCGGTAGGAGACTCCATTTGCTTGTGATAGATGGTTTTCGAGGAGATTTTTGTGCACAAGTGTAGGGCAAATGGGGCAAAATCAGTCCACAAAGAGGGAGGTCCCTCTGAGTACACCGGCTAATGTTATGTGTTGTAAACATGGTATGATTGCAGTGAAATATGTGAAGGAATGGAATAAGAGAACACAGGATTCACTAACCTTTCCTCTTACAGGTACCTTTGAAGGAACGGTTTTAAATAATTTAGGAAATAAGATGAAAAGTTGTAATGAATGGAAATCCTATTGTTTGTGGGTGGCTGAAGCACTCTTATTGTCACCTCCAATAGAAAACCCTCCGCCTTATGCGGCAAGAACTATGGTTTTGAAAACAGAGACAGATGAGGAGACTAGAGAGAGGGAGGAGGCATTATACCTTTACTTGCATCAGATTATGTATAACCCACAGAGTCAGGGGGCACATGCAGCAGACACTTCTCAGGTCACTGCCACTGCTCCTTCCTCTGCAAGTATAGCAGAGGGTGCACGGTCAGCAGACACTCCCCAGGTTGCTGCTACCATTTCTTCCCACTTTGATAACACTACACTACAGAAATTCTCAGTTCGTGTTCAGATTCATCTGGTACACGGACACTGGACTACATTGTAACACCTTTGGGCAGAGGTAGAGGTCAATGCATGATACCGCAGACCTCGACCCCTGCAGATCCCGGTGTGTCACAGCCATCCCTATACCCGGTCAGGCTTATTACGGCCCCACCGGCTGGAGGTGCAGGGCCAGCTGTCACATACTCAATGCATGTTCCCTGGACAGCATCCAACCTTAGAGTCCTAGCAGAAATGATGCTGGACCCAAGGAAGGATCCCAAAGCTGCTTGGGATCATTTAATTCTAACTAAGAATATTCACCAGCCCACATACAGAGATGTCTTACAATTATTACCTGCCTTGTTTAAACCCAGTGATTACACATCCCTGATGCAGCAGTTAAAATGGGATGCTACTGCTGATGAGCTTAATAGCGATCAGCTGGCTACCAAATGGTTGGAATTAGAAACAGCATTTAACAAAACATTCCCTACCATAATAGATTGGACGAAGATTATGGGAATTACCCAGGACCCAAAAGAATCAGTCGCAGATTACACTGCAAGATTCTTTAAAACTTTCAAGTGCCATAGTGGCATTCCTGACATACAAGGGAAACCAGACTTAGCTCCCTTGTTAATAACATCCTATGTAGAGGGACTGAAAAGACTCATACAGTCCAGACTAAAACCCAGTCTGCTGACTGGAAAACTAAAACCATTGCAAATATTATTGAACGGTGCAGGCATCATGAAAATAATTTAGTTGAGAAGGATGTGAACAGACAGCAAAAGTTAATGAATTTACAGATCAAAGCAGCTGAGCAGTCAGCTCACAAGACATTCTCCAGTGGGACGGGGTCGGCTCCCCGGAGAACTGCAATATGTTACAACGGCCATGAAATGGGACACTTGTCCTATGATTGCAAGAACCCCCCCATGCAAGGGAAAATAAAATCCTCTGACAATCGCAGAGACTTTAGACAGCATCCAGGGAATAGAGATTGACATGAGGCCAATGCTCCGGTGTACCCAGTATTAGCTACAGATAATCATGATCTTATGGTAAATTTAATCATAAATAATAAGCAAATACCTTGCTTAATAGACATCGGAGCTTCAGTTTCAGTAATAGCAGGTAACCAAGATTTTCCTGTATCTGACAAAACTGTCACTGCAGTAGGAATATCTAACAGCCCCGTTGAAATGGTGCTTTCAGAGCCCTTTACTGTCATGGTCGGTCCCCTTACAGACACGCACTCTTTTATGTTGTCCACTAGTGCCCCTGTCAGTTTGCTCAGTCATGATCTGCTTGCAAAACTCAGGTGTTCCATCAGTTGCTCACCTGATGGAGGTTACCTGCATATGCCAGAACAACACGCTGACACCATGCAGGATGCCTTGTGGCAGCATAACAACAACAGGCTTATGCCTGTCCTGCAGATGCTACCAAGCTGGCTGTTAGAAATCAGCAAGTAATTGTGGACTAAAGAGAGCTCAGATGTAGGGCTCATTAAATCGGTAGAGCCAGTGCATACCAAACTTAAGTCTCATAAACAACCTCCGAGACTGACCCAGTACCCCCTTAAGCCAGAGGCAGAACAAGGCATTTTCCCCGTGCTTCAAAGGCTTTTGGAACAAGGGGTGATTGTTGAAACCTTGAGTCCAACAAATACCCTGATCCTACCAATTAAAAAAAAGAGGGGGACAGGAAGGGGAACAAGGGGGAGGACAGACCACATCATGGAGATTTGTGCAGGACCTGAGGGCTGTAAACGCTGCGGTTCGCCCCATTCCATGTGGTCCCAAATCCAGCTACCATTCTTATGCAAGTCCCTCCAAAAAGTTCACATTTTTCTATTATCGATTTGTGCTCAGCTATCTTTTCTGTCCCTATCCACCCAGACAGCCAGTATTTGTTTGCTTTCACCTACAGGGGACAGCAGGACACCTGGACTCATCTACCAATGGGATACACAGATGCTCCTTCCATATTTGGTCAAGCATTGAATGAGGATTTGAATCACTTTTCACCACCAGGTGGCTTCACCCTCATTCAATATGTGGATTAACTATTATTCACAATCACTAGCAGTATCTGAACAAGATACCAAAGCGCTGCTATGTTTCTTAGCAGAAAGAGGACACAAAGTGTCCAAGGATAAGATGCAGTTATGTTCTCCCAAAGTGGAATACATAGGACACTGCATATCACAAGGTTACCGACACATAACCACAAAGAGAGTCGAGGCAATTCAACAGGTGCAATTGCCCAAAAACAAAAAAACAGGTGCGTGCCTTTCTAGGGATGACAGGTTATTGCAGACAATGGATACCTAATTGCTCGCAATTAGCGGCACCACTTTATGAATTAACCAAACACGCTATTCCAGAACCTTTGCAGCACACGGAAGAAACTGACCAAGCATTTCAGACATTGAAAGGGTCACTGTTACAACCACAGGCGCCAGGCATTCCACATTATAAAAAGCCTTTTTCCCTGTTTTCTCATGAAGTGATGGCACATAACATAGTAACATAGTAATTGAGGTTGAAAAGAGGCAAAATGCCCATCGCGTTCAACCTGTATTTTGTATTAAGTTGAGTTGATTTTACTGTACCCGCTGAAGAATGTTTTATGACTAGTTAACAACTACAAATCATGTTACACCCGGATTAACAATGACATGCTGCAGGTATGTTAATGCAGCGGCATGGAGACAAACAGCACCCTGTGGCATATTACAGTGCTGTTTTGGACCCGGTCACCCGGGCCCTGCCGGTTTGTTTGCGGGCGGAGGCTGCCGCCGCTACCTTAGTTCACAAATCTGCAGATATTGTCCTGAATCAACCATTGTATCTGTACGTTCCTCATGCAATAGTAACCCTACTTACATGTAAACAAACTCAGCATTTAACCACTTCAAGGCTCACTAAATGGGAATTAGCTTTGCTGGTGCCCAGTAATCTCATTATCCAGCGCTGCAATAAATTGAATCCCGCCCTTCTGCCTGTAAGGGATGAGTCTCTACAGACTCAGAGAGAGGAGGGGGAAGGTGGGGGCACACAAGGCACACATGATCGCCTTGCAATTGTGGCACAGAACTTTTCTCCATGTCCCAACCTCACTGATGAACCTATCCCTCATGCAGATTTAACATTGTTCGTTGATGGAAGCTGCCTAAGATGAGAGGATGGCAGCCTCAGGTCTGCATATACTATATGCACACAGACTGATACGTTGGAGACCAGTCCCCTGTCAGCTACTCCCTCAGCTCAAAGTGCTGAGCTTGTAGCTCTAACCAGAGCTTGTGAATTAGCAAAGGACAAACATTGTAAATATTTACACTGACTCATGCTATGCTTTTGGGGTCGTCCAAGATTTTGGCAGCCTATTGAAAATGAGAAATTTCTTAACATCTAGTGGTACACCTATCGCGCATGCTGAAAGGGTGCGAGAACTCTTAGAAGCAATAATGAAGCCTGAACAAATTGTTGTGATAAAGTGTCAAGCTCACACTGCTGGCAGAGATGAGGTGTCTAAAGGAAATGCCAGAGCAGACAGAATAGCAAAATACACTGCCATGTCAAAAGAACGAGTATATGTAATGTCTGAAATATGTATACCTGATACACAAACACTGACTTCTATGCAACTAACTTCTGGTCCACAGGAAATTTCCACCTGGGAGCGGGAAGGATGCCAGCCAGACACTGATGGTTTGTGGCACAGCAAAGAAGGTAAGCCAGTGGCACCCAGATCACTTTTACCTGCATTGGCTCAAGTCACTCATGGTCTGACCCATGCATCTAAAATTGCAATGACTAATTTAGTCAGGACCTACTGGTACTCCCCTGGATTCTCTACATTGGCTTCTAAATTTTGCCAGGGCTGTCTAATTTGTCTCCAACATAACCCAGGTAGAAAAGGGCCTACAATATCATCACACCTTCAGGCCACAGAGGGACAATTTCAGGTGGTACAAATTGATAACATTCAGCTCCCAAAGGTAAGACAATTGCAGTATGTTTTGACTTGTACAGACCTATTTAGCGGGTGGGTGGAGGCGTGGCCTGTAGCCACGGCAACAGCTAGTATAACAGCCAAGAAGATAGTGCAGGAATTAGTCTGCCGGTATGGACTCCCCCAGGTTATGTCCTCTGACCAAGGTAAGCATTTTACAGGAAGGGTATTCAAAGAAATGTGTGAAATGATGGGCATTAAACAAAATCTCCATGTGCCCTACAAACCCCAGTCAAGTGCAAAAACTGAGAGATTAAATCAGACTGTAAAGAATAAATTGCAAAAGTGTACCAAGCAGACTGGACTCCTGTGTCCTGAGGCCTTGCCACTTGTTTTGCATTCTGTCTGAACCACGCCCACTGGACCATTACGCCTTTTCTCACATGAAATCCTATTTGGAAAGTTACCCAAGCTTATGATGGTCCCAGCCCCAGACCTTTCTACAGCCCAAGATGTGACTGTTAAATATATGATTAACATGAGTAAACAGATCAAGACAATTCATGATGCTGTTATTTCCCAACAGCTCAGCAGTCCTGCAGCCTGCCGTGATTTGATGCCTGGTGACTTTGTGATGATAAAAAACTTTTTACGTTGCAGTTCTTTGTCCGAACGGTGGGAGGGACCTTTTCAGGTACTGTTGAAGACCCCAACGGCTGTGAAAGTCAGCAAAAAATCCACCTGGATACACGCATCGAATTGCATAAAGGTCCGCTCTGACCCGCCCCGAAGTGAACCAGAGGACATCCTGCAGACCAGCTCACCTGTGTTTCTCACAGGACTGTGACCACCAGAAAGGATATAATAAAGCCCCTAGTGAGCTGCCACCTAAGTTGGAAAGAAGCAAAGCTTCTTTACCCAAAAAGAAAATAAAGATACTTTGGATCCTGTTCTCTGTCTTGACTCCGGTCATGCTGGAGATTCACATCACAGACTATGGGCATGAGATAAAAGGAAAGAATGCTATACTTGACATCCATAAGGCCATTGTTAGAGCTAACAATGAGACTGACTGTTGGGTGTGTACACATGTGTCAATGACAGCTGAGTCAGGGATACCCTTAGTAGCCATTCCGGTAACTTGGGAAGAAACCATGAGATTTAATTGGGTATATTTGGAGGAGACTTTCTCTGGAACCAATATCAGTGTCAGAATTAGTCCTCAGAGGAGAATTAATTCACCCCTCCCTTAGCGATAGTAGCCAGAGTAGGAACATCAGACGATGGTGGGAAAAAGTCCTTACGCATAGTCAACAGACATCAGATGGGGGAGTCCTGGTACTGAACGGGAAGGAGGGGGGGAAATCTACATTTAGAGATATTTTTGGTAATGTAAGTAACTCCTTGCTTAGAATTTGGCAAAGAAGTGTGGACATTCATGGCTCGATTCCCAATAGTAAGATAGGTAACAACACTCACTCTTTCCTCTCAGCACTACTCACCAATGTAAGGGTGACAGGTGTCACACTCCCTAGAGGTTTTTATTGGTTTTGTGGAAAAAATGCTTACTCGTGGTTAGCACTAGGTGGATCAGGTAAGTGTTTCCTTTCTAAGGTAGCCCCCATGTTAAGAGTCACAAGAAAATTGCACGGAGTCCCATGTGATATCGATTAACGGGAAGTGTTCTACAGGGTCAGGCGAGGTATAGTATATAAAAATAGATGGGAACAGTTCTTCTATTCACTTTTTACCCAGGTAGGGGTGGGGATTCTGTCAAAAAGATTGGAAGCATATACTCACTACATGGACAAGATAGTAAATGAAACCAGTCATGCTATACAAGAAATAAATGAAGAATTAGCTCAAGTGTGTAAAGTAGCTTTGCAAAATAGGTTTGCCTTAGACCAGGTGTTGGCCTCATAGGGAGGGACATGTGCCTTGATAGGACAGGCGTGTTGCACTTACATTGCAGATAATTCAGATATAGTGGAAGGACACATTAGGGAAGTGGAAAAGATGCAGGAAGGTATAAGGAAGATAGGAGGAGAAGGATGGGATCCATTCGGATTCCTAGGAAGAGGTATATCAGCTCTGATAGCCGGATTCTTACAATATGTTATTATTGGTGGATTGGTAATATTGCTTTTTTACCTGTGCTTGAAATGTATACCGATTTTCGTTAGTAAGGGGTATCAGAGTAGCTCAAAGTCTTCAATTGGTCCACTTCCCTCTGCTCTTCAGCCCCCTGTCTATGTTCCAATGTCCTGAGGGGTGATGCCCATCAGTCGAAATTTTCTGCTGCTTGAGCCTGAAATACCTCCCGTTAGCACCATTCAGGCCTTCCGAGCGAATGGAATAAGTGACCCAATGGCCGTATATGAGAAGGTCAGCAGTAATGTGTGACAAAGTAATTTGTCAGAGGGAGGAATTGTCAGAGAAATCTGGACCCCGTATGACTGAATGCTTATAGGGTTAAACTTTGTGTATCGATGTTATCTGTTTACAGGAATCATGTATTCTGAACAGTATATAAAGTGTTCTTCTCTCTTCCTACAGCTGTTTAGTTAATGTACTTTTTAAAAGGGCCTCTTTGCAGAGCATTAGGAGGCCAGGAGTGGTGGATAATGCTCTCATGCTGACTTATGGCCCCTGTATGACCGCCCGGAGGTCCTTGCATGCTTATAATTAAGAATAAGTATAGAATCTGGATGTCAGTAATAAAGATGGTTTGTGATCTCTGTCACATAACCACTTCTGATGTAATGTGTATTGCATGCTATATAAATTCTAACTAAGCACCTGTAACCAAATTGTCTCTCTGAGCCTGCGTGCTCTTAGACACCCACCTGGGCCGAGGTGTGAATAAACCACATATGCTTTTTATCTGATCCTGGCATATCTTGTTTTTATTGCTACCACAGAGTTAACAACTTAACATCAGGTACTCAACACCCAGTTTAAGGTTTGCCAGACAAAAGTCTCAACCTCTCCCAGGACTAAGGGAACCGCAAACAAAATGGTGCCTGCTGTATATATGACTGATCCGAGCAGTGGCGTAACTAGAAGTTTTTCTCCCCAAAGCCAAGAAATTCTTCGGCGCCCCCCCCCCCCCCCCCCAATCCCCCATCCACCATAATTGGCACTATGAAAGGGACAAACATGCGCGCGCCGCCAAAAGGGGTGTGTGGCTTCGTTGGAATGGGCGTGGCTTTGCATAAAGGGGAGTGGTATTGCAGGAAAAGACTTCCTTATACCCCCAGTTTTGCAACCTGCACGCCCAGACGTTAGCCACCACTGGAAAGAAAAATAATCCTGATTCATGCCCCTTACATTATTTGTCATTTTTCCTCCTTATAGTAATGCCCAGTATACATTATGCCACATACTGCAATGGCCCTTAGACATTATTCCACGCACAATAATGCACTGTAACGCACACCAGTACTAACAGGAGTATACCGGTGTATGAACAGAGAGGGAAGCGAAGCAAACGAACTCACAGACAGTATAACATAACATACACAGAAGGTGATGAAATAACTAATAAACACAAAGTGAACGGAGAAGCCCAAAGGCTCAGGAATTGGGTGTCTGCCTAGTGTCAGGAATGCTCAGATGGAATAGAGCGGACAATGAAGCGAGGTGTAGTGATTTAACATGTGGAGCACCTGAAATGATGTTGCTAAGAGCAACAGAAAAAACCCCAAAGGGTTACCAACGGGTGTGGGAATAAACTCCTTGGTCAGAGATAGAAATATAGACACAAGGAGAGTATCCACAATCCTAACCCCCACTTGCAGGGCACAGGTTCAGCTTACTGCCACTAAACTGACACCTGGATGCCCTGCACAGTGAGGGAGGATTAAGTAAGCAGGTCTGAGAGTACAGCCGCAAACCTGCTGGGTTCACAGAATAGCAAAAGAACCCCAGCAGGTCAAACAACTGACTCCAGTCTTACTGCTAGGTCCGGATTGGCAGAATGAAGTACCGAATCCCCAGGCCTATTCGCAGTAAGCAACAAGTAAATACAAAGTCACACAGTACTAGCTAACTCTCTGGAACTGACTAAAACAAAGATTCAGCAGCATTTGCCTAGCCTGAGAGGATGGTTTATATAGCAGGTGCTGTCCACGCCCCACTCAGACCTCACAGACTGTGAGCACAAAACCAGCGCCGGATTCCCTGCCATGCACAGAGCCTGTAACCACTACACAGTAAAAACCCGGACCGGAGTATCAGCTGCGCTCAGGTTACTTCGCTAACACTTGCCTCCCGGTTGCCATGGCGACGTGGCAGCACAGAGCAGGAGATCCTAACATGCACATGACACAATATGCACACACCATAATGCCCCCGACACATTATGCCACACACCGTAATGCCTGTGACACATTATGCCACACACCGTAATGCTTGTGACACATGACGACAGGAATCGCAATGCCCGTTATACATTATGCTACACACTGCAATGCCCCTGATACATTATAGCACATACAATGTCTGTGACACATTATGCCACGCACCGTAATGCCTGTGACACATTATGCCACACACCGTAATGCCTGTGACACATGACGACAGGAATCGCAATGCCCGTTATACATTATGCTACACACTGCAATGCCCCTGATAGATTATAGCACATACAATGCCTGTGACACATTATGACACACACTGCAATGACCCTGAGACATTATACCACATACCACAATGCCCGTGATATAGTATACAACACACAGTAATGCCCGACACATTATGACATATACCGCAATGTCCGTGATACATTATGCCACACACTGCAATGACCCTGAGACATTATACCACATATCACAATGCCCGTGATATAGTATACCATACACCATAATACCTGTGACACATACCGCAATGCCCGTTATACATTATGCCACACTGCAATGCCCCTGAGACATTATACCACATACCACAATGCACGTGATATAGTATGCCACACACCGTAATGCCTGTGACACATTATGACACACACCGCAATGTCCGGTATACATTATGCCACACACCATAATGCCCATTACACATTAAGTCCTACAGTAAGGCTTCTAATTACTTTTAAATTACCTGCTCGTTGCCAGGGGTTTCATGCTCTTGGTTCCATGCACGGTGCCAGGGGTTTTCATGCTCAGGGTGTCATGCTCGTTGCCAGGTGTTTCATGCACTGGGTGTCATGCTCGTTGCCAGGAGTTTCATGCACTGGGTGTCATGCTCGTTGCTAGGGGGTAGTGCTTGTTGCTAGGGCTGTGCTCCCAATGCCACACATGTCCCCAGTGCCACATATTCCCCCACAGTGCCAGGTGCTCACGTGCCCCCAGTGCCAAATATAGCCCCCCCTATGTGCCAGGTACACATGCAGTGCCATATATCCCCCTCAGTACCCCCCCAGTGCCTATGTCCCCTCGGTGCCATATATGCCCCCACACTTCCCCCCCAGTGCCATATATACCCCCTCAGTGCCCCCCCAGTGCCATATATGCCCCCTCAGTGCCCCCTGTGCCATACATGCCCCCTCAGTGCCATATATGCCCCCTGTGCCATACATGCCCCCTCAGTGCCATACATGCCCCCTCAGTGCCATACATGCCCCCTCAGTGCCATATATGCCCCCTCAGTGCCCCTGTGCCATACATGCCCCCTCAGTGCCATATATGCCCCCTGTGCCATACATGCCCCCTCAGTGTCCCCTGTGCCATACATGCCCCCTCAGTGTGTCCCCCCCCCTCGCTGCTGTGAAGGAAGGACAAGGAGGGCACAGCGCGCGCCTCTCTCATGTCCCTCCTGCATCTCCGTCTCTCTGGTCTAATAAAGGAAGTGCCGGTTCGTGAGCCAATCAGAGCTCACGAACGGCACTTCCATTATTAGACCAGACGGACGGAGACGCAGGATGGACACTGGAGAGGCGCGCGCGGCGCGCTGTGCCCTCCGTGTCCCGTTACAGCAGGGAGGGAGAGGAGACAGCAGATTGACATGCGGACGCTCGTCCGCATGTCAATCTGCTCTAAATCAGTGGCGGCGCCCCTCGCCCCCAAGCCACCGCGAGGGCTGCGGGGGCAGTAGTTACGCCACTGTATCCGAGCATTTGAAGAGCTATACAAGGGATACACCCTGCACCTGATGATATATAGTCATAAAGACACAACTGCAGTGGTAGATAATATACCTCCCAACATCTTTTGAAGGAATCCAGGGACACACTTGCTCGGTGAAGCCGCACCCAGCCAAAAGGGGTGTGGTTTATGGGAAATGGGCGTGGCTTTGCAGAGTACCGCACTCACTAGACACACCCCCATATTTAGCCACTGTGGGGGCATGCCAGCACTCTATGAGCTGCTAGCATGCCCCCAGGCTATCTGTCTCTCGTGAACAGACGCTGTGCGCATGTGCACAGCGTCTATTCACCACTGCTCTGCTAAGCAGAGCAGTGAGTGACAGGAGCCTCCCAACTGCCCCGCTCCCAACGCAGGACACTGCGACCCGCTCGTGGGACAGCGGGACAGTCCCAAAAAATGGACTGTACCGCGAAAATCGTGACAGTTGGGAGGTATGAGATTAACAGGAAATTACCCACCTCACAGCAAATGACAAAGAACAAAGAAACCGTGTTGCTTTATCTTGCTGAAGCAATAAATGTAATTGTATAATATATTTAAAATGTATTCATACATAGAAAAACATAAAAAGGTGATGGTATCGGGATCCCCGTGCTTGGAATACCAGCAGTCAGAATACCGACAATGGCATCACGGCCCTCAGGATCCCGACACCTACTTGGTAAGTATACTAACCCTAATCCCTAACCTCCCTAACCCTAACCCTCCTTTTCTGCAGGAAGACCCACTTATATAGCGCCAATTCTCATTCCAACCACAGTTAAAAATTAAAGTTCTCTTGAAAAAGATAAAGCATTTTTGGCATTTTAAAAGAAATGCATGAAATATATAGAAATAATATGATAGCCCAACAAAGCATACCATTTTTAAAACTAAACCCACCACACTAAATCAGGCAACCTGTCACTACAGCGTCTATTCAGTACAGACAGGGAGAAAGGGGACATGCCAGCAGCTCACAGAGCACTGGGCATGCCCCCTCAGTGACAACAACGTGGGCATGGCTGTCGATTGTGGCAATGCCATGAAGCCATGCCCCTTTTCAATAGGCCACACCCTTTTTTGGGCAAAAGTACCTCTTCATTCATTTCAAATGTGCCATATGTAATAATTATTTTGAAGAAGGGTTCCCTTCTTTTAAATGAGGATATAGATGAGATTGAGTGCTATGACTGCCCCTGAATTGCCTGGCTCTTTCCAATTGTCTGTCGTGTAGCAGATGGGAAAGGGCAGGGCCGACCGGCCGGCCCGGGGCCCCGACATATTAGGGGCATCCACAAAGTGCATTTTTAATTCTCGGCGGCTAAGCTGTGTAGTAACAGCGGCCGCCAAGGCGAACCTGCACAGCCAGTCCCATGGGATAAGAAAGTGAAATCCACGAGACAGTGACTTGAAGATGCCAGCATATGTTGCTTGGGCTGCGCTGCCGTGAGAGACCTGCTCTGTCCGTGTGTGTGTGTGTGTGTGTGTGTGTGTGTGTGTGTGTGTGTGTGTGTGTGTGTGTGTGTATTTGTGTATCTGTGTGTGTCTGTGTTGCGGGAGGGGAAGGGGCTTTGCCAGCGACATTAGTAGTGGGGGCCACCACATCTATGTGTCTCTCTGTGTTGCGTGTGGGGGGGGGGCTTTGCAAACGACACCCTCCCATGCGCTGGGCCCCCACTAGCCTTAATCCGGCCCTGGGAAAGGGCAAGGCTTAACGCAGCTATAGCCCCAGCTTGATATCAAAATCAAGCCATCCTCCCCCCTACCCCCTCGCCCCCTCTTTCACTCTCAGTGTCAATAACTAGCAGTGAGTGATTATTAGGAAGGTTTACCCCCATTTGAACTCGCAGTGCTGAGGAAAAGTGGCACTGCCCATAGCACATTTGAAGTATCTTCTGAGTCAGAGTCCTACTCATTCTTAGCACTAACATAGTTAAGAGGAGGCCTCATGCAGATAAGAGACATGTATGCAGTGTTTCCAATGTGTTTGAAAGGTAATTGGTTGCAGGATGGCCTAACAAAGGGGGTCATTCCGAGTTGATCGCTTGCTAGCAACCTCTTGCAGTGCTGCGATTAGATAGTCGCCGCCTATGGAGGAGTGTATTTTCGCTTTGCAAGTGTGCAAACCAGGGACGTGCAGTCAGGGGAGGCAGTGCCTCCCCTTTCATAATGATTAAAATAATAAAAAGAGGATATTTATAACAGAGTCTGTTATAAATATCTTTTTTTATTAGTTTAATAATTCTCCCCCCCTGTGGCTGCATGTGAGGGACAGCTGGGAGGCAGCGGGAGAGGTGCCTCCCGCTGCTAACACTAAAAGTCCGGGAAGCAGGGAGCCGGCAGGGGGCGGGGCGCAGCAATGGGCTGTGAAAGCCCATTGAAAATGAATGGGGAAGCGGCACCTATACTGGTGCCGAAATGACAGGGGCGTGCATTCAGCCCCGATGAATGCACGCCCCTGTCAGTGCCCCAGATGTGATTGGCCCAGCGGATCCAGTGCCCTGATCCGCTGTCCAATCACTAGCGAGCCCCCTTCCCGGCTGCAGCAGGCGCCGTGGGCTGTGTGGGCGCCCGCTGCAGCCAGCGCCGCTGACTGACACTAGAGGTCATAATTGACCCCTAGTGACTGAGCGGCGCTACTATGGGAGAGACGTCATGAGTCATGACGTCTCTCCCATAGTACAGCAGAGACGAGCCGGCGGACGGAGACGGAAGACAGCGCTGCAGGAGCGGTAAGTATGTGTGTGTGTTTTTTTTTTTAATGTGTTTGTGTTGGGGGCAGAGCAACAGGGGCACAGCAACTGGGGGGCACAACAACAAGGGGCACAGCAACAGGGGCACAACTATAAGGGGCACAGCAACAGGGGCACAACTATAAGGGGCACAGCAAAAGGGGCACAACTACAAGGGGCACAGCAACATGGGCACAACTATAAGGGGCACAGCAACTGGGGGGCACAACAACAAGGGGCACAGCAATAGGTGCACAGCAACTAGGGGGCACAACAACAAGGGGCACAGCAAAAGGGGCACAACTACAAGGGGTACAGCAACTGGGGGGCACAACTACAAGGGGCACAGCAACTGGGGGGCACAACTACAAGGGGCACAGCAACTGGGGGGCACAACTACAAGGGGCACAGCAACTGGGGGGCACAACTACAAGGGGCACAGCAACTGGGGGGCACAACTACAAGGGGCACAGCAACTGGGGGGCACAACTACAAGGGGCACAGCAACTGGGGGCACAATTATAGGGGTCACAGCTACTGGGGGCAAAGCTACAGGGTGCACAGCGACTGGGGTCACAGCTACTGGGGGCAAAGCTACAGGGGGCACAGCTACTGGGGGCAAAGTTACGGGGGCACAGCGACTGGTGGCACAGCGACGGGGCACAACTACTCGGGGCACAGTTAGGGGGCACAGCTATTGGGGGCAAAGCTACAAGGGGCACAGCGACTGGGGTCACAGCTACTGGGGGCACAGCTACTGGGGGCAAAGCTACAGGGTGCACAGCGACTGGGGTCACAGCTACTGGGGGGCAAAGCTACAGGGGGCACAGCAACAGGGGCACAACTACTCGGGCACAGCTAGGGGGCACAGCTATTGGGGGCAAAGCTACAAGGGGCACAGCGACTGGGGTCACAACTACTGGGGGCACAGCGACTGGGGGCAAAGCTACAGGGGCCACAGTGACTGGGGGCACAACTACCCAGGGCACTGCTACAAGGGGCACAGCTACACGGGTCACAACTACTGGGGGCACAGCCACAAGCGGCAAAGCTACAGGGGGCACAGCTACAAGGGGCACAGCGACTGGGGGCACAACTACAGGGGTCACAACTACTCGGAGCACTGCTACTGGGGGCACTGCTACAGGGGGCAAAGCTACTAGGGGTTTAGCTACTAGGCTCACAACTATCGGGGGAGCCTGCTCCATCATCCCAGCTAGCAGCAGCACTCTCCCCTGTCTATGCTAACGTCCTCCCGCGTCATCGAGTGTATAATATTCATTCATTTCTCTCTCTCCTCCTGTGGATTACTTTGTTTGTAAGTATAATTTTCATTTTTACAGGTACCGGCCCTATTGGATTCTACTGGACAAGTGGACGTGACCGGCGTGGGATGTAGGTAAGTAATCTCTCTCTCATTTTTACAGGAACCACCTATTGGATTCTACATGGACAAGTGGACGTGACCGGCGTGGGATGTAGGTAAGTATGTGTGAGTGTGTAAGTGTGTTTTAATATATTTTTACTTTCACGGTGTGCGTGTTGTGTTTTTATTTGGGTATTTTTTATTGTTGTAGAACTACAGGTACCAGCGAGCCCATTATTTCCCTGCATGCTGGTACTTGAGGTTCTCCAAGTACCAGCAAGCGGGGGAGGCTTGCTGGGCCTTGTAGTTCCACAACAAAAAACAATATTCTTTTTTATACACACTTATGGCTATCAGCCCGGCACCCACCGCCCAGGGGTGCTGGGGACAGCCTCGGGCTTCACCCCTGGCCCTTGGGTGCCTGGAGGGGGGGGGACCTCTTGATTTAAGGAGTCCCCACTCCTCCAGGGAAACCCGGCCAGGGGTGACTAGTTGGGGGGGGTAATGCCACGGACGCAGGGACCTACATAAATGTGTCCCCCGGCTGTGGCATTATGTCCCTGGCTAGTGGAGCCCGGTGCTGGTTTTAAAAATACGGGGGACCCCTACATCTTTTGTCCTCCGTATTTTTGGAACCAGGACCGGTCTAAGCCCGGTGCTGGTTGTCTAAATATGGGGAACCCCTGTCCAATTTTTTCCCAGTATTTAAACAACCAGGACCGGCTCAAAGAGCCCGAGGCTGGTTATACGGGACCTCACGCATTTATTTTTTTACATTTTTTAACCCATTCAGACCCTTCTCCATTAAGTTAATGGAAGCCCTGGACAACAAAATTGCATTCATGTCCTCCTCCCACTCCCTTCCCAAACACTAATTTTTTTTTTTTTCTATAAAAATGTACAATATATCACAAGTATGATGAGCAGGCAGGCAGCGGGCATTGGCAGCATCGGATTGAGATGCAAATTAGTGGCGGAGGGCTGGGTCAGTTGATGGTGGGCAAGTTTGTAAGCCATTGGCGGTGGCAGCAGGCATCGGCTCAGAGGCAGTAGCGGGCATTGGCTCGGCGGTGGTAGGGGTCATCGGCAGGATTCGGCGGACATTATGGCTGTAGTGCCTCACCAGCCTCTGACCTCACCGCACGCCACTGGTGCATACGATGTTGCAGTCGACGGCACACAAAAAAGTTTTTTGTCGTTTCTGAGTAGCTCTGGACTTATTCAGCCGCTGCGATCACTTCAGTCTTTTTAGTCCCAGAATTGACGTCAGACATCCGCCCTGCAAACGCTTGGACATACCTGCGTTTTTTTTTAAACACTCCTAGAAAACGGTCAGTTGACACCCACAAACGCCCTCTTTCTGTCAATCACCTTGCGATTGGCTGTGCAAATGGATTCTTCGTTAAAGCCATCGCCCAGCACGATCCTCTTTGTACCCATATGATGCGCCTGCGCATTGCGGTGCATACACATGCGCAGTTTTGCCGAGATTTAACCTGATCGCAGCGCAGCAAAAAGTTGCTAGTGAGCGATCCCCCAAAGTCTAAAGCAGGGGTAGGGAACTTTTGGTCCTGCAGCTGTTGTTGAGTTACACATACCAGCATGCCCTGCTACAGTTTTGCAATTTGGCCATGCTAAAACTGTTGCAGGGCATGCTGGGATGTGTAGTTCAACAACAGCTGGAGGGCCAAAGGTTCCCCATCCCTGTCTAAACTCTCCCCTGCTATTACACATCACAGCCAATGCTGAAACCCTGCCAGTACATATCACAACCAATGCTGAAACCCTGCCAGTACATATCACAGCCAATGCTGAGAACGTTAACAAAGTAAGTATGAAGTATAGCTCATTCTATCAAACTGTAAAGACTAGAAAAACACAAACAAGGCAGATCCTGGATAAACAGAGTTACCCTTTAAATTAATGTAACTACAAAATCAATAATGCAGCAATATATTGTTTTGTATGGTGGAAAATTACACTCCTCCATTCCTGTGAACCAATAGTATCCTAGGGCTTAATGCAGCGATAGAAAATTTCTTTCACTCCAATGTGAGAAATGTGATAAGAGAAGTCTAAAGCTACACGATGTATTTATACTAGTGATGAGCACCGGAAATTTTTCGGGTTTTGTGTTTTGGTTTTGGGTTCGGTTCCGCGGCCGTGTTTTGGGTTCGAACGCGTTTTGGCAAAACCTCACCGAATTTTTTTTGTCGGATTAGGGTGTGTTTTGGATTCGGGGTTTTTTTTCAAAAAACCCTAAAAAACAGCTTAAATCATAGAATTTGGGGGTCATTTTGATCCCAAAGTATTATTAACCTCAATAACCATAATTTCCACTCATTTTCAGTCTATTCTGAACACCTCACACCTCACAATATTATTTTTAGTCCTAAAATTTGCACCGAGGTTGCTGGATGACTAAGCTCAGCGACCCAAGTGGTCGATACAAACACCTGGCCCATCTAGGAGTGGCACTGCAGTGTCACGCAGGATGGCCCTTCAAAAAACTACTCCCCAAACAGCACATGACGCAAAGAAGAAAAAAAAGAGGCGCAATGAGGTAGCTGTGTGAGTAAGCTAAGCGACCCTAGTGGCCGACACAAACACCTGGCCCATCTAGGAGTGGCACTGCAGTGTCACGCAGGATGGCCCTTCCAAAAAACACCCCCCAAACAGCACATGACGCAAAGAAAAAAAGAGGCGCAATGAGGTAGCTGTGTGACTAAGCTAAGCGACCCTACTGGCCGACACAAACACCTGGCCCATCTAGGAGTGGCACTGCAGTGTCACGCAGGATGGCCCTTCAAAAAACGACTCCCCAAACAGCACATGACGCAAAGAAGAAGAAAAAGATGCGCAATGAGGTAGCTGTGTGACTAAGATAAGCGACCCTAGTGGCCGACACAAACACCTGGCCCATCTAGGAGTGGCACTGCAGTGTCACGCAGGATGGCCCTTCCAAAAAACACCCCCCAAACAGCACATGACGCAAAGAAAAAAAGAGGCGCAATGAGGTAGCTGTGTGACTAAGATAAGCGACCCAAGTGGCCGACACAAACACCTGGCCCATCTAGGAGTGGCACTGCAGTGTCACACAGGATGGCCCTTCCAAAAAACACCCCCCAAACAGCACATGACGCAAAGAAAAAAGAGGCGCAATGAGGTAGCTGTGTGACTAAGCTAAGCGACCCTAGTGGCCGACACAAACACCTGGCCCATCTAGGAGTGTCACTGCAGTGTCACGCAGGATGGCCCTTCCAAAAAACTACTCCCCAAACAGCACATGACGCAAAGAAGAAAAAAAAGATGCGCAATGAGGTAGCTGTGTGACTAGGATAAGCGACCCTAGTGGCCGACACAAACACCTGGCCCATCTAGGAGTGGCACTGCAGTGTCACGCAGGATGGCCCTTCCAAAAAACACCCCCCAAACAGCACATGACGCAAAGAAAAAAAGAGGCGCAATGAGGTAGCTGTGTGACTAAGATAAGCGACCCAAGTGGCCGACACAAACACCTGGCCCATCTAGGAGTGGCACTGCAGTGTCACGCAGGATGGCCCTTCAAAAAACTACTCCCCAAACAGCACATGACGCAAAGAAGAAAAAAAAGATGCGCAATGAGGTAGCTGTGTGACTAAGATAAGCGACCCTAGTGGCCGACACAAACACCTGGCCCATCTAGGAGTGGCACTGCAGTGTCACGCAGGATGGCCCTTCCAAAAAACACCCCCCAAACAGCACATGACGCAAAGAAAAAAAGAGGCGCAATGAGGTAGCTGTGTGACTAAGATAAGCGACCCAAGTGGCCGACACAAACACCTGGCCCATCTAGGAGTGGCACTGCAGTGTCACACAGGATGGCCCTTCCAAAAAACACCCCCCAAACAGCACATGACGCAAAGAAAAAAGAGGCGCAATGAGGTAGCTGTGTGACTAAGCTAAGCGACCCTAGTGGCCGACACAAACACCTGGCCCATCTAGGAGTGGCACTGCAGTGTCACGCAGGATGGCCCTTCCAAAAAACTACTCCCCAAACAGCACATGACGCAAAGAAGAAAAAAAAGATGCGCAATGAGGTAGCTGTGTGACTAGGATAAGCGACCCTAGTGGCCGACACAAACACCTGGCCCATCTAGGAGTGGCACTGCAGTGTCACGCAGGATGGCCCTTCCAAAAAACACCCCCCAAACAGCACATGACGCAAAGAAAAAAAGAGGCGCAATGAGGTAGCTGTGTGACTAAGATAAGCGACCCAAGTGGCCGACACAAACACCTGGCCCATCTAGGAGTGGCACTGCAGTGTCACGCAGGATGGCCCTTCAAAAAACTACTCCCCAAACAGCACATGACGCAAAGAAGAAAAAAAAGATGCGCAATGAGGTAGCTGTGTGACTAAGATAAGCGACCCTAGTGGCTGACACAAACACCTGGCCCATCTAGGAGTGGCACTGCAGTGTCACGCAGGATGGCCCTTCCAAAAAACACCCCCCAAACAGCACATGATGCAAAGAAAAAAAGAGGCGCAATGAGGTAGCTGTGTGACTAAGATAAGCGACCCAAGTGGCCGACACAAACACCTGGCCCATCTAGGAGTGGCACTGCAGTGTCACGCAGGATGGCCCTTCCAAAAAACAGCCCCCAAACAGCACATGACGCAAAGAAAAAAAGAGGCGCAATGAGGTAGCTGTGTGACTAAGATAAGCGACCCAAGTGGCCGACACAAACACCTGGCCCATCTAGGAGTGGCACTGCAGTGTCACGCAGGATGGCCCTTCAAAAAACTACTCCCCAAACAGCACATGACGCAAAGAAAAATGAAAGAAAAAAGAGGTGCAAGATGGAATTGTCCTTGGGCCCTCCCACCCACCCTTATGTTGTATAAACAGGACATGCACACTTTAACCAACCCATCATTTCATTGACAGGGTCTGCCACACGACTGTGACTGAAATGACGGGTTGGTTTGGACCCCCACCAAAAAAGAAGCAATTAATCTCTCCTTGCACAAACTGGCTCTACAGAGGCAAGATGTCCACCTCATCATCATCCTCCGATATATCACCGTGTACATCCCCCTCCTCACAGATTATCAATTCGTCCCCACTGGAATCCACCATCTCAGCACCCTGTGTACTTTGTGGAGGCAATTGCTGCTGGTGAATGTCTCCACGGAGGAATTGATTATAATTCATTTTAATGAACATCATCTTCTCCACATTTTCTGGATGTAACCTCGTACGCCGATTGCTGACAAGGTGAGCGGCGGCACTAAACACTCTTTCGGAGTACACACTTGTGGGAGGGCAACTTAGGTAGAATAAAGCCAGTTTGTGCAAGGGCCTCCAAATTGCCTCTTTTTCCTGCCAGTATAAGTACGGACTGTCTGACGTGCCTACTTGGATGCGGTCACTCATATAATCCTCTACCATTCTTTCAATGGGGAGAGAATCATATGCAGTGACAGTAGACGACATGTCCGTAATCGTTGTCAGGTCCTTCAGTCCGGACCAGATGTCAACATCAGCAGTCGCTCCAGACTGCCCTGCATCACCGCCAGCGGGTGGGCTCGGAATTCTGAGCCTTTACCTCGCACCCCCAGTTGCGGGAGAATGTGAAGGAGGAGATGTTGACAGGTCGCGTTCCGCTTGACTTGACAATTTTCTCACCAGCAGTTCTTTGAACCCCAGCAGACTTGTGTCTGCCGGAAAGAGAGATCCAAGGTAGGTGTTAAATCTAGGATCGAGCACGGTGGCCAAAATGTAGTGCTCTGATTTCAACAGATTGACCACCCGTGAATCCTTGTTAAGCGAATTAAGGGCTCCATCCACAAGTCCCACATGCCTAGCGGAATCGCTCTGTGTTAGCTCTTCCTTCAATGTCTCCAGCTTCTTCTGCAAAAGCCTGATGAGGGGAATGACCTGACTCAGGCTGGCAGTGTCTGAACTGACTTCACGTGTGGCAAGTTCAAAAGGTTGCAGAACCTTGCACAACGTTGAAATCATTCTCCACTGCGCTTGAGACAGGTGCATTCCACCTCCTATATCGTGCTCAGTTGTATAGGCTTGAATGGCCTTTTGCTGCTCCTCCAACCTCTGAAGCATATAGAGGGTTGAATTCCACCTCGTTACCACTAGAGATGAGCGGGTTCGGTTTCTCTGAATCCGAACCCGCCAGAACTTCATGTTTTTTTTCACGGGTCCGAGCGACTCGGATCTTCCCGCCTTGCTCGGTTAACCCGAGCGCGCCCGAACGTCATCATGACGCTGTCGGATTCTCGCGAGGCTCGGATTCTATCGCGAGACTCGGATTCTATATAAGGAGCCGCGCGTCGCCGCCATTTTCACACGTGCATTGAGATTGATAGGGAGAGGACGTGGCTGGCGTCCTCTCCATTTAGATTATAAGAGACTGAGAGAGATTTACTGGAGCTGACTAGGAGGAGTACTGTTACTGTAGAAGTGTAGAGACTGAGTGGAGAGAGTTTACTAGTGAGGACAGTGCAGTTTACTTTATAATCCGTTCTCTGCCTGAAAAAAGCGATACACAGCACACAGTGACTCAGTCACATACCATATCTGTGTGCACTGCTCAGGCTCAGGCCAGTGTGCTGCATCATCTATTATCTATATATAATATTATATATATCTGTCTGACTGCTCAGCTCACACAGCTTATAATTGTGGGGGAGACTGGGGAGCACTACTGCAGTGCCAGTTATAGGTTATAGCAGGAGCCAGGAGTACATAATATATTATATAGTGAGTGACCACCAGACACACAGTGCAGTTTATTTAATATATCCGTTCTCTGCCTGAAAAAAGCGATACACACAGTGACTCAGTCAGTCACATACCATATCTGTGTGCACTGCTCAGGCTCAGGCCAGTGTGCTGCATCATCTATATATATTATATATCTGTCTGACTGCTCAGCTCACACAGCTTATAATTGTGGGGGAGACTGGGGAGCACTACTGCAGTGCCAGTTATAGGTTATAGCAGGAGCCAGGAGTACATAATATTATATTAAAATTAAACAGTGCACACTTTTGCTGCAGGAGTGCCACTGCCAGTGTGACTAGTGACCAGTGACCTGACCACCAGTATATATAATATTAGTAGTATACTATCTCTTTATCAACCAGTCTATATTAGCAGCAGACACAGTACAGTGCGGTAGTTCACGGCTGTGGCTACCTCTGTGTCGGCACTCGGCAGCCCGTCCATAATTGTATATACCACCTAACCGTGGTTTTTTTTTCTTTCTTTATACATACATACTAGTTACGAGTATACTATCTCTTTATCAACCAGTCTATATATTAGCAGCAGACACAGTACAGTGCGGTAGTTCACGGCTGTGGCTACCTCTGTGTCGGCACTCGGCAGCCCGTCCATAATTGTATATACCACCTAACCGTGGTTTTTTTTTCTTTCTTTATACATACATACTAGTTACGAGTATACTATCTCTTTATCAACCAGTCTATATATTAGCAGCAGACACAGTACAGTGCGGTAGTTCACGGCTGTGGCTACCTCTGTGTCGGCACTCGGCAGCCCGTCCATAATTGTATATACCACCTAACCGTGGTTTTTTTTTCTTTCTTTATACATACATACTAGTTACGAGTATACTATCTCTTTATCAACCAGTCTATATATTAGCAGCAGACACAGTACAGTGCGGTAGTTCACGGCTGTGGCTACCTCTGTGTCGGCACTCGGCAGCCCGTCCATAATTGTATATACCACCTAACCGTGGTTTTTTTTTCTTTCTTTATACATACATACTAGTTACGAGTATACTATCTCTTTATCAACCAGTCTATATATTAGCAGCAGACACAGTACAGTGCGGTAGTTCACGGCTGTGGCTACCTCTGTGTCGGCACTCGGCAGCCCGTCCATAATTGTATATACCACCTAACCGTGGTTTTTTTTTCCTTTCTTTATACATACATACTAGTTACGAGTATACTATCTCTTTATCAACCAGTCTATATATTAGCAGCAGACACAGTACAGTGCGGTAGTTCACGGCTGTGGCTACCTCTGTGTCGGCACTCGGCAGCCCGTCCATAATTGTATACTAGTATCCAATCCATCCATCTCCATTGTTTACCTGAGGTGCCTTTTAGTTGTGCCTATTAAAATATGGAGAACAAAAATGTTGAGGTTCCAAAATTAGGGAAAGATCAAGATCCACTTCCACCTCGTGCTGAAGCTGCTGCCACTAGTCATGGCCGAGACGATGAAATGCCAGCAACGTCGTCTGCCAAGGCCGATGCCCAATGTCATAGTACAGAGCATGTCAAATCCAAAACACCAAATATCAGTAAAAAGCCTCTTTTTTTCTTTGCGTCATGTGCTGTTTGGGGAGGGTTTTTTGGAAGGGACATCCTGCGTGACACTGCAGTGCCACTCCTAGATGGGCCCGGTGTTTGTGTCGGCCACTAGGGTCGCTAATCTTACTCACACAGCTACCTCATTGCGCCTCTTTTTTTCTTTGCGTCATGTGCTGTTTGGGGAGGGTTTTTTGGAAGGGCCATCCTGCGTGACACTGCAGTGCCACTCCTAGATGGGCCCGGTGTTTGTGTCGGCCACTAGGGTCGCTAATCTTACTCACACAGCTACCTCATTGCGCCTCTTTTTTTCTTTGCGTCATGTGCTGTTTGGGGAGGGTTTTTTGGAAGGGCCATCCTGCGTGACACTGCAGTGCCACTCCTAGATGGGCCCGGTGTTTGTGTCGGCCACTAGGGTCGCTAATCTTACTCACACAGCTACCTCATTGCGCCTCTTTTTTTCTTTGCGTCATGTGCTGTTTGGGGAGGGTTTTTTGGAAGGGACATCCTGCGTGACACTGCAGTGCCACTCCTAGATGGGCCCGGTGTTTGTGTCGGCCACTAGGGTCGCTTATCTTACTCACACAGCGACCTCGGTGCAAATTTTAGGACTAAAAATAATATTGTGAGGTGTGAGGTATTCAGAATAGACTGAAAATGAGTGTAAATTATGGTTTTTGAGGTTAATAATACTTTGGGATCAAAATGACCACCAAATTCTATGATTTAAGCTGTTTTTTAGTGTTTTTTGAAAAAAACACCCGAATCCAAAACACACCCGAATCCGACAAAAAAAATTCGGTGAGGTTTTGCCAAAACGCGTTCGAACCCAAAACACGGCCGCGGAACCGAACCCAAAACCAAAACACAAAACCCGAAAAATTTCAGGCGCTCATCTCTAGTTACCACTTCTTGCTTCAGATGATGGCAGGGCAGGTTCAGGCGTTTTTGGTGGTGCTCCAGTCTTCTGTACGTGGTGCCTGTACGCCGAAAGTGTCCCGCAATTCTTCTGGCCACCGACAGCATCTCTTGCACGCCCCTCTCGTTTTTTAAATAATTCTGCACCACCAAATTCAAGGTATGTGCAAAACATGGGACGTGCTGGAATTTGCCCAGATTTAATGCACACACAATATTGCTGGCGTTGTCCAATGCCACAAATCCACAGGAGAGTCCAATTGGGGTAAGCCATTCCGCGATGATCTTCCTCAGTTGCCGTAAGAGGTTTTCAGCTGTGTGCGTATTCTGGAAAGCGGTGATACAAAGCGTAGCCTGCCTAGGAAAGAGTTGGCGTTTGCGAGATGCTGCTACTGGTACCGCCGCTGCTGTTCTTGCGGCGGGAGTCCATGCATCTACCCAGTGGGCTGTCACAGTCATATAGTCCTGAGCCTGACCTGCTCCACTTGTCCACATGTCCGTGGTTAAGTGGACATTGGGTACAACTGCATTTTTTAGGACACTGGTGAGTCTTTTTCTGAGGTCTGTGTACATTTTCGGTATCGCCTGCCTAGAGAAATGGAACCTAGATGGTATTTGGTACCGGGGACATAGTACCTCCAACAAGTCTCTAGTTGGCTCTGCAGTAATGATGGATACCGCCCAGGATGCCAAGGCCTCAGTTATCCGCTTGGCAGCAGGATGACTGCTGTGATATTTCATCTTCCTCGCAAAGGACTGTTGGACAGTCAATTGCTTGGTGGAAGTAGTAAAAGTGGTCTTACGACTTCCCCTCTGGGATGACCATAGACTCCCAGCAGCAACAACAGCAGGGCCAGCAGCAGTAGGCGTTACACGCAAGGATGCATCGGAGGAATCCCAGGCAGGAGAGGACTCGTCAGAATTGCCAGTGACATGGCCTGCAGGACTATTGGCATTCCTGGGGAAGGAGGAAATTGACACTGAGGGAGTTGGTGGGGTAGTTTGCGTGAGCTTGGTTACAAGAGGAAGGGATTTACTGGTCAGTGGACTGCTTCCGCTGTCGCCCAAAGTTTTTGAACTTGTCACTGACTTATGATGAATGCGCTGCAGGTGACGTATAAGGGAGGATGTTCCGAGGTGGTTAACGTCCTTACCCCTACTTATTACAGCTTGACAAAGGCAACACACGGCTTGACAAATGTTGTCCGCATTTCTGTTGAAATACTTCCACACCGAAGAGCTGATTTTTTTGGTATTTTCACCAGGCATGTCAATGGCCCTATTCCTCCTACGGACAACAGGTGTCTCCCCGGGTGCCTGACTTAAACAAACCACCTCACCATCAGAATCCTCCTGGTCAATTTCCTCCCCAGCGCCAGCAACACCCATATCCTCCTCATCCTGGTGTACTTCAACACTGACATCTTCAATCTGACTATCAGGAACTGGACTGCGGGTGCTCCTTCCAGCACTTGCAGGGGGCGTGCAAATGGTGGAAGGCGCATGCTCTTCACGTCCAGTGTTGGGAAGGTCAGGCATCGCAAACGACACAATTGGACTCTCCTTGTGGATTTGTGATTTCGAAGAACGCACAGTTCTTTGCTGTGCTTTTGCCAGCTTGAGTCTTTTCATTTTTCTAGCGAGAGGCTGAGTGCTTCCATCCTCATGTGAAGCTGAACCACTAGCCATGAACATAGGCCAGGGCCTCAGCCGTTCCTTGCCACTCCGTGTGGTAAATGGCATATTGGCAAGTTTACGCTTCTCCTCCGACAATTTTATTTTAGATTTTTGAGTCCTTTTTTTACTGATATTTTGTGTTTTGGATTTTACATGCTCTGTACTATGACATTGGGCATCGGCCTTGGCAGACGACGTTGATGGCATTTCATCGTCTCGGCCATGACTAGTGGCAGCAGCTTCAGCACGAGGTGGAAGTCGATCTTGATCTTTCCCTATTTTTGGAACCTCAACATTTTTGTTCTCCATATTTTAATAGGCACAACTAAAAGGCACCTCAGGTAAACAATGGAGATGGATGGATACTAGTATACTTATGGATGGACGAGCGACTGCCGACACAGAGGTAGCTACAGCCGTGGACTACCGTACTGCGTCTGCTGCTAATATAGACTGGATGATAATGATATAAAAAATATATATATATCACTACTGCAGCCGGACAGGTATATATTATATAATGACGGACCTGCTGGACACTGTCAGCACTGCAGACTCCTAAAGTAAGCTACTAGTATCAAGAAGATAGGAAAAAAAAAACACAACAGGTAGGTGGTATACAATTATGGATGGACGAGCGACTGCCGACACAGAGGTAGCTACAGCCGTGGACTACCGTACTGCGTCTGCTGCTATATAGACTGGATGATAATGATATAAAAAATATATATATATCACTACTGCAGCCGGACAGGTATATATTATATAATGACGGACCTGCTGGACACTGTCAGCACTGCAGACTCCTAAAGTAAGCTACTAGTATCAAGAAGATAGGAAAAAAAAAAACACAACAGGTAGGTGGTATACAATTATGGATGGACGAGCGACTGCCGACACAGAGGTAGCTACAGCCGTGGACTACCGTACTGCGTCTGCTGCTAATATAGACTGGATGATAATGATATAAAAAATATATATATATCACTACTGCAGCCGGACAGGTATATATTATATAATGACGGACCTGCTGGACACTGTCAGCACTGCAGACTCCTAAAGTAAGCTACTAGTATCAAGAAGATAGAAAAAAAAAAAACCACAACAGGTAGGTGGTATACAATTATGGATGGACGAGCGACTGCCGACACAGAGGTAGCTACAGCCGTGGACTACCGTACTGCGTCTGCTGCTAATAGAGACTGGATGATAATGATATAAAAAATATATATATATCACTACTGCAGCCGGACAGGTATATATTATATAATGACGGACCTGCTGGACACTGTCAGCACTGCAGACTCCTAAAGTAAGCTACTAGTATCAAGAAGATAGAGAAAAAAAAACACAACAGGTAGGTGGTATACAATTATGGATGGACGAGCGACTGCCGGCACAGAGGTAGCTACAGCCGTGGACTACCGTACTGCGTCTGCTGTTAATATAGACTGGATGATAATGATATAAAAATATATATATATATATCACTACTGCAGGACAGGTATATATTATATAATGACGGACCTGCTGGACACTGTCAGCAGAATGCGTTTATAGAATAAAAACACCACACGACGAGTGTTTAACTTTTTCAGGCAGACAATCACAATATACTGGTGGTCAGTGGTCACTGGTCAGTCACACTGGCAGTGGCACTCTGGCAGCAAAAGTGTGCACTGTTAATGTACTCCTGCTATAACTGCTCCCCAGTCTCCCCCACAATTAAGCTGTGTGAGCAGTGAGCACTCAGCACAGTCAGATATACATAGATGATGCAGCACACTGAGGCTGAGCACAGATATGGTATACTGTGTCACTGTGTATCGTTTTTTTTCAGGCAGAGAACGGATTATATTAAATAATAATAAAACTGCACTGGTGGTCACTGGTCAGTCACTAGTAAACTCTGCACTCTCTGAGTACTCCTAAGCTCCAGTAAATCAAGTGTCTCACTCTCACTATCTATTTCTATTCTAAACGGAGAGGACGCCAGCCACGTCCTCTCCCTATCAATCTCAATGCACGTGTGAAAATGGCGGCGACGCGCGGCTCCTTATATAGAATCCGAGTCTCGCGATAGAATCCGAGCCTCGCGAGAATCCGACAGCGGGATGATGACGTTCGGGCGTGCTCGGGTTAGCCGAGCAAGGCGGGAAGATCCGAGTCTGCCTCGGACCCGTGTAAAAAGCGTGAAGTTCGGGGGGGTTCGGTTTCCGAGAAACCGAACCCGCTCATCACTAATTTATACCCAGCAACATTGCGGACAACGGGATCTGGTGGGGGGAAGCTGGCATCAGCAAGTGCATACTCATTTGCCGATACCGGGAGCAACGGCGGAGGCCATGATGTATTCAGCTGCACAGCCCTCTCTAGCTATGTCTTCTGTCGGCCCTACATGCAGGGCCAATGGAGGATGATTCTGACGATGCGTGGGAGCATGCATCGACAGCGACATAGGGGGTACACATTAGACGATGTACCCGATATGTCGATCCGATCTGCCAGAGGGCTTCATAAAGAGAGGGAAGTGTTATAGGTTTTCTCCCTGCAGTTAAAAGGGTCTTTAACTCTGACATAAAAAGAAAGAGTTAATAATTGCAACCCTATTACTAAAGGACCTATTATTCCAACAATAACACGCTAAAACTGTTAAGCATGGTGCATATATATGTCCCACAAAATTTATAGTTCCCTCCTTAAAGCTATTATTACACAAAAAAATCTTCATTTTCCCTCTTAACAATAGCACTAACATTTATACATGTAGATGCTTATAAAAATAAATACACTTACATATTGTTTAAAGATAAAAGGAGTCTTCGCATCACAGTAAATACCCCTTCACATTAAGTGCACTATAAACAATGAATAGGATTACCGTTGTGGCACCTAGGAGTTACCAATGAGTTCCACGGTTCATACAACCAAGCACACTTTGTATTTTATGTCTGGAATATTGATTGTGTAGCTAATGGCTGGGAAGAGCAGAGACGTTTAAAAAGCTTTTTAATATTTAATAAGATGTGAGAGGTAGGCAGGAAGATTTAGACACATCTTCAAAGTCATAGCCAGGATTAGCTGTGTTAATGTTTATTGATGTACCAAACAGTGTCGCCATTAGATTTGTTTGCTATAAGTCACAAATCTATTAGGATGCTAAATCTAAAATACAAGTTGTTTTGAGATTAAAAAGCTTCAGTACTTGAAACATTCAAAAGTAAATAGTATATTTAAACCTCTATATACATATATTGAAAATCATGACATTGTATTTACATTGGTTATGAAACTGTGAAATTAAGTGCAAGCTATTGTTCACTGCAATCAGATATTTTAGACTCGGCAGGGTTGTATACAGGGCGGGTCGGATACAGTACAGGTTGGATACAGTGCAGGTCGGATACAGATACAGTGTGGGACAGATACAGTGCAGGTTGGATACAGTAGCACTTATTGGGACTAACTGGAAAGGCCCGGCAATACTGCGACAGCAGGCAGGAGACCCCCCCTTCCCCATAGTGAATGCCCCCGGTGCTGTCTTTGAGGATGGTGATGGACCGAGTGCTTCAGTATACACAACGCTCCTCTCAGTGCCTGCTATGCCTGGTTTGTGAGTCTCTGCAGTGCAGCAGCAGCCTGTGGGGACGAGAATGCAGGGATCCATTGGCTGAGAGCCATGAGAACGACTCTCTCATCCGGTCAGTGGTCAGCACATTGATTTCAATGGGACTTGATGCCCGAATCCAAAACCCACAAGATCTGAGATCTGACGCCCGGAAGATTACATTTTGCCTTGTTTTTAGATGTGAGGCAGACCGGGAGATCTGAGTCCGGCCCAGATCCACTCAGATCCCGGAAGTACGGATGGCAAGCCCACTCATCTCTAATTAAAATTGACCTCTATTGGTAATTACTATATCTACAGGCACAAACTATTTTTTTCTTGTAACTGTATGTATCCAGACTAACCTTATACTTATATACGTACCAGATAGCAATTAGAACACACTCTATTATAACGTTAAAAGAATATAATATAAGGGGGACTCCATTATGGGGTTCTCTGCTAGAATGCCCTGGCAGCCATTAAAATTGGGCATTATAGGGCTTACTGGGAGCTACAGTGTAGGTCGCAGTAACACATTTAGGGGGAGATTTAGGGGAAGAAGTACAGTATCAGGCCTTCTAAATAAGACAAGTGGAGATGTTGCCCAGAGCAACCAATCAGATTCTACTATAATTTTATAGAACGTACTTGATACTTGTCGTCTTCAGAAGGTTTGCTTTATGTACCCCTTTATCTAATAATAGCCAGTTTATTACCACACACCCCCTGCTATCCAAATGTTGGAAAATCCCTAGTGCTATCAGCATGATGCTGCTTTCACCTAGCACTGGCTTTGCCGGGCCCGGTAATGAGAGGGGGCATGGCCACAGAGGGGAACCATGGCCAGACAGCTCCATTTAAATATCTCAAAATATTTGAATATACTCGTGCAGCATGGGGGGGAGGCGCGCCGGTGTCAGGACCGGTGGGTGGCACCTGGAGGCGGACGCTATTGCTCCCCTTTTTTTCAACAGTGAGAGAGAACAGGCTGCCGCTGCAGCTGCCTCTCTCAACAACACACGCCAACGTGTGCTGGGCTGGAAGAGAGGCTGCTGCAGCAGCATTTAGTCCTCTTTCCCCACCCAAAGTGCGTCTGTCAGCAATGGGGAAGGGGTGAAGAGTATCAGTTCCCCCTGTTAATCTTTTTGTGATCACATCTTCTTATGCACCACTGGTTATTTCATTTACCTTGTGTCAGCTGTTTTCCTAGGTGTTCTACAGCAGGGTGGTACTTGATTATACCGGCTGTCGGGATCTCAGCGCTCAGCATACCGGAGCCGGAATCCTGACCACCGGTATACCGACAACTAATCTCCCTCTTGGTGTGTCCACGACACCCCTGGAGGGAGAATAAATAGCGTGGCGCGCGTAGCGCACCACCGTTCCTGAAGCGTGATGAGCGCAGCGAGCCCGCAAGGGACTCTTTTGCGCTCGCACCGCTGCCGGTATTCCGGCAGTCGAGATACCAGCGCCGGTATGCTGGGCACCGGGACTCAAGCGCCGGCAATTCATACTACACTCCTACAGCAGATATGCTTGTTGCCTGTCTCTTCTTTAAAAGCCACGGTGCTCTGAGCTTTAAACCAGTTAACATATCTGAAGTCTAATTCTGATGTGATAGCAATTGCCTAATTCTTAGTGATACAGTGGGAACTTGCAGAAAAGTAGTGTCCCTTGACAGAAGTTGCAAAATCATGTATTGATCAATATACTGTATGAAGTAAACACCATTACTTATTATGGTTCTTATGGTGAGTACAGAGCCTCTGTGATTTTTATATAAGAATATATATATATATATATATATATATATATATATGTATGTATGTTTATAGTGTACAGATGACCGGCACTCCAGTCAACAATAAGTTGAGTAATGGCCAGGTGCCTACAATATAGTGAAGCATACAGTCAAAGAACGGCAGCGGCAGTCACAGGACTTAATCAGCGCAATAGTAATTTACTACCAGTCCACATCAACTTAAAGGGACATTGCGGTGCAAGGAATTCTAGTCAGTAAAAATTCCGTCAGGAAACACAAAGCACATATACATCTTAACTTAAATACATAAATAATGAGTAGAGAACAACCTCACCGAAACTATCACCCACCAGTCCGTGCACGCTGTCGGGTACAGATGACATCACGGAATCCGCGACGCGCACCTCCCAGTGCTGTTACCATGGTAACCTGGCCTGTGTGTACAAGGAAGGAGAAAGAACACAATAGTGCACATACAGAAAGTGCAAGACATATAAAAGTACATAAGGTGGCAGCAAAAAAATAGCAAATCATAAAGGCCATATGCACAAAAGTACATGTGACACAGTAAGAGAAGCATATTTAAACCATATATATTATAAGTATCACATTTTACTTATTGTAAGTACCAAATTGCTTTCTAACAAATATTTAAAATGCCCGCTCTAATATATATTGTAGACGCCTGCACATCTTATTACCATGTGCCATGAATGTGCACTATACATCGCAAAACACTGCATCCCATAAGAGAAAACAATACACCCACACATTGTCTGAGTTCCAAAGCTCATTGATGTATATATTTGTTATTAAAAGGTTATGTATTCAATATATATCACAATGTACAATATATATATATATATATTTACATGGTTACAATTTATACAGTAAGCAGCTAATACATACAGTTACAGGCATACAATACCATTCCCTCAATGCATCCTCTGCTCTATATATCTCTCTCTCTCTCAGCAAATAAATACAGGAACTGGTCTAGAAGCACCACCATCATCGTCTGGGACAAAAACAGCAACTGCCAACTGTGTGTCTCTGTAATGTGTTATCTAGTTTTGGGGGAGGGAACTTTCTCATTCATGATGAGTCACTAGTCTGTTCGTATGCTAAACAGGTTCAGCCTTGAAGACATCAAAGGGGGCTGGCCTGAGCTTCCTGTCCACTACCCTAATAAGAATGATTTTAGCTTTCATACATTTAATCATAACTATTTGTTGCAATGTCCTACAACTTAATAACAAGTATCAAATGAATCTACACATTAATCAAGTATTAAATGAATCTACACATTAATCTGCTTGCTTTAATACCAAATATGACAGGTGTATCTTGCTTCGTGAAGCTGAGTGCCGGCTGAGTTGTATCACTATATATATATATATATATATATATATATATGGAAACCCTGATTTTATCAGAAACAGCTCAGGCTGTTAATCTCATTCAATCCATGCAGGGCAACAGTCTTCAGATGGTGAATCCACCAAGCCTTCATTTGTAAAAGGCAATTACCACGGTCACCTCCTTTAATATTATTAGGGACATGGTCAATCACTTAATGTCTCATCGTGGCCAAGGAGTGTCTAGCTTCCCTGAAGTGACATCCAACAGGCTGTTCCTGCGGTTTTCCCTCTAGCGCAGCTCTAGTTGCCTGATGGTGCATAGCTATTCTATCCCTGAATTGCTGTATGGTCTTCCCAATATCCATCAAACCGCAGGGACCGTGGATGTAGTATACAACATATGAACTCAGACATGAGAATACATGTCTGATCTTGATATTAGCCCCTGAATGGGGATGTAAAAAAGACAGTCCACATTCCATATAACTGCACGTAGTGCATCCGACGCATCTATAGCAGCCCGGTTTCTTTGTAAGAAAATTGGTAGACCGTACATTACCCAGTCCTGATATGTCATTCTTAACCAGCAGGTAACGCAAATTACTTGTTCTTTTGTAGCTAAGCATCAAGCTAGAGTTGCTGATCATCTTCAAATTAGCATCACTCGTGATCACCGGCTATAGTTTCTTCCCAACTTGCATATTAGCATTGCTGAAGGGATGAATTGCTGTATAAAAGGTAGACGGTTACTCAAATTCACTTTAGAGGGAGATAGTTTAATAGTATTCTCCTTAGGAATCGCCAACACCTCTTGTTTAATAGACCTCAATTGGGCTATGTCACGATCCAGGTAATTCCTTACCAGTATTTACCTTCCAAATGCCTCCTGAGACTGTCCCAGCGTTCCAAGCCTGGATTCCATCTGCACTGTCTGCATGCAGCACGCTGCATCTCATTGTCTCAAATCTCTTTACTGTGATTCTGGCAGCTTCATGGTTAAAGCTCACATTCAAGTTACAAACAATCTTTCCCTCCAAAAGCTAACATGGGCGCAGCCATGTTTTCCTAGTCACATGTTACCTTTCAGCCTATCAGCTGCACTCTCTAATTATCCAGAAGCTGCACTCTAGACTCTGCTTAATCAGCCAGCCAATCCCTGCTTCCCAGCAGGTATAAATATCCTGTTCCTGGGGTGGAAAGATGTCAGTGCTTCAATTGTCTTCAGTGATTCCAGTGTGCAGTTCTCCCATGGACTTTCTCTGCAGTACAGCCTGACTCCCTGGTGATTACATTCTGCAGTGTAACCCGACTCTCCAGGGATTAACTCTACAGTTTACGCTGATTCACCTGTGTCTGAACTTTGGCTTTCCAGCAGCCTTCCTCCATTTACATTCTCTGTATTCCTGCGAACCCCAGCTTCATTTCTCATTTACCTACGAACCTCAGCTTCATTTCTCATTTACCTGCGAACCCCAGCTTCATTTCCAATTCACCTATGCTTCTAAGTATAGTAGTGCATTACCAGTGATATTTCTGAGACTCACTTATGACTGTTTTTGTTTGTTTGCACATTATCTGACTTTTTATTTAATAAAAGCACTTAAGGCATCTTCAGTTGTCGTGGTCACGCCCTCGGGCTTCATTGCTACTGTCATTACGCATGTCCAGGAATCTTATCGCTCCTCCTTCTGGTACCCGTCAGCCCCTACAACTGAGGCTCCCAGCTACCCTCACTAGCCCTCAGTTGTGACAGGCTACATCATAGCCTCTGGCTTCAAATTGTGAGGACAGTCATCCATCCAACGTGCTGCTTGATGGTTATCATCACAGGTCCTCAATGCACGTAAGAATTCAACTGTGAACATGGGAGGCTATGGATAATGGATCTTGGATGGTGGCTATCAGTTCTTTGCAGAGTGTTCCTTCCAGTCGTTTTTTTACGGTTACTCGAATTCACTTTAGAGGGAGATAGTTTAATAGTATTTTCCTTAGGAAGCGCCAACACCTCTTGTTTAATAGACCTCAATTGGGCTACATCATAGCCTCTGGCTTCAAATTGTGAGGACAGTCATCTATCCAACGTTCTGCTTGATGGTTATCATCACAGATCCTCAATGCACGTAAGAACTCAACTGTGAACATGGGAGGCTATGGATAATGGATCTTGGATGGTGGCTATCAGTTCTTTGCAGAGTGTTCCTTCCAGTCGGTTTTTTAGAGAGATTTGTTTGCAGATATCCATGATCCAATGTGATCTCCACATCCAAATAGTGCACTGTACTTGCTCTGATATCGAAAGTGAATTTTAAATTTGGATCCATGGTATTAATCTTTTCCATGGACTCTTGTTCCGATCCTCGCCAAACGACATATAAATTGTCTATGTAGCAAGTTATGAAAATGATCTTATGCCTTGTTATAGGGTTCAGTAGAAATAGATCTTATTCAATAGCAAACATAAAGATATTAGCCAGAGATGGCCCCACACAAGATCCCATGGCACACCCACACAATTGGATGTACCAATTTTTTTTTTATCAAAAAGGAAATAATTCCTAGTTAAGGTAAGTGCCAGATACTGAGGAAAAAAGGTCACATGAGGTCCCGAATAAAAAATTAGAAGACAGAAACCTCTGGACCGCCTAAATGCCTTGCGTATGTCAAATATTGGTATAAACTGAAATCATGTCCAATGTACCAAGGTAACAACCAGGTGGAAGTGGAGACAGTACCCTCAATTTCTTTAGTAGGCTAGTAGAATCTTTGAGATACGTAGGCTGAACTATGATCAAATCTTGTAGAAAACTGTCCAGGTATTTTGAGACAGTATAATATAAAGAGTCCCTCGCACTGATAATTGGCTGTCCATGGGGATGTGTGGCATTTTTATGTATTTTGGGTAATGTATATAAAACCAGTGCCACCAAAAAATCACAAGACAAGGCTCTAAATACTTTATCAGTAATGTTGTGTTACTCCTAAAGACAATAGGTCATCCAGTTCTTACTTGAATGCCTGTGTTGGATTCTAATTTAATTGACGGTATACAGTACTTCGGGGGTCACTGAGTTGTTCCAGCAACTCCGTGTGGTAATAATGCAGATACAAGACCACCCCCACCCCCTGGCCTTATCAGCGGGGCGAATAACAATATCATTGTATGATCTTAATTTATTCAATGTGGTGTGTTCAGCTCATGACAAATATATATATATATATATATTAACCACAGTAATCAAAAGGGCACTATCCTGAATTATTTCAGCGATTACCTTATATTTTGGTATTTGATATATCCTTGCATTGCATACCTCATAAAATAGCAATATAATAAATATATTTTCTACATTTATTAAAATACAAAAAGATACATAAAACTAAGACAAGACTTGTATTGCAAAGCTTAGTACACAATGATGGAGTTTGTTGGAGATTGAGTGTCACTTTTCTGTCAAAATGGAAACCAAAAACCTTTCTCAGTATGGTCCTGGAGTGAACTTGTTCCATTTGGGGTTTAAGCAGATTGGTATACACTGCTCCCAAATCTCCAACGCATTTTGTCCTTTACAGATTTCTTCAGGGTATTAACTATATCATAAAATGGTTGTTTCCCATAAGGTATAATAGTGAGATGATCAATTCTGTCAATTGATTCTGGGAAATTTGATCTGCCTGTTGACAGTGAAGAGTATATCGAGTTCCAACTTTTTGTACACAAAACTTCAGATTTTATATTCAATTATCCTCTGATATAACATATCCATGTGATCTGTCCTGTGTCTAAGTGGTCACCACACATGGATATGTTATATCAGATAGAGAGAGAGATGGAGAGGACCAAGAACAGAACCATGGGGGTCACCTACAGGTAGTGGAAGTGGGGGGGGGGGGGGAGTCATGAGAGTAGACAGAGAAGGAATGGTCAGAAAGGTAGGAAGGCAGCCAGGAAAGAGCAGTATCACGCAGACCAAGGGAGTGAAGGATTTGCAGAAGGAGAGGGTGGTCTAAAGTGTCAAAAGCAGCGGAGAGGTCAAGAAGAGTAAGTAGAGAGTAGTGGTCCTTAGATTTGGCAGCATGGAGGTCATTGCAGACTTTTGTGAGGGCAGTTTCAGTGGAGTGGAGAGAACAGAAGCCAGACTGAAAAGGGTTAAGCAGTGAGTGGGAGAAAAGAAAGGCAGTAAGGCGGTTGTAAACAATCTACTCAAGGAGTTTAGAGGCAAAAGGGAGGAGAGAGATGAGTTGGTGATTGGAGAGGGTGCTTGCATCAAGGGTAGGTTTTTTAAGAATAGGGGAGACAAGTGCATACTTAAAGGCAAAGGGGGCAGTGCCTGATAAGAGTAAGAGATTGAGAAGGTCTGCAAGATAGGAACAGGCATGAGGAGAGAAGCAGCGGAGGACCCCAGGCTTTATCAAGATCCAGCTACATAGACAAAGAAACGTTCTTGACCTATCTGACGTCAAGTATACAGAAAAGTTATTGACCCATCTGTACCCAATTACTTTATTCCACAAGAACTATTTGAATGCTAGTTTATAAATTGTGTGAGCTCTGACTCTGAAGGCCAGAGAGCGTTCTGTATAGAAGCTTGGGACAGCACTGTCCATGCGTATGTAATTAGAGGTACTTATGTTTTTAATTATGGAATAAATAGCTCTTTGTGCTTTGGAACCACACAATCGGATTGGACTATCTTTTGCAACTTAGCACATGAAACAGAAGTGATAGCAACTCTAACCACACCTGAATTAGCCTCTGGGTCTCACTATATATATATATATATATATATATATATATATATATATATATATATATATACACACCTATAAACGTCTTCAAAGTAACATACAATTCCAGTAATCACATGTAGCCAATGCCCTCCATGAGGTATCACTATGATAATGCAGAATGTAAACAAAATATTGAGGAGGTACTCAGTGCAAACAAAACTATAAGCAGGCTGTGTTGACTAATGTTTCAATGCTATTCATATTAGAGATATGTGGTTAGGTTCTCCAGAACCAGAATTTTGTGGATCTGAACAGAACCAAAACCCATGGACCATGAGAATTTCTGTTGATTGGATGTTTGGGATCAGTATGAAAAACATCAGTATACTGACAGCGGGATCCCGGCCACCGGTATTGCGGCAGTGGAGCGAGAGTACTGACCATGCTGTGGGCACAGTGGCTCACTGTGCTCGCCACAGGTTATATTCTCCCTCTATGGGTGTCGTGGATACCCATAGAGGGAGAAAAGCCTGTGGCATCAGGATTTCAGTGGCGATATTTCACAGCTAGTTGAGATACCAGCATCGACATTGTGACATCCGGGATCCCACCTAGCGTTATTGTAACCGCTTCCCAGATGATCATATGCTACGGTTAGCAGCCACTTCCAGGTACTATTAAACTGGAGCTGCATCCCTCACACAGCAGCTTATGCCTCATCCTGATGTCACGAGGTTACTGCAGGAGGAACCACACACAAGGCTGGTGTGGAGAGATTTCACGCACCGGAATAGGGATGCCAGAGATCAGCACCAGAGAGGGATACACCACAGTTTTCTTAGCAGCTGGCCCAAGTGGTTGCATTGCCACGTAAAGTGTGGAGAGTACTTTCCGCATCCAGCCAGACTCAAAAGGGGGAATGTAATAGGGTGTGAGAATTAGAAAGTGAGATATTTTGTGAGAGTTCTCCTGTTTTTTAAAAGTAGCAATTATTTATATAGCAAAACCAGGTTGATTTTGCCATGTAACTGATTGCCACTTTAAAAAAACAGGAAAACTCTCTCAAAATCTCTCACTTTCTGATACACCCTATTACATTTCCCCCATAGTGCCTGTTTCTGGCAGTGCTGTCTCCCACCCAACTCAGTGTATGGACCAGCATGAGCTAGTACCCCCATCCTCCATTTCTGTTGCACATCATAGCTACCAAGAGCGAGCAGTCCCAGGTGTAGTGTTCTCTCCCTGGCAGTGCCCGGATGCATAGTAACAGTCCAGTATTATGTGTCAATATTATGGTCTCTCTTCATTATTTACAATGTAATCTAATTGAGTAAAGCTGGGAGTTGCAGTGCACCATGCCCTGCTTACACATTAGTCTGATACAGCTGCAAAGCAGCAAAGTATCTGGATATTAACCACTTAACTGGCATGGTCAGATTTCATGCAACTGCGTCATCCCACCATGTCTCTCCCCCGTTTTTGACGAGGAGATCCGTTCTGCAGATGTGCATAATATAATGTTTAAATATTTAAAAAAATACTTTTACAATGACTCAGTCGGCTGCCTTGTCCCAATTGCTGTAAACGGGATGGGGAGTGGTGGGGGTAGCATGACCCAACTGATCCTGCTCCTGATTGCTAAAATCCAGGGTGGGGGGTTGGGGTTTAAGAGTCAGCAGGGGCTGCACAGGGCACTGCAGCCTGGCAAAGTGCCATTTAACATAGAATAAATACAGGCAGCTGAAGTGGCATCCTATATTAATTTTATTTTATTGTTCTCAACTTGCAGAGAACAATTTAAAAAATTGCATGAGGAGCATTTTGTTATTCAGTGCATCCATCATCTAGCCCATAGTCAGAAAGGAACCCCCCAATACAGCCAGTTACTCCATGGGAAAATGCAAAAATTGCTTTGCCTGTACATAAATGACATTTCCATAAAACTTGTGTTTTCACTCAGAAATGAGCCAAACAATTCATATACAGGTTGAGTATCCCATATCCAAATATTCCAAAATACGTAATATTCCGAAATACGGAAATTTTTGAGTGAGAATGAGATAATGGAACCTTTGTTTTCTGGTGGCTCAATGTAGACAAACTTTTTTTAATACACAAAGGTATTAAAAATATTGGCCCTCATTCCGAGTTGTTCGCTCGTTACCGAGTTTCACTATATTGCGATTAGTCGCTTACTGCGCATGCGCAAGGTTCGCAGAGCGCATGCGCTTAGTTATTTTACTCAAAAGTTAGGTATTTTACTCACAGCATAACAAGGATTTTTCATCGTTCTGGTGATCGGAGTGTGATTGACAGGAAGTGGGTGTTTCTGGGCGGAAAGTAAACTGGCCATTTTATGGGAGTGTGAAAAAACGCTGGCGTTTCTGGGAAAAATGCGGGAGTGTCTGAAGAAACGGGGGAGTGTCTGGGCGAATGCTGGGTGTGTTTGTGACGTCAAACCAGGAACGAAACTGACTGAACTGATCGCAATGTAAGAGTAAGTCTGGAGCTACTCAGAAACTGCTAAGAAATTTTTATTCGCAAATCTGCTAATCTTTCGTTCGCAATTCTGCTATGCTAAGATACATTCCCAGAGGGCGGCGGCTTAGCGTGTGCAATGCTGCTAAAAGCAGCTAGCGAGCGAACAACTCGGAATGAGGGCCATTGTATTAAATGACCTTAAGGCTGTGTGTATAAGGGGGGTCAATCCGAGTTGATCGCTCGCTAGCTAGTTTTAGCAGCCGTGCAAACTCTATGCCGCTGCCCACTGGGGAGTGTATTTTAGCTTAGCAGAAGTACGAACGCATGTGCAGCCGAGCTCTGCAAAAACAGTTTGTGCAGTTTCTGAGTAGCTCTGAACCTACTCAGCGCTTGCAATCACTTCAGCCTATTCGTGTCCGGATTTGACGTCACACACTCGCACAGCGAACGCCCAGCCACGCCTGCATTTTTTCAGACATGCCTGCGTTTTTGCAAATACTCCCTGAAAACGGTCAGTTGACACCCAGAAACGCCCCCTTCCTGTCAATCTTCTTGTGGCCGTCAGTGCGACTGAAAACTTCGCTACAACCTGTGCACAACCACAACAGGCTTTGTACCCGTACGACGCACGTGCGCAATGCGGCCCATACGCATGCGCATAAATACTGATTTTTAGCCTGATCGCTGCCTTGCGAACAACGGCAGCGAGAGACCAACTCGGAATGACCCCCAAGGTGTATATGAAACATAAATGAATTGTGTGATTGTACACACACATGTTTAATGCACAAAGTTATTAAAATTTTAGCTAAAATTACCTTCAGGCTGTGTGTATAAGGTGTATATGAAACATAAACGCATTCTGGCCCTCATTCCGAGTTGTTCGCTCGCAAGCTACTTTTAGCAGCTTTGCACACGCTAAGCCGCCGCCTACTGGGAGTGAATCTTAGCATATCAAAATTGCGAACGAAAGATTCGCAATATTGCGAAAACACTTCTCTGTGCAGTTTCTGAGTAGCTCGAGACTTACTCTGCCAGTGCGATCAGTTCAGTCAGTTTCGTTCATGGTTTGACGTCACAAACACACCCAGCGTTCGCCCAGACACTCCTCCGTTTCTCCAGCCACTCCCGCGTTTTTCCCAGAAACGGTAGCGTTTTTTCACACACTCCCATAAAACGGCCAGTTTCCGCCCAGAAACACCCACTTCCTGTCAATCACATTACGATCACCAGAACGAAGAAAAAACCTCATAATGCCGTGAGTAAAATACCAATCTTCGTAGCAAATTTACTTGGTGCAGTCGCAGTGCGAACATTGCGCATGCGCAATTAGCGGAAAATCGCTGCGATGCGAAGAAAATTACCGAGCGAACAACTCGGAATGACCACCTCTGTGCTTAGACTTAGGTCCCATCGCCATGATATCTCATTATGGTATGCAATTAATCCAAAATACGGAAAATTACGATATCCAAAATACCCGTATTTGCCGGCGTATAAGACGACTGGGCGTATAAGACGACCCCCAACATTTCCACTCAAAATATAGAGTTTGTTATATACTCGCCGTATAAGACTACCTCCTTCCACACACCAAATAAAACGTAAAAGAACATAAGATTTGTGACATACTGTATATTATGACCTGATAAGAGATTTGGATAGGGAGTATTTATCAAGGTATGCATAAGAAGGGGGGAGGGGGCGAGGAGAAAGTTGTAAAATGTATAAAAGTATACCCCTGTGTGCATTTATTGTCACCGGTTTCACATGAGTGCCATTAGTATTAGTATTAGTGTCATTACAGTACCTGTCATTGTCACCATTGTACGGCCACAACGCGACTGCAGCGCCTCCGGCCAGTCCCTGCATCTCCCTGTAATTGGCACTAGTGACCCGCCGCGGCCGCACTGGATATCGCGCGATACTGGATGGTGAGTAGAATGAGGTGGGCGGGCATCGGGAGGCCACTATGGGCACCGGGCGAGTATCAGAAGGCCACTATGGCAGCTATGTCTATCCCAACTGAAGTGCACCCGGCGTATAAGACGACCCCCCCACTTGGAGGCATGTTTTTCAGGGCAAAAAAGTAGTCTTATACGCCAGCAAATACTGTACTTCTGGTCCCAAGCATTTTGGATAAGGGAGACTCAACCTGTATTATCTTTCTTGTCCTTACTTGAACTAGACAGAGTTGTTTCTCCTTTATTTTTCTAAAGCCGTTTTTATTTTTCTCCTATTACCAGGCTTTTATGGAAGGGCTTGTGTGTCTTTAATGTCCCATATAAAGATTCACAGGTGCTTTAATGAACCTTTCGCAGCCTGGTAATAGGAGAAAAATTATAACTGCTTTACAAATGTGATCACCTTTTAAGCTTTTGGAATTTGTTGGAAATTTATAGAGAAACTCATTATCAAGTGTCAAACTTGGTGCCATAAGAAAGTGTCATAATTGAGTAGCTGTAGTAGGCAGAATAGTACTTATCTATTTGTATTTATGTCATGGCCAGTGCCGTAACTAGCCATTTTGGCGCTGTGTACAAGAAACAGCATCAGCCCCCCCCCCCCACACCACCAAATATAAAACAGGACCAATGCGCGCCATAGGAGGATGCCAAAATTATAGGGGCATGGCTTCATGGGGAAGGGGTGTGGCCACGTAGCTCCCTTTTACGGCAGGTAGAATCCCTTTTTACACATTAGGCAGGCAGAGTCCCCCATTTGACACCTTATGGCAGGCAGAGTCCCCCTTTTACACAGTACGGCAGGCAGAGTACCCCTTTTACACATAAAGCGGCAGAGTCCCTCTTTTTTACACATCAGGCAGCAGAGTCCTCCTTCGTGACATATTACAGAGAGCGAGAGAGAGTGAGTGTGTGAGTGTGTGTGTGTGTGTGTGTGTGTGTGTGTGTGTGTGTGTTTCTCACACCTGTTCAGGCGATACGGCATCCAGGACTACCAGGCGCAGTACAATCACTCCCAGTCCCTCTCCACAGTTGACGTGGCGGCGGGGCTCACAGGCGGCATCACTACACGCAGCGGCTGCTCCTGTATGGGTGCATGCTGCTGATGGACCGCTCACTCTCCATATCAACGGCGACGGCAGCTGCGGTGGGACTAACAGGCGGCATCACTAAGCGCAGCAGCTGCTCCTGTATGGGTGCACACTGCTGAAGGACCGCTCACTCTCCATATCATCGGCGGTGGCGGCGGGGCTCTCAGGCGGCATCACTACACGCAGCAGCTGCTCGTGTACGGGTGCATGCTGCTGAAGAACCGCTCCCACTCACTCTCCAGGGCTCACAGGCGGAATTACAGCACAACCGGCTGTGTGGCCACCACTCCACTTCCCTTACACAGGCAGCGGCTGGCGACAGGCATCGGCGTACAGCAGAAATTTCAATACTCCCTCACTGAATACATGGCCATACAAGGGGATGTGCTGCCAGATGGTGCGCCTCCACTGCAGTTGCGCTGTGGGCAAGGCACCATCGGCACACATCTAGTTACGGCTCTGGTCATGGCTATATGATATGACATCCAGAGGCAGAACTCTGGGAGGCAACGGAGTCATCTGCCGCCGGGCTCCTGCTCTGAAGGGGGGCACCTCTCCTCCCATTCTGTGACACCATTGAATTAAGTTAATTGATAGCTGTCGCTGTCTTTTCAGTGGCCGACTTCCTCACTGGTCCCTGCACCTTACCAATCACACCCTCTTTATTATACTGAATATACACGTTTTACAAGTTTCACACCCAGGATTAGAAACCACAACCTATTACACTGGAAGCAGACACCTTACTGATGAAGCTGTTTGCTCCTGTATAGAAAATATGAGAATTTTAACTATATGAAGATACTCCTCTGACAATTCCATGTTACTTCATATACCGTATATACTCGAGTATAAGCCGACTTTTTCAGCACCTTTTTTGTGCTGAAAAAGCCACTTCGGCTTATACTCGAGTCAGTTGTAGGAGGGACACGGAGGGCACATCGAGCGGCTCTCCTGTGTCCCTCCAGCGTCTCCGGCGGCACTTCCTTTAACACACACACGCCGCTGACGCCGGAGACGAAGGAGGGACACAGGAAAGCCGCGTGCTGTGCCTTCCGTGTCCCTCCTTCAGAAGACAGCGCGGGAGCGACGGGACAGCGCGGGAGCGACGGGACAGCGCGGGAGCGACGGAGGGTAAGTACCAAACTAGCACTGTGGGGCACATCTGGCAGCATGAGGGCACATCTGGCAGCATGAGGGCACATCTGACAGCATGAGGGCACATCTGGCAGCATGAGGGCACATCTGGCAGCATGAGGGCATATCTGGCACTGAGGGGAATATCTGGCACTGTGGGGCATATCTGGCACTGTGGGGCATATCTGGCAGCATGAGGGCATATCTGGCACTGTGGGGTATATCTGGCAGCATGAGGGCATATCTGGCACTGTGGGGCATATCTGGCAGCATGAGGGCATATCTGGCACTGTGGGGCATATATGGCAGCATGAGGGCATATCTGGCACTGTGAGGGCATATCTGGCATTGTGGGGCATATCTGGCAGCATTAGGGCATATCTGGCACTGTGGGGCATATCTGGCACTGTAGGTCATATCTGGCACTGTGGGGCATATCTGGCAGTATGAGGGCATATCTGGCACTGAGGGCTGTGTACGTCTAGAGCTGCATTTCCCACCCTAGGTTTATACTCGAGTCAATAAGTTTTCCCAGGTTTTTGTGGTAAAATTAGGTGCCTCGGCTTATATTCGGGTCGACTTATACTCGAGTATATACGGTAGTTAGAATTCTCATGCTTCCACTACAGAAGCAAATAACTCCATCAGTAAAGTGTCTGCTGTCAGTGTAACAGGTGAGTTTGGTCTCCCCATGGGTTCTAATCCTGGATATGACTGCTAAGAAATGTGTGATTTAAAATAAAAGACAATCAAATGTATTAATACAGTATATCTATTTTTTTTCAGAACACTCCATACACACACACACACATATATACACACGCACACATACATACATATATTTATCTTAATATAGGAAATAGGGGGGCACCAATATTTATCTTGCCTCCGGGCAACTGTGACGAACTTACGCCACTGATGACATCCCACGAGCAGGGCCTTCTTCCATCTTTTTCTTACTTTAATAGTCTTCGACTGCACCAAATCCCGTGGTTTTCTGACACCCTGATACTTATGTCAGTGTTGTCTGCTGCTGTAGCTATGTTTATTTACCCTGTACTTGTCCTATATTGTCTTTAACTGTATGTCACTGTTTTGATTGTTTAAGTACTCTGTAATTGGGTGCTGATCTCTTGTGGTGCCATATAAAGTATTATAATAATAATAATAATAATAATAATAAGATATGTCCATTTCACAAGTACAATAGCACAAGCAGTTATAAAGCTGTGAATAGTTTTACTATGTGACTGCTGTTAATATAAGACTGCTATACCTGGTGTCAAACTCTGCAGTCATAACTTGCTTATTTGTAATGTGGCCCTTGCTGCCAAAAGTTCTTTTGTAGTTTGAGAACAGATAAAGTAGCGAACAGATATTGGAGGAAGTAGTTGGATAAATGCAGGCGTTTCCGGGGGGCGTACATAAATTAGCAGTTGCAATCTTACTTGCTTCTGGAGAGCCGTCTGCATCCCAGGAGAGCAACTCAGCCTGTGTTTCTTCATAGGCACTCAGACTCTGTGACATGACCCAATATGCGATGATGGTACCAATGTATCAGCAGTTGTACGCCATTGGAAAGAAATTATGCGATAGCAGTGGGCGTTAAACACGAAAAGAGGGTCTGAAAAACACTAAGTGATGGAGGTGTTTGGCTTTAGCACCCAACAGTTGCCATTCAACTGTGCAAAATTTCAACCCTCTGAGTTAATATCTTCTGTTTTGGCAAGTACCTCAAAGTTTTGATTTTTTTTTAAAAATTGTGAAAATTAAGTGTTTGGTCTCCCAATGTATGAATACAAATCGCCATGAACCAAGACTCATTTGTGATTGGTGTGAAGAGGTCATTGAAAATAGAAAAATTTGTAAAAATCTGATAAGTATCCTTTTCACTGCCAGCTCCATACATTGGGCCTAATTCAGAACTGATCGCAACAGCAAACTTTTTCTCTAATGGGCAAAACCATGTGCAGTGCAGGTGGGGCAGATATAACATGTACAGAGAGAGTTAGATTTGGGTGGGGTGTGTTCAAACTGAAATCTAAATTACAGTGTAAAAATAAAGCAGCCAGTATTTACCCTGCACAGAAACAATATAACCCACCCAAATCTAACTCTCTCTGCACATGTTATATCTGCCCCACCTGCAGTGCACATGGTTTTGCCAATTAGAGAAAGATCTTGCTGCTGCGATCAGTTCTGAATTAGGCTCATTGTCTCTTTCATCTGTTAACATATCCAACAAATGTTGTCAGGCACTGCAAAATAAGCATTGTTGGCCACAACGTTATCGATGACATTCTACTTTGTAGTATATGGGAGTCACTAATGCTGTCCATGGTATATAAGGAACACTAATGCTGTCCATGGTATATAGGGATCACTAATGGTGTCCATGGCATATAGGGGTCACTAACGCTCTCTGTAGTATATGGGTGTCACTAATGCTGTCCGTGGTATATGGGGGTCTATAATACTGTCCATGATATATAGGGATCACAGATGCTGTCTGCAGTATATGGGGGCCACTGATGCTGTCTGTAATATATGGGGTCACTAATGCTGTTCATCGTATATAGGGGTCATAATGCTATCTGTAGCATATGGGGGTCACTGCTGCTGTCTGTAGTATATGGGGGTAACGGATTCTGTCCATAGTATATGTGGGTCAATAATGCTGTCTGTAGTATATGGGGGTCACTAATGCTTTCCATAGTATATAGGGGACACTAATGCTGTCTGTAGCATATGGGGGTCACAGATGCTATCTGTAATATATGGATCACTGACTCACCATCGGACGGCTAGCAACAACCATGGGGATGCACAAGTCACCTGTAGTAGAGGCCACATAATCTCTGCCGAACTACGTAGATCTTTGACCTCCCCTTCCCCCTTTTCCCCAAAAGGTATCGATACATGGCTTCATTTTCACAAATGGAGGCCATTGCCTCCACCTCCTGCCTGTCATGTTCTGGGTCCCTGTAATCATAGATTTGTGAGAGGGGGTTACTGGGTTGGATTGCCACAACAGACGAGGGGGTCAAATATGTGATCTCCTCATGTACTGCTAGTACCAGATGTTGACGAGACCTGACCAGAGGCAGGGATCCTAGCCCACCAAAAGATTTTCACCAGTGACCCCCTCCAATGGGGATTTGGGTTTCCCTGGACAGGTACTAGCTGAGGAGTCAGAGGATAAATAACAAATAATAGTCTGTGGAATATAAATAAGTCTTTGATAAACTAAGAACTAGAAGAAACTTGAAGAAACAATTGATGGTGACTGATAGTACTTGATATCTGAAGTAACAATCTATGTTACCAATGTAACCAATGGCACTCGGTACTTGAGACACTAAAGAACTAGAAGACACTTGAAATAGCAATCGATGTTGGATCGATGTTAAATTACTCTGGTGAACGAGTGGAGCCTGGAACCTGGAGCAGCAACACACAGCAGCATGCACTGAAGAAAGAAGTTGTTCAGGCCCCTTCCTGTTCCCAGAATCCCACTTATATACCCTGAGAAAGTCTGCTATTGGTGAGAGTAATCAGCTAAGCAATTCCAGGGTTCCCATTGGACATTATTGCGATCAGCTGACTCTGTAACATGGCTGCCCAGAGTCCTGTATACTCCATGCATTGCATTCCACTATAGAGTACTCTGAGACAGAACAGCAGCATGTATCGCGACCACCGACGCCGTAGCTGACGTATGACTGCACCCCTGACCTGTGGAAGCCGGCATCGCAGTGAGTAACGGCTGGCTGTAGCCCGGACCCTGACACTGCCCCTAAATGTCATCAGTCTGTCAATCACTAACTGCTTCCGACATTGCAGGACCCGTTCCGCAGACACAGAATGGGTCCTGTGCATGCGCAAAGTACCGATAATTGGTATTTTGCACATCCCGATGCAGATCCTTTGGGATCTGAGTTACCCGCAATGTGAATTGGGGATACTGTGTTGCATAATGTGTACTGACAGGCTTACAATGTCACATCATATGAACTAGGGCACTACTATGGGGCCTAACATTAACTACTGCTACGGAGAGGTGTCTTTCTAGAAGCATTGGGACAGGAGCCCTTCAAAATGCTATGGGGCCCATAAACTTCTGGCTACGTCTCTGCGCCTCTGCACTACTAAGTTTTCAATTAGCTTAATTGGGCCAATAATTACATGTCATTATTGTGATGAAATTCTGCAAAGTGCAGAATAATGGGTTACAAGATGTGGGAAATGTACTCTATATGGACAGTGTTATTTTTCAGCAGGAACTAGCAAAAAGTTCCTGAACCTCTCATTAAATATGACATAATCATGAACTGGGTTCCTGAACCTGTCCTGGGCCAAAATATATTTTCCATGAGATAAGTTTATTTTTAAGTCCATTTTGAGTGCCTTATTTTCTAAAAACTATCTATCTATCTATCTATCTATCTAAACACTCACTATATACAACACACACACATATAATGATCAGGAGACACAATTTTTGTAATAGCGCCACCCCCAGATCCATAGTTCCTTTAGCTATTTTTTCAGAAAAAATAGTACTGTATATGGGGATGTTGTAATGGATGGGGTATGTGTCTTAAACAGGATGCGGTCAAAATACAGACATTCGGGATCCCCACAGTCAGAAAACAGATAGAAGGTGATCTTGACAGTCAGTTAGTACAGTACAAGAGTTGGGGTTTTGTAAAAGTACTAGGGGGATGCAGTGAAGGAACTGTGGGAGGCAGTGAGGTCGGCCGGGACCCACGGGAGTGCATAGCGCTGGCCGCGGCACCCTGCAGGCTGCAGCCCTGCCAACTTGCTACCCTGGCGCGGCGGCAGCAGCAACAGGGGAATCGGGCAGCGGTGCCCGCGGCACACTAAACAGCGGGGAGCGGTTTGGGCAGCATTACTCCCCATGACACCCAGTGCATGAAATCCCTGGCAACGAGCTTGACACCCAGCACATGAAACCTCTGGCAACGAGCATAACACCCATCGCATGAAACCCCTGGCAACGAGCATGACACCCTGAGCATGAAAACCCCTGGCACCGTGCATAGAACCAAGATCATGAAACCCTTGGCAATGATCAGGTAATTTAAAAGTAATTTAGAAGCCTTACAGTAGGGCTTAATGTGTAGTGGGCATTGCGGTGTGTGGCATAATATATAACGGGCATTGCGGTGTGTGGCATAATGTGTCACAGGCATGATAGTGTGTGGTATACTGTATCACGGGCATTGTATGTGGTATAATAACTCAGGGGCATTGTTGTGTGTAGCATAATGTATAATGGGCATTGTAATGCATGGCGTAATGTGTCACAGACATTACAGTATGTGTCATAATGTGTCACAGGCATTATGGTGTGTGGTATAATGTCTCAGGGACACTGCAGTGTGTGGCATAATTTATAACGGGCATTGCGGTGTGGCATAATGTGTCACAGGCATTACGGTGTGTGGTATAATGTCTAAGGGCCATTGCAGTGTGTGGCATAATGTGTAAGGGGCATTACTATAAGGAGAAATAATGACAAATAATGTAAGGGGCATAAATCAGAATTAATATTTTTTCCTGTGGTCGCCAATGTCTTGGCGTGCAGGTTGCAAAACTGGGGTATAAGGTATTCTTTTCCTACAACACAATGCCACTTTCAGTGAAACCACACCCATTGTAATGAAGCCACATCCCTTTTTTGGCGCACGCGCCTTTGGCATGCGCAAATTCTTCACTTTGCTAGTGCCAATTATGGCGGGGGCGCCAGAGAATTTTTTTGCTTGGGGGAGAAAAATTTCTAGTTATGCCACTGGTCATATTCATGTGTTTTTTGGGGGGAGGAGTGACATATTAATATGTGCTGAGGGGTAATGTCATATTGTGTTCTTTTTGGGGGGTGGGTGGGTTGTATTATATTTGTTTTTGGGGGGTAGTGTCATATTAATGTGTGCTTGGGAGTTGCATATTAACGGGGGGGGGATAAAGTGTCATATTTTGGGGGGAGAAGTGACACATCAACATGTGCTTGAGGGGTAATGTCATATTAATGTGTTTTGGGGGGGTAGTGTCACTGTCATGTTATTGTGTACTGGAAAGGGGGGTAGTGTTATATTAATATAAGCTGGGGGTAATGTCACATTAATGTGTGTTTTTTTGGGGGGTGGGTTGTAGTATATTTGTTTTGCGGGGGTAGTGTCTTATCAATGTATGCTGGGGAGTTGCATATTAACAGTATGTGCTGGGGGGGAGTTGCTTATCAACAGTGCGTACTGCATGCTTGGTTTTCTGCTTTGAAACCCCAGCGGTGTGAGGGGAAAAAAGGAAATACTCACCTGCTCCACTGTCATCTGTTCCCAGCTGCTGCATCCTCCAACCAGAGGCGTCACTGGGTGTGGTAAGTATACCTACCTTCTCCTGTCAGGATTCTGAACATCGGGATGCCGCAGTCAGTATTCTGATTGCCTGTATCCTGATGCCGGCAAATCAGACCAAACCCAGCTCCTCATCTATGACAGGAGGTGGGTGCTTGCAGGTGAATGTCACACTGCAGCACCTGGCTCCTGTCACTGCAGAGGAACTAGCATTATGGTGTCACCCCATCAGAGAGTGACACCTGGGAGTGGGCTGAACCCCCAGCCAGAGTTCACTAGGGTTGGTGTCACCCGGTATGGTAACTCATGATGTCACCCCCATGGACCTCCTTCCTTATCACACACACACGGAACCCTTAGTAATGTTTTTGTACTAGTTTTAGAGCATTTGTGTATGATATTGTGAGTCCAGGACTGCCAGGGAGCTTCAGGGGAGTTCAAGAGAAATCGCATGTGATGATCACATGCGATTCATCTTTCTAAAGTATGGCCACCATCAGGTATGCACATTCATGCGGAAGTCTGTTTCATTACAAAAAAATGCATTTGCAGACTTGCACTTACAGATGTGTCCTCTAACAGTCTTCTTGCCGTAGCCTCCTGCAGCTAACAAAGGGCCTAATTCAGACCTGATCGCAACAGCAATTTTTTTCTTTAACGGGCAAAACTATGTGCAGTGCATGTGGGGCAGATATAACATGTGCAGAGACAGTTAGATTTGGGTAGGGTGTGTTCAAACTGAAACCTAAATTGTAGTGTAAAAATAAAGCAGCCAGTATTTACCCTGCACAGAAACAATATAACCCACCCAAATCTCTCTGCACATGTTATATCTGCCCCACCTGCAGTGCACCATGTGGTTTTGCCCATTAGAGAAAGATTTTCCTTTTGCGATCAGGTCTGAATTAGGCCCAAAATCCATTGATACGCTAATAGTCACAGGTGTGTGTATATATGCACGCACTCGCTAGCGGCCTGAACATTACTTCAATAACTATGGGTATCAGGAGCATTGCTAACCCCCAGTGGTGCAAGTAGAAAAAAATGTCTTAGTGGTACTGTGCGCGCGTGCCATAGGCGCGTGCTGAAAAAATGGGTATGTCCATGTGACACAAAGGGGCGAGGTCAGTGAAAATGTGCTTGTCTACATGGGTGGTCTTCAGTATGCCGACTGTCGGGATCCTGGCGCACAGTATACCGGCGCCGGAATCCCGACAGCCGGCATACCAACACTTTTTCTCCCTCGTGGGGGTCCACGACCCCCCTGGAGGGAGAATAAAATAGCATGGCGCGCATAGCGCGCCACCGTGCCCACAGTGTGGCGAGCGCAGCAAGCCCGCAAGGGGCTCATTTGCACTCGCCACACTGTCGGTATGCCGGCGGTCGGGCTCCCGGCGCCGGTATGCTGGTCGCCGGGAGCCCGGCCGCCGGCATACCATACTACACCCGTCTACATGACACGCCGCCATTTCTCGTCACTCTGGGAACATTAATTTACATTCCATATGCATCTTACCTTTATGGTGGTTTCTCTGAAGAATGGGGACCCTCTGAAGAAATGTATCCTCCCTGGTCAGACATTGTCTTTAGGAAATCATATGGTCTGTAAGATGCCTGTTTGTGTAGGAATATAACTAAAGTCATAGTCATACAACAGAGGTTCAGCCAGATTCATGCCAGCTGTGTCCCCTTCTACACCCTGTGTCTCTCAGCTACACCATTATCTTCCCCCCTGCGTCTCCTAACAACACCATCATCTCCCCCCTGCATTTCTCAGCCACATCGTCTTCTCCACCGATACTCTCAGCCACACCATTATCTCCCCCCAGCGTCTCTCAGCCTTCATTCCTCAACTCCTTCATTCTGTGTCTCTCAGCCTGCATTCCTCCCTCCTTCATTTTGTGTCTCTGAGCCTGTGTTCCTCCCCTCCTTCATTCTGTGTCTGAGCCTGCGTTCCCCCTCCTTCATTCTGTGTCTCTCAGCCTTCATTCCCCCACTCCTTCATTCTGTGTGTCTCTCAGTCTGCGTCCCCCATCTTCATTCTGTCTCTCAGCTTGCGTCCCCCCCTCTTCATTCTGTTTCTCTCAGCCTGCGTCCGTTCCCCCCTTCATTCTATCTCTCAGCCTGCGTGTCCCCCCCTTCATTCTGTCATTCTGTCTCTCAGCCTGCATCCCCCCTCCCTTTATTCTGACTCTCAGACTGCGCCCCCCCTTCATTCTGTCTCTCAGACTGCGTCCATCCCCCCTTCATTCTGTCTCTTAGCATGCATTCCCCCACTTCATTCTGTCTCTCAGCCTGCATTCCCCCCACTCTTCATTCAGTCTCTCAGCCTGCATCCCCCCTTCATTCAGTCTCTCAGCCTGCACCCCCCCCCCCTTCATTCTGTCTCTCAGCCTGCATTGCCAGCCCACCCCCTTATTCTGTCTCTCAGCCTGCGTCTCCCCCCCTTCATTCTGTCTCTCAGCCTGCTTGTGTGTCCCCCCCCCCCCTTCATTCTTTCTGTCTCTCTCAGCCTGCGTCTCCCCACTTTATTTTGTCTCTCAGACTGCGTCCGTCCCCCCTGCATTCTGTCTCTCAGCCTGCATTCCCTCCCCCCTTCATTCAGTCTCTCAGCCTGCATCCCCCCCTTCATTCCATCTCTCAGCCTGCATCCCCCCCTTCATTCCATCTCTCAGCCTGCATTACCACCCCACCCCCTTATTCTCAGCATCCCCCCCCCCTTCATTCTTTCTATCAGACTGTGACCACCCCTTCATTCTGTCTCTCAGCCTCATTCTCCCCCCACCCCTTCATTCTGTCTCTCAGCCTGCATTCTCCCCCACCCCTTCATTCTGTCTCTCAGCCTGCATTTCCCCCCCCCCACCCCTTCATTCTGTCTCTCAGCCTGCATTCTACCCCCCCACCCCTTCATTCTGTCTCTCAGCCTGCATTCTCCCCCCACCCCTTCATTCTGTCTCAGCCTGCATTCCCCCCCCCCCCCCCCTTCTCTGCCTGCATTAATCCCACTCCTTACCTCTATCTCTCCCACTTTCCCTCCATTCCAGGCACCGGCAGAGGGAAAGCAGGGTAGCATGCAGCAGGAGGAACCAGCGGCTCTTCCTTCCTGCTATGATGCTGCGCTCCCAGCACACAGCGCTGAAGCAGGAAGAGATGTTGCTTTTGGCTGTGTGGCCATCGGACAAACCCGGCCGCGGTGGTGATGTGCAGGCGTGTACAGTCGGCAGGGGGTGCGGCCGTGATTGCGCCGCCGCGGACGTGTCCCAGGTCAGTAAATGTGATGGGGGTGCGGGTGTGAGTGCGCTGTGCTGCTCTATTTGGTGTCACCCCATGGAAGTGTCGAAGTCAAAAAAATATTACATAAAGAGAACATACAAACTACACACATTTAAGTCGCTATACTTGCAAATACGCGCAGCGAGCACAGCCATATATGGTAACACACGCATTTACACGGACATGCCACAGAGATGGATTCAACACTTATTTCATACAGTACATAATTATAATAATATCAAGCGCCAGGCATCATGATGATTTAAAATTATCTAATGAATTAATGTCATGAATGTGTATTATTTGAACGAAGCAAGATAGACCTGTATATTTACTATTAAAACAACCAGCTTAATGTGTAGATTGATTTGATACTTGTTATGAAGTTGTGGGACATTGCAGCGAATAGTTATGATTACATGTATAAAAGCTAAAATCACTTTTGTTAGAACAATGGATGTTACAGTGGACAGGAAACTCAGGCCAGCCCTTTGGATGTCTTCAAGGCTGAACCTGATCAGCATATACAAAGAGAATAGTGACTCATCATGAACCCCTCCCCCAGAAACTAGTTAACACATTTTGCTGGTCACACAGGAAGGTAGTTTTTGTTTTGGTCTGAGAGTGGCTGTAAGGTCTGAGACGATGATGGAGGTCTTGCATGATTTTACAGAGAGAGAGAGAGAGTCATATGGAGGGACAAATTTATATGAGAAAGATATGGTAATTGTATCGCTGGCATGTAACTGAAACTGTATGAAACTGTATGTAATTGTATGTAATTGTATGTTTTAACTGCTTACTGTGTGAGTGTAACCATGTAACTATAGGTATACTGTACTTTGTAATATATATTGAATCCATATCCTTTTAATAACAAATATATACATCAATGAGCTTTGGAACTCAGATAATGTGTGGGTGTATTGTTTTCTCTTATGGGATTCAGTGTTTTGCGATGTACAGCACACTTTTATCGTATATGGTAATAAGAGGTGCAGGCATTTACAATATATATTAGAGCGGGCATTTTAAATATTTGTGAGAAATCAATTTGGCATTCTTAGAAGGGTGACACCCGGGTGCGGGACGCACCCCCTGCACCCCCCTCATGACGCCACTGCCCCCAGCCCTCTAACGTCACTGCCCCTGACCATCGGACCAGCTCCTGCATGAACAAAGAAGCCGGCCAGAGAAGGTAAGTGTAGTGTGTGTAGGAAGAGAGGTGTATTCTAGCGACAATGTAGTGTATGGGGTGCACTGTAGCAGTGGTAGTGTAGTTTTGTGCAGGGACGGGGGTGCAGGGTGGCGGCTGTAGTGTAATGTGTGGGAGAGGGGCGCAGGGTAGCAGCGGTAGTATAATAAAGGGTATGCAGGGCTACGGCGATAGTGTAGTGTGTGGGGAGGTGGGTTCAGGATAGCCTCTGCAATGTAGTGTGCGTGGAGAGGGTACAGGTGTAGTATGTACCTGTCCTGTGCCCGGCCTGTACTTGGAAAATCTCTCTGCTATGCTGGAGAAGAAGAGAACTGGAGGAGAGGCAGCACTGTGGAAGGTGGGTAGTTAAGACTAATTAAGCTAATTGGAAAATTCCAAGGGGAGTGCTGCATCAGTTTAGAGCAGGCATTCCCAACCACGGTCCTCAAGGCACGCCAACAGTGCAGGTTTTAGTGATATCCAGCCTTCAGCACATATGACTTAATTAGTAGCTCAGTTATTTTGATTTAACCATCTGTGCTGCACCCTGGATATCACTAAAACCTGCACTGTTGGTGTGCCTTGAGGACCGTGGTTGGGAATGCCTGGTTTAGAGCAATTACGACCATTTTTCCTAAAGATATGGAATTTAGGAAAAACTGGTAGTGCTCTGGGACTGTGGGATAACAAAAAACTCCTGCTGCTCAAAAATGAAAAAACCCTGCACCCAGCTGAATAGCAAAAATCTTGTACCTGCTGGAAAAACCCTATAGATTTTTGCTATTCTTGCACCTAATTGAACATGTCCCTAAGGGGTCCATTTATCATTGATGTAATATTGAATGCGGCAGCTGGCAGCAGTGGAGGGATCGCAGCAGGTATCGTAGAATACCTGCTTTACACTCACAACCAGGAGCTTCACTCATGTGCTTACAGGGCCGGTGCAAGGTTTCTTGGCACCTTAGGCAAAATGTCTGCCTACTGCCCCCCAACATCATCAGTTACTCACTTTCCCAGTCACTAAGGTGAAAGTTCATAGGTGGCATCTTATACATTTCCCAGCCGTCTGACTGCATTATCTCTCAAAGATATCGGGAATTATTTGATAGCTACACTCAGTGGCAACCCCTTCCCACATCCGGACACCCTACCCAGCTGCCTATCTGTTTCTATTTCATTCATCTCTCATACATTCATACATACATATCCATACACTGCCTCTCTCATACATACACTGCCTCTCTCATACATACATACATACATACATACATACATACATACATACATACACTGCCTCTCTCATACATACATACATACATACATACATACATACACTGCCTCTCTCATACATACATACATACATACATACATACACTGCCTCTCTCATACATACATACATACATACATACATACACACACTGCCTCCCTCATACATATATACATACACTGCCTCTCTCATACATACACTGCCTCTCTCATACATACATACATACATACATACATACATACACTGCCTCCCTCATACATATATACATACACTGCCTCTCTCATACATACATACATACATACATACATACATACACTGCCTCCCTCATACATACATATATACATACACTGCCTCTCTCATACATACACTGCCTCTCTCATACATACATACATGCATACATACATACATACATACATACACTGCCTCTCTCATACATACATACATACATACATACATACATACATACATACATGCATACATGCATACACTGCCTCTCTCATACATACATACATACATACATACATACACTGCCTCTCTCATACATACATACATACATACATACATACATACATACACTGCATCTCTCATACATACACTGCCTCTCTCATACATACACTGCCTCTCTCATACATACATACATACATACATACATACATACACTGCCTCTTTCATACATATACTGCCTCTCTCATACATACATACATACATACATACATACATACATACACTGCCTCCATACATACACACAGGGTTGATATCGGGTGACCGGCGGTTGGGAGACCACCGGTCACCATGCTGAAGCCGGGATCCCGTCTGTCAGGTGGCCGGCAGGGGGGGGGATCACCCGTACACTGCCTCCATGCATATATAAACATACACTGCCTCTATACATCCATCCATATATTCATATATACATCCAAACACTGCCTACATAGATACATACATACATACATACATACATACACACACACACACACACACACACACATATATATACATCCATACACTGCCTCCATACATATATACAATACAGCCATACACTGCCTCCATACACATATACATTCATACATACACACATATATACAGCCATACACTACCTTCATACATCCATACACTACCTCCATACATACACACATATATACAATACAGCGATACACTGCCTCCATACATACACACACATACACACACATATATACATCCATACACTGCCTCCATACATATATACAATACATCCATACACTGCCTCCATACACATATACATTTATACATACACACATATATACAGCCATACACTACCTTCATACATCCATACACTACCTTCATACATACACACATATATACAATACAGCGATACACTGCCTCCATACGTACATACATATATACATTCATACACACACTGCCTCCATACATACACACACACACACACACATATATACATCCATACACTGCCTCCATACATACACACATATATACACCCATACACTGCCTCCGTAGATACGTACGTATGTACGTACGTACATACATACACACATATATACATCAGTACACTGCCTCCATACGTACGTACATACATATATACATTCATACACGGCCTACGTACGTACACAGCCTCCATACATACATACATACATGCATACATACATACACTGCCTCCATATGTACATACATATATACATACATACATACACTGCCTCCATACATACATACACTGCCTCCATACATACACACATATATACACTGTCTCCATACATCTATATACACATAATGTCTCCATACATACTGTACATAAATCCAACCCCCCTTCCCCCTTCAGTGCACACTTTAGCAACTACCACTTCCCCGGGGTGTGACTCCAGGCAGCCACTACTCCGGGTGCCCCACCATCGCACAAAGGGGGCGACATCTTACCGCTGGCAAGGATAAGGTACTGTGCCCCGCTGCTGCCACCATCTTCCGGCTCACTGTGCCGCCTGGGTTAGCGCTTTTGCTAGCGGGGAGATACTGCTGCTGTTGCTGCCGGCGGCTCCATAGTGCACAGCAGCTGATGAGGGGCGGCCGGCTGCTGCTGGCGGGGAGGCACTGTTCCTGGTGCTGCAGTCGGCTCCGAGTGCATAGTGCGCTGCAGATAGCGCGAGGTGGGCGGCTGCTTCTGTCGGGGGGCGGGCGCCTGCTGCTGCCTGATGCCGCACTTGTCCTCAATCCCCTACGCCCCTCCGGAACCCACAGAACTATACTTAAAAAAAAAAAAACGGGTCCATGGGTTGCTGGGGAAAGTGGAGGCCGCTCACTCCTAGTTGTGCTGCAAAGTGCCGCCCTCCAGCGGCCGGCGCTCTAGGCAGCTGCCTAAAGCTGCCTAGTGGTAGCGCCGGCCCTGTGTGCTTATCCTAATGCCACTTATGCTATCATCTTTCCCCCACTGCCTACAATGGTTCTGCTGCCCCACTGCTTATTTGGGTACTGTGACTGGTAATGCCGCAATGTTTGTAAACCTTGCCATGTCCTACAATGATTTGTAATGTAAGTCACTTTTCAGAGGCGTAACTAGGGTAGGGTGAGTGGGGCACGTGCCCTGGGCACCTTGGCAGGCCCAGGAGAGGGGGGTGCCGCCGGCGGCCAGGGCATCATGCCCCACTTGCCCCCGTCATGCCGAAATGTATGGGGAAGAGAGCGCAGCGTCTCTTCCTCCCTTCACCCCCGCTGCCAGCACTAGCATTGCTGCATGTGTCCGGTCTTCGGTGGCGTTAGCCAATCAGAGCTTGCGAAGCGGCTCCTGATTGGCTGCCGGTCCGCGAGCTCTGATTGGCTAGCGAACCAGCACCACATAGCCGCCGCCGGAGACCTGGAGCGGTGAGGGGCAGGAGAGGCGCTGCACTGCGCTCTCCTCCCCTCACATAGCAGAGGGAAGCACCGCAGCGGTGAGTGACTGACGGCCCGGGTGGAGAGTCTTGTAACTGGCACTGTGGGGCATGTATCTGGCACTGTGGGGCATGTAACTGGCACTGTGGGGCATGTATCTGGCACTGTGGGGCATGTATCCGGCACTGTGGGGCATTGTATCTGGCACTGTGGGGCATGTAACTGGCACTGTGGAGCATGTAATTGGCACTGTGGGGCAATGTAACTGACACTGTGGGGCATTTTAAGTGGCCACACCCCTTTAGGTGCGTGGTCACACCCCTTCTAGTGTGTGGTCACGCCCATTTTTCCGCCACACGCGCAATCGGCGCGCGCACATACTTTTTTTGGTGTGTTTTTTTTTGGGGGGGGGGGGGTGGGGGGCGCCATTTTTCATCTTGCCCTGGGCTCCGAAAACCCTAGTTACGCCTCTGTCACTTTTTCTTTTTCTGTACATGCTATTCCTGTTTATTACCTTCGTAAGTTTGTGTGAACCTCTTGTTGATGATAATAATAAAGGATATTGAAGTATTTGTAGCAATTGACCAATGTTTTCAGGAGTTATATGGCCCTGGTAGCTGACGCGGTATCCGTTTGGATGGTCGACCATGTTATGGTCAACAGTCATTAGGTCGACCACTAAAATTATTTTGGGGAACTTTTCCATACTTTACGATCCACGTGGACTACGACCTTGACCGAAGCATGGCGAGCGAAGCGAGCCATGCGAGGGTACGCGGTGCACTAATTGGGGTTCCCCGTCACTTTACGCAGAAAACGACACCAAAAAAGTTTAAAAAACTCATGTCGACCTTTTCATGTGTCGACCTTTCATGTGTCGACCATCTTCATGTGTCGACCGTTTGTCCTTGTCGACCATGCCAATGTCGACCAATAGTGGTCGACCTAATGACTGTCGACCATAACATGGTCGACCATTCATACCGGAACCGCTGACGCCATCTTTAGATAGCACTAGCCATTGTAGCCTGTGGGCTACATTTCACAAAATTTACCAGGAGAGGGATTTGTAGGATCTGCTGCTCCCCTCTTCCTGCTACGAATCTGGCTGTTTTCAGTGGGTTGTTAATGAGAAGCTCTAACGTTTTGTCCTAGGCCAGTAGATATGGAGGGCATTAAAATACTCTGGTTACAGCTTGGTATCAGTCATTGGGATGCACTGTATGTTGTGTAAAGGTCGCTAGCAGTGACGGATTTTACCTAGGGGTTGCAGGGCTGCAGCACGCCCAGTAAAATCTGCTTCTCCTGTCACCCACTGACTCTAATCCTCTCCCCGTCACCTGTCTCCTGTCATCCTCTCTTGCCCACTGACTCACCCACTCCCCTTCATCCTCTCACTCTTTTCACATTTAAACTATGAAACATTGTAAAGGGTAATTTCAAGACAGATGTGCATGCACCTTTGATCTATACGATTGCATGGCTTGTATGCTCCAGCGAACCAGATGCAGCTTGCCGCAGCTAGTCGCAAGCACAATGCGGGCGCTTGCGGGTAGGATGAGAGCGATCACATCTGTATTTATAGGAGGGTGCAAAATTTATAGTTTGCAGGAGGGCGCCGAACACCCTGGCACCGGCCCTGGCTACACATAGTACTATTATAGCATTTTTTTAGGAGGGGTTATGGCCACGCCCCCTTCCCCTCTCCTCAGTACCGAGGCCTGTGGATGCTCTCTGTGGCCCTGATCGCAGGTGCCTGATTGCTGGTGCAAATATACACTGATGATGACTATGGTGCCATCACTAGCTGCTTATGCATGGCTGATTGAGGATGGCTCACATTTCTATTAACATACATTTAAATATAGAAGCAAAGTCATAATGAAAGTGCAAATTAAGTTCCGTTAAATACAATCATCTTCCCCTTTAAAAAGTAAAATAGGAATCTTCTTTCCTTACGCAGACTGATTGCATATATTAAATGAACAATGTGGTCATAGAAGTCACAATAATAATAGTATCAATGTGAGGAATCAAGATGTACTCAGCCAATCAGAAGAGATTGACAATCTGCAGCATCAGTTTGTATTTTGCACCAAGTATTCACTATATTGTTAACAATGCGCGCTTCCACGAGTCATTAACGATGTATAATATCTTTCGTTTTCACCTTGAAATCTAAAGATATTGTACAAGACGGCATGTCCTAGATGTGGGAGCATGCCGTCACTGACAATATAGGAAACAATATCGTTCTGTGTGTATGAATGGGTATCCGGTCGATGGATCGGCAGACGCTTGATCGACAATGCGAACATCGACCACGCAACATAGACAACACCTACATCGACAGTGTTCGAACATCTACAAACACAAGATCGACATCACACTAACATCGACACACACTACATCGACAAACACCGAACATCGACAATACGTATACTCGGCAAACAATGCATCGACACAAAAATGATCGATCACGCACAACAGCGAAACAACGTCAGGTCGACCAACAAATCATCGACATGTCGTATGAATGATATTGCTTGCAGGGGGAAAACTTGCACAATGTCACATCTGATGTGCATTGGCAAGTGTGTACCCAGCCTGAAGCTAAGTACACTCTATACAATTATTGGCTTGATATGGCTATAATTGGGAGAACGTCCAAAGTTATTGTATAGTGTGTACAAACTATCGTTACAGCGTTTCGCCGATACTGTCGAAAAATCTTTCCCACACACACAAACGATCGATTTTCCGATCTGTCATCCCAAACCAAAAATCTCGGCCACAATTTCCCGATATCGAGCCCATATTTCCTATGTTTTCCTGTCACTATGTCATTCTCCTTGTGGGTGGACATAGCAAGTTGCTAACTTTAAAAAAAAAATCTTTTAGTGTGTAGCTCAGATATTGGTGCTACAATTTCCTGAAAAATCGGCCAATTGTCGGGCCGACTAAAAATAATCTGACAGTGTGTACCTAGCTTTAGTGTCTGCTACAAATACTTTCCTCTGCTTTCTTGGTAATTTTTTAGATACATTTGTCCCAGTTTAATGAAAGCCTTTATCTGGCAGGCATATGAACACAAGATCTGTAATTGTCTAACAATACCACTAGATGGAGACAAATAACAACACATTCATATGAACTAAATTAATACTATGGAGGGTATTAACTGCAAAAAAATGCGAAAATGTGGCTTGTATCGCAACCCGCATTATCGCAGCTATCCAATTACTCGCATGTGATAATTCTCCGTAGGGTTTATTGCAAATTTCTCTTCACCTACTCTGAGCAGGTGAAAAGTTGGGAAAAATCCCTGTTTTAGGGTAAAAATGTCGGGTTCACAATCCCTTGGACACCCCTCTTAATGACTAATTAGGCACTTTGAAGTTTTTAATTATTTTTAATTAGCCAAAAATAAGATGCCAGTTTTGGGGTGAAAAAGTGCAAAGTGATGAAAGGTATATGGGGGTGCTTTATGAGTGGGACAAGTGTTTTTAGGCTAGTGGTTGTTTTGCAAGGTTTATAAAAGTGCCTTTAATTGATCCAAATATATACTTATACCCATTTTCATGTCCCCCAAATTTAATGAGAGCAGTGTTTTTTAAAAATACATATTGCAGCCATTTAACACATTATAAGTCCCCGAAACTTTTTATTATGCCCTCTAATATACTTCCATATTGTTATCCTATGTCACTTTGGCGTTTTTCGGGGTAGAGACTGATTTCCCCATTTTTACCTGCACTTTTCACTGGTTAACACATCACAGGTCATACGTTTTTGCTATTTTCTAAAAGGATAGGCCAAAAAACGGGAGCGCGCATGCCCATGATAAGCAGTTTTTTCAGCCGATAGGTGCTATAACTTTACCCGCGACCGCGGATTGCATTATCTCTGCTAAATGGATACCTTCCTATGCATGCACTAAGAAAACTCTCTCTTAAAACATTTTACATACACTTTAAAAGACAGCATTAACATGTTTTTTTCTGTGCAGATACTGTTACTTCACCAAATATATGTATATTTATTTATTTCTCTAGCATCCATAAGGGATATTGGGGACAGATTAGTACGATGGGGTATAGGGGGTCATTCCGAGTTGTTCGCTAGCTGCCATTTTTAGCAGAATAGCGATCAGGCTAAAAATGGGCGAATCTGCGCATGCGTATGGGCCGCAGGACGCACGAGCTAAGTATTTTCACACAAAACTATGCAATTTTACACAGGTTCGAGAAACGCTTTTCAGTCGCTCTGCTGATCGGTGAGTGATTGACAGGAAGTGGGTGTTTCTGGGAGGAAACTGAGCGTTTTCCGGGAGTGTGCTAAAAAATGCAGGCGTGCCAGGGAAAAACGCGGGAGTGTCTGGAGAAACGGGGGAGTGGCTGGCCGAACGCAGGGCGTGTTTGTGACGTCAAACCAGGAACTAAACGGACTGAGGTGATCGCAATCTAGGAGTAGGTCTGGAGCTACTCAGAAACTGCACGGAAATATTTAATTGCAGTTCTGCTAATCTTTCGTTCGCTATTCTGCTAAGCTAAGATACAAATTCAAGTTGGAATCTCTTAGAGCGGTGATCGCAGGTCTGGAACAACAGGAATTCCTAGTGTCCCTGGATATCAAGGACGCTTACCTCCATATCCCAATTTGGCCTCCTCATCAGGCCTATCTGTGATTAGCCCAATGTAGAGATGTGCCCTGTAGGCACATCAGCGGTGCTGACTGTGGACAGCGCTGGGGCAGCTTGTCTGCCCCCAGCGCCTGTCAGTGCGTGGCGGCGGCGGGTGTCCGGTGCAGGGATTACCCTTTTCCCTGCACCGGACCGGAGGCTGCGGGTAGATTTAAACGTTGGCGCCCTCCGGGAGCCAATCGCGGCTCCCGGAGCGGCAGCCAATCAGAGAGGGACGCGGCGAGCCAATCGGCGCTCGCCGCGTCATAGGCCCCGCCCCCGGCGTCTGACATCAGACGCCGGGCGGGAGCCGAAGACACCGCGCGCGCGGAAGAGCGCGAAGAAAGAAGAAGACGGGCGGGAGCAGCGGAGACGGTCGTCGGCGCGCCGGAGCGCAGAAGATCCCGGCGGCGCGAGGAAGAAGACGTCGCGGTCGGAGCTCGGGTGGCCGCGGAAGAGGCAGGAAGATGTCCAGCGGCGGCTGGACGCGGCGAGGCGACGGCGGCACCGCTGGCCAGGACGGGCCAGCGGCCGAGGATTAAAGAAGAACGCCGGAGGGGTCACCAGGGGTGGGAAGCAAAGGGCTGGCGAAGCTCCCCCCTGGTGCCTCTCCCAGCGGGTCAGGTAGGCCCTTTTCAGGTGCCCCTGTACCCGCTCCTCCCTAGATCACCGGGTGTTCGGGCATTAGGCCCGTGGGCACAGTCAGGCCCTCCCGGCCTGTGGGCAAGTAGTCGGGCCCTCAGGGCCCGTGGTTACCTTTAGTCGGGCCCTGCGCAGTCCCCCCGGCCCGTGGCCCGGCTAAGATTTGGGGGCCATCATTTGGCATTAGGCCCGAGGGCAAATACAGGCAATAGGCCTGAGGGGACAGTAGGGGGCACTAGGCCCTACTTCAGTTGGCGGCCGCTAGGGATATATAAAGATGATGCTGGGTACTAGGCCCAGGTCACCCCACGAGTGACAAGTTAGGCGGGCGCTAGGCCCGTGGGTGAAATCAGGCCTCCGGCCTGTGGGCAGTCAGGGGGCACTAGGCCCAGTGAATCAGTGTTCCCCCGAGGTAAATAAAGGTGGTACTGGGCACTAGGTCCACGCCACCCTGAGGTGTTAGGTAGGCAGGTCCGTTTGACCTGAGCCCCCGGAAGTGTACAGGAGGTGGGCAGGCTGTGTGGCGCCCACCCCCTTCCAGCGGCAGGTAGGGATTTAAAGGGACAGCACCGTGTGATCTTGTATTCCGATATTGTGATGTATGTTGTTACCGTGCAGGGCAAAGTGTATGTGTTTAAGTTGTGCATAGTTGTGTTGCACCACCCACACGAGCTAGTTTGAGGGCTCTGTTTATGTAGCTAGTGTAGCGGACGCACACTAGGGTAGTTCTTGGCCCTGCACGGCTGTTTCTCTTTGCCTCCTTACAGGGACCTGTAAGTGGAGAAGATCGGAGTGCAAGACTTGTGACGGTGAGTAGCATCCGTGTACGTTTGTCCCTTGTCTGTCCCCGAGCGCCGGAGTCGGGATTGCTCACGGACGTGAGAATCCTTTTCATCACACTACGTGCGAGAGCGCGAGTGTGTGAAATCTGGGTGGCTGAGGCTTTGTGCCGGTGATGACCTTTCACCCAACCGGTGAAGGTCGCGGTCACCCCTGGGGTATCCCCTGTTCCAGTGGAAGAAGGGTCGATACCCCCTTTAAGGTAAACTATTCTCTCCTCAGCTCGGTCGTCAGTCAGCTCCGAGAGGGAATCGCCGTGTCCGGATCCGATTGAAGATTGCCAGGTCCGTTGAAGGTTCCGGTACCTGAAGGTGAGAGAGAGCGGCGCCTGGTGAGTACCGAATTTACACCTGCACGGCAGCAGGCACCACCACAACGCAGCCGCACCTCTCACACTTGGCGTAGTCGGCAGGATCAGAGAGACCGGATTACGGACACGATGTGGAACGCCACCAAGAAGACCTCCCTGCGGATGGCTCCGGAACAGACTCACCCACGGACGCGTGCGGACCAGAGCGACTGGGTGACGGTGTCCGGGGCAGACCTCCTGAAGATGGTGCAGCGGTCGGTCCAGCGTGGAAAGGAAGAGCGCCGGGAGAAGGGGCGCAAGAAGGCCGCGGTGACGCCCTGCAAGAAATGTCGGCAAACGGGGCACTTTGCTGACAAGTGTACGTGGCGAGAGACGTCCCCAAAGAAGGTGGTCCAGGAAGCGGACCGAAGACGTCAGCAGGGCCAAGTGAAGAAGGAGTCCTGGTGTTTGCTCTGCGGAAACTACGGGCATGAGCATAACAGTTGTCCCTGGGACGAAGAGTTGAGCGAAGACGAGGTTGATCCCCGGTGTGAAAGCTGTGGAGATCCCCGACATCGGCTCCTGGAATGCCCATGGACGGAAGACAGGACGGACTACGAGGCCACGGTGAAGCAGATGACGGAGTCTCGTCAGCAACTTTGGGACCGGGTGGCTGCAGAGCCTGTGTGTGCGCTCTGCGAGGCGAGAGGACATGCGCTTCCCGATTGTCCGTGGAATGAAGACCGGATGATTGCGGATGGTCGCGACCAGGGATGGGAGGAGGAAACCAGGGAAATGGAGCGGAAGACCCTGCTTGAAGTTAGTTCGCAGGTGCCCATTTCCTCTGAGCCGGAACCAACGGGTGAATATTCCCCAGTGAAGGAGGTGGACCAGGAACCCGTCTTGGAGAAGGTGACAGTGGCCCTCCCTTGTTGGAAGTGTCGGCGACCAGGACATGCGGCCAGTGAGTGCCCCTGGGACGATGCCGCGGACCTACTCTATCCCAAGAAAGTGACCCCAGTAAGGCAGGATCCTTTCCCGCATAAGGCGGAGGTGGATGACTGGGAGGTGAAGAGACCACGCTGCGAAGAAAAGCGTGAAGACCCAGTGACTGAGATGTCCGGAATCTCCCCGCGATGGAACCGTCCACGACCAGGACCGGCGGAACAGGAGTGTCCTGGGTACCAAGAGATGCCAGCGGAAGCGAAGGAGTACGCTGAGGAAACAGAGGTGCCAGTGGAAAGGACTAAGTACGCTGAGGAGGAAAATAGTCCCCTAGTCCAGGTATCGGTGGAGGAGGACTCGGATTACGGTGAGCTGTCCGCCGACGAATCCCTCCAAGAACAGATGGAGGACGACTCTGGCATCGGAAGCGCCGATGAGAGTGACTGGCAGGATCGGGTGGAGTCATGCTCCCAGTTGAATGCCCTCCATGAAGAGGAGGAGATAGTCCTGGAGCAAGAATACCTGCCGGGAGTGCCGAAATGGTCGGACGTACGGGGACAGGATCGTGATGCCGTGGGAGGACCCGTTCCAGAGGAAGACACAGGACCTTTGGAGATGCCCCACGAGGAAATGCGACATATGGTGGTTGTTGCCCGGGAGGAAACGGATGCCCCGGAGGATCCCACTGTTGGGTGGTGGTCGGTACCACCCCCTGAAGACGGGGACGATGCCACAGACGATCTGAAAGGCCATGAGTGGGTGACTGTTGTCCCCGTGGAGGAAGATTCCCCTTGGTGGCCCACGTTGAGCGACCGTGGGGAGATGCCACTTCCCCAGAGGATCCACCGATGGAGGTCAGGAGGAACGAAGAAGAGGAACCCGGAGGTGGAAGGATGTGGGGTCACAGCCTGTCCGGGCTGGACCCTTGAACACAACCTCGCCGGAGGGACCTCGGAATTCCCTGACCCGCGGACAATGGACGTCGTGGAGACCTTTGTAGGGACTACAAAGGAAAAAGGGGGGGGAAATGTAGAGATGTGCCCTGTAGGCACATCAGTGGTGCTGACTGTGGACAGCGCTGGGGCAGCTTGTCTGCCCCCAGCGCCTGTCAGTGCGTGGCGGCGGCGGGTGTCCGGTGCAGGGATTACCCTTTTCCCTGCACCGGACCGGAGGCTGCGGGTAGATTTAAACGTTGGCGCCCTCCGGGAGCCAATTGCGGCTCCCGGAGCGGCAGCCAATCAGAGAGGGACGCGGAGAGCCAATCGGCGCTTGCCGCGTCATAGGCCCCGCCCCCGGCGTCTGATGTCAGACGCCGGGCGGGAGCCGAAGACACCGCGCGCGCGGAAGAGCGCGAAGAAAGAAGAAGACGGGCGGGAGCAGCGGAGACGGTCGTCAGCGCGCCGGAGCGCAGAAGATCCCGGCGGCGCGAGGAAGAAGACGTCGCGGTCGGAGCTCGGGTGGCCGCGGAAGAGGCCTGAAGATGTCCGGCGGCAGGAAGATGTCCAGCGGTGGCTGGACGCGGCGAGGCGACGGCGGCACCGCTGGCCAGGACGGGCCAGCGGCCGAAGATTAAAGAAGAACGCCGGAGGGGTCACCAGGGGTGGGAAGCAAAGGGCTGGCGAAGCTCCCCCCTGGTGCCTCTCCCAGCCGGTCAGGTAGGCCCTTTTCAGGTGCCCCTGTACCCGCTCCTCCCTAGACCACCGGGTGTTCGGGCATTAGGCCCGTGGGCACAGTCAGGCCCTCCCGGCCTGTGGGCAAGTAGTCGGGCCCTCCCGGCCCGTGGGTACCTTTAGTCGGGCCCTGCGCAGTCGGGGTTCCCCCCGGCCCGTGGCCCGTCTAAGATTTGGGGGCCATCATTTGGGTAGTTTGGGTATTAGGCCCAAGCTACCCCTCCAGCGCCAGTTAGGCGGGCATTAGGCCCGAGGGCAAATACAGGCAATAGGCCTGAGGGGACAGTAGGGGGCACTAGGCCCTACTTCAGTTGGCGGCCGCTAGGGATATATAAAGATGATGCTGGGTTCTAGGCCCAGGTCACCCGACGAGTGACAAGTTAGGCGGGCGCTAGGCCCGTGGGTGAAATCAGGCCTCCGGCCTGTGGGCAGTCAGGGGGCACTAGGCCCAGTGAATCAGTGTTCCCCCGAGGTAAATAAAGGTGGTACTGGGCACTAGGTCCACGCCACCCTGAGGTGTTAGGTAGGCAGGTCCGTTTGACCTGAGCCCCCGGAAGTGTACAGGAGGTGGGCAGGCTGTATGGCGCCCACCTCCTTCCAGCGGCAGGTAGGGATTTAAAGGGACAGCACCGTGTGATCTTGTATTCCGATATTGTGGTGTATGTTGTTACCGTGCAGGGCAAAGTGTATGTGTTTAAGTTGTGCATAGTTGTGTTGCACCACCCACACGAGCTAGTTTGAGGGCTCTGTTTATGTAGCTAGTGTAGCGGACGCACACTAGGGTAGTTCTTGGCCCTGCACGGCTGTTTCTCTTTGCCTCCTTACAGGGACCTGTAAGTGGAGAAGATCGGAGTGCAAGACTTGTGACGGTGAGTAGCATCCGTGTACGTTTGTCCCTTGTCTGTCCCCGAGCGTTGGAGTCGGGATTGCTCACGGACGTGAGAATCCTTTTCATCACACTACGTGCGAGAGCGCGAGTGTGTGAAATCTGGGTGGCTGAGGCTTTGTGCCGGTGATGACCTTTCACCCAACCGGTGAAGGTCGCGGTCACCCCTGGGGTATCCCCTGTTCCAGTGGAAGAAGGGTCGATACCCCCTTTAAGGTAAACTATTCTCTCCTCAGCTCGGTCGTCGGTCAGCTCCGAGAGGGAATCGCCGTGTCCGGATCCGATTGAAGATTGCCAGGTCCGTTGAAGGTTCCGGTACCTGAAGGTGAGAGAGAGCGGCGCCTGGTGAGTACCGAATTTACACCTGCACGGCAGCAGGCACCACCACACCGCAGCCACACCTCTCACACCTACTTAACGATCACTACCAGTTTCAGGCGTTACCCTTCTGCCTGTCTACAGCTCCGAGGGTGTTCACGAAGGTGATGGCGGAAATGATGTTTCAGCTCAGGGTCCAGGGGGTCAACGTAATTCCATACCTGGACGATCTCCTGATAAAAGCAAGTTCCAGGGAGCTTCTATTGCTCCATATAGATCGCCCTATCCAACTTCTGTCTCACCACGGGTAGATCCTCAACCTGCAGAAGTCCCATCTGGAGCCGTCTCAGCAGCTCCTGTTTCTGGGGATGCTAATGGATACTGTAGCACAGAAAGTGTTCCTCCCAGAGGAAAAAGTGAGAATTCTTCAAGAAATGGTTCGCATGGTCCTCCGACCTGTTTGAGTCTCCATTCATCTTTGCATAAAATTGTTGGGAAAGATGGTGGCCTCGTACGAGGCGATTCAGTTTGGAAGGTTTCATGCCAGACCGTTCCAATTAGACATCCTGAACAAGTGGTCCGGTTCCCATCTTCAGAGGCACCGGATGATTCGGCTGTCACCCCAGGCCATGATTTCCCTCCTATGGTGGCTACAGTCTTCCAACCTGCTGGAAGGTTGACGCTTTGGGATTCAGGATTGGATCCGCCTCACGATGGATGCGAGTCTGAGAGGATGGGGAGCTGTCACCCAGGGGGCGCAGTTCCAGGGCAGGTGGTCAGCCCAAGAGGCCCTCCTTCTGATCAACATCCTGGAACTTCGAGCCATTTACAATGCTCTGATTCAGGCCTCCCCTCTACTCCGGGATCGGGCGATCCAGGCTCAGTCGGACAACGCCATGGCCGTGACGTACATCAATCGACAAAGAGGGTCAAAAAGCAGGGCCTGCATGCGAGAAGTGTCAAAAATACTCCTCTGGGCAGAAAGAAATGCAAGAGCACTGTCCGTGATCTTCATTACGGGAGTGGACAACTGGGAAGCGGACTTCCTGAGTCGCCACGACCTCCACCCGGGGGAGTGGGGACTACACCCTCATTTGTTTCAACAGATCGACAGGTGGGGATGCCCATTGATCGACTTGATGGCCTCTCGCCTCAACAAGAAGCTCCGCTGCTATTGCTCATGAACCAGGGACCCTCAGGCGAGCACAGTGGATGCGCTGACATCGCCTTGGCCTTACCAGATGGTCTACCTGTTTCCTCCGATTCCGTTGATCCCAAGGGTGCTCAAGCGGATCAGGCATCAAAGAGTGAGAGCATTCTTGATTGCCCCGGATTGGCCCCGAAGAGCGTGGTATGGGGCTCTTCTGGACATGTCCGTAGAGGACCCTTGGCCATTACCACTAAGAAGGGATCTTCTTCAGCAAGGACCGTTCGTCTACCCGGGCTTATGGCGGCTTCGTTTGATGATATGGAAGTTGAGCGGAGCATCTTAGCTCACAAAGGGCTTTCCAAGAAGGTCATTGCCACTATGGTGCAAGCCAGAAAACCTGTGACATCAAAACACTATCATCATATCTGACAGGTCTCCTGGTGCGAGGAATGCACATATCCCTCTGCGGAATTCCACTTGGGAAGGTTCCTATGTTTCCTGCAGGCTGAAGTGGATAAAGGCTTACGTCTGGGATCCATTAAGGTACAGATTTCAGCTCTTTCCATCTTCTTCCAGAAGAAGTTGGCTCTCTTGCCAGAAGTTCAGACCTTCTTGCAAGGGGTGCTTCACATACAACCTCCATTCGTGCCGCCTACGGCACCTTGGGATCTGGATGTAGTGTTACGCTTTCTACAGTCCTCCTGGTTTGAACGGTAGAAGATAAGTACCTCACGTGGAAACGGTGATGTTACTGGCCCTGGCTTCAGCTAGGCGTGTCTCAGAATTGGGGGCCTTGTCGTGCAAAAGTCCGTACTTGGTCTTTTACGAGAACAGAGCGGAACTCATGACTAGACAGCAGTTCCTGCCGAAGGTGGTCTCCGCGTTTCACTTGAATCAACCTATTGTGATTCAGTCTAGTTTTGGCACTTCTGCTCCTCCGAAGGCATTGGATGCAGTGCGATCCTTGAAAGTCTATGTCAAAAGGACAGCTCGGATCAAAAAGATGGATTCCTTGTTCGTGCTCTATGATGCGCGCAAAAAGGGTTGTCCTGTTTTAAAGCAGTCCATTGCTCGTTGGATTAAGCTTACTATCCAACAGGCCTATGCGTCGGCAGCCTTACCTTTTCCACAGTCTCTGAAGGCCCACTCTACCAGGTCTGTGGGCTCTTCCTGGGCGGCTGCCCGTGGAGTCTCGGCATTGCAACTATGCCAAGCTGCTACGTGGTCAGGGAAGAACACCTTTGTGAAGTTCTACAAGTTTGATACCATAGCCAAAGAGGATACCTAGTTTGGACAGGCGGTGCTGCAGATGCCTCCGCACATTCCCGCCCGTTCTGGAAACTTTTGGGACATCCCCATCATAATAATCTGATCCCAATATCCCTTATGGATGCTAGAGAAAATAGGTTTCAAATACCTACCGGTAAATCCTTTTCTCATAGTCCATAAGGGATATTGGGCGCCCGCCTCTGTGCGGTGACTTTCTGCAGGTTCTCTGTTCTGTGTTTCCTGTTCAGCTGCTGCTGTTAATGTTGCCAGGTGTTGCTGGCTAAGTTATATGTTGCAATGATGGTGTGTAAATCTCACCACACTTCTTGTTTTTTTTCTTCTCTCAAGTATGTCATTCTCCTTCGGGCACTATTTTACCTATAACTGACCTGTAGGAGGAGGCATAGAGGGGAGGAGCCAGCACACCCAGTTGAAGAAAAATAAAGTGCACTGGCTCCTTTGGACCCATCTATACCCCATCATACTAATCTGTCCCCAATATCCCTTATGGACTACGATAAAAGGATTTACCGGCAGGTATTTAAAATCCTATTTTATTAATAGTTTCTTATATAGTGCAGCAAATTCCGTTGCGCTTTACAATTGGAAACAATAGTGATAAAACAAAACTGGGTAATAACAGACAGTCATACAGGTAGAATGGCCCTGCTCGCAAGCTTACTGTACAATGTATAGATTGTGATTGATTCAGAAAAATTTCATTAATTAGGAATATTTAGTGCCTAGTGCTGCCATGTAGCTAGGGATGACCATTGTAGAGTAACCATCATTGATCGATATCGATGGTGCCTTGGTGCTTAACATCAATGTCATGCAACCGCCTTCAGAATACCATCAATGTTTGAACCAGCCGATGGGCATCTCTGCTGTGTGACGCGTCTGGCCAATCAGGGAAGGAGGCCAAGGCTGAGCAGCATGATGCGGGGCAGGACTAAGTACTGGTCACTGCCACCACTTAGCCGCACTAAAAACCACCAATGTCTCTCTGCCATCGATGGCAACACCATCAATGTTAAACCATCAATGGTTGCTAGCCATCAATGGTCAATTGCCATCCCTAAAGTAACTTTCTTTTGGCTGAGCTTGGTGCTTTGTGCAATTTATGGGAAGGAATTATACTAAGTGCACATACCTCACACCTCACAGACACAATGCAGTCCTCGGTCACAGAGCAATGAGCCAGGTACTGCATGACACCGTTTATGTCTCCAGCTCCTGTTTACATTCCCTTTAGCCTGTATTCATCTGTAAACATCCTGTGGTGATGTCCACTAAATTGGTTTAGCAGATGAAATGCACATCAAGTTTTTCCCTCTGCTCCTACCTCATGTAACCCCTATTACATCACTTCTATTTTCCCACTTACAGATAGGCTTCTTTTTTTTACTTTTTCTTATTTGAACACGAAGCAGCTGTAAAGGAGAATTATATCTCTGGATTTATTATGTCTATCACTGCTTTTATACACAGATCATTCTTAGTGGAAAACTGAAATAGCTGCGGTAGATTACCAGGAACAAATTGATCCCCCAGGGCTATCCAATTAGCCCCGAAGCCAGGAGTTATTGGGGATTTTTTTTTCACAAGCCTCAATGGGTCGAAAAAAAACCCTTGATAACTAGCGGGTTAACGGATGCCGCAACCCTGTCAACATTTAAATCCGTGAACTTTTCTCTGATTCTCTATGTTAGCACGCGTTAACCTGTGTTAACGGCCATTAACATGCTACTTTAATGGGCAATAACAAGGCTGTCGGATGAAAAAGGGAGTGCACTTTAATAGCCACGGGTGTTAAAGCCTGAGGCTACCTCCTTTTTTCACCAGTGAAAACTTTTCACGGCTAATTGAATTACCCCCTTAGTATATCATCATAATACATATTACAGTGTTGACACAATTACATTTTTCTAAATGTTTCAAATGGCCAAAGGTGGGGAGGAAAGAGTAGTTATGGTAAGATGGAACAATTCTAGACCTGCTTGCAAATTTCAGGATACAAAGGGGGTGATACAATTGTTGTTTGCCTCGGCTGCCACTAGATGGCACCCAGCAGAGCAATTCAACTGTTGCTCCATTCGGTCACGCATGCAGCTGTGGGTACACATTTCAGCTCACAGCCTCCTGAGGTGCAAGCTGAAATTTGCAAAAACACTGTGGTTTGGCCCTAACCTGGACTTTAGGTGGGTTTAGACATTTGCGTTGCTAAACACTATATTTATGGGTGCGCACATGGGGCTTACGTGCCCAATAGGGGAACAATTAAATAGCTCCGGTGAGTGCTTATTACGTTTGGGCACCCACAAAACTATTGAATCACCCCCAAATTATCATAAAATGTTGTTTAATACATAACAGCTACAGATGTAGCAAAGTTGGAAAACAGACAGAAGTAGCGGTACATCTGTTGAAGGAGGTGTGGTGGCTATCGGTCTAAAAGGTGAAGTGATGTCATCCTATTCTTTGCTCCCAAAGGTGCTTTACTGCACATACATGGGGTTTTCACAACCAAACTGCTTTTTCAGAACAATCCAGCAATTTGTATGGTAAATACTCAAAGCACATATGATTAATATGGTGGTTTGCAAACTCCTAAACCACATGGTAAAACCAGATGTGAAATATATACTTTTACTTTGTAGTCTGTCCTTGTGAAGTCCTGGAATGGTGCTCTGTGCCCAGCTTTACAGGCTAGGCGATAGCCACACCGCTTGGCCCACATGTTGTAATATAGGGGGTCATTCCGAGTTGTTCGCTCGTTGCCGATTTTCGCTATACTGCGATTAGTCACAAACTGCGCATGCGCAAGGTACGCAGAGCGCATGCGCTTAGTTATTTTACTAAAAACTTAGCTGTTTTGCTGTGGCTTCTGCGGCGCTTTTCAGTCGCACTGGTGTTCGGTAAATGATTGACAGGAAAGGGGCGTTTCTGGGTGGTAACTCAGCGTTTTCCCGGCGTTGGCTAAAAAAACGCAAGGCGTGTCAGGAAAAAACGCTAGGCTGCCGCCCTCTGGGAGTGTATCATAGCTTAGCAGAATTGCGAACGAAAGATTAGCAGAATTGCGAACAGGCAGTTCTTAGCAGTTTCTGAGTAGCTCGAGACGTACTCCTACACTGCGATCAGCTCAGGCCGTTTCGTTCCTGGTTTGACGTTGCACACACGCCCAGCGTTCGGCCAGCCACTCCCCCGTTTCTCCAGACACTCCCGCGTTTTTCCCTGACACTCCTGCGTTTTTCCGCACACTTCCAGAAAACGTCCAGTTTCCGCCCAGAAACACCCACTTCCTGTCAATCACACTCCGATCACTTCAACGATGAAAATTCTTCGTTTGGGCGTGAGTAAATCTACTAAGTTTTGTGCTAAAATACTTAGCGCATGCGCACTGCGTACCATGCGCATGCGCATTTTTGCCTTAATCGCTCCGTCGCGAAAATCGGCAACGAGCGAACAACTCGGAATGATCACCATGGTTTTGCCCAGTTGCTAACTTTTTTGGTTTGTTAACAAAGCTGAATAATGCCCTTAATCTGTAAAATCATCACACAACAGAGTGATTATTTTGTGGTTTATTAGAAGGTGGGATATGGTACCAAACTGAGTAACGTTACATTAGCAAATAGCCTCTGTGGCAGGGTTACTGTACTGCTGTTTCTTCCTTACAGTACTGGCACTGCAACTCAAGAAGACCCCCGAAGATTCCAGCAAGGTTTACAAATTTGTCCATAGTCATACTCAATAAACGGGTGTAGTACGGCTGACAGGCGGTCTCCTGACCGCCGGTCAGCTTACCGACGCCGGGATCCCGGCAGCATACCGACGCCGGGATCCCGGCGGGGAGGGGCGAGTCCAGCAAGCAATGCGGTCGCCACGGGTTCTATTCCCACTCTATGGGTGTCGTGGACACCCACAAGTGGAAACAGTCCCTGTTGGTCGGCATGCCGACCATCGGGACAGTGACCCGTCGGGCTGGTGGAGGAGGTCATGTGACACACATGAATACCACCCCAATAAACACCACTTTCACACTAGTTCAAGATTATGTTTAGAGCTTTACATCTTATACATGTCTATTGGGATTATTTTCTATTAACCACTTAACTGCCCAATATTCTTTCCAATAATGTCCCCAAAAATGTGGATTTTCTTTTATTATCAAATCCTGTAAATAATAATAAGATTTTACTCACCGGTAAATCTATTTCTCGTAGTCCGTAGTGGATGCTGGGAACTCCGTAAGGACCATGGGGAATAGACGGGCTCCGCAGGAGACTGGGCATAACTATAAAGAAAGATTAGGTACTATCTGGTGTGCACTGGCTCCTCCCACTATGACCCTCCTCCAGACCTCAGTTAGGATACTGTGCCCGGAAGAGCTGACACAATAAGGAAGGATTTTGAATCCCGGGTAAGACTCATACCAGCCACACCAATCACACCGTATAACTCGTGATAGTATACCCAGTTAACAGTATGAAATATAACTGAGCCTCTCAACAGATGGCTCAACAATAACCCTTTAGTTAGGCAATAACTATATACAAGTATTGCAGACAATCCGCACTTGGGATGGGCGCCCAGCATCCACTACGGACTACGAGAAATAGATTTACCGGTGAGTAAAATCTTATTTTCTCTGACGTCCTAGTGGATGCTGGGAACTCCGTAAGGACCATGGGGATTATACCAAAGCTCCCAAACGGGCGGGAGAGTGCGGATGACCCTGCAGCACCGAATGAGAGAACTCAAGTTCCTCCTCAGCCAGGGTATCAAATTTGTAGAATTTAGCAAACGTGTTTGCCCCTGACCAGGTTGCAGCTCGGCAAAGTTGTAAAGCCGAGACCCCTCGGGCAGCCGCCCAAGATGAGCCCACTTTCCTCGTGGAATGGGCTTTTACTGATTTAGGATGCGGCAATCCAGCCGCAGAATGCTCCAGCTGAATTGTGCTACAAATTCAGCGAGCAATAGTCTGCTTAGAAGCAGGAGCACCTAATTTGTTGGGTGCCTACAGGATAAAAAGCGAGTCAGTTTTCCTGACTCCAGCCGTCCTGGAAATATAAATTTTTAAGGCCCTGACTACGTCCAGTAACTTGGAATCTTCCAAGGCCCTAGTAGCCGCAGGCACTACAATAGGTTGGTTCAAGTGAAAAGCTGATACCACCTTAGGGAGAAACTGGGGACGAGTCCTCAATTTTGCCCTATCCATATGGAAAATCAGATAAGGGCTTTTACATGACAAAGCCGCCAATTCTGACACACGCCTGGCCGAAGCCAAGGCCAATAACATGACCACTTTCCACGTGAGATATTTCAAATCCACAGTTTTAAGTGGCTCAAACCAATGTGATTTTAAGAAACTCAACACCACGTTGAGATCCCAAGGTGCCACAGGAGGCACAAAAGGGGGCTGAATATGTAGCACTCCCTTTACAAATGTCTGAACTCCAGGCAGTGAAGCCAGTTCTTTCTGGAAGAAAATCGACAGAGCCGAAATCTGGACCTTAATGGAACCCAAGTTTAGGCCCATAGTCACTCCTGACTGTAGGAAGTGCAGAAAACGACCCAGCTGAAATTCCTCTGTTGGGGCCTTCCTGGCCTCACACCACGCAACATATGGTTTGCGGTTACTTCTTTCCTGCCTTTTATCAGCATAGGAATGACTTCCTCCGGAATGCCCTTTTCCTTTAGGATCCGGAATTCAACCGCCATGCCGTCAAACGCAGCCGCGGTAAGTCTTGGAACAGACAGGGCCCCTGCTGTAGCAGATCCTGTCTGAGCGGTAGAGGCCATGGGTCCTCTGATATCATTTCTTGAAGTTCCGGGTACCAAGCTCTTCTTGGCCCATCCGGAACCACGAGTATCGTTCTTACTCCTCGTTTTCTTATTATTCTCAGTACCTTTGGTATGAGAGGCAGAGGAGGGAATACATAAACCGACTGGTACACCCACGGTGTCACTAGAGCGTCCACAGCTATTGCCTGAGGGTCCCTTGACCTGGCGCAATATCTAGTTTTTTGTTTAGGCGGGACGCCATCATGTCCACCTGCGGCCTTTCCCAACGGTTTACCAACAGTTGGAAGACTTCTGGATGAAGTCCCCACTCTCCAGGGTGTAGGTCGTGTCTGCTGAGGAAGTCTGCTTCCCAGTTGTCCACTCCCGGAATGAACACTGCTGACAGTGCTAAGACATGATTTTCCGCCCATCGGAGAATCCTTGTGGCTTCTGCCATCGCCATCCTGCTTCTTGTGCCGCCCTGTCGGTTTACATGGGCGACTGCCGTGATGTTGTCTGATTGGATCAGTACCGGCTGGTTTTGAAGCAGAGGCCTTGCCAGACTTAGGGCATTGTAAATGGCCCTCAGTTCCAGAATATTTATGTGTAGGGACGACTCCTGACTTGACCAAAGTCCTTGGAAATTTCTTCCCTGTGTGACTGCCCCCCAGCCTCGAAGACTGGCATCCGTGGTTACCAGGACCCAGTCCTGTATGCCGAATCTGCGGCCCTCTTGAAGATGAGCACTCTGCAGCCACCACAGTAGAGATACCCTGGTCCTTGGAGACAGGGTTATCAGCCGATGCATCTGAAGATGCGATCCCGACCACTTGTCCAAGAGGTCCCACTAAAAGGTTCTTGCATGGAACCTGCCGAATGGAAATTTGCTTCGTAAGAAGCTACCATTTTTCACAGGACTCGTGTGCAGTGATGCACCGATACCTGTTTTGGTTTCAGGAGGTCTCTGACTAGAGATGACAGCTCCTTGGCTTTCTCCTGCGGGAGAAACACTTTTCTCTATCGTCCTAGTGGATGCTGGGGTTCCTGAAAGGACCATGGGGAATAGCGGCTCCGCAGGAGACAGGGCACAAAAAGTAAAGCTTTAGGATCAGGTGGTGTGCACTGGCTCCTCCCCCTATGACCCTCCTCCAAGCCTCAGTTAGATTTTTGTGCCCGGCCGAGAAGGGTGCAATCTAGGTGGCTCTCCTAAAGAGCTGCTTAGAAAAGTTTAGCTTAGGTTTTTTATTTTACAGTGAGTCCTGCTGGCAACAGGATCACTGCAACGAGGGACTTAGGGGAGAAGAAGTGAACTCACCTGCGTGCAGGATGGATTGGCTTCTTTGGCTACTGGACATTAGCTCCAGAGGGACGATCACAGGTACAGCCTGGATGGTCACCGGAGCCTCGCCGCCGGCCCCCTTGCAGATGCTGAAACGAGAAGAGGTCCAGAATCGGCGGCAGAAGACTCCTCAGTCTTCTTAAGGTAGCGCACAGCACTGCAGCTGTGCGCCATTTCCTCTCAGCACACTTCACACGGCAGTCACTGAGGGTGCAGGGCGCTGGGAGGGGGGCGCCCTGGGAGGCAAATGAAAACCATTTTTGGCTAAAAATACCTCACATATAGCCTCCGGGGGCTATATGGAGATATTTAACCCCTGCCAGAATCCATTAAAGAGCGGGAGACGAGCCCGCCGAAAAAGGGGCGGGGCCTATCTCCTCAGCACACAGCGCCATTTTCCCTCACAGAAAGGCTGGAGGGAAGGCTCCCAGGCTCTCCCCTGCACTGCACTACAGAAACAGGGTTAAAACAGAGAGGGGGGGCACTAATTTGGCGTTAGAAATATATAAAAGATGCTATAAGGGAAAACACTTATATAAGGTTGTCCCTATATAATTATAGCGTTTTTGGTGTGTGCTGGCAAACTCTCCCTCTGTCTCTCCAAAGGGCTAGTGGGTCCTGTCCTCTATCAGAGCATTCCCTGTGTGTGTGCTGTGTGTCGGTACGTGTGTGTCGACATGTATGAGGACGATGTTGGTGAGGAGGCGGAGCAATTGCCTGTAATGGTGATGTCACTCTCTAGGGAGTCGACACCGGAATGGATGGCTTATTTAGGGAATTACGTGATAATGTCAACACGCTGCAAGGTCGGTTGACGACATGAGACGGCCGACAAACAATTAGTACCGGTCCAGACGTCTCAGAAACACCGTCAGGGGTTTTAAAACGCCCGTTTACTTTAGTCGGTCGACACAGACACAGACACGGACACTGAATCCAGTGTCGACGGTGAATAAACAAACGTATTCCTTATTAGGGCCACACGTTAAGGGCAATGAAGGAGGTGTTACATATTTCTGATACTACAAGTACCACAAAAGAGGGTATTATGTGGGATGTGAAAAAACTACCGTAGTTTTTCCTGAATCAGATAAATTAAATGAAGTGTGTGATGATGCGTGGGTTCCCCCCGATAGAAAATTATGGGCGGTATACCCTTTCCCGCCAGAAGTTAGGGCGCGTTGGGAAACACCCCTTAGGGTGGATAAGGCGCTCACACGCTTATCAAAACAAGTGGCGGTACCGTCTATAGATAGGGCCGTCCTCAAGGAGCCAGCTGACAGGAGGCTGGAAAATATCATAAAAAGTATATACACACATACTGGTGTTATACTGCGACCAGCGATCGCCTCAGCCTGGATGTGCAGAGCTGGGGTGGCTTGGTCGGATTCCCTGACTAAAAATATTGATACCCTTGACAGGGACAGTATTTTATTGACTATAGAGCATTTAAAGGATGCATTTTCTATATATGCGAGATGCACAGAGGGATATTTGCACTCTGGCATCAAGAGTAAGTGCGATGTCCATATCTGCCAGAAGATGTTTATGGACACGACAGTGGTCAGGTGATGCAGATTCCAAACGGCACAAAGGTGTATTGCCGTATAAAGGAAGAGGAGTTATTTGGGGTCGGTCCATCGGACCTGGTGGCCACGGCAACTGCTGGAAAATCCACCGTTTTTACCCTAAGTCACATCTCTGCAGAAAAAGACACCGTCTTTTCAGCCTCAGTCCTTTCGTCCCTATAAGAGTCATATCTGCCCAGGGATAGAGGAAAGGGAAGAAGACTGCAGCAGGCAGCCCATTCCCAGGAACAGAAGCGTTCCACCGCTTCTGCCAAGCTCTCAGCATGACGCTGGGACCGTACAGGACCCCTGGATCCTACATGTAGTATCCCAGGGGTACAGATTGGAATGTCGAGACGTTTCCCCTTCGCAGGCTCCTGAAGTCTGGTTTACCAAGGTCTCCCTCCGACAAGGAGGCAGTATGGGAAACAATTCACAAGCTGTATTCCCAGCAGGTGATAATCAAATTACCCCTCCTACAACAAGAAAAGGGGTATTATTCCACATTATATTGTGGTACTGAAGCCAGAAGGCTAGGTGAGACCTATTCTAAATCTAAAAAAAAAAAAAAATTTGAACACTTACAAAGGTTCAAATCAAGATGGAGTCACTCAGAGCAGTGATAACGAACCAGGAAGAAGGGGACTATATAGTGTCCCGAGACATCAGGGATGCTTACCTCCATGTCCAAAATTTGCCCTTCTCACTAAGGGTACCTCAGGTTCGTGGTACAGAACTGTCACTATCAGTTTCAGACGCTGCCGTTTGGATTGTCCACGGCACCCCGGGTCTTTACCAAGGTAATGGCCGAAATGATGATTCTTCTTCGAAGAAAAGGCGTCTTAATTATCCCTTACTTGGACGATCTCCTGATAAGGGCAAAGTCCAGGGAACAGTTGGAGGTCGGAGTAGCACTATCTCGGATACTGCTACAACAGAACGGGTGGATTCTAAATATTCCAAAATCGCAGCTGATCCCGACGACAAGTCTGCTGTGCCTAGGGATGATTCTGGACACAGTCCAGAAAAAGGTGTTTCTCCCGGAAGAGAAAGCCAGGGAGGTATCCGAGCTAGTCAGGAACCTCCTAAAATCAGTGCATCATTGCACAAGGGTCCTGGTAAAGATGGTGACTTCCTACGAAGCAATTCCATTCGGCAGATTTCACGCAAGAATTTTTCAGTGGGATCTGCTGGACAAATGGTCCGGATCGCATCTTCAGATGCATCAGCGGATAACCCTATATCCAAGGACAAGGGTGTCTCTCCTGTGGTGGTTACAGAGTGCTCATCTTCTAGAGGGCCGCAGATTCGGCATTCAGGATTGGATGCTGGTGACCACGGAGGCCAGCCCGAGAGGCTGGGGAGCAGTCACACAAGGAAAAAATTTCCAGGGAGTGTGATCAAGTCTGGAGACTTTTCTCCACATAAATATACTGGAGCTAAGGGTAAATTTATAATACTCTAAGCTTAGCAAGACCTCTGCTTCAAGGTCAGCCGGTATTGATCCAGTGGGAAAAACATCACGGCAGTCGCCCACGTAAATAGACAGGGCGACACAAGAAGCAGGAGGGCAATGGCAAAAACTGCAAGGACTTTTCGCTGGGCGGAAAATCATGTGATAGCACTGTCAGCAGTGTTTCATTCCGGGAATGGAAACTGGGAAGCAGACTTCCTCAGCAGGCACGACCTCCACCCGGCAGAGTGGAAACTTCATCGGGAAGTTTTCCACATGATTGTAAACCGTTGGGAAATACCAAAGGTGGACATGATGGCGTCCCGTCTGAACAAAAAACGGGACAGGTATTGCGCCAGGTTAAGAGACCCTCAGGCAATAGCTGTGGACGTTCTGGTAACACCATGGATGTACCAGTCGGTGTATGTGTTCCATCCTCTGCTTCTCATACCTAAGGTACTGAGACTTATAAGACGTAGAGGAGTAAGAACTATACTCATGGCTCCGGATTGGCCAAGAAGGACTTGGTACCCGGAACTTCAAGAGATGCTCACAGAGGACTTATGGCCTCTGCCGCTAAGAAGGGACTTGTTTCAGCAAGTACCATGTCTGTTCCAAGACTTACCGCAGCTGCGTTTGACGGCATGGCGGTGGAACGCCGGATCCTAAGGGAAAAAGGCATTCCGGAAGAGGTCATTCCTACCCTGGTCAAAGCCAGAAAGGAGGTGACCGCACAACATTATCACCACATGTGGCAAAAATATGTTGCGTGGTGTGAGGCCAGAAAGGCCCCACGAAGAAATTTCAACTCGGTCGATTCCTGCATTTCCTGCAAACAGGAGTGTCTATGGGCCTCAAATTGGGGTCCATTAAGGTTCAAATTTCGGCCCTGTCGATTTTCTTCCAGAAAGAAGTGGCTTCAGTTCCTGAAGTCCAGAAGTTTGTCAAGGGAGTATTGCATATACAACCCCCTTTTGTGCCTCCAGTGGCACTGTGGGATCTCAACGTAGTTCTGGGATTCCTCAAATCACATTGGTTTAAAACCAGTCAAATCTGTGGATTTGAAGCATCTCACATGAAAAGTGACCATGCTCTTGGCCCTGGCCTGGACCAGGCGAGTGTCAAATTGGTGGGTTTTTTTTTTCTCAAAAAAGCCCATATCTGGTTGTCCATTTGGACAGGGCAGAGCTGCGGACTCGTCCCCAGTTCTCTCCCTAAGGTGGTGTCAGTGTTTCACCTGAACCAGCTTATTTTGGTGCCTTGCGCCTACTAGGGACTTGGAGGACTCAAGGTTGCTAGATGTTGTCAGGGCCCTGTAAATATAGGTTCCAGGACGGCTGGAGTCAGGAAAACTGACTTGCTGTTATCCTGTATGCACCCAACAAACTGGGTGCTCTTGCTTCTAAGCAGACTATTGCTAGTTGGATGTGTAATACAATTCAGCTTGCACATTCTGTGGCAGGCCTGCCACAGCCAAAATATGTAAATGCCCATTCCACAAGGAAGGTGGGCTTATCTTGGGCGGCTGCCCGAGGGGTCTCGGCTTTACAACTTTGCCGAGCGGCTATTTAGTCAGGGGCAAACACGTTGGTAAAATCCTACAAATTTGATACCCTGGCTAAGGAGGACCTGGAGTTCTCTCATTCGGTGCTGCAGAGTCATCCGCACTCTCCCGCCCGTTTGGGAGCTTTGGTATTATCCCCATGGTCCTTTCAGGAACCCCAGCATCCACTAGGACGATAGAGAAAATAAGAATTTACTTACCGATAATTCTATTTCTCGGAGTCCGTAGTGGATGCTGGGCGCCCATCCCAAGTGCGGATTATCTGCAATACTTGTACATAGTTACAAAAATCGGGTTATTATTGTTGTGAGCCATCTTTTCAGAGGCTCCGTTGTTATCATACTGTTAACTGGGTTCAGATCACAGGTTGTACAGTGTGATTGGTGTGGCTGGTATGAGTCTTACCCGGGATTCAAAATCCTTCCTTATTGTGTACGCTCGTCCGGGCACAGTATCCTAACTGAGGCTTGGAGGAGGGTCATAGGGGGAGGAGCCAGTGCACACCACCTGATCCTAAAGCTTTACTTTTTGTGCCCTGTCTCCTGCGGAGCCGCTATTCCCCATGGTCCTTTCAGGAACCCCAGCATCCACTACGGACTCCGAGAAATAGAATTATCGGTAAGTAAATTCTTATTTTTTCAGTTCTGTGTCCAGAACCATCCCCAGGAACAGTAGGTGTGTGGTAGGAACCAGCTGTGACTTTGGAATGTATAGAATCCATCCGTGCTGTTGTAGCACTTCCCGAGATAGTGCTACTCCGACCAACAACTGCTCCTTGGACCTCGCCTTTATAAGGAGATCGTCCAAGTACGGGATAATTAAAACTCCCTTTTTTCGAAGGAGTATCATCATTTCTGCCATTACCTTGGTAAAGACCCTCGGTGCCGTGGACAGTCCAAACGGCAGTGTTTGGAATTGGTAATGGCAATCCTGTACCACAAATCTGAGGTACTCCTGGTGAGGATGGTAAATGGGGACATGTAGGTAAGCATCCTTGATGTCCAGGGATACCATGTAATCCCCCTCCTCCAGGCTTGCAATAACCGCCCTGAGCGATTCCATCTTGAACTTGAATTTTTTTATGTATGTGTTCAAGGATTTCAAATTTAAAATGGGTCTCACCGAACCGTCCGGTTTCGGTACCACAAACAGTGTGGAATAGTAACCCCGTCCTTGTTGAAGTAGGGGCACCTTGACTATCACCTGCTGGGAATACAGCTTGTGAATTGCCTCTAGCACAGCCTCCCTGCCTGAGGGAGTTGTCGGCAAGGCAGTTTCGAGGAAACGGCGGGGGGGAGACGCCTCGAATTCCAGCTTGTACCCCTGAGATACTACTTGAAGGAGCCAGGGATCCACCTGTGAGCGAGCCCACTGATCGCTGAAATTTTTGAGGCGGCCCCCCAACGTACCTGGCTACGCCTGTGGAGCCCCCGCGTCATGCGGTGGACTCAGAGGAAGCGGGGGAAGAATTTTGATTCTGGGAACTGGCTGACTGGTGCAGCTTTTTCCCTCTTCCCTCGTCTCTGTGCAGAAAGGAAGCGCCTTTGACCCGCTTGCTTTTCTGAAGCCGAAAGGACTGTACCTGACCCTTATAAGGCTCTATGTGCCTTTTAAAGTCAGCATCACCTGTCCAGTGTCGGGTCTCTAATACCCTCCTGACAGAATGGACATTGCATTAATTCTGGATGCCAGCCGGCAAAATATCCCTCTGTGCATCCCTCATATATAAGACGACGTCTTATGTTCGCAAAATAGTATCCCTGTTTGACAGGGTTACAGACCACGCTGCAGCAGCACTATCTGCAGGTCTCAGTCTAGTACCTGAGTGTGTAAATACAGACTTCAGGATAGCCTCCTGCTATTTAAAAGCAGGTACCTTCAAAGTGGCCGTATCCTAAGACGGCCGTGCCACCTTTTTTGACAAACGTGTGAGCGCCTTATCCACCCTAGGGGATATCTCCCAGCGTAACTTATCCTCTGGCGGGAAAGGGTACGCCATCAGTAACTTTTTAGAAATTACCAGTTTCTTATCGGGGGAACCCACGCTTTTTCACACTTCATTCACTCATTTGATGGGGGAACAAAACACTGCCTGCTTTTTCTCCCCAAACATAAAACCCTTTTTTAGTGGTACTTGGGTTAATGTCAGAAATGTGTAACACGTTTTTTTATTGCCGGGATCATGTAACGGATGTTCCTAGTGGATTGTGTATATGTCTCAACCTCGTCGACACTGGAGTCAGACTCCGTGTCGACATCTGTGTCTGCCATCTGAGGGAGCGGGCGTTTTTGAGCCCCTGATGGCCTTTGAGACGCCTGGGCAGGCGCGGGCTGAGAAGCCGGCTGTCCCACAGCTGTTACGTCATCCAGCCTTTTATGTAAGGAGTTGACACTGTCGGTTAATACCTTCCACCTATCCATCCACTCTGGTGTCGGCCCCACAGGGGGCGACATCACATTTATCGGCATCTGCTCTGCCATCACATAAGCCTCCTCATCAAAACGTGTCGACACAGCCGTACCGACACACCGCACACACACAGGGAATGCTCTGACTGAGGACAGGACCCCACACAGCCCTTTGGGGAGACAGAGAGAGAGTATGCCAGCACACACCACAGCGCTATATAATTTAGGGATTAACACTATATTGAGTGAATTTTTCCCAATAGCTGCTTGTATATACAATATTGCGCCTAAATTTAGTGCCCCCCCCCTCTCTTTTTAACCCTTTGAGCCTTGCAAACTACAGGGGAGAGCCTGGGGAGCTGTCTTCCAGCTGCACTGTGAAGAGAAAATGGCGCCAGTGTGCTGAGGGAGATGGCTCCGCCCCTTTTTCAGCTGACTTTTCTCCCGCTTTTTTATGGATTCTGGCAGGGGTAATTACCACATATATAGCCTCTGGGGCTATATATTGTGATTATTTCTCTTTCATCCATCTGGGGGACGCTGCGCCATTACTTGAGGGTTAGAGGTGTGTGGTTGTGGAGTTTGGCACAGAACTATTAAAACCTGACTCCTCCCCCCTCTAACCCCTCCCATCTCCTTCCTGCCTAGCCAGCACCTCAGTTTTAGTTTTGTGCCTGTGGAGTACAGACAGTTTTTATTTCTCCTAATTTTTATTTATTTTTTCTTTATTTTTCTATACCTAGTCCCTGTTTACAGGTGACAGGTATAAATGGAACAAGGATGCTGTCAGAAAGGGCCACCATACCTTGGTCACTGGGGCCTTTTGATTCACAAAAAAACGACAGATCAAAGAGGTACTGGACAGCCACAATCTGTCACTGGCAGTATTGGGCTGTCCCTAACGGTTTTTATTATTTATTATTTATTAATATTTATTTATTTTACTGATTTTAGTATTATTTTTACTTTACCTCTCCCCCCTCCCCCCCCCCCCCCGGCGCAAGCCCGCCAGCGGGAGCTGTGCCGGAGACCTGTACCCATACAGCCGCAGTACTGTCTGAAGGGCTGTGGGGACGGACGGGGATCCCGGAGAAGCCGCCGCAACAGTCGCTATACTTAGCAACGCGCGGCGGCCCGAACTTCCGGTTGGTCGCGTAAGGAGAGCAGGGACGGCTTCCCGCTCTGTTCTGCCCGCGCGCGCGTCACTTTGCCTGACGCCATCTACAGTGACAGGGGGACGCTGTGCTCGCTACCTGAACAGCACAACTTGGGGTGGCGGCACGCGAGAGCCGCAGACTTTCGGCTGCAGCGCGCCTACTGAAGCTGACAGGCGCTTCCTTGTTCAAGAAGGGACGGACTCCCGCCCTCCACTACCACGCGCGCACTCCCGTCCAGGTATGCAGGGCTCCGGCCGCCATCTTCTCCAGAGGCAGTACGGGGGACACCGTGCAGCGCTCACAACAAATGCTGATCACCTAACAGCAAGTATATTTTGGGACACAGTATAAATTCACTGTAGATTTACATTGTGTCATGCTATACTTTTAGGGGAGGTAATTTTTGCAATATAAAATATGCATTGAACACAGTATGATTCATAGTATATTTACAATATACAACAGTATATGTCAAAGTATTGGACTACTGTACTGAGTTTATTGTTAATTTGTAGTGCATTTGCTGTTTCAAAAAAGAAAATAAATTAATTAATTACTTATGAAATCTACAAAGGGTAAGACCGCCTCGGTGGTTTATTTTTTCCTGCTCACTATGGGGATCATAGCTAGCAAAGGAAAGCCCGGACGCAGGTACTCTGTGTTTCATGCTCTGGGGCATCTGTGGCGGACCAGCAGGAAAGTTCCGCGGATCAGTCTATGCCTCTATGGCTACAGTGGAAGCTCTATGGGCTCGAAATATGGGCTCAATCTCTAAACAAATTTGTTAACTCTGCCGGCAGTTCTTATGCTACAAAACGGCCGCAGCCGTTGCCCGCTATAACTTTTCCGGAGGAGTAGTTGGAAACATTCCCACTGGAGGATGGGGAAGTAGACCCAGAGTGGGATAGTAGGATGAGGAGTTTTTCTACTAGCTCAGGTGTTAGATTCTGATATAAGCCATCCGTCAGACTCTTAATATTCAGAGTTCGGAGGTGGCGGGTTCTTCCTCTGCCTTTTTCAAAACACAAAAAAAAAAAAGACAAGTTACTGTCTTTCCCCCGTATTCACACTTTGCGGATATTTGAAAGAGCCCTGACTTAAGTCGGATTCTCCTGTCCCAGCCCCAAAATAAATTTTAATTTATATAAGGGGGATACAAGATGTTGAGAAACCCAAAAGGTAGACGCTCCTATTCACATTTAACAAAAGCTACGGTTATTCTTTTTGTACATGGGCAGTACTGCTGGTGTAATGCTTGGCATTGCTGCCTTAGAGCACTGAGGTCGTGGGTTCAATTCCCACCATGGCCCAAACTGTGAGGTTTGTACGTTTTAGTTAAAAGATCCTACAGATAGGAAGATTGAAACAATGATTAAATCTATGTTATCTTTATCAGGAATTTTCTACTCCCAATTATAGCTAGCATTTGGGTCCTCATGGCCGCGGATGACTGGCTGGCATAGGTTGTATCTTGAATGCAGTCCCACGATCCATCGGAAGTCATTCAATTAGAAGAATGAGACCTTGTTAGAGTCTACTGCGCTACCATCCTGTATTTCTGCCTTGACCGTGACAGCAAGACGGTCTCTTTGATTTCGGGTTTGGGAATGCCGTTTCTGACTCGGAACAGAACTTGACGGCGATACCCTTTGAAGGTGAGTTCTTTTTGGGTCGGAATTACAGAAGATTATTCAGAGACTACAGGGGGCAAGAGCCCTTTTCTTCCATTTGCTCCTCAGAGACCGAAGACCACGAGGTTTCGGTCCTTTCGTACACAGGACAGAGGTAGTTTCCATCCCTTTCGTTCTTTCTCCAGGTTCCCACGAAGAGAGGCATTCAGAGGTAGAGGAACACAGGCGGCTCTTAGACCAGCCAGTAAACCTGCCGACATACCTACTGCATGACGGTTAACGATCTCTGGAGGGATCAATGACGGTTCGGGCTCGGTTACGGCAGTTCAAGGAAGTGTGGCTCCTGTCAAAACCAGATCTGTGGGTGACGGAGGTCATATCCAGAGATTATATGTTACATCTCGAGGAACCAGTCCCATATCGTGTGTTCGTCACTCCTCTCCAAAAACGCTCCCTCCAGACGTTGAGCTCTTCTTTATGCAACAACCACTCTCTTACTAAATGGAGTGATTCTTCTAGTTCCCTCTCAGCAGAGAGGTCGGGATTTTACTCAGGTCTTTTTCTTGTGGACAAACCGTTTCGGCCAAAAGGGTTTGAATCCATATCTCTCAACCCAAAAGTTCAGAATGGAATCCATCCATTCGATTATCGCTACATGAAACCAGGGGAATATTTGGCTTCAGTGGACGTAGAGGACGTCTACCTGCATGTTCCTATTTGGACAGGTCGTCAATCTTGTCTGAGATACGCAGTCGGTCCTTGCCATTTTCAGTTTCTCTTCCCTTTGGTCTATCCACGGCTCCTCAGGTATTCACAAAGGTCATGGGCCGTGTGGTGACAATTCTGCGTTGCCAGGGTGTCAGCATTACTCCGTATTTAGATGATCTTTTCATCAGGACTGTCAGAGTTAATCCTTCACCTGAACTTGCGTCTCACGATAGAGACTCTATAGTCATTCAGATGGATAATAACTTTTCCACAGTCGTCTTTACTTCCTTCCCAGAAAATGATATTTCTGGGATTCTTATTCGACGCCACCAACCAGAAAGCGTTTCTTCCTCACGGACAGGACCTCATCTCGAATTACAGCTAATCCACTTGTCTGTAAAGACTCGTCGATCGCTTCGCTGGTGGCTTCACAGCCCAATTTGACCAAAAAGGGTACCGTTCACGATTTGCTCTTGGGGGATGGTCACCACAGACGCAAGCCTCAGAGGTTGAGGGGCGGTGTTTCAGACTCCTCACTTTCAGACGTTCTGAAACAGTCGAGTCTAAGTTACAGATCAACATCTTGGAGTTGAGGGCAGTCCGGTAGGCACTCCTTCGGATTCAAACCATGGTAAAGGGTAATCCAGTCCGGGTTCAGCCCGACAACGCCACGACAGTTACTTAAATAAAGGAACTCGAAACTGGACCGCCAGGAAGGCGGTCGCTCAGATTCTCACTTTAGGCGAAACATTGGGTTCAGATTATATCCGTGATTCACATTCCAGGAGTCGAGACCTGGGAAGCGGTTTTCTTAAGCCGTCACACGGTGCATAAGGGAGAGAGGGGGCTTCACCAGGAGGTGTTTCTGACTCTAGTAGCCCGGTGGGGGATGCCCGATGTAGATCTGACGGCGTCTTGTCTCAACTATAAACCTCCTCTCTACGGGTCGCGTACTCAGGACCCTTAAGCAATTCTAATCAATGCACTGACGGCGCTGTGGCACTTTCAACTGGGATATGTGTTTCCACCATTTCCACTGATTCCACGTCGGCTTCAACGCGTTCAGAGAGAAGGTCTTCCAATCATTCTGGTGGACCCAGATGGGCCACGATGACAGTGGTACACTCTTCTGCACAATAGGGTCGTCGAGGAACCATCCCGACCCCCTCTGCTCTAGATCTTATGATTCAAGGACCATGTCACCACACAGGTTGGGTCGGCTGACTTTGACGGCTTGGTTCTTGAATCCAATATTTTAAGGGGAAAAAGGTTTTTCTCGTCCTGTTGAGTAAACGATGATTCTGGCTAGATAACCGGTGGCTTCTGGAATTTACATTGCTTGGTGTGAAAAGCGTGGTTTAACACCGGATGTGTTTAGAGTTTCCTCGTCTGTTATCCTGCATTCAGGAGGATCTCAATGAGGATCTCAGACTTCTTCACTAATGGGGTCAAGTTTCTACTTGGTCGACTCTTCTTCATAGGAGACTGGCTATCATTCCAGAAGTTCAGACGTTCCTTCAGGGAGTTCTTCGGATTCAGCCACCTTTTTTTGTTCCTCCCTGGGACTTTAACTTAGTCCTTACGTTTTTTTTTAGAAACCTCCATTTCAACCTTTGGAATCGGTACAATTGCGGTATATAACGTTCAATGTCTTCCGATTGACAATTTCCTCCAAAAGATGAGCATCTAAATTGGCAGCTCTTTCTTGCAGACCACCCTTGTTGGATTTTCATGATGATCGGGTGGTTCTGCGAACAAAACCTTCCTTCCTTCCGAAGGTTGTGTCAGCGTTTCATCAAAATCAGGACATTGTCCTTCCAGCGTTTACTCCTCCTCCTTCCGGGGAGGATTCCTATTGGCTCTCTTAGATGTGCTTAGGGCCTTACGGATTTATTTATCTCGTACGAATTCTATCCGTCGTACGAATGCATTGTTGGTTTTTAATGGCTGCGTCCAAATGAGATTGGCCGGATTCCAAGTACACAGTGACTTGTTGGGTAACTACGACCATCACAGAGTCTTCTAATGTTTCAGTTCCTGACTCGATTCAAGCTCCTTCGACTCCAGCTATTGGAGCTTCTTGAGATGTTCGCGGGGCTGCGTCTATTGAGCAGTCGTGTAGGGCGGCGACCTGGTTGTCTGTGCATACTTTTTAAAAAGGTTTTACCGTTCTCACACTTTCGGTTTGGAGACTGCCCCTGTTGGGCGTCAAAATTGGCGGACGGCTATGCCGTCTATGTCTCCCTCCTCTCATTTGCTTGCTTTGGGAAATCCCACAAGTAATGGCGCAGCGTCCCCCAGATGGATGAAAGAGAAATAGGGATTTTTGTTTACTTACCGTAAAATCTCTTTCTCTGATTCCATCTGGGGGACGCTGCGATCCCTCCCATATGTTGTCTGGTTTAACCAGTTAATTGTTTTCGGTCTATCTCCTTTGGCTTGGCTAAACGTTAACTGAGGTGCTGGCTAGGCAGGAAGGAGATGGGAGGGGTTAGAGGGGGGAGGAGTCAGGTTTTAATAGTTCTGTGCCAAACTCCACAACCACACACCTCTAACCCTCAAGTAATGGCGCAGCGTCCCCCAGATGGAATCAGAGAAAGAGATTTTACGGTAAGTAAACAAAAATCCCTATTTTGCCAGCCAAGGTGTTTTTATTGCTGCTCAGGGCACCCCCCCCCAGCGCCCTGCACCCTCAGTGACCGGAGTGTGAAGTGTGTATGAGGAGCAATGGCGCACAGCTGCAGTGCTGTGCGCTACCTTGGTGAAGACTGAAGTCTTCTGCCGCCGATTTTCCGGACCATCTTCATGCTTCTGGCTCTGTAAGGGGGACGGCGGCGCGGCTCCGGGAACGAACACCAAGGACGGGTCCTGCGGTCGATCCCTCTGGAGCTAATGGTGTCCAGTAGCCTAAGAAGCCCAAGCTAGCTGCAAGCAGGTAGGTTCGCTTCTTCTCCCCTTAGTCCCTCGTTGCAGTAAGCCTGTTGCCAGCAGGTCTCACTGTAAATTAAAAAACCTAACATATACTTTCTTTCTAGGAGCTCAGGAGAGCCCCTAGTGTGCATCCAGCTTGGCTGGGCACAGAAATCTAACTGAGGTCTGGAGGAGGGTCATAGTGGGAGGAGCCAGTGCACACCAGATAGTACCTAATCTTTCTTTTAGAGTGCCCAGTCTCCTGCGGAGCCCGTCTATTCCCCATGGTCCTTACGGAGTTCCCAGCATCCACTAGGACGTCAGAGAAAACTATTTAAATCTCAGTCGATATCATTGTTTAACAAATATCTGCATTCCCTTCAATTGAATGAAACAGAATTCCTTACAAAGAAACAGCCACAGCTGAACAGATAAACTATATTTTATTTTAATTTGTTTTCCCTTTAAAAGAAATAACATAAATATTACAGAGTCTCCTCCAGGAGGTCTATATATACAGTAAAGGGATCTTCTCCATTCTCTGTGGAGCCTGCTGTCTTCATTGCAGAGTCCTACAAGTAGCCCTGCTGTTGTTCCCCCAAAACCATTGTGAGCGAATCAGCTGTTTGCAGAACTGTTGAAGAAATCAGAAATAAACACAACATATTAGTAAATCAGCTATGAATATGCATCAACAACGCAGCATTGCCCTCTAAATACATCAGTGGACTCAGTGGGGCTTGAATGCAGTACATTGTGGGCTATTTTATTACAGGCTCCTACAGAATGCCACAAGAGGACAAATAGGAACAGGATCTGTACCAAATACAGTTTGGTGGATGAGTTTGTTTCATGCAAAATGGTGGAATAAAAAAAAAGTTTTTAAAAAGAGCTAAAAAAATATTTAAACAAATGTAATATGATGACATGAGACTGCGTCTGTTCAATAGTGGCTATTTAATTACTGTTTATGAATAATCGTTTGAGATACACTTATGTGAGTAAGTATAAACAAACATAAACCACATTAGCATCTCTGCATGAATGCTCTCTCCTGCTATGAAGTGTCACAGACATGCATACATCGGGATGTGATTAATATCCCAGCAGTCACCATACCGACTGCAGAATACAGACAACGGCATCCCGATGGTCAGAATCCCAACGGTAAGTACTCTGGTTAGGGTTAGCAGGGCCGTAACTAGGGCAGTGGGATGGTGTGTTGCACACAGCGCAGTTGTTCTGTGGACACAACCGTCCGCCTTACCCCAAGATCACCAAAATGTTTTTGCGTCGCCGAGTATCATCCACCCACTGCAATGTATAACAGTAGCAGTCTACCCAGCTCCTTCTCTCCCAGGTGCACTGCTAGTGATATACAGTACAGCGGGCAGTGCTGCTTGTCCTGTGTGGGCTCCGCCTCCTCCCCCGGCTGGGTACTATGGCAGCGGATGTGGCAGCCAATGAAGAGGAGCGCAGACTAGCTCCTGAGAAGACGCGGCCGTGGTGACCCCAGAGCCCGGCCGTAGGAGCAGAATGTGGAGGCAGAGATGCTGCTCTCCCGAGTCCCACGAGCCACACATCTATCTCGGACACTGCTGTTCCCCACCCACAGCGCTGCTGAGGATAGAGGAGAAGCTCTCCTCAGACCAGTTCCGTGACATCGGGGACATTGTGTCAGACTGCTGGGTGGTGCTGGATGGATGCTACCATTCACTCTTGGTGCTGCCCCGGAACAAACGTAATTATAACTTACTCTTTCCCTTTCTCTCTCTCTCTCTCCCTCTTTCTCTCTCTCTCTCTCTCTCTCTCTCTCTCTCTCACACACACCCTCCTTCCCTTTGTAAAAGCCTGCCATAATGTGTAGGGACTCTGTCTAGTGTAATGTGTAAAAAGAGGGACTCTGCATAGTGTAATGTGTAAAAAGAGAGACTCTGCCTGCCGTAATGTGTAAAAAGGGTGACTCTGCCTGCTGTAATGTGTAAAAAGGGTATTCTGCCTGCGTAACGTGTAAAAAGAGGAACTCTGCTGCTGTAATGTGTAAAAAGGGGGACTCTGCTGCTGTACTGTGTAAAAAGGGGACTCCGCCTGCCATAATGTCTAAAAATGGGAACTCTGCCTTTTTAATGTGTAAAAAGGGGACTCTGCCTGCTGTAATGTGTAAAAGGGGACTCTATCTGGCGTAATGTGTAAAAAGGAGCTCTACCTGCTGTAATGTGTAAAAGGGGCTGTACCTGGTGTAATGTGTGTAAGTGGTGCTACTGTGCGGCATAATTTGAACAATGTAGACTACTGTACAGTATAATAGGAATTGGTATTTCCCATGAAGCCACGCCACTATAAATACTACAGCACGCACTAGCCCTGTTTTACATATGGGGAGGGGGTGCACCGATGCTGTTTTTTGCACACAGCGCTAAAATATCTAGTTACGGCACTGAGGGTTAGGCACTAAGGCAGGGCTGGATTAAAGTTTGTGTGGGGCCCCACCCATAAAATTATCAAAACTTTCCACCCCTGTTCCACCTCTATAGTTATAAGGGTTGTTATATTCAAATTTAGTTTGAATTTCCATTCACGTTCGGTTGCATTCTGAGCATGCACCGCGCAACTTCAGACACCTCATGCTACGCAAACTAGCATGGTACTTACTCTGCATCAGACCCTGTATGTTGTTATAACAATTGGGGGGAGGGGGGGGGGTTGTTTTGTTTTTTTACTTCAACGCATGTTTTATAAATAATTTTGAGTCACTTTTATTTTATTTTTTTCAAGATATTACAGATTGACACTGCAGGGTAATCATCATTCCAAAAATACAATTTTATCAAAAGATACATTTCCCAGAATACATCATAGCCTCATGCGACCCACTTAGGGCTGCTGTATGTTATGAAAAAAAGCTTTTGGATTCTTAATGTCAAATGCATTCATAATAATACCACTCACAGTTACTGTATAAAAGACACCTACACATGTAATTGCAGAGGAAGAGATATAGGTAAAACAAAAGAAAATAATCTAAATTGTCCTAATTTAGAACTGCATATAAGAGCCACACATTTCTCCTCAAATCAGATGGTTGCTGCTATAAATCTTAGTAAATACATAGAATATTTTCTTAATTAGATATTTTATTTTGAATAGGTATATGCCTACCATATATCAGGAGCAATGTGTATCTGATGTTACATGATATATCTGCTTCATTACATTTTAACTAAAACGCACTATTGAATAGTGCCAGGAATGAGTGCCCGGAAGTTTTCAATTAGACACGTTGTAAACTCTCGACTTGAGGTTCGAGCAGAAGCCCTACAAAACTAGTGCTACAATGTGAGTTTCTGGCTTACAAAACTGGAATGACACTTAGGTCAGAAAATGCTGTTTACAGTGACTAACCTGAAACCTGCTTCTCCCGACTTAAGTGCTTAGTGTGATGCAGCTAATTGAATATGCTCTGGGCACTCCTTCCCGGTGCTGTTCAATATCGCATTTAATTGAATTTCCCCCAGTGAGGTATATAATATAATATAAACTGAATATTATTGTCAGGAAATAATTAGTGATAACAGAGCAGAGAGGCATTTGTCATCAGTATCAGTATTTTTTTTATGGCAGCAGTGCTAAAACCCCCCCGCACACCAGCAAGTAGGAGAGCTGAGGCTCCATGAGCACAAAGTTTTGCGTACACTCAGCCACCTATAAAGAGCATTGCCCTGACTGGTATCACGCCCAGGCACTGGCGTATCTATAACGGGTGCAGTGTGTTCGGTGCACATGGGCCCCTGAGTCCAGAGGGGGCTCCCACCGCACACGCTGCACCCATTATTTGAATACTTACCCCTTCGGAGTCCCGCGCCGATGTCAGCATAGCTGTGGAATCACTGGGAAAATGGTGCAGTGCCCATTATGGGGTTCTGCACATGCGCAGTAGAGAAATCACTAGGAAAATGGCCACCGCCCCATTCTCCTGGTGAACCGTGCATGCACAGTAGAGTCTGAACCCTCTAGTGCTCAGATCCTCCAGCGCTGCCAGCAGAGAGGAGGTGGCCCGAACGGGGGGAGGAGGCAGAACACGGGCCTCCTCCTCTCTTAAAGTGCCCCTGCGGCCAAGTGATTCATGAACAAAGTTGAGCTCATTTGGAATTGGACATATGTCCTGGTACAAATATCCATGCTATAGCAAATTATTATCGTGAAGTTTTCAGACTAGCATTTGTTCCTCTGTCCGATTTTCGGTGCCTCCCGGCCATTCCGGGAGAGTAGGCAAGTATGATCCAGATATGGCAGCGGGTTTTCCCTTTCTGCATGCTCTCTTCGGACACTTATAAAAGGTTTTAATCATGATACACAAAATGGAAGATGTTCATAATCAAATTATTGGCCCATCGCAGGAATTAATCATGGCATCTACTGTCATGCTTTCCACAGCCATGCTTAGGGCTTGATTCTGAGTCAGATGCAATGTCGATATTCACGTAAGCTGCTGATGTTATTCAATTGTGTATGTATCTAAGTAGCTAAAAAGTCACACAGTGCATGTGTCCCACGGTGTGCGCACAGAGTCGCGACAGCAACTGAGACAGTCTCAGAAATGTATTGGGCAGTGACTTGAAAGTAACTATTCAGATGCAGAGATGCACAGTCTTATGGGCATGTTATTCAGGTGTTATGTTCGTGTCGCATAACTGATTGCAAACTCAGGTACTTAAACACTTACATTGGAGGCCGTACACTGACACAGATGTTGGGGCAGGGACGAGTTATTATGGTGTGTCTGATTGTTACATCTAAAGATGGGCCTCCCTGTCCTCGCATATTCAGATCCACACTTGTGCACCAGGAGAAGGGCTTTTAGGAGCATTAGCATACAGTCACAGATGCAACTACAGCAAAAAAACACTAGTGCAGCATAACAGAATTGTGGTGTACAGATGTAGCCACGCTCATCATGGCTACATCTAGGCGGCACGTGCACTCCCGGTGTGGCTATAAGCATGGCTACATATGTATGTCTTTAACCTTTACCCTAGCCCAGTGGTGCAAGTAAAGAAAATCTCTTAGTGGTACACTGTGCACACACCGAAGAAAGAACCTCCCTGGGCTGTCTTCAGTCGATATTCACTGTTCATGTAGGAGATCACATGTTCCAGACGATGCCTGTTTGTGTAGGAATATAGCCAATGTCATCATCTCAGCCAAACCATCTTCTCCCCTCTGTGTCTCTCAGCCACACAATCATCTCCCCCTGCATCTCTCAGCCAGACCATCATCCTCCCTGCATCTCTCAGCCACACCATCTTCTGCCCCCTGCATCTCTCAGCCACAGCATCTTCTCCACCCTGCATTTCTCAGCCACACCATCTTCTCCCCCCGTGTCTCTTAGCCATACCATTTTCTCCCGCTGTGTCTCTCAGCCACACCAATCATCCCCCCTGCATCTCTCAGCCACACCATTGTCTGTCCCCTGCATCTCTCAGCCACACCATCATTCCCCCTGCATCTCCAAGCCACACCATCATCCCCCCTGCATCACACAGTTACACCATCTTTATCCAGCTGCTCTCTCAGCCACACCATCATCCACCCGATTCTCTCAGCCACACCATCACCTCCCCTACATCTCTCAGCCACACCATCATCTACCCCCTGAGTCTCTCAACCATACCATCATCTCCCCCTGCATCTTTCAGCCACACCGTCATCTCCCCCTGTATCTCTCAGCCACACCACCTACCCCCTTCATGTCTCTCAGAACACCATCTTCTCCCCACTCCATCTCTCAGCCAAGCCACACCATCATTTCCACCTGCATCTCCCAGGTGACTGACAGGAAGAGGGCATTTGTGGGTGGCAACTGCCAATTTTCAGGGAGTGTCTGAAAAAAATGTAGGCGTGTCCAAGTGTTGGAAGTAGGGGTGTCTGACGTCAATTCCGGTCCCGGACAGGCTGAAGTGGTCGCAGTGGCTAAGTAAGTCCTGGGCTGCGCAGAGGCTGCACAAAATCAGTTTTTGCAGCTTTGCTACACAGGCGTTCGCACATTTTCACAGCTAAAACACACTCCCCCAGTAGGCGGCGACTATCTAATCGCAGGGCTGAAAAAATCGCTGCCCAGCGATCAGGTCTGAATTAGGTCCCTTGTCTCATCAGACCAGAGTATTTTGCTTCTCATGGTCTGAGAGTCCTTCAGGTTCATTTTGTCAAACTCCGGGCGGGCTGCCATGTGCTTTTTACTATGAAGTGGCTTCCGTCTGGACACTCTACCATACAGGCCTGATTGGTGGATTGCTGCAGAGATGGTTATCCTTATGGAAGGTTTTCCTCTCTCCACAGAGGAATGCTGTAGCTCTGACAGAGTGACCATCGGGTACTTGGTCACCTCCCTGACTAGGACCGTTCTCCCCCGATCGCTCAGTTTAGATGGCCGGCCAGCTCTAGGAAGAGTCCTGGTGGTTTCCGAACTTCTTCCATTTATGGATGATGGAGGCCACTGTGCTCAGTGGGACCTTCAAAGTAGCAGATATTTTTCTGTACCCTTCCCCAGATTTGTGCCTCGAGACAATCCAGTCTCGGAGGTCTACAGACAATTCCTTTGACGTCATGCTTGGTTTGTGCTAAGACATGCACTGTCAAGTATGGGACCTTATATAGACAGGTGTGTGCCTTTCCAAATCATGTCCAATCAACTGAATTTACCACAGGTGGACTCCAATTTAGCTGTAGGAACATCTCAAGGATTCTCAGTGGAAATAGGATGCACCTGAGCCCAATTTTGGACAGGGCTAGTGTACATTTATTTTCACAGCATCCCTGTATTTTGTACAACACACAGGACAGAACCAGCACCCCTGTAATTTTACAGCATACAAGACAGGGCCAGTGTATATTTATTTTCACAGCACCCCTGAATTTTTACAGCATACAAGACAGAGCCAGTGTACCTTTATTTTCACAGCACCCCTGTATTTTTACAGCATACAAGACAGAGCCAGTGTACCTTTATTTTTGTTGCGGGGTACACTGGGCTCCACAAGGATTAACATCGGGGTGTAGATTAGGATCTTGACCCGAGGCACCAAAATGCTCAAAGCTTTGACTGTTTCGAAGATGCACAGCGTCGCCTCCTCTATAACCCCGCCTCCGTGCACAGGAGCTCAGTTTGTAAGTTTATGCCATGCAGTAAGCAGGCATATCAACAGGGGGGCTGCTCCTGCAGCCCTAAGAAAAGCTAATTTCAGAAGAAAGAATATCTAAAGTCTTCAAAGGCTGCAGCAGTGTTAGATGTCAGACATCCCCTGCTTCAGCTTCATCACTCCCCCAGCGGCGCTGTATATCCCGCGCCCTGGTTGCCGGGTCACTGCAGCGAAGGCTCCGGTGTTCTTCATACGTTAGTCACACACTCGCCGCTGTCTCCCGGATCGCGTGACCGCTTTAGAAGGGGAGGTAAGGGGTCCCTTTGGCCCGCTGTAATCACGATCCAGTGCGGCTGTGGGAAGCGGGCCGCGCGCGCGCTGGCGTGGACACTGTAAAGGGCAGCCGCTCCACTAGCCTCCGGGACACAGGTATAATTTTTGTCTCTGTGAAAAACCTTTTCATTACAGCCCGCAGTGCCCGGTGGGAAAGCCAGCAGTAGGATAAGGCCTGACCTGTAGCCCCTGGGGGAGGGGCTACAGGTCAGGGCCTATACGGTGTACACGTTCCACTAAGATAGATCCAGAGTCCAAAACGTAGCACAGCTCCCTAGGCAGCCACTGAGAAACAAGTGTCATGAGGTCACAAGGTTTCACCGACTCTGGGAGGCCGATAAGGCGAACATTATTTCTCCTATTTCGGTTTTCAAGGTCCTCAAGCTTATCCTGAATAGATGCAACAAATTTTTCTTGGTCAGAGAGAGCCGTCTTAGCCGTCGTGAAATCATCCTCCAAATCAGATATTCTCTGTTCAGCCTCAGAGAATCGCTGGGCTTATTGGTTCAATTGAGCAAGAGCATAGTTAAGCGAGTCCTTTAGAGGAGCCAATTTTTGGTCCAGTATCGCAGACAGGATATCTGTTATCTCATTCGTTGTAAAGAATTTTGCAGAATCCATTGCAGATACAGACACAGGTTGGCCACGGGGACTAGGACGTGATCCCAATGAAGGCGAAGGAGGGCTATCAACAGAAGCGTTATCAAGGCCTCGACCTTTGCCCATCTGGTTGCTACGAATGCCCCGCGGCAGTTTGGCCACGAATTTGTCCATAATCAGAATAGAAAAATAGACACAACAGTGGTTGTGCCGATACACAATATGAGATATAAAATAATATAAGTCGCAATATATGGATCAACCAGCAGAGGGAGTGACAATAAAGAGTCTACAAGCACTGCGCTACAAAAAAAAAAAAATCCAGATGTGTGAAGATAAATATCACCTCCACGTATTAGCACAGTATGAGAGGAGTATATAGCCAAATGGATTGTGTGCAAATGTCAGATTCCTTGGAGACAGGAGCAAAATGCAGGGAGATGTGAAGTGGGGGTTATGGGAACCCAAACCCAACTCACCGCTAACCAGCAGGCTCCAGTCCGGTCAGAGAGGGGACTCAGGAGCGATCACGGACCTGCCAGTGACCGCAGCTGATTGCCAGTAACAGGGAGCCACAGCTTACCGAGCTCCTAAGATGGCCGCTGGGTGTGAGATGGTCTGTGACACAGCCTGATCAGCACTCCCTCCATGCTGTACAGTGTCACAGTGAGTCCAGGGAAGCACCAGGCGGCTAGCGGCCACTCTCCGGTGGAGCAGGGAGAGAGGATAGTGCGGGTGCGGGAGAAACGGGTCACTCTGCTCCGCCGCTCTGGATGTCCGCGGTGGGCCGCCAGTGCAATAGAGGTCACAGCTTGTGCAGGGAGGGGAGGCCACGAAGCGCTGAGGCTCCGTCGGCAGTCATAAGCTCCCAGAGATGTAACCACCTGCAGCGGACCAGGAGATAGAGGGAGCAGGGTGAAATACAGGGGCCAGATAGGGCCAGCAGCTATAGGAAAGTTATATTATAGCTGACGCCGTGCAGAGCAGCTCCAGGGCACGTCTTCCTCCCCTGCTGGCCAGCTCAGGTCCCTTTCCTTAGGTTTTTAACTTTTTACCCAGTATTTAGATAACTGGGAAAGATGATATAAATCATCACTAGAGACAGAATAAAGCTTTAATATTGTCCTGTTTATTTGCAAGCTAAAAATGTTGAGTACGTAAGTGGTGGAAGGTTCTGATAGTAAAACCCTGGAATGGAAATGTTGTCATGTAAGTCATGCAATTTATGTGTATGAAAAAAGCACCTAACCACAGGGGAAAATACAGTTTCCTGAAGAGGACTGTGTGGTGTGGTCCAGTGCATTCCATTACGTAGACTGTAAACTATGTACAGGGCTGAGTACTGGATGCAGACACTGATGCTGGGCTCAGAACTATGTCATAAACAAAAATTTATCAACCAACCTCTACGTCATAAGTACACCAACCTCAAGACTGTATGTTGTTAGAGTTATTCTTTTCCTTTAGGGAAATAGCCTAATGCCCAAGAGGTAACTGTTAAGGTGTGCACACACTGGCCGATATATCGCCCATTCTCTTGAACAGCCGATATATCGTGGGTCCGTCGGCGAGTGTGTACGAGCGATTTGTCTGTGAACTCCGTCATTCACAGACATATCGCGTCGGCCTTGCTGCACAGGGGATAGATAGATATATTGGCACGTCGGTCTGCAAGTATTGGCACGTCAGTGTGCAAGCAGCAGCAGCCAGTGATTACTGACAGCTGAACTGGGCGGGCAGTGTGTATGCACAGCACACTGCCCGATCCGGCTTTAGATATACCGTATCTGCAGATTAATTGATCTGCAGATATATCTGTAGGCGTGTACCCAGCATTACTCTCCTTAGTTTGGGTGGCTGCTAAACGTTGTAGGAGAATGGGTGACAAAATAGCACCATCTAGTGTAGTATTAATAAAAGTCAACATTTGTGCTCCAAAAAGTAATCCGATAGATCTTTAATGCCCAGGAAATTTCTTTTCCTTTTAGTTTTGCTTCAATTCTCCATAGTGGTTCAAATATATCAAATATATATATATATATATATATATATATTTTTTTTTAAATAAATAAATAAAGGGCCTGTGTGCCCAGGACATTGCAAATACGCAATACCAAGATAGGAATCCTGATGGTGACGCACAGATTCAAAGAACTTCCAGCAGATACGCAGTAAACTACAGTACACTGGGGGTCATTCAGACCCGAACGCATGCTGCCTTTTTTTGCAGCCGTGCGATCGGGTCAGAACAGTGCATGAGAGCGGTCCGCAATGCGCAGGCGCGTCACCGGACAGCTACGGATTCTACGAAGAAAGCGATCGCAGCAGCGATCACAAGAAGATTGACGTTCGAGGGTGGCAACTCACCGTTTTCAGGGAGTGTCCAGGAAAATGCAGGCGTGCCCGGCCATTTCCAGGGAGGGTTCCTGACGTCAGCTCCGTCCAGAATCATCGCAGCGGCTGAGTAAGTCCTGAGCTGTGCAGAGACTGCACAAACTAAAGTTTACACAGTCTCTGCACAGCTCTCTGCGCAGCTCTCTGCACAAGCGTTCGTACATCTGCACAGCGATTACCCCCTCCCCTGTAGGTGGTGACTACCTGATTGCTGCAGTGCAAAGAATAGCCTACGTGCGATCAGGTCTGAATCACCCCCACTTTATTGTGTTCTCAAATCACACACAAAGGTAATGAACCCCAATATAAAAGAAGCTGCATACCACATTAAAAAATGTTGGTTCTTATTTGTTGCTACTACACACACACTCTTATCTGGACCTTTTCAGATAAGCTTCATAATTTTACTTGTACACAGTAACCCACATTTGCACCACAGCATTAGACTCTTGTACATCTATCACTGAGAGGACATGTCTACTCAAGCGGTGGTCCATTTCTTACTAAACTAGATGGCACTAAATATAAATATATACAGGCCTGGCGCTTACCGCTCAGCAAAGGGATGCAGTGCATGGAGTCGCCAGACTGGAGAGGCGTTCTCCCTGCTCTGCATCCCTGTGCTGAGCTACTGCTGCTGTCCCTGCTGCTGCTGCTGCCAACTAGTGTCACCCTCTACGACACACAGCGGCGCTGGCAGCACAAAGCCTGCTCTCCCCCTCGATGCCAGCAGCACAATGCCTCCTCTCTCCCTCCCTTCCCCTGTGTGACAGTTCAGTGGCCAAGCAGGATCCAAAGGGGGCAGAGCTAGACGGGAATAATGGGCGGAGCTAGATGGGACCAGGGTGCAGCAGGAGGATGAGCTGCTCCAGCTCCGGCCAGCCAGACTTCATTAGGTAAGTGTCTGGAAAGAGAGTGAGTGTGTGTATGTGTATACACTGTCTGTATATACTGTATATATGTGTGACTGTGTATGTGTTTAATGTATGTACAGTATGTATGTGTGTGTGTGTATATATATATGTGTATGTGGTGTGCGTATGTGTGACTACGGCATAATGAGTGTGAGCATCACTGGTACAGGGGGCGTTACGTGTCTAGGCGGCACTGGTAAAGGGAGCGTTATGTGTCTGAGCGGCACTGGTACATGGGGTGTTATGTGTTTAATCAGCACTGGTACAGGGGGCGTTACGTGTGTAAGCGTTACTGGTACAGGGGGCATTACGTGTGTAAGCGTTACTGGTACAGGGGGCGCTACATGTTTAATCGGCACTGGTACAGGGGGCGTTACGTGTGTAAGCGGCCCTGGTACAGGGGGCGTTACGTGTCTAAGCGGCAGTGGCACAGGGGGCGTTACGTGTGTAAGCACCACTGGCACAGGGGGCGTTACGTGTTTAAGCGGTACTGGTATAGGGGGCGTTACGTGTGTAAGCGGCACTGGTACAGGGGGCGTTGTGTGTGTAAGCGTCACTGTTACAGGTGGCGTTACGTGTGTCAGCATCACTGGTACAGGGGGCGTTACGTGTGTAAGTGGCACTGGTACAGGGGGCATTATAGGGGGCGTTACGTGTGTAAGCGGCACTGGTACAGGGGGCGTTACGTGTGTAAGCGGCACTGGTACAGGGGGCGTTACGTGTGTACGCGGCACTGGTACAGGGGGCGTTACGTGTGTCAGCATCACTGGTACAGGGAGCGATACGTGTGTAAGTGGCACTGGTACAGGGGGCGTTATAGGGGGCGTTACGTGTGTAAGCGGCACTGGTACAGGGGGCGTTACGTGTGTACGCGGCACTGGTACAGGGGGGCGTTACGTGTGTACGCGGCACTGGTACAGGGGGCGTTATAGGGGGCGTTACGTGTGTAAGCGGCACTGGTACAGGGGGCGTTACATGTGTAAGCGGCACTGGTACAGGGGGCGTTACGTGTGTACGCGGCACTGGTACAGGGGGCGTTACGTGTGTATGCGGCACAGGTACGGGGCGTTACGTGTGTAAGTGGCACAGGTACAGGGGCCGTTACGTGTGTAAGCGTCACTGGTACAGGGGCCTTACGTGTCTAAGCGTCACTGGCCCAGGGGGCGTTACGTGTGTAAGCGGCACTGGTACAGGGGGCGTTATGTGTGTTAGCGGCACTGGTACAGGGGGCATTACGTCTGTAAGCGTCACTGGTACAGGGGGCGTTAAGTGTGTAAGCATCACAGGTACAGGGGGCGTTATGTGTGTAAGTGTCACTGGTACAGGGGGCGTTACGTGTGTAAGTGTCACTGGTACAGTGTCTAAGCGTCACTGATACAGGGGACGTTACGTGTCTAAGAGTCACTGGTACAGGGGGTGTTACATGTGTAAGCGGCACTGGTACAGGGGGCGTTTTGTGTGCAAGCGGCACTGGTACAGGGGGTGTTACGTGTGTAAGCGTCACTGGTACAGGGGACGTTACGTGTGTAAGCATCATTGGTGCAGGGGGCGTTACGTGTGTAAGCGGCACTAGTACAGGGGGCGTTACGTGTGTAAGCGTAACTACTACAAGGGGTTTTATGTGCGCTGTCAATTTGTAAAATATGGGAAGGCGCAAATTTATATTTTGCAGGGCGGCGCCGAACACCCTAGCACCGGCCCTGTGTATATATGTAAGTCTACCATAACTCTTCTTTTCTGCAGCGCGGTATACTGTGTTCCACAGGAAAACATCGGGATGTCCTAAAGCAGTTCCTCAAGAGAGGGGATGCTCCTTAGCGGGCATGAGAACCCGGCATCCAAAGGAAGCATCCTGGGAGGCGGAAGTATCAAAGGCATAGAACCTAATGAACGTGTTCACTGAGGACCACGTAGCCGCCTTGCACAATTGTTCTGCAGACGCGCCACAGCGGGCCGCCCAAGAAGGTCCAACAGACCGAGTAGAATGGGCTTTAATAGCAGCAGGAGCTGGGAGTCCAGCCTGTGCATAAGCTTGTGCAATCACCATTCTAATCCATCTGGCCAGGGTTTGCTTCTTCACAGGCCAGCCACTTTTTGTGGAAACCTAACAGTACAAAAAGGGTATCTGACCTCCTGATAGAGGCATATATACGGAGAGCCCTTACGATATCCATAGACCGCTCTTTGGGAGACAATTCCGAAGAGATATAGGCCGGGACCTTTTACCTTAGGTAAATAACCTGGGCGAGTTCTAAGAACTGCCCGATCATGATGTAATATTAGAAAGGGTGGATGACAAGACAAAGCGCCTAGGTCCGACACCCTTCTAGCAGAGGCAATAGCCAACAGAAACAGGACCTTGACTGTTAGCCATTTAAGGTCCACTGACTCAAGAGGTTCAAACGAAGACTCTTGCAGGGCAGTCAGGACAACAGACAGATCCCATGGAGCCAGAGGAGGGACAAAAGGAGGCTGAATCCTTAACACACCCTGAGTGAATGTATGAATGTCAGGTATAGACACAGTTTTTCTATGAAACCACACCGACAAGGCAGATATGTGAACCTTGAGGGAGGCCAGAGGAAGGCCTAAGTCCAGGCCTTGTTGCAGGAAAGCCAGGATTCTGAATGTTTTGAATCTGTACACATCATAGTTCTAATCGGCACACCAGGTGAAGTAAGAATTCCAGACCCTGTAATAAATGCCGGTTTGCGAGCTTTCAACATAGTATGGATGACCGCCTCAAAGAATCCTTTGGCCCTCAGGAGTGATGCTTCAAGAGCCACGCCGTCAGAGCCAGTCCTGCCAGGTCTGGATAGAGACAAGGGCCCTGTATGAGGAGGTCTGGTCATTGAGGAAGGAGAAGAGGACACCTGTCAGGGAGTAAATAGATTTCAGGCATCCCTCCACACGCTTATCTGTCAGTTTTTTCAGTGAAGTGACAGTGGTGACAGGCAGAGTGGATGACACCACTAGGAGGGTGACATGAGAATCCACCGGCTGTGAATTTTCCCACTTGTTACATAACTCTGCAGAGAGAGGGTAGCGAGCTAAGGCTCGTTTAGAGAGAGGGCATTTCTTCCCTGGATTAGACATAGGTTCCTGCCTGATGTCCACCAAATTGTCAGCATGGGATAACAGATAGGGAAGCCAATCCAGGGCCATTTTTTCCATCCCGGGTATCAGGATTGAAAAATGGCCAATCCCGGGATACCCGGGATTGGCTTTTAACTATGTGGCCGCCCCCTCGGCCTGCCCCGCCCTGCCCGCCCCGCACACATAACTCACAATATACCAAGGGCGGGTGGGTGGGGAACATCCTCCACTCTCTCCTGGTGGCTCCCAGCGGCATGTGACGGCGCAGCGTGACGTTTCACGCTGCGCTAGGGAGCCGGAAGAAGGAAGCCGGGCATTGTCTGAGCATCCTGTGGACACTCAATGCTGATCCCACAATCCCGGGATTAGAGCTTCCAATCCTGGGATTGAATCCAGGCCGTTTTTGGCCCTAAATCCCGGGATCCCGCCGATCCCGGGATTGGCCACCATAGTAACAGATTTCTAGCCACCTTCTGCCTCTTACACATGTCAGTTTCCTTGGTGACAGTAGTGGGTTCCTCATCATCAGTGATTTGTAGGATTTGCTTAATTGCAACCACTAGAGCAGGGATGTCAATTTGCATTGTAGAATCCTCATCAGAAATGCTTGATTCAGTGTCTGACAGGACAGTATGCTCAGGGCCGTTTAGAGCCACGCCGGGCCCCGGTAAAGGTTTGGGGGTGTGGTTTAAGTGGGCATGGTTATGTCCAGTTAATAAGTCACGTTTCAAAATTTGTGAATAATAAAATAATTACAGGGCTGCTTACAAGGGTGGCACCATTTTGACATAGGGCGGTAGGGGGAGGGCACTCGCTTCCTACCTTTCTTGATCTGAAAGTGGGTCCCTCCTCCCCAGCCAGCTCTATCTTCCCAGTGATATTTGAAAAGATGACGCCAGCCACTAAAGAGAAAAGATGTGCCAGAGTCTTTGCTTTCTATGTACAGCACCATCTTCTGGAATATATCACCAGGAAGATGGCGCCCCGGTCCAGGTATCCAGGGAGAGGGGTTTAGCACCCGGGGCCCCTCCAGCAGCCCGGGCCTGGGTAATTTGTACCTTCTCCCCGTGTCTTTCGGCACCACTGAGTATGCTCCCCCTCCTCTTCAGTTGAAACATCTGAGAGATTTGTGGATTGTAAGGCGGAAGCATCCCGCTTAGATGACCCAGCGACACAAGAGTGACCTGAGGTATGTTTTTGTCTGGCCACGGAATGAGTCAACTGCTGCAAGTGGTTAGACAAGTTTTCCGCGCAAGGTGGATTAACCACAGGGACTAGATGAGGCTGTAATGGTACAGGTGGTCCCATAGGGGGCATTAGGCATTCCACTAGAGTACCCAGTAGGTTTGAGAACGCGGCCCAGGGTGGCTCCTGATTGGATACAGGAGCTGCGGACTGACTGGAGGGTGTATGACACATGGTACACAGACCATCATACAACGCTTCCCCCTCTGGTAAATCTTGGCGCATACTTTGTTTGATGCAGGAGCATCCACAGATTTACTGTCCTTCCTGTTAGACATTGTACACAAATGCAATAGAGAGCTGTTTAGTACAATGAAGCCAGACAGAGTATAATACCTGCGAATAAATCTGATAGTATGTGACTGAGTCCCCAGTACAGAACACCTGCGAATAAATCCAGTATTATGTGCCTGAGTACACAGAAGAATACACTGAATAGATAAATACTGTGACGCACAACATAAACGACCCTGACAAACCTAGTCTCTTAGGGTACAGAATATAGTGATAGATCTCTGGGAAACACTGAAAGTGAAACCTCACAGCAGATACAGGCACACACAGTCACATAAGCAATGCAAATAATTATTAGTTATTACAATAAAACTGCACTGAACTAATATATGTACATATATATATATATAACACAGCGCGGTCCTAGACCGGACGTATATATCAGAATACTCGTACAATGGCCCTCATTCCGAGTTGATCGGTCGCAAGGCGATTTTAGCAGAGTTACACACGCTAAGCCGCCGCCTACTGGGAGTGAATCTTAGCTTCTTAAAATTGCGACCGATGTATTCGCAATATTGCGATTACTAACTACTTAGCAGTTTCAGAGTAGCTCCAGACTTACTCTGCCTGTGCGATCATTTCAGTGCTTGTCGTTCCTGGTTGTCGTCACAAACACACCCAGCGTTCGCCCAGGCACTCCCACCGTTTCCCCGGCCACTCCTGCGTTTTTTCCGGAAACGGTAGCGTTTTCAGCCACACGCCCCTGAAACGCCGTGTTTCCGCCCAGTAACACCCATTTCCTGTCAATCACATTACGATCGCCGGAGCGAAGAAAAAGCCGTGAGTAAAAATACTTTCATCATAGTAAAGTTACTTGGCGCAGTCGCAGTGCGAACATTGCGCATGCGTACTAAGCGGATTTTCACTGCGATGCGATGAAAAATACCGAGCGAACAACTCGGAATGAGGGCCAATATATTCTGTAATTGGTACACTTTTTCTTAACACTGTCTGCATAGAGACATGTAGAATACTCAAGTGTTTGTAAAGTCACAGCACTGTATACAGGCAGCTTTACAAGGCAGACCTTGCCCTGCAGTCCCAGAGACCAGCCGCAGCTATACTCCTAAGATCACGCTCAGCGTCTCAGTCAGGGAGTGTGGGAGAGTGTGAGGACGCTCTGGGGTGGAAAAATCTGCAGCAGATGTCGCCCTGGGCCGGGGAGGAGCTACAGGACAAGCGCCGACTCCGCTATGCTGGGCCTCACCGCCTGTACTACGGAGCCTTATCAATAGGGGTGTTAGTACACCCAACCTGTACTCCTATGCCCTGGCGGATATAGTGGGGTCCCTGCTCGGTGACAGTGTCCACCCCAGCGTCGCAGTCCGTCTCGCTAGACTGCGATCAGGAACGAGATTTAGTGACGGGTCCCGCCTGGGGGACCCTCTTACCTCCTCCCCGTAGCAACCACGCGAACCAGGAGAGTGTCTGCGACCGTGTGCCTAAAGCCATAGCGTCTCTGCCGCAAGTACCCGGGAACTGAGCCACAGGAGTATGCGACGCTGCTTGGGAGGTGATGGAGACGCAGCGCTGAATGTCACCCTGACATGTAACAGCGGCCCTTGAAATCTTCTAGCAAGCTTTTTGACGGCTGCCCAGTGCAGCTCCCCTGTTAGGTGACCTGCTGCTACAGGCACCAACTAGAAACTGAGCTCACAGTGCCTGGAGGTGGGGTTACAGAAGAGGCCCCAATGCATCCTGGGACAGCCTAAAGCTTTAGCCTGTTGGTGCCTCACCAATGTTTTCCTGTGGAACACAGCGTACCCCGCTGCAGAAAAATAGAGTTACCAGGGACTATAACCTCCAAAGTCCAAACACCATGAAATGTATCAACTTTGTTGTGGAGCAAGGCTGTGATGTAGCCCATGGAGGCGACATAACGTATCATAACAATTTGGTGGGTGTAGTATGAGTTGCCAGCGGCCGGGTCCTCAGAGGCCAGCATACTGGTGCTGGCTTGCCGACAGCAAGGCGAGCGCAAATGAGCCACGCTGCGGGCACGATGGTGCGCTACACTACACGTGCCACACTATCTATTCTCCCTCCAGGGGTTCGTGGACCCCTAAGAGGAAGAAAAGGTGTCGGTATGCTGGTTGTCGGTATTCCGTCGCCGGTATACTGTGCGCCGGTATCCCAACAACTGGTATACTGAATACCACCCCAATTTGGCTGCATTAAATGTATAGCTACAGAGTTAATTAAAAGGTTTAGAGGCCTTTGGCAGTGGCTTACATAAAAAATATATTAGGGGTTGTAGGAGGAGAAAGACCAGTCATCCTGCTACATTGGGAGAAGACTTCATACCAGTAGGTGACAATCAAAGGGCAGTTCCACCAGATGTACATAAATTGTTTCCAGCAATAGTCTGAGGAAGATGGAAAATTGAGGTGCAGTTTTCCAGGTTCATATACCACCGACTATAAATTTTGTAAGAATTTTCCCAAATGTTGGTTTTGATAGACACCAGTTGCCTGGTGTTTAACCAATGATTCTCCATGAGCGTTATCCCTATATCTTGTTCCAAAGTTTGTGGGGAGGCCAAAAGGGAGTATATGATGGAAATGGAGCCTGTGGCCATAAATACACATGTACTCAAAAGGGTTGGGTTTCCTAAGTATATGAACCACTTAGTTTTTTAATAATTTTCTCAGTAATGAACATTCCACTTATACCATTTTATTTGAGTGATGATGCAGCAGTAGTCTCCCTAATTCTAAATCAGATTTTGTGCGGTATTGAACAGAAGCAGGGAGGCGGCTGTGCAATACTGTACACATAATATGCAAAGTCAGCAGGAGGCATCTGCTGGCATCGGCAATCCGAGTGCTGTGTCCATAGAAGCAGCATCAGGTACCATCGGTTGTGATGGTTGCAGCCCTCATTCAATTTGCATAAGCCGAAGTTTACACAGACTGGCTGTCAGAACTGGTCAACTGGGTTCATGGAGTCTGAGTCCAATGACACAAACCCTGGGCTTGGCACCCTACAATATGGGAGCGACGCCCCTGTTTTGTAGAATGGACCCAGCCGCCCGAGGCAAGTGCTGCAGCATGTCAGTCATTTCAGGACCCATTCTGCACATCGGGTTTGTGTACTGTACAAATCCGAATCTGGTCCTTTGTTCTAACTTGCTTTCCTTTAAGATCATGCAAAGCCATAACTAGACATTTTGGTGCCCTGTTCCAGAGAGAGAGAGCTCCCCCTCCATTTTTCCAATATGGGCATAAAGCACATGCCTCGTCGGGAAGGGGCATGACAACATTGATCCCAGTGAAATCACATGCTATGATGCCCCTTCCCACATTATATATATATATATATATATATATATATATATATATATATATACACAATTACCCTACTGCGCTAAAATCAAGGAATCAGCTGCACCTCTAGAAAAGCCCTCTGCTAGTAAGGGCTCATACATAAAGCAAACATAATTTCTGAGGGCGCTAGTATTTGTCAGAAACAGAAATGTAAAAAAACGATATGATATTTGTAAAATGTATTTACAGTTTCCAGACAAAAGACACATGATAAAAACTTTATCCACATGGGAAATAGTTCCAATTGAATTATGCAGAATATTCTTGCCAAATAGTTGGTCAAATGGTGATATAAGTATAGAGAAGACACAGAATCCAACGCGTTTCATCCCGAAGGACTTCTTCAGGGGTAAGTATCTAGATGATAAATAGAGTAGCTCAATATAAATATAAAAGTACCAGATTTTAACAGTAGTCAAAAAACATAGCAATATTTATAAGAATGTAATATACAGAGTAATGATCAACATCAGCCGGTTTAGAACAATCAAGAAACTGATTTTCAAGAGTCTATTTGGTGTAAAAAAAGGAGAAGGGAGCAGGTCTAAATATACATACCACATTTGTTTTTCCATATAAACAAATAATAGAAAACGAATACACACTTCTTTCATAAATTAATTATTTATAAGGATTGTTTAGATATGCTAGCCAACGGTTATGTTGGACCTAAAGAGGAAAAGAGAAAGGACCATTATAGAGGTCATACTAATCATATCAAGGAGTTATTGATAAGCACCTATGGAGATGATTATACATACCAAAGTGCAAAAAAGCATAAGGAAAACTACTGAACTTGTAATGGTCCCACTGGATGGTGTAGTGGTCACCAATATAGTAAGACAGTGATCTGTAGAAGTTCCATACACCAATTTTAGGACTCAGATGTTAAATAATAGTTATATCGAATAGAAAAATGTAATGGGGCTTAAAAATACCTCATACTTCATATTAATATGCCATGAAAATAATGTCCCATGCCAATAATGCCCCATAAATAATATGCTATGACAATAATGCCCCATAAATAAGTCATCAATATAATTAACACAGACCTAATTCCAGCCCAAAATACTCATTATATCTTACATATAAAATATGGGTTAAATAACTCCAATAATAAAAACATAGCTTTTTTGCCCATCAAATGTAGTATTAAGCAGTGGACGAAGTGGAAATTTTAAAGTGAGGGTATGGAAAAGTCAAGGAGAAAAGGGGGCGTGGTCACCCAAAAGGGGGCATGTCCAGTGTAGTAGAACCCCTTATACTATTTAGTACTGGTGTCCCTTTCACATTATAGCACACAGTACAAGCCGAAATTCACATTATAGCACATGGTACGAGCCGAAATTCACATTATAGCACACTGAATAAGCCGAAATTCACATTATAGCACACTGAATGAGCCGAAATTCACATTATAGCACACTGAATAAGCCGAAATTCACATTATAGCACACTGAATAAGCCGAAATTCACATTATAGCACAATGAATGAGCCGAAATTCACATTACAGCACACTGAATGAGCTGAAATTGTGACAGCAGGGACAGCCAGAGTGACAGCAGGGACAGGGAGAGAGAGAGTGATGACAGGGAGAGAGAGTGACGACAGGGAGAGAGAGTGACGACAGGGAGAGAGAGTAACAACAGGGAGAGAGAGTAACGACAGGCAGGGGCGGATCCAGAAGAAAATGATGGGGGGGGCACCATGGAAGGGGCAAGTACATTTGCGTGCGGCTTCGGTGCATGTGAGGTGGCGCTTCTTATACAATGCCGACAGTTGTAGCGCTCATTATGCAATGTCCACTGTACTGGTAGTGCCCCTTATATAGACCCCATAGTAGTGGTGCCCCTTATGCAATGCTCGTATTGCCCCCAGTAGTAATGATGCCTGTGGTAATGCCCCCAGTCATTTAGCGCCCTAGTAGTTATGCCCCCAGTGGTAATGCCCCCAGTAGTTTGCCTGCTTGTAGTTTAGCCACCACTAGTAATGCCCCCCTGTAGTTTGCCCCATTGTAGTTTAGCCCCTGTACTTATGCCCCCTTGTAGTTTAGCCCCCAGTAGTAATACCCCCAGTAGTTTGGCCCCTGTAGTTATCCCCCAGTAGTTTGGCCCCTGTAGTTATGCCCCCAGTAGTTTGACCCCCTGTAGTTTAGCCCCCAAGTAGTAATGCCCCTGTAGTTAAGCCGCCAGTAGTAATGCCCCTGTAGTTACGCCGCCAGTAGAAATGCCCTCCTGTAGTATGCCCCCAGTAGTTAGCCCCTTTGTAGTTGACCCCCAGTAATAATGTCCCCCAGTAGTTTGCCCCCGGTAGATGCCCCCCGGTAATAATGTACCCCAGTAGTTTGCCCCCAAGTAATAATGTCCTCCAGTAGTTTGCCCCCAGTAGTAATGCCCCCTAGGAGTTTGCCCCCAATAGATGACCCCCCAGTAGTAATGCCCACAGTAGATGCCCCCAGTAGATGGCCCCCAGTAAAAATGTCCCCCAGTAGCTGCCTCCAGTAGTAATACCCCCAATAGATGACCCCCCAGTAGTAATGCCCCCAGTAGATGTCCCCCAGTAATAATGCCCCCAGTAGTAATGCCCCCCCAGTAGTAATGCCCCTTGTTGATGCCCCCCCAGTAGTAATGTCCCACTATAGTTTGCCCCCAGTAGATGCCCCCGCTGCATTAAGGAAAAAAAAAACATCATACTTACCGAGCCCCGTTCCCACTTCCAGACTGCTGCAGTCCTCCTCTTGGCGTCCGTTCCTCAACACTACGAGAGAGACGTCATGACTGACGTCTCTCACATAGCGCATGCCGCACAGTGACAGCGCCGGAAGCCGGAGCTCAGTACTGAGCTCCTGCCTCCGGCTGCCGCTGTGCAGGGAGACAGGCGCCCGCTGGTAACACAATCTCAGCGGGTGCCCGTGATCTCCCTGTGCGGCGCCGGGGGAGGACGGGGGACGGAGGCCACAAATGACAGGGGGGCACGGGCCCGAGTGCCCCCCCTGGATCCACCACTGACGACAGGGAGAGAGAGAGAGTGATGACAGTGACAGCAGGGAAAGAGAGTGACGACAGTGACAGCAGGGAGAGAGAGAGTGACAGTAGGGACAGGGACAGTAAGGACAGGGAGAGAGGGGGAACATTACCTGACTGGTCAGCAGAAGGAATCATGGGCCGCGTGTCACGATCCGGGTATCTGGACGCCATTTCTTACCCATCAGATGCCTCCTAAGGCTGGCTCAGCGCTCCAGGACCGGATCCCATCTGTTATCCTGATGTGTACATTCCTGTATCCTCTCCTGTCACTCTGGGACGCTGTCACAGTAAACGCCATATTACACCTGGCATGGCGTCTCCCGCGGCCTCCGCCGCCGTCCCTGAACTTCTGCATGCAGAGTGTCTGAGTGGCGATTACGTCAGCCGCGGCCTCCGCTGTGTCCGCGTGGTTGGATGTGCATCTGTCAGCCTGGCGCCTCCTGTCTCCGGTGGCCGGCGCCGCCATTACTGTTTTCATTACCACATGGATTACAAACCAAACTTCCCTCCAAGTGTCTGCATGGGCGCAGCCATCTTGGATTCTGTCAGCTGATCATTTCCACCAATCTGTTCTCAGTATTGATAATCTGCATAATTGCCTAGCCAATCCCTTCCTTGCTGCAGGTATAAATACACTGTGCCTGAGCAAGGAAGGCGTCAGTGCTTTGGTTGTCAAACCTAGTTCCTGTTTGTCTCTCTCCTGTGATTGTCTTCCAGGTTCCAGCTCCTGTCTCAAGACTTCCACCATAGAGACCCGCACCAGCATTCCACCTGCGGTGTAGCCTGACTCTCCAATCCATTGTGGACTCATCTGTTTCCAGCTACAACATTACCTGCTTCCAGCTCAGCTTCCAGCAGAGTACAGCTTCCCTTAAAGGGCCGGTGTCCTTTCTACACTTTACCACTCTCCACCGGTATTATTATTTCTCCGCTCTCAAGTTCTACATTTCAGTTCATATTTCATCGCTCCCAAGTTCATTTATTATTTAACTGGTTCCAGCCAGTATCCACTCCGTGCTAACAACAGTCTGGTTCCAGCCAGTATCCACAGCAGCTGTTTTATCTTCAGCAACCCAGCTTTTCCTGGAACACCAGCTGGCACAATCCTGGGTTATCTCCATTGCTACAGTCGGGCCTGGTAAGGACTTTCCATCTAGAAGATCATAAGAACTATCTCACACTACTAGTGCCCTGTGGCTCCTGCCATCCTGTAGTACCCAGGAACTGTATTTATTCTTTGCTGACTTTTACGTTTTCTTTTACTGCTGCTGTGTTGCGGAGTTGTCATAATAAACATCATTGACTTTTATCCAAGTTGTCGTGGTCACGCCTTCGGGCAGTTATTATTCATGTTACTTACATGTCCAGGGGTCTGATACAACCTCCCAGGTTCCGGTACATCTCAGCCCCTACAACTGAGGCTGCCTCCCGTCAGCTCAGGCCCTCAGTTGTGACAGTAAGCACTGACCTAATGAATCCAGCCGGAGACCAGGATCAAGCGGCCAGGCCGATGCAAGAACTGGCAGCCCGACTAGAACATCAGGAGGCTGCACAGGGCCACATCATCCGCTGTCTCCAGGATCTCTCTACTCGGCTGGATGGGATTCAGACAACTCTCCGTGGATCAGGCGCGTCTGGTGCGTCAACCACAGTGACTCCAGCTACCTTACCCATTTCTGCTCCACGTCTTCATCTTCCAACGCCAGCAAAATTTGACGGATCTCCAAGATTCTGCAGGGGATTTCTCAACCAGTGCGAGATTCAGTTTGAGCTACAACCTGGCAATTTTCCCAGTGACCGTACAAAAATTGCCTACATTATTTCTCTTCTCAGTGGCTCAGCCCTTGATTGGGCATCACCGTTATGGGAGAGGTCCGACACCCTGCTATCTTCCTACACTGCCTTCGTGTCAACATTCAGGCGCATCTTCGACGAGCCAGGCCGGGTAACCTCAGCTTCATCCGAGATTCTCCGTTTACGCCAGGGGTCACGTACTGTAGGACAATATCTGATACAGTTCCAGATCCTGGCATCCGAACTGGCATGGAACGACGAGGCCCTGTATGCTGCATTCTGGCATGGCTTATCTGAGCGTATTAAAGATGAGTTAGCTACCAGAGACTTACCTTCTAAGTTAGATGAGCTAATCTCACTCTGCACGAAAGTTGATTTACGTTTCAGAGAGAGAGCAACTGAGCGTGGAAGATCATCTGCTCCAAAATCTTCTGCTCCTCCTCCTCGTCAACTGTCACCATCTAAAGATGAGCCCATGCAACTTGGCCGTTCCCGTTTAACTCCTGCTGAGCGCCGAAGACGTCTCTCCGAGTTTCTCTGTCTCTATTGTGCAGCTCCGTCTCACACCATTAATGCCTGTCCCAAACGTCCGGGAAACTCCAAATCCTAGCTCGCCAAGGAGAGGGCCGGCTAGGAGTAATGATCTCCTCTCCATCTCCTCAAGATTGTAATCTCCCAGTCTCGCTTCAAGTTGCTCAACGTTATCGGAACGTCATTGCCCTCCTTGATTCCGGAGCAGCTGGGAACTTTATTACCGAAGCCTATGTTAAACGGTGGTCCCTACCCACCGAGAGACTTCCTTCGTCCATTTCTTTAACTGCCGTGGATGGCAGCAAAATTTTTGATGCAGTTATTTCTTTAAGGACTCTACCAGTTCGTCTGAGAGTGGGAGTTCTTCATTCCGAACTTATTTCTTTTTTAGTGATTCCAAGAGCCACACATCCTGTGGTCCTGGGCCTTCCATGGCTCCGTCTTCACAATCCTACAATTGATTGGACGACTACGCAAATCCTGGCATGGGGTTCCTCCTGTGCTGAGACATGTTTGTTTAAAGTATTGCCTGTCTGTTCTTCCTCCCCCAGGTCGTCTGATGTTCCACCTCCTCCATATCAAGATTTCACGGATGTGTTCAGTAAAGCTTCTGCTGATATCCTTCCTCCTCATAGAGAATGGGACTGTCCGATTGATCTCGTTCCAGGGAAGGTTCCACCTCGAGGCCGAACTTATCCGTTGTCTCTGCCTGAGACGCATTCTATGGAGGAATATATTAAAGAGAACCTAGCAAAGGGGTTCATTCGACCTTCTTCTTCTCCAGCCAGCGCAGGCTTCTTTTTTGTAAAAAAAAAAGATGGTGGTCTGCGGCCGTGCATCGACTACAGAGGTTTGAACGACATTACCATCAAGAACCGTTATCCTTTACCCCTGATTACTGAGCTCTTTGACAGAGTTAGCGGAGCTACCATCTTTACAAAGCTGGACTTGCGAGGTGCATACAATCTCATCCGGATCCGTGAGGGTGACGAGTGGAAGACCGCCTTTAACACCCGTGACGGACATTATGAGTACCTCGTCATGCCCTTCGGATTGAGCAATGCTCCAGCTGTCTTCCAGCATTTTGTCAATGAGATCTTCAGAGACATTCTATACCGTCATGTCGTGGTCTATCTAGACGATATCCTCATTTTTGCCAACGATCTAGAGGAACATCGTTTTTGGGTTAAAGAGGTTCTGTCCCGTCTCCGTGTCAATCATCTCTATTGCAAATTAGAAAAATGCGTCTTTGAAGTCAAGTCCATTCCGTTTCTAGGGTACATTGTGTCCGGTTCCGGACTAGAGATGGATCCTGAGAAACTACAAGCAATCCAAAATTGGCCGGTACCCTTAACCCTCAAAGGGGTCCAGAGGTTCTTAGGGTTCGCCAACTATTACCGAAAGTTTATACGAGACTTTTCCACCATTGTGGCGCCTATTACTGCTTTCACTAAGAAGGGTGCTAACCCGTCCAAGTGGTCTGAAGAAGCCATGCAAGCATTTCATCTTTTAAAACAAAGGTTCATCTCTGCGCCTGTTCTGAAACAGCCTGACATCGACTCTCCTTTCATCTTAGAGGTGGATGCCTCCTCCGTTGGAGTAGGAGCGGTGTTATCTCAGAGGGCTAAAGATGGCCATTTACACCCTTGCAGTTTCTTCTCCCGGAAGTTCTCCCCAGCTGAGCGCAACTATGCCATTGGCGACCAGGAGTTGCTAGCCATCAAGCTCGCTCTAGAAGAGTGGAGGTATCTGTTGGAGGGAGCTTCTCATTCAATCACCATACTTACAGACCACAAGAACCTTTTATATCTGAAAGGCGCACAATGTCTCAACCCTCGTCAGGCCAGATGGGCACTTTTCTTTTCCAGGTTCGACTTTAAACTCCAGTTCTGTCCGGGCTCTCAGAATCGCAAGGCCGATGCCCTTTCCCGCTCATGGGAGCAAGAAAATGAGTCAGAGTCTTCAGACAAGCATCCTATTATAAATCCGTTGGCATTCTCCACGGTAGGGATGGACTCTACGCCCCCATCAGGGAAAAGTTTTGTGAAACCGATGCTAAGGAAGAAGCTCATGCATTGGGCCCATGCTTCCCGTTTTGCCGGACATACAGGTATCCAAAAAACCCTGGAGTTTATCTCTAGGTCCTATTGGTGGCCAACTCTGAAAAAGGATGTCTTGGAGTTTATTGCATCTTGCCCGAAGTGTGCCCAACATAAAGTATCCCGCCAGTCGCCTGCGGGGCAACTGGTTCCACTATCCGTTCCCCGTCGACCATGGACCCACTTGTCGATGGATTTCATTACAGACTTACCCATGTGCAACAAGTTCAATACCATCTGGGTGGTAGTTGACCGGTTCACCAAGATGGCACACTTCATTCCTCTCACCGGTCTTCCGTCAGCTTCCAAGTTGGCTCAAGTATTCATACAAGAGATCTTCCGACTCCACGGTCTTCCTGAAGAAATTATCTCAGATCGAGGAGTTCAATTCACAGCCAAATTCTGGCGAAGTTTATGTCAAGTCCTCCAAGTCAAGCTAAAGTTTTCCACGGCTTACCATCCTCAGACCAATGGTCAAACCGAGAGGGTGAATCAGGACTTGGAGGCCTTCCTCCGCATCTATGTGTCCTCCTCTCAAGATGACTGGGTTCAATTACTTCCCTGGGCCGAGTTCTGTCATAACAACCAGTATCATTCTTCATCTGCTTCAACACCATTCTTCACTAACTTTGGATTCCACCCTAAAGTCCCTGAGTTCCAACCGCTTCCAGCAACTTCTGTTCCCGCAGTGGATATCACCTTGCATCAGTTTGCCAATATCTGGAAGAGCGTACGATCAGCTCTGCTCAAGGCATCGTTCAGGTACAAGAAGTTTGCGGATAAGAAGCGTCGAGCAGTTCCTGCTCTCAAGGTGGGTGATCGGGTATGGTTATCCACGAAGAATTTGAGGTTAAGAGTTCCCAGTATGAAGTTTGCACCTCGCTATATCGGTCCTTTCAAGATTGAACAAGTCATCAATCCTGTTGCTTACAGACTCCAGTTGCCTCCCTTCTTAAAAATACCCAGGACATTCCATGTTTCCCTGTTGAAACCGCTGATCTTGAATCGGTTTCATTCCTCACTTCCTCCAACTCCGAAAGTCCAAACTCAACGAGGCGTTGAGTATGAAGTGGCCAAGATCCTGGACTCACGTCACCGTTACGGTCAACTACAATATCTTATTGACTGGAAGGGTTATGGTCCTGAGGAACGTTCATGGACCAATGCTTCTGATGTCCATGCTCCTGCCTTGGTCCGGAGATTCCATTCCAAGTTTCCTCAAAAGCCAAAGAAGTGTCCTGGGGCCACTCCTAAAGGGGGGGGTGCTGTCACGATCCGGGTATCTGGACGCCATTTCTTACCCATCAGATGCCTCCTAAGGCTGGCTCAGCGCTCCAGGACCGGATCCCATCTGTTATCCTGATGTGTACATTCCTGTATCCTCTCCTGTCACTCTGGGACGCTGTCACAGTAAACGCCATATTACACCTGGCATGGCGTCTCCCGCGGCCTCCGCCGCCGTCCCTGAACTTCTGCATGCAGAGTGTCTGAGTGGCGATTACGTCAGCCGCGGCCTCCGCTGTGTCCGCGTGGTTGGATGTGCATCTGTCAGCCTGGCGCCTCCTGTCTCCGGTGGCCGGCGCCGCCATTACTGTTTTCATTACCACATGGATTACAAACCAAACTTCCCTCCAAGTGTCTGCATGGGCGCAGCCATCTTGGATTCTGTCAGCTGATCATTTCCACCAATCTGTTCTCAGTATTGATAATCTGCATAATTGCCTAGCCAATCCCTTCCTTGCTGCAGGTATAAATACACTGTGCCTGAGCAAGGAAGGCATCAGTGCTTTGGTTGTCAAACCTAGTTCCTGTTTGTCTCTCTCCTGTGATTGTCTTCCAGGTTCCAGCTCCTGTCTCAAGACTTCCACCATAGAGACCCGCACCAGCATTCCACCTGCGGTGTAGCCTGACTCTCCAATCCATTGTGGACTCATCTGTTTCCAGCTACAACATTACCTGCTTCCAGCTCAGCTTCCAGCAGAGTACAGCTTCCCTTAAAGGGCCGGTGTCCTTTCTACACTTTACCACTCTCCACCGGTATTATTATTTCTCCGCTCTCAAGTTCTACATTTCAGTTCATATTTCATCGCTCCCAAGTTCATTTATTATTTAACTGGTTCCAGCCAGTATCCACTCCGTGCTAACAACAGTCTGGTTCCAGCCAGTATCCACAGCAGCTGTTTTATCTTCAGCAACCCAGCTTTTCCTGGAACACCAGCTGGCACAATCCTGGGTTATCTCCATTGCTACAGTCGGGCCTGGTAAGGACTTTCCATCTAGAAGATCATAAGAACTATCTCACACTACCAGTGCCCTGTGGCTCCTGCCATCCTGTAGTACCCAGGAACTGTATTTATTCTTTGCTGACTTTTACGTTTTCTTTTACTGCTGCTGTGTTGCGGAGTTGTCATAATAAACATCATTGACTTTTATCCAAGTTGTCGTGGTCACGCCTTCGGGCAGTTATTATTCATGTTACTTACATGTCCAGGGGTCTGATACAACCTCCCAGGTTCCGGTACATCTCAGCCCCTACAACTGAGGCTGCCTCCCGTCAGCTCAGGCCCTCAGTTGTGACACCGCGGCAGTGATAAGGAGGCCTTTGGTGCGATGAGGTCCCTCTGACCGCCATTTGTTGCAGGTGAGCGGCTGGCTGGCGGCTGGCAGCGGCTGGCAGCCGGCGGTGAGCGGCTGTGAGCTAGTACAGCGCTCTACACAGCCGCCGGCCGCCGAGCAGGGACGGGAGCACCATGTGCAGCAGGATGGCCACTTCCCTCGCCTCCTGCTGCACTTTCATTTCCGGGTCAGTGGAAGAAGTGGCTGTATACCGCCCCACTTCAACCACTGGTATTAAGGTGAAGATACAAGATCAGATAACAATAAAAAAATATACAAGTCATATATCACATATGGGAGCAATGAACAGATGTAAAGACACAGTACTTACAAAGACCTGTTGTGTATCTATCACGGTTCAGAAGTGAAATGAGGTAGTGAAATAGTGAAGGGTATATATAACCTGAACAAATTACATCACTTCCTGTTTTTTCATTAACAGGAATAAGAATATACCAATTAAGAAACTTTTAACACTGGTAAACACAATATTCTTGTGTCGAATCCCATAAAGGCCTTTATAAACAAAAACATAGTGAATACTTTTAAGGATCAGTGTGTGTAAATTTCACAACTCGCGGTGGAACGTGTTAACAATGTGTGTTCCACCCGCGACTAATTTTATTTCCTGTGTGTGTTCCACAGCCGGGAACTTCCTATCTGCACCTTCCAGGGGCGTACACCATCCTCACCAGGAGGGGGGAAGTTAGCGGCATGAATATGCGTTCCACCCGCGGGGAGGGACAGTATGCGTTCCACAGCCCGATGACATGCTTCCGGGGGGGCGGGTGCCAGCCGCGAAAAGGAAGTGAGCGGTATGTATACCACCGCTCGGCAACGTGTTTCCGGGGAGGGACAATGTGCATTCCAAACACTATGACGTGCAACCGGGGGCGGATACAAATTTGTCTCAGTTTATAGACCTTAAATTGCAACCACATGTGATAAAGATTAAGTCTTATCTGAAAGACTCAACAGCTATCCTTCAAAAACTTAAGGACTTTGTCTGGTCCATTGAGATGATATGGATTACCATCGATGTACAAGCATTACATTCTTCAATTCCCCATCACAAAGGTTTAGAGGCTATTAAAATTACTTTGGATACTTGTCCTGAGTCCAATCAAACCGAAACACTGTTTGTTTTAAATTGTATTCAATTTATATTAGAACACAATCTTTTTGAATACAAAAATTTGTTTTTTTCTACAGACCCAAGGCACAGCCATGGGGACTAAATTTACCCCTTTATACACTAATTTGTTTATGAACATCTGGGAAAATGACTATATCTATGGCTCTAAGTACGAGAAGAATATCCTTATGTATCAAAGATATATTGATGACATTATCATTATTTGGAATGGAGAACCAGAAACTATCACGGAATTTATTGCACACGTGAATACGAATTATAGGAACTTACGTTTCACCTATAAACAGGATCCTTATAAGATTGATTATTTAGACTTGGAATTAATTGGAATTCCAGGCCAAACTAATCAGACTAAAACTCATTTTAAAACTGTTGATGCTAACAGCTATATTCCATTTTCCAGTTATCATCACTCGGCTTGGAAGAGAGGAGTTCCTTTCTCACAGTTCCGTCGAGTAAGAAGAAACTGTAGTGATGAGAAGGATTACTGGTTGCAATCCCATTTATTGTATGATCAGTTTATCGATAGGGGTTATGCACATGAATTGGTGGATGATGCTAGGTTACGAGCAGCCGCAAGAAGTAGAGAAGACCTACTCATACCAAAAATGAAAAAAAAAGAAAGAAGGGTATTCCAGGCCTTTCTTTACACAGTACAATAGAGAGAATTATCTCATACGCAAAATATTGGATCGACACTGGGGGATCCTTATCAAAGATCCTATTTTAGGACCGAATCTTCCACCTAGACCAAATTTGGTGTTTCGCAAATCACCTAACCTTAGAAACCAGTTAGCTCCCAGTAGATTACAACTGGATAACCCTCAGGGAAGCATACCCGGAAGTTTTTTGATGACTAAGAAACCGGTTGTAAACCTTGCAACAAGTTCATATGTTGCAAGTTTCTTGATAGGTCTAAATTCAGCTGGAAATTAGATTCCGGGAAAGTATATACTATAACCCAATCTGTAACCTGTAATTCTGAATATGTAATTTATAAAATCACATGTGGGTGTGGCCTTGTATATGTCGGAAAGACCAAAAGACAGATTAAGATCCGTATCCAAGAGCATATACGTAACATTAAAAATAAAGTAGGGACTCACAGCCTGCCAAGACATTTTCAGGAAAAATATAGATCAGAGGTACACCCATCTACATTTAGATTTACTGTTTTGGAATTAGTTAAAGAACCCACTAGGGGAGGTAATAGGGATCTAGCACTAGCCAAAAAAGAGAGTTTTGGATATATACCTTAAACTCCCTGACCCCACATGAATTGAATGAGGGTATAGATATAGCGTCCTTCATTTAAACCTTATGCTCCCTCATTAAGTTTTGTTTCTTGTTGGCAATTCTATTTTTATGGGTTATACCCTAAAGGTATAATTAGTTGCCGGTGGGCAGCCATTGATGTTATTTCAGGATTGTATTATTAATGTCATTATGTTGTAAATTATTATTTGTAAATGTTTTCATCCAGTATTTACTGGGTGAAAACATATCACTAATGCACTGTTTCTGTTACTCTGTTAATATGAGAGCACTGAATAATTATCTGTTCTTTCATTAAGAACTAGCCCATTTTCTATTGCAGTGGGTTTGTCTATTTTGGTTGAGACTTGTTCTCTAAAATCTGTACTCCTGTATATTTAATACAGGGGATTAGATTTCTATTCACTATTTAAATAATATTAAAGCCCATTATTATATTATATTATATATATCTTTTTGGGTCTACACCTAAAGTAGAGCGTATATGTAAAATTTTGCGTTCCACCAAATTTTAGTTATACCTTTCATTTAGATTTATTACACTATATGTAGAATTCAGTGGTCCACAGGCTAGTTAGCCACAGTGTTGTCCCTTTATGTTATTAGATATTTTTAGAAATAATTTTTCTTAATTTTTTATTTCTATATCCTATAGTGAATGTATCTCTTTGGAGGCTGGTTCCCTGAAGTATGCTATCGGGCTTTGGAATGCATATTGCACAGTCTCCCTTTTTGGAAGTTTGTCATCAGGCTATGGAGCGCATTACATTTGTTAACTCCCCCTTATGGCTGGTATCCGCCCCCGGTAGCACATTATCGTGTTTGGAACGCACATTGTCCCTCCCCGGAAACACATTGCCGAGCGGTGGTTTGCATACCGCTCACTTCCTTTTCACGGTTGTCACCCACCCCCTGGTAGCGTGTCATCGGGCTGTGGAACGCATACTGTCCCTCCCCGTGGGTGGATCGCATATTTATGCCGCTAACTTCCCCCCTCCCGGCGAGGATGGTGTACGCCCCTGGAAGGTGCAGATAGGAAGTTCCCGGCTGTGGAACGCACACAGGAAATAAGATTACCCGCGGGTGGAACGCATATTGTTAACACGTTCCACCGCGAGTTGTGACATTTACACACACTGATCCTTAAACGTATTCACTATGTTTTTGTTTATAAAGGCCTTTATGGGATTCGACACAAGAATATTGTGTTTACCAGTGTTAAAAGTTTCTTAATTGGTATATTCTTATTCCTGTTAATTAAAAGACAGGAAGTGATGTCATTTGTTCAGGGTATATATACCCCTCACTATTTCACTCACCTCATTTCACTTCTGAACCGTGATAGATACACAACAGGTCTTTGTAAGTACTGTATCTTTATATCTGTTCATTGCTCCCATATGTGATATATAACTTGTATATTTTTTATTGTTATCTGATCTTGTATCTTCACCTTAATACTAGAGATGAGCGGGTTCGGTTCTCTGAGAACCGAACCCTACCGAACTTCACGTGTCAAACACGGGTCCGAGCCAGGCTCGGTTGTTCCCGCCTGACTCGGAAAACCCAAACGAGGCAAAACGTCATCATCCCGCTGTCGGATTCTCGCGAGATTCGGATTCCATATAAAGAGCCGTGCGTCGCCGCCATTTTCACTCATGCATTGTAGAGGGTACAGAGAGGACGTGGCTACGTTCTCACAGTGTCAAATCTCAATATCAGTGCTCAGTATCAGTGCTTATTGCTGCTCAGTAATACTAGTACAGTGTCTCTCTTGTGCTGCATCTTGCTGCTGTAGGGTGCTCTGGTAGTAGTGTCCTGTGACTGCATTGGTCATCATCATTCCAGTAACAGTGGTATCTAGTGGGTGACAATTCCAGAGTGCTTTTGTGCTGCTCAGTAATACTAGTACATTGTCTTGTGCTGCATCGTGCTGCTCAGTGTCAGTTCTCCGTAGTATCATCAGTGCTCAGTATCATCAGTGCTCAGTATCACTGCTCATTGTCTTGTGGTGCTCAGTAATACTACATTACTAATACTAGTACAGTGTCTTGTGCTAATCGTGCTGCACAGTGTCAGTTCTCCGTAGTATCATCAGTGCTCAGTATCATCAGTGCTCAGTATCATCAGTGCTCAGTATCACTGCTCATTGTCTTCTGGTGCTCAGTAATACTACATTACTAATACTAGTACAGTGTCTTGTGCTAATCGTGCTGCACAGTGTCAGTTCTCCGTAGTATCATCAGTGCTCAGTATCATCAGTGCTCAGTATCATCAGTGCTCAGTATCACTGCTCATTGTCTTCTGGTGCTCAGTAATACTACATTACTAATACTAGTACAGTGTCTTGTGCTAATCGTGCTGCTCAGTGTCAGTTTTCCGTAGTATCATCAGTGCTCAGTATCACTGCTCATTGTCTTGTGGTGCTCAGTAATACTACATTACTAATACTAGTACAGTGTCTTGTGCTAATCGTGCTGCTCAGTGTCAGTTCTCCGTAGAATCATCAGTGCTCAGTATCATCAGTGCTCAGTATTACCAGTGCTCAGTATCACTGCTCATTGTCTTGTGGTGCTCAGTAATACTACATTACTAATACTAGTACAGTGTCTTCTGCTAATCGTGCTGCTCAGTGTTAGTTCTCCATAGTATCATCACTGCTCAGTATCATCACTGCTCAGTATCATCACTGCTCATTGTCTTGTGGTGCTCAGTAATACTACATTACTAATACTAGTACAGTGTCTTGTGCTGCATCTTGCTGCTGTAGGGTGCTGTGATAGTGTCCTCTCACTGTGCATAGGTCATCATCATTCCAGTCACAGTGGTATATCTGGTATCTATCTAGTGGTATCTAATTCCAGACATTACTGCCGTCTAATTCCAGATATATTACTGGCATATAATTCCACACATTAAAAAATGGAGAACAAAAATTTGGAGGGTAAAATAGTGAAAGATCAAGATCCACTTCCACCAAGTGCTGAAGCTGCTGCCACTAGTCATGGCAGAGACGATGAAATGCCATCAACGTCGTCTGCCAAGGCCGATGCCCAATGTCATAGTAGAGAGCATATAAAATCCATAAAACAAAAGTTCAGTAAAATGACCGAAAAATCTAAATTAAAATCGTCTGAGGAGAAGCGTAAACTTGCCAATATGCCATTTACAACACGGACATGGGCACTCGCTGCGACTGGAGGAGAGAAGGGCCCTCATTCCGAGTTGTTCGCTCGGTAATTTTCTTCGCATCGCAGCGATTTTCTGCTAATTGCGCATGCGCAATGTTCGCACTGCGACTGCGCCAAGTAAATTTGCTAAGAAGTTTGGTATTTTACTCACGACATTACGAGGTTTTTTCTTCGTTCTGGTGATCTGAGTGTGATTGACAGGAAGTGGGTGTTTCTGGGCGGAAACTGGCCGTTTTATGGGAGTGTGTGAAAAAACGCTGCCGTTTCTGGGAAAAACGCGGGAGTGGCTGAAGAAACGGGGGAGTGCCTGGCCGAACGCTGGGTGTGTTTGTGACGTCAAACCAGGAACGACAAGCACTGAACTGATCGCACTGGAAGAGTAAGTCTCGAGCTACTCAGAAACTGCACAGAAAAATCTTTTCGCAATATTGCGAATACTTCGTTCGCAATTCTGCTAAGCTAAGATACACTCCCAGAGGGCGGCGGCTTAGCGTGTGTACTGCTGCGAAAAGCGGCTAGCGAGCGAACAACTCGGAATGAGGGCCAAAGTTCCGAACGCAACGGAGGAAAGGGTTCTTTACTATTAGGGCAATCAGGATGTTGAATTCCCTGCCAGGGAAGGTGGTGATGGCGGACTCTGTAATTGGATTTAAAAAAGGAATGGATACATTTCTGAATGAAAAAGCGATCCAAGTTTATAATACATAAAATATCAACGTGGTTAATCCAGGGGTAACATGAGTTATAGTAGCTAGTCATAAAACATTATTTAGCAAGTATGTAGAATCATCACAACTTAAAACAGGTTGAACACAATGGGCAATTTGCCTCTATTCAACCTCAAATACTATGTTACTATGTAAAAATGAAGACTCAAGGGCTGCAGCAGAGGCACTGTAAGTGCTGGATGTCAGACAGACATCTCCTGCTGCAGCTCCATCTCCTCCCCCAGCTGCGTTGTTCACTCCCGCGCCCTGGTTGCCGGGTACCTACAGCGGAGGCTCCGGTTTTCTTCTTGTTAGACACACACACGACCGCTGCTTTCCTGGATCACGTGGCTGCACTCAGGGAGGAGGTAAGTGGGTCCTCCAGATGGGACCCGCTGTAAATTGCGATCCCGCACAGCCGGTCGGAGGCGGGCTGCGCTCGCTTGCGTGGACACTGTGGCAGTACAGGGACCCCACTAGACCACCAGGGCATGGGCACAGGTCGGTTTTCTCTCATAAAACCGTTTATTTAAGCCCCCAGTACCCAGTGGTGAAGTCCAGCAGGGGGATAAGGCTTTGACCTGTAGCCCCTACCCCAGCCCCAGGGCGCCATTTAGAGTAAATGTTCCCGCCCTGGAGCTGCATATCTCTCTCTCCTCACTCCCTGTCAGCATTTGGGCATCATTAGGATCCTGGGACTGTTTGGGCAAATCCTCCTCTGTAAAGCCGCCTGCCTGTCAGTGCGGTGCATTTTACAGGACACTTAAGTATTCTACATGTCTGCTGACAGTGTTAGTTAAAAAAAAGTGCATTTAGTCAGGGTTATATAGTACAAGTACCCTGTGATATACATCCAGTCTTTACTGTGCATTGTTATATCTATTAAGTGTATAGCTATACATATTACTACTCTGTATTGCTAGTCCAGTGCAGTTTTATTGCATGTCATAATTTCTGCATTGTTCAAACTGTGACTCTGTGTGTGTGCATGTAGCTGCTGTGTGACCTCCATTTCGTGTATCTCACTCAGATTGTTATCCCTATATTCTATAACCTGAGCTGGATAAGTGTGTCAGATTTATCATTAATATAGGTAGTTTACAGGATATACTCAGTGTGTATTTTTCTCTGTGATTTCTAGTCACCATATACCTCTAGAATTCCCTGTTTGTGCTGATACACTGCACAGGAGTTCTTGTCAGGTTTTGTGCTGCTGATGTTATACTGTGTTGCCTTGCATTGAGCTTTTAATTATGTCAGCTACAAAGGGCAATGGTGCTGGGGCTGATCGCACATTGCGTGGTGTTGACGCTGCAGACACATTTGAGGATAACATAGCAGCTGAGGGTTCAGGTTCTGGGGGTTCCTTACCCCCCAGTGGGACTGTAGCAATGAGGTTTCAAAATGATCCACCTTGGGCTACCTTCTCCAGGCTATTGAATACGCTGGTAACTAGACTAACGCCCCCTATGGGACCTCCTGTGCCGGTACAACCACTTATTGTCCCTGCGGTTAACCCGCCGTGGGCAGGTCAACTGTCCAATCAGTTACAGCAATTGAACCAATCACTGACTACTCCAAAGTCTAACCCTCGCCCGCCTAAGACCAAGGGGTACTCTAAGCGGGCAATTACTTCCTCACAATCCACCACCGTCCCAGACACCTCGTCTGATGAGGATGGCGTTTATACTGACCCCACAGATTCTGATCCCGATGCTTCTGATGGTGAAGCTGTTTCACAGGTGGATGTTCCTGACTTGTTGGAGGCTATCAGGCTCATTCTTAAAGTTGATGATGACCCAGAGCCTGATGCTGCCCCTAAGAAAACGGACAGGTTTAAACATCAAAAAGTGGGGGGCGTGGCTTGACACAGCATGGTGTAGGCAGCTTCCTGCCAGAGCTCCTGCTAATATCCTGATCTATCTCCTGTTTCCCTGGTGTTCTGTGGCTGATAATTTCTGCAAGAGTGCAGTACTCCCCTCTGCTACTGCAGTGTGAATTTGGGGATCCTCTGTGCCAAGAGTTCTAACTTACTGGCTGGTGAAGTCTGTGACTGGATCCTGAGGCAGACTCTGCTCTCAGTGTGGCTGTTGCTCCTGCTGCAGCTCTGCCCTCACTCAGCTGCTGGGGCCAGTGTGCTCAGGGCTGGTGAGCTTGTATTATACACAGCACACATTCCACTGCCTGTCCCCTTCTCCCCTGGTGCGGATATTACTGAGCACATAGTATTACAGAGACAACACTCCCTGTGAATTTGGGACAGAGCTTTAACTATAACCGTAGTGCAGGAAAGAGCACTGTATGCCTGGCTCCCTCTCACCTCTAGAACACATTTGCTGGACTCACACGCCTGTGTTCTTTGGATGAGCCGAGCTCCTGTGTGTATAACTCTGCTCCCTTTCTACCAGTGGATGTTCCTCTTGCTCCTACAGTATATTGCTTCTTCCCCCTGCAGCCATGTTTAATCCTGTTCATACTTCTGGACATTCGGTCTCAATCATCCTGAAGGCTATCGCGGAATCCGAGCAAAGGGTTCTTAATATGTTTGGAGTAGAGACTGTTGCAGTAACTTGTTCTCCTGTGGGGTCCACCTGCCCGCCGGTGCTGCTACCCTCGGAACCTTTGGGGGAGCTTGTATCTGTGGTGCCTGCCGCTCCACTACAGCCGATGCTTAATGCTGGAGGTTCCTCCGACGAACGCATTGTGAACAAAATGGGGGAGTTGCGGATTCTTCCTGCGCATATTCACCGTTATTTGCAGTGGGTGATGGCGCGTGGGATGTCGGTGACTGCCTCCGTCTCATCGTTGGTGACTGTATGGACCTCCATTGTAATTTTCTTTGAGGATCCGCAGTGTGACCTCCTTGATAATGGGGGAGAACGGTATTGTATCATTTCGCAGTTAATTGTGATGTTTGGGAGAGGGATGGTTCTCCATTCTACATTTACCGTGGAACTGTGGCCTATCCTCTTATCTATCTGGCTAATGCTGTGCAGGATGGTTGCTGGCTCCACTACCTTCCTGACTACTGTTCGTGTACCGCTGAATAACTTGATTCCAGAGTGGGCTTATCCTCCGGACTGATTTTCTTTCTTTCCAAGTCTGTATAATACCTCACTGGCTACCGGGTCCTTGGCTGTTTTCTATTTTATTGTTGATACTTTCTTAAATACTATGTTCTATTCTGTTTTTTGTATTTCTTACCATTGATATAATTTCGTTATTTGATGGTTCTAAGATATGTTTCATTTGACCATCGCTTATTTAAGGGTTACATATCCCTATATACTGTTGTATCTGTAGGGTGCTACCAGCACTATTCCTTATATTTCCGGGTTGCTTATCATATCTCCATATTTGCATATTCATTTTTTATTTTTATGTTTTATTCTCATATGAGGGAGATCTACTCCATTTACTGTTCGGCCATATTTCTTCTTTTTTTTATTTGCCCCAGTCACTTATTTTTTTCATTTATCCTGGTATTAGGGAAGGGAGGGAGGGGGGTGTTAGACAGTTAGGTCACGTAGTTTAATGGGGGTTGGGGGGGGGGGGGGGGATAGGCTATACAGGGTGGGGGGTTTTGAGGTGGTTTGTTTTGGAGGGTTTTGTTTTTTGTTCTGTATTGTAGGGATTTTGTTTTATCTCTATGAGCAGCAGATGTCTTAGGATTTTAATTATTTCTTATCTTTTTTTTTTCTGTATACTCAGGCAGGTGTTTTAGCTATAGTTTGCAGTGCCAATACTTTTGTATTTTTCTACGCCTCATGGGTCAGTCTTTTTTTAATTTTATTTTATCATGGATAAGCATGTGGAGGGTTGTTTAAAGGCAATTTACACCCTAACCGGTGCTGCGCCTAGGCCCACCATTGCAGCAACATGGGCTGCAGAAGCTGTGGAAGCATGGGCTCAGGAGCTGGAGGCGGAGTTGCCTTCCAACGCTTCTGATCATGCTAGACAATGCTTGTCATATATTGTCACAGCGTCTCATTACATTAAGGAGGCAGCTTCTGATGCCGGTATTCTGGCGGCCAAGGCTTCTGCTACGTCCATTTTGGCTCGCCGGATTCTCTTGTTGCGGTCCTGGTCTGTGGATATGGACTCTAAGAAAACCCTGGAGGTACCCCCTTTTAAGGGAGACATTTTTTTCGGAGAAGACCTCAACAAGATAGTGGCGGACTTAGCTTCTGCTAAAACAGCATGTCTGCCTAGTACTGCTCCTTCGGTGCCGGAGGCTAAGAGTACTCCATTTCACTCCGTTTGTCCTTCAGGGAAAGCAAAAGGTCAGGCGTACCCAAAACAGGTTCGCACTTCTAAACCCAATAAGCCCAAACCCAAACGGGCCTGGGCTGCCCATTAGTCTGCTTCCAAAACTGACAAGCCTGCCGCATGACGGGACGGGCCTCCCTCTGGGGGATCCCAGGGTGGGGGGCGACTTCTAGGGTATACCCAGGAATGGTTGAAGACCACTTCCAATGCCTGGGTATGGGAAATCGTCACTCGAGGTTATGCCGTATCCTTCAAGAATCGTCCCACTCATCGATTTTGCCTGACAGACGTCCCTTCGGATCAGGTGAAGGCACAAACTCTTCATTCGGTGGTATAGTACCTCATGGACACAGGAGTGGTAGTACAGGTGCCTCTGGCTCAGAGAGGCAAGGGGTACTATTCACCGCTATTCCTAGTCCCGAAACCGAATGGGTCCTCCCGACCCTTTCTCAACCTCAAGTCCTTGAACAAATTTGTGAGGGTCTCCAAGTTTCGTATGGAAACTCTTTGCTCTGTTGTTCTGGCCTTGGAACTTGGGGATTATATGGTCTCCCTGGACATACAGGATGCTTACCTGCATATTCCCATTGCAGTGTCACATCAGCAGTACCTGAGGTTTGCGGTTGGCAATCTCCATTACCAATTTCGGGCGTTACCTTTTGGTCTGACCATGGCTCCGCAAGTCTTCACCAAGGTCATGGCGATAATGACAGCTGTGCTCCGCCGTCAAGGGGTCAGGATCCTACCGTACCTGGACAATTTGTTGATCCTGGCAAATTCCCCAGAAATTCTACACCATCTGGATCTGACTATCCAGTTTCTGCAAGCCCACGGGTGGCTCATCAACTGGAAGAAATCTTCCCTGGTCCCTGCTCAGAGCATGGTGCTCCTGGGGGCGTTGTTGGACACTCACAACCAGCGGTTGTTCTTGTCTCAGGAGAAAGTCCTGAAGCTTCAGGAAAGGATTCGATGCTTCCTATCTCGTCTGCAAGTGTCGATACAGTCGGCAATGCAAGTCCTAGGTCTCATGGTGTTGGCTTTCGACATGGTGGAGTATGCTCAATTCCATTCCCGCCCTCTGCAGAAGCTGATTCTTGCCAAGTGGGACTGCCTGCCTAACCGGATCAGGTCTCAAATGATCTCCTTGTCTCCAGAGGTCCGTCTGTCACTGAGCTGGTGGCTTCAGGACCAACGATTGAGCAGGGGTCGTCCCTTCAGGATCTCCAACTGGGTTCTTCTGACGACGGATGCCAGTCTGAGCGGTTGGGGCGTGGTTATGGAGCAACACTCCCTTCAGGGTCGGTGGACCAAGGAGGAGTCTCTCCTCCCGATAAACATTCTGGAATTGTGGGCGGTTTTCAACTCATTGAACTTGGCCCAGCATTTAATACAGAACAGACCTGTTCAAGTGCAGTCGGACAACACCACCACGGTGGCGTACATCAATCATCAAGGCAGCACTCGAAGCCACATGGCAATGAGGGAAGTATCACGGATTCTTCAGTGGGCGGAACGCCATCTGCCAGCCATATCGGCAGTGTTCATTCCGGGGGTCCTAAACTGGGAAGCAGACTCTCAGTCGTCAGGACGTACACGCCAGAGAATGGAGCCTCCATCCAGATGTGTTTCAACTCCTCGTGGACAAGTGGGGCCTTCCAGATGTGGACCTGATGGCATCTCGACACAATCACAAGGTTCCGGTCTTCGGAGCAAGGACAAGGAATCCTCAAGCAGCGTTCGTGGATGCACTGGCAATTCCATGGAACTTTCGGCTGCCATACGTGTTCCCTCCGGTGTCACTCCTGCCCAGAGTAATAAGGAAGTTCAAGCAAGAAGGAGGAATCCTACTTCTGATCGCTCCAGCATGGCCCAGACGGCATAGGATCTTAGACCATCAGGGTCTCTCGATAGAGCGTCCCCTTCTACTTCCGCAGCACCCAGATCTCCTCGTTCAGGGCCCCTGTGTATATCAGGATTTAGCCCGATTGGCTTTGACGGCGTGGCTCTTGAAGCTTCCATTTTAAGGTCCACAGGATTTTCTGAGGCAGTCATTCAAACCATGTTGAAGGCCCGGAAACTGGCTTCTGCTCGGATTTACCATAGGGTCTGGCGCGCATCTATCAATCATGATGCTTACAAGTTTAGTACGGCCAAACTGTTGGCCTTTCTACAACAGGGCCTGGACTTGGACCTTCGTCTGGCCTCTATAAAGATTCATATTTCTGCCTCGTCGGTTTGGTTCCAGAGAAAAATTGCAACTTTACCTGATGTTCATGCATTTACTCAGGGTGTGTTGCGGATTCAACCTCCTTACGTCCCGCCTGTGGCTCCTTGGGACTTGTAGGTGGTTCTGGAGGCGTTGCAAGGGTCTCCATTTGAGCCTCTTGAATCGGCAGACCGTAAGTGGCTTTCTCTTAAGGTGTTGCTTCTGCTGGCTATTGCCTCTTGCAGACAGGTGTCGGATTTGGGTGCCCTGTCTTGTAGGTCCCCATATCAGATTTTTCACAGTGACAGGCCGGTTCTTAGAACACGTCCCGGGTACCTACCTAAGGTGGTGTCTTCTTTCCACTTAATCAGGAGATTGTGGTTCTGGCCTTTGCCTCTCCTGAATTGTCTTCCAAAGAGTGGTCTTTGGATGTGGTACGGGCTCTCCGTATCTATGTGAAGAGGACAGCTCCTATCAGGAAGTCTGATTCCCTCTTTGTACTGTTTGGTTTTCACAAACGTAGCTGGCCTGCTCACAAGCAGACGTTGGCCAGATGGATTAGAATGGTGATTGCACATGCTTATGTACAGGCTGCTCGTAGCTCCTGCTACTATGAAGGCCCATTCTACTTGGTCTGTTGGACCTTCTTGGGCGGCCCGCCATGGTGCGACCCTTGAACAATTGTGCAAGGTGGCTACGTGGTCCTCAGTGAACACGTTCATAAGGTTATATGCCTTCGATACATCCGCCTCCCAGGATGCTTCCTTTGGACGCCGGGTTCTTGTGCCCGCTACAGTGCGTCCCCTCCCATAAGGAACTGCTTTAGGACATCCCCAATGTTATTCCCTGTGGAGCCCAGTGTACCCCGCAGCAGAAAATGAGATTTATGGTAAGAACTTATCATTGTTAAATCTCTTTCTGCAAGGTACACTGGGCTCCACAAGGCGCCCACCCTGAAGCACTTAGCTTCTTTGGGTTGGTATGGCATTAGCCGCTGACACTTTCTCCTGTCATGAGAATGTGGTGTTTGTGGCTACTAACAGTTGTCGTCTCTTTTGCCTGCTACTGCATTGGACTGGTTAACAAAAACTGAGCTCCTGTGCATGGAGGTGGGATTATAGAGGAGGCGGTGCTATGCATTCTGGGAACAGTCAAAGCTTTGAGCCTGTTGGTGCCTCGGATCAAGATCCTTCTCTACACCCCGATGTTATTCCCTGTGGAGCCCAGTGTACCTCGCAGAAAGAGATTTAACAACGGTAAGTTCTTACCATAAATCTCGTTATTCATTGTACAATTTTTCCTATGTATTTTTCACATCATGTTTTAATTGATCAATATTAAAAGTTAGATTTTATATATATATAATCTATTCTCTCTCTATTGTGTGCCAACCAAGAGACAATCTTCCCTTTCACATTGTTACTTTCTACCTTATTGTCTATGGCAGCACCCCCGAGGTATCATCAAAAATTATAACACATATGTAAATTGGGGAATTCACACTTTATAGTTAATAAAATGCTAATCCACCAGTGACTAATGCAGAAGAGTCGATATGGCTTTCCATTGGTATTAAATTTAGTTTCTGTTTTCTGTTATGTTAAAATAACACCCACTCCCTCAGACCATCCAAACTTTGACAATTTTGTTTAAACAAGTTTATGCTCCAACTGATGCCCCTCCCACAACATCCACAGCTCCACCAAGGGGGGGACTGGGACTTTTGCCTATTTTGTCAGTCCCAGGTCCCACAATTTCTGATGTCATGTGGGTAAACAGTTAATCTTTTAATGGTTTTGGCATATAAACGAGGTACAGCATTGTAGAAATTGAAAGACATTTTTGCAAAACCCTTGGAGTTATATAAAAGTCAACGGTTTCTTTGTAGTTCCAAAATCACTTTAAGCTTTTAGGTATCACAGGCCACAGTGACTTAAATGGATAAAGGATAATTATACATGTATAATCAGAGGAAGAACTCTGGGAGGCAACGGAGTCATCTGCCACCGGGCTCCTGCTCTGAAGGGGGGCACCTCTCCTCCCATTCTGTGACACCATTGAATTAAGTTAATTGATAGCTGTCGCTGTCTTTTCAGTGCCCGACTTCCTCACTGGTCCCTGCACCTTACACATCACACCTTCTTTATTATATTGTATATACACATTTTACAGGTATCACACCCAGGATTAGAAACCACAACCTATTACACTGGAAGCAGACACCTTACTGATGAAGCTATTTGCTCCAGTATAGGAAATATGAGAATTTTAACTATATGAAGATACTTCTCTGACAATTACACGTAACTTCATATAGTTAGAATTCTAATGCTTCCTCTACAGGAGCAAATAGCTCCATCAGTAACGTGTCTGCTGTTAGTGTAACAGGTCATGGGTTCTAATCCTGGGTATGACTGCTAAGAATTGTGTGATTTAAAATAAAAGACAATTAAATGTATAAATACAGTATATACATTTTTTTTTCAGAACACTCCATATGCACACACACACATACATACATATATTTATCTTAATATAGGAATTAGGGGGACACCAATATTTATCTTGCCTCCGGGCGACTGGGACGAACTTACGCCACTGTGTATAATGAAATAAATAATCTACTATAATTTGATTGGTTTGTATTTTTTGTGTATATAGACATTTAACATATATTAAATAATTTATGTGCTACCTGAGTTTGGTGAACAAATGTATCCAAATAGATAGCTCAGCCGCTACCTATACATGCTTTTCTTCCTTGTTTCCATCAGAGCACCACAGATCTGACGAGCTGCTTGGAATCTGTCCCATTTTTGAACACACTCTGATAAACTGTCCTACTGGTGGCTTAGACAAATACAGTATATACAACTGATTTACCAAGTCTATTCCACAGGAGAGAGGGATAGGGGGCATGGCCATCAGCTCACAGAGCACTGGGAATGCCCCCGCAGTGATAAAAAGGGGAGCGTGGTTCGCGATCGCTGCACTTTCCGTGAGGCTATGCCCCCTAGTCTAATTTCGGGCACATGCATATATCCCTCTACAGGAGCGTTCAAAATTGGAAGGTATGCACTTGATACACCTACCCAGAGCCAGATTTATACTTCATGGGGCCCTAGGCAGGTTACCCTTACTCAGAGCAGGATTTACAGTTCATGGGGCTTTAGGCAGGTTACTGACGGACTCCTGGGGTTGATACCTGGAAATCCAGTGACCGGCGCTCACTGCAAAGGACAGCTCTCCCAAAAAAAGGGACTGTCCAGCGAAAATTGGGACAGTTGGGAGGTATGCTAAACTGAGTCAGTCTGACTCATAATTAGTACTGTCTCTGCTAATAATGCCGCTGGCTGCGGTCTCCTTCATTGCGGGACGATGACGTGAAAATTCAATGCCTGTTGAATTCTCTGTGATCAAAGTTGAATGTTTTGACATAATAAACACGGTTGTTTGCTCATGTCTGGTCACCGCAACCAGTGGCGCACCCAGGGGGGGGTTTCCGAGCACCCAGAAACCCCCCTCCACTAAAAAAAAAAAAATTTTTTTTTTTTTTTTTGCTGCATGATTATTATTAATGGCTGTCTAGCGTCCTCTGCAGCCTGCTGTCTTCCTGGTGGCACTTGTAAGTGCAGTAAAAGTTTACTTTATTTTAATTATAGTACATATATATCCATGTGCATACATATATACACATGTATATACATACATACATACATACATACATATAAACACACACACATATGATATATACATGTGTATATATACGTGTACTGTATGTGTGTGTGTATATATATATGTATGCATGTTTAGTATGCTATGTATATGTGTTTATGAATGTGTGTGTGTGTGTGTGCGCGCGCGCGTGTGTGTGTGTGTGTGTATATATATATATATATATATACACGGTATATATATGTGTAGATATGTATTATATATATATAGATAGATAGATAGATAGATAGATAGATAGATAGATAGATAGATACCCTTGTAGTAGCCGGCACTCGGAAGGCCTCCGTGGGCTTTCTGGCTCAGGTGCCATCCTATGAGGTTTCCACCTCCATCACTATCCCATGTAAAGAAGGCGGCACTCAGAGACTTGAAGGTGCAAAAGAATATTTAGTAAACAAGCAGCAGAGTTACATCAACGTTTCGGGGCGCAGCCCCTTCATCATCCTGATGAAGGGGCTGCGCCCCCCGAAACGTTGATGTAACTCTGCAGCTTGTTTACTAAATATTCTTTTGCACCTTCAAGTCTCTGAGTGCCGCCTTCTTTACATGGGATATATATATATATACACAGACACACTAGTTTTACGGACCCAGCATATACTGGGTCACCTCAGTCCCCACCCCCGTGATTGGCTCCACCCAGTTCTGGAAACCCCCCCATGCAAATCCTGCGTTTGCCACTGGCAACCTCAGTGATCAGTTTTGTAACCTGCACAGACAGCAAAGGCTGAGAAGAGTCTATTCATGAAGCAGTAAAAAGTGTGAAGAAGTGAGCCAGTGGAGAAGTTGCCCATGGCAACCAATCAGCAGCTACATATAATTTTATAGAATACACTTTATAAACGTTACCACAACACTGTTTGGTTGCCATGGCTCACTTCTCCACTCTTTTCACTGCTTCATGAATAGACCCTAGAGGCTGTCTAATACCCCTTTTCCACTAGCTCAAAAAACACGGGTAAATGCACGGGGGCGCGCATTTACCCGTGTTTTTGGCAAGTGGAAAAGGGTAAACCCGGATCAAGTGACCCGTGAATCCTACCCGGCTATTTACCTGGGTAGGACACGGGAATGATCCGGGTAGGGTGTAGTGTAAACGGGAGCCGTGTCGATGCGACACGGCTCCCGTTTACACTGTATGGATGGGCGGCGCTGGGAGATCATGTGATCTCCCTGCGCCGCCCCTGCCGTGTAGCTAGAAGCGTCACCAACCCGGCATATGCCGGGTTGTGACTGCTGATGGGAAAGGGACCGAGCACGGGTCGCAGCAGGGGGCAGCTCCCGTGTCAGGCTCCCGGCTGCGACCCGTGCTCGTAGGTGTAAAAGGGGTATGAGAATAATCTCTCTCCAGGCACTGACCTGTGAAGTCAGCAGTATTTGTAATGATGTACCCTATTTGACCAAGCTCCCCTTCACTAATGGTTCATTCCTGTAACTATTATCACAAGTGTGTAATAAATACAAATATAAAGGAAGATACAGTGAAGGCAAGGGCTACATTACTATGAATAAATAAAAGTGAAAGAAAGAAATAAGAAAAAAGTGTGTTCTCTGCACATTTAGAATATAATGGAATCTTTCCTGGAAAGACAAATGTGCAGAATGGATAGAAAGAGCTTATGCAGAACATTCATTTTAATGCTGAAAGCAGACCAGCTCTGGGCCTCTGAAAGGAAGTGAATTCATTGTAAACAATTGGAAGACTTTTTTTTTCTTTTTTTTTTTCAACTGATTATAATGAATTCCTCTCTGTTGCATATAGAGCCAGAAATCCTGTGTCCTCACCCCCGCATTGCTATGGCAACAGAAGCTGTTCACAGAGAGAATGGTGCTTACTATTGTACTGCGGATGCTTCCTGTACTCTGCCTCTGTCAACCGGGTTCCGTTACTGGGTGCCATTCTACCATTGAAGCATTGTGTCATTTATTACTTTAGACTGAAATAGTACATTAGTGGCAGTAGTGATACATATTAATGTAGGTTTCATTGGATGAGATGAGAATTTCTTCTAAACCTTAAAGGCATACCAAGAGAAGGAAAATATATGCTTTTAAATTAAAAAATCTATGTCTTGGGATCACTGTGTTTGTGGGTTCATCATGTTGCGCAAAACACTTATTCTAAGCTATAAATATTTAGGAGCCTATTTAATAAAGTGTTCTTCGAAAAATCCTCTAAAAACTGTGTTTTCAGAGGATTTCAATTAATTAAGTATTCCAAAAATGTCTGATATCTGCAGCAGTTGTTTTTATGGGCACTCTTAAATTGCCAATTGTGTCAAGAGCTGAAAAATCTTAGCCTTCAGGAGCTAACGCTATTTTTAAGTGCTGGGTTGTTCTTTCAGGGAGCGTCTTCTCAGAGTCTGTGACTCTGCAAGCAAATATTGCTAAAGTACTCCTGTAAACAATGTCTTAGTGCCGTGATATGCAGTGATAAGAAATTCTACTTTCTCTAAAGTCCTAGTGGATGCTGGGGACTCCGTAAAGACCATGGGGAATAGACGGGCTCCGCAGGAGACTGGGCACTCTAAAGAAAGATTTAGTACTACCTGGTGTGCACTGGCTCCTCCCTCTATGCCCCTCCTCCAGACCTCAGTTAGAATCTGTGCCCGGCCAGAGCTGGGTGCTTTTAGTGGGCTCTCCTGAGCTTGCTAAGAAGAAAGTATTTTAGTTTAGGTTTTTTTATTTTCAGAGAGCTTCTGCTGGCAACAGACTCTCTGCTACGTGGGACTGAGGGGAGAGAAGCAAACCTACTAACTGCGGCTAGGTTGCGCTTCTTAGGCTACTGGACACCATTAGCTCCAGAGGGATCGTACACAGGTACCTAACCTTGATCGTCCGTTCCCAGAGCCGCGCCGCCGTCCCCCTCGCAGAGCCAGAAGTACAGAAGCAGCAGAAGCATGAAGACATCGAAATCGGCGGCAGAAGACTCCTGTCTTCACTTAAGGTAGCGCACAGCACTGCAGCTGTGCGCCATTTCTCCCGCAGCACACCCGCACACTCCGGTCACTGTAGGGTGCAGGGCACAGGGGGGGGGGGGGGCGCCCTGGGCAGCAATTAAGGTACCTTTTGGCAAAATAACACATATATCCAGTCAGGCACTGGATATTGTTCTAGCCCCCGCCATTTTTTACACATAGAAGCGGGACAGAAGCCCGCCGCTGAGGGGGCGGGGCCTTCTTCCTCAGCACACCAGCGCCATTTTCTCTTCACAGCTCCGCTGGAAAGACGCCCCCCAGGCTCTCCCCTGCAGTATCCAGGTGCAAAAAGGGTAAAAAGAGAGGGGGGGCACATAAATTTAGGCGCAAAATGATCACAAACAGCAGCTACTGGGTAATCACTAAGGTACAGTGTAATCCCTGGGTTATATAGCGCTGGGGTGTGTGCTGGCATACTCTCTCTCTGTCTCCCCAAAAGCCTTTGTGGGGTCCTGTCCTCAGTCAGAGCATTCCCTGTGTGTGTGCGGTGTGTCGGTACGTCAGTGTCGACATGTTTGATGAGGAAGGATATGTGGAGGCAGAACAAGTGCAGGTGAATGAGGTGTCGCTGCCGACGGTGCCGACACCTGATTGGATGGATATGTGGAAGGTGTTAAATGATAATGTAAGCTCCTTGCATAACAGGTTGGATAAAGCTATAGACTTGGGACAGTCAGGGTCTCAACCCATGCCTGATCCTACAATGCAGAGGCCGTCAGGGTCTCACAAGCGCCCACTATCCCAGATGGTTGACACAGATGCCGACACGGAGTCTGACCCCAGTGTCGATGACGATGATGCAAAGTTGCAGCCTAAAATGACTAAAGCCATCCGCTACATGATTATAGCAATGAAGGATATATTGCACATATCAGAGGAAAACCCTGTCCCTGACAAGAGGGTTTATATGTATGGGGAGAATAAGTAAGTGACTTTTCCCCCTTCACATGAATTAATTGAATTATGTGTAAAAGCGTGGGATTCCCCTGATAGGAAAGTGGTAATTTCCAAGAGATTACTGATGGCGTATCCTTTCCCGCCAACGGACAGGTTACGCTGGGAATCCTCCCCGAGGGTAGACAAGGCGTTGACACGCTTATCTAAGAGGGTGGCCCTGCCGTCTCAGGATACGGCCGCCCTAAAGGATCCTACGGATAGAAAGCAGGAAGCTATCCTGAAGTCTGTTTATACACATTCTGGTACTCTACTGAGGCCAGCAATTGCTTCGGCCTGGATGTGTAGTGCTGTAGCAGCTTGGACTGATAATCTCTCGGAGGAGATAGATACCCTGGACAGGGACACTGTTCTACTGACCCTGGGACATATCAAGGACGCTGTCCTATATATGCGCGATGCCCAGAGGGACATTTGCCTGCTGGGCTCTAGAATAAACGCAATGTCCATTTCTGCCAGAAGGGTCTTATGGACTCGGCAATGGACAGGGGATGCCGACTCTAAAAAACACATGGAGGTTTTGCCTTATAAGGGTGAGGAATTATTTGGGGACGGTCTCTCGGACCTAGTTTCCACTGCTACGGCAGGGAAGTCAAATTTCTTGCCATATGTTCCCTTACAGCCGAAGAAAGCACCGTATTACCAAATGCAGTCCTTTCGTTCGCAAAAGAGCAAGAAAGTCAGAGGGGCATCTTTTCTTGCCAGAGGCAGGGGTAGAGGAAAAAAACTGCACCATGCAGCTAGTTCCCAGGAACAAAAGTCCTCCCCGGCTTCCACTAAATCCACCGCATGACGCTGGGGCTCCACAGGCGGAGCCAGGAGCGTTGGGGGCGCGTCTCCGAAATTCCAGCCACCAGTGGGTTCGCTCACAGGTGGATCCTTGGGCTATACAAATTGTGTCTCAGGGATACAAGCTGGAGTTCGAAGTGACGCCCCCTCACCGTTACCTAAAATCGGCCTTGCCAGCTTCCCCCATGGAAAGGGAGGTAGTGCTGGCGGCAATTCACAAGCTATACCTCCAGCAGGTGGTAGTAAAGGTTCCCCTCCTTCAACAGGGAAGGAGTTACTATTCCACTATGTTTGTGGTACCGAAACCGGACGGTTCGGTCAGGCCCATCTTGAATTTAAAATCCCTGAATATTTATTTGAGGAAATTCAAGTTCAAAATGGAATCGCTCAGAGCGGTCATTGCAAGTCTGGAAGAGGGGGATTTCATGGTGTCTCTGGACATCAAGGATGCTTACTTGCATGTACCCATTTATCCGCCTCATCAAGAGTACCTCAGGTTTGTGGTACAGGACTGTCATTACCAATTCCAGACGCTTCCGTTTGGCCTGTCCACGGCACCGAGAATATTTACCAAGGTGATGGCGGAGATGATGGTGCTCCTTCGGAAGCAAGGAGTTACAATTATCCCATACTTGGACGATCTCCTCATAAAGGCGAGGTCAAGGGAGCAATTACTGATCAGCGTAGCACACTCTCAGGAAGTGTTGCGGCAGCACGGCTGGATTCTGAATATTCCAAAGTCGCAGCTGATCCCTACGAAGCGTCTGCCCTTCCTGGGCATGATTCTGGATACAGGCCAGAAGAAGGTATTTCTCCCGGAGGAGAAGGCTCAGGAGCTCGTGACTCTGGTCAGGGACCTCCTGAAACCAAAACAGGTGTCGGTGCATCACTGCACGCGAGTCCTGGGAAAGATGGTGGCGTCATACGAAGCCGTTCCCTTCAGCAGGTTCCATGCCAGGATTTTTCAGTGGGATCTGTTGGACAAGTGGTCCGGATCGCATCTTCAGATGCATCGGCTGATCACCCTGGCCCCCAGGACCAGGGTGTCTCTTCTGTGGTGGCTGCAGAGGGCTCACCTCCTCGAGGGCCGCAGGTTCGGCATACAGGACTGGGTCCTGGTGACCACGGATGCAAGCCTCCGAGGTTGGGGGGCAGTCACTCAGGGAAGAAACTTCCAAGGGCTGTGGTCAAGTCAGGAGACTTGTCTGCACATAAATATCCTAGAACTAAGGGCCATATACAACACCCTAAGCCAAGCGGAGCCTCTGCTTCGAGACCAACCAGTGCTGATTCAGTCAGACAACATCACTGCAGTGGCCCATGTCAACCGACAGGGCGGCACAAGAAGCAGGGTGGCGATGGCAGAAGCCACCAGGATTCTTCGTTGGGCGGAGAATCACGTGCAGGCACTGTCAGCAGTGTTCATTCCGGGGGTCGACAACTGGGAAGCAGACTTCCTCAGCAGACACGACCTCCACCCGGGAGAGTGGGGACTTCATCAAGAAGTCTTCACGCTGATTGCAAATCGATGGGAACTCCCACAGGTGGACATGATGGCGTCACGCCTCAACAAAAAGCTAAACAGGTATTGCGCCAGGTCAAGGGACCCTCAGGCGATAGCTGTGGACGCACTAGTAACACCATGGGTGTTCCAGTCGGTCTATGTGTTTCCTCCTCTTCCTCTCATACCCAAGGTGCTGAGAATTGTAAGAAAAAGAGGAGTGAGAACAATATTCATTGCTCCGGATTGGCCAAGAAGGACTTGGTACCCGGAACTGCAAGAAATGCTCACAGAGGACCCATGGCCTCTGCCTCTCAGACAGGACCTGTTACAACAAGGGCCCTGTCTGTTCCAAGACTTACCGCGGCTGCGTTTGACGGCATGGCGGTTGAACGCCGGATCCTAGCGGAAAAGGGCATTCCGGATGAAGTTATTCCTACGCTGATAAAGGCTAGGAAAGACGTGACAGCAAAACATTATCACCGTATATGGCGAAAATATGTTGCTTGGTGTGAGGCCAGGAAGGCCCCTACAGAGGAATTCCAGCTGGGTCGATTCCTGCACTTCCTACAGTCAGGAGTGACTATGGGCCTAAAATTAGGGTCCATAAAGGTCCAGATTTCGGCCCTATCCATTTTCTTTCAAAAGGAACTGGCTTCACTGCCTGAGGTTCAGACGTTTGTTAAGGGAGTGCTGCATATTCAGCCCCCTTTTGTGCCACCAGTGGCACCTTGGGATCTTAACGTGGTCTTGGGGTTCCTGAAATCCCACTGGTTTGAGCCACTTAAGACCGTGGAGCTAAAGTATCTCACATGGAAAGTGGTCATGCTGTTGGCCTTAGCGTCGGCTAGGCGTATGTCAGAATTGGCGGCTTTGTCATGTAAAAGCCCCTATCTGGTTTTTCATATGGACAGGGCAGAATTGCGGACTCGTCCGCAATTTCTACCAAAGGTTGTGTCTTCGTTTCATTTGAACCAACCTATTGTGGTGCCTGCGGCTACTCGTGACTTGGAAGATTCCAAGTTGCTGGACGTGGTCCGGGCTTTGAAGACTTATGTTAACAGAACGGCTGGAGTCAGGAAGACTGACTCGCTGTTTATCCTGTATGCATCCAACAAGCTGGGTGCTCCTGCTTCAAAGCAAACTATTGCGCGCTGGATCTGTAACACGATTCAGCAGGCTCATTCTGCGGCAGGATTGCCGCATCCAAAATCAGTGAAAGCCCACTCCACAAGGAAGATGGGCTCTTCTTGGGCGGCTGCCCGAGGGGTCTCGGCATTACAGCTTTGCCGAGCTGCTACTTGGTCGGGTTCAAACACTTTTGCAAAATTCTACAAGTTTGATACCCTGGCTGAGGAGGACCTTGTGTTTGCCCATTCGGTGCTGCAGAGTCATCCGCACTCTCCCGCCCGTTTGGAGGCTTTGGTATAATCCCCATGGTCCTTACGGAGTCCCCAGCATCCACTAGGACGTTAGAGAAAATAAGATTTTACTCACCGGTAAATCTTTTTCTCGTAGTCCGTAGTGGATGCTGGGCGCCCGTCCCCAGTGCGGACTTTCTGCAATACGTGTATATAGTTATTGCTTAATAAAGGGTTATGTTATATTGGCATCCTTTGGTTGATGCTATGTTGTTTGTTCATACTGTTAACTGGGTAAGCAGGGCCGGCGCCACCATTAGGCAGCTTTAGGCAGCTGCCTATGGGCGCCGGCCACTAGAGGGCGGCGACTCCCGCTCGCAATAAAAAAAAATGCTTACTTTATTATTAGTGTAGCTGAGCTCCTTAAGAGATGAGGAGCGAGCAGGGACGGCCGCCCAACTGTTTATCAGCCAGCCGCCAGCACAGCCACAGACAGTGTATGTGTGTAACCAATCGGCTCTCATGTGCGCTGTCTGCTCCCTCCCTCCCTCCTCCGCAATCATCGTCCTCACCTCTCCCCTTCTGCGCGCCCATAGCACCTGGCATACACCCTCGTATATGCAGAGTGCAGTCTCCCGCATGGTACCCCGCGCTGGCAGCCGCCGCAGCCCCCCCCCCCCGAGATTATGCCTCCCACCCCACGATCGCATACCCGCATATATTCTTCCCCCCCTACCCTTCATAATCCATTCCAAACATGCTACGTGCCTATTTTGTTCAAGAGGCACATGGGGTCTCGGGAGTCTAGCACAGGGATTAAAGAAAAGGGGGCAGCAGTGGCTCTGGGGGTATGTAACAGATAGGGTACCCCTTTCTGTTACCAATGAAATGTATATTTTTGGCTATATACTGTATATATATATATATATATATATATATTGGGAGTAGTTGGCGGCACTCTCAGGCAATAATGGAATCCAAAACTGTATGACTTGAAGTCATACTGTTTTGGATTCCATTATTGCCTGTGCGCCACAAACTACTTCCAATATATACAAACAGTGGAAGCTGCCACTTCGTACAGTTTTTGTGCTTCTTAGCTGGCTGGCTGTGGGAGGCCGGTAGAGAGGGATGTAGTTCGTATGCCGGCGCTCGGAATCCCGGGGGTCAGCATGCCGACACCGGAATCCTGAATGCTAAAAATGCCACCCCCTGTCGGCATTCTGTATGCCGGGATCTCGGTGTCGGTATACTGAGCGCCAGGAACCCAGCAGCCGGCATACCATACCCAACACCCCTAAGCTCCTCTGGCTGACACTCAGGTGTAATTGTGCACGCACGTCAGGCTGCTGTGCGGTGTGTGTGATACTGCTAGGGAGCTGAGCAAGCTGTCATTGGGGAGGAACAGCTGAGCAGCCATGGAAGAACAGGACGCTAGGCCAAAGTACAGCTGGTAAGTTTTCTTATGCTACTGTGGGAGGTGCTGTGGTGTTATTATTGTAGGGGCTGTATCTGTCAGTGTGGCCAGTCCTGTATGTATACGTATCAGTGTGGCCGGTCCTCTCTGTATGTGTATCAGTGTTCCTGGTCCTGTATGTATATGTGTCAGTGTGGCCTTTCCTGTCTGTATATGTGTCAGTGTGGCCAGTCCTCTATATGTGTATCAGTGTTCCTGGTCCTGTATGTATATGTGTCAGTGTGGCCTTTCCTGTATGTATATGTGTCAGTGTGGCCTTTCCTGTCTGTATATGTGTCAGTGTGGCTGGTCCTTTCTGTGTGCATTTCAGTGTGCCCGGTCCTGTGTGTATATGTGGCCGGTCCTCTGTGTGTATATGTATCAGTGTCGCCGGTCCTTTGTGTATGTTTGTCAGTGTGGCCGGTCCTGTGTGTATATGTGTCAGAGTGCCCGGTCCTGTGTGTATATGTGTCAGTGTGGCCGGTCCTTTGTGTATATGTGTCAGTGTGCCCAGTCCTGTGTATATGTATGTTAGTGTGACTGGTCCTGTGTGTATATGTGTTAGTGTGCCAAGTCCTGTGTATATGTGTGTTAGTGTGACTGGTCCTGTCTCTGTATATATGTCAGTGTGCCCGGTCCTGTGTGTGTATGTGTCAGTGTGACTGGTCCTGTGTGTATATGTGTTAGTGTGGCCATCCTGTCTCTGTATATCTGTCAGTGTGGCTGTCCCACTTCTGTATATCTGTCTGTGTGGCTGTCCCACTTCTGTATATCTGTCAGTGTGGCTGTCCCACTTCTGTATATCTGTCAGTGTGGCTGTCCCACTTCTGTATATCTGTCTGTGTGGCTGTCCCACTTCTGTATATCTGTCTGTGTGGCCAGTCCCGTATCTGTAAATCTGTCTGTGTGGGCCAGTCCCGTCTCTGTATATGTGTCAGTGTGACTGGTCCTGTGTGTATAAGTGTTAGTGTGGCCATCCTGTCTCTGTATATCTGTCAGTGTGGCTGTCCCACTTCTGTATATCTGTCAGTGTGGCTGTCCCACTTCTGTATATCTGTCTGTGTGGCTGTCCCACTTCTATATATCTGTCAGTGTGGCTGTCCCACTTCTGTATATCTGTCAGTGTGGCTGTCCCACTTCTGTATATCTGTCTGTGTGGCTGTCCCACTTCTGTATATCTGTCAGTGAGGCTGTCCCACTTCTGTATATCTGTCAGTGTGGCTGTCCCACTTCTGTATATCTGTCAGTGTGGCTGTCCCACTTCTGTATATCTGTCAGTGTGGCTGTCCCACTTCTGTATATCTGTCAGTGTGGCTGTCCCACTTCTGTATATCTGTCAGTGTGGCTGTCCCACTTCTGTATATCTGTCAGTGTGGCTGTCCCACTTCTGTATATCTGTCTGTGTGGCTGTCCCACTTCTGTATATCTGTCAGTGTGGCTGTCCCACTTCTGTATATCTGTCAGTGTGGCTGTCCCACTTCTGTATATCTGTCAGTGTGGCTGTCCCACTTCTGTATATCTGTCAGTGTGGCCGATACCATGTCTGTAAATCTTCTGTGTGGCCAGTCCTGTGTCTATGTGCCCGATCCTGTATTTAAATCTGAAAAGCCAGGGCCACTTGTTTGCATTTGCCCCCCTGGCTGAAAGTTGCCAGCCTGCCCCTGGTAATCACCATGTTATATATTTTCACTAATGGCATATAGGGCATTACCCCTCCTGTCACAATCCAGGGATGTTTTTCAGATTACATCTCACTCTGGGAATGGAAAAATGTGATAAAACCCTGTTTCCAGGGTTTTACAGCATTTACCGTATGTACTAAGACCTGGCCTCCAGGCTTCCGATAGCGAGGTTAAAGCCAGCTAATCCTGACATCACCCTATAGAAGCCTATGGGATTCTTTCCTCATTAGTGCTCTCAGAGGGATCCATCAAAGAAGTGCAGTCCCAATAGATAGTGGTATTATATTGCTGGCTTATTGGCAGGAATAATACAAATTGAGTGTCCCATATCCAAATATTCCGAAATACAGAATTTTTTCCTTTGTTTTTTGATGGCTCAATGTACACAAACTTTGTTTAATACACAAAGTTATAAAAAAATATTGTATTAAATGACCTTCAGGCTGTGTGTATAAGGTGTATATGTGACATAAATGTATTCTGTGCTCAGATTTAGGTCCCATCGCCATGATATCTCATTATGGTATGCAATTATTCCAAAATACGGAAAAATCCCATATCCAAAATACCTCTGGTCCCAAGCATTTTGGATATGGGATACTCAACCTGTATTTGTTATATTTTTCTCCTAGTCTTCAAAGTGTTGGTGTAATCTTGATGTTATGCATTTTTTTTTTTACGGTAGTTGGTATCCAAATTAATATTTTATGAGCTGTCCTATAGTGGTTCTTGTTGTGCAGTGGTGTGAACATGCATGATACCAAAAAGCAGTGTTGCTATATTATGAATGTATATTGGACTTTTCTGGACCCTGAATGCTGTGTGGAGAGATTAGGAGCCATCCCGGTGCGCACTTTGGGAGCTGTTTACCCTGGTGCCACCCATCGGTGGTGCTCCACCCCTGATACGTCACACGTCGATGTGCCGATGTGCAGGGAAGACTTCCCTGCACATCGGCCCGCGATTGAGGCAGGGGTGGGCCACCATCTCTGTCCAGGTCTCCACTCCCAGCAGTCCTAACCTGATGGCGGCCTTGTATACAGTGGGGATTGAAAGTTTGGGCACCCCAGGCAAAAATTCATTTTAATGTGCAAAAAGAAGCCAAGGAAAGATGGAAAAATCTCCAAAAGGCATCAAATTACAGATTAGACATTCTTATAACATGTCAAAAAAATTTTGATTTTATTTCCATCATTTACACTTTCAAAAGAACAGAAAACAAAAAATGGCGTCTGCAAAAGTTTGGGCACCCTGCAGAGCTAATACCTTGTACTGCCCCCTTTGGACAGCTGAGACCTGGCAGTGTCATGGATTGTTCTCAATCATCGTCTGGAAAGACCAGGTGATGTCAATCTCAAAGGTTTTAAAAGCCCAGACTCATCTGACCTTGCTCCAACAATCAGCACCATGGGTTCCTCTAAGCAGTTGTGTAGAACACTGAAACTGAGAATAGTTGACGTTCACAAAGCAGGAGAAGGCTATAAGAAGATAGCAAAGCGTTATCAGATGCCCATATCCTCTGTTCGGAATGTAATTAAGAAATGGCAGTCATCACGAACAGTGAAAGTTAAAGCAAGATCTGGAAGACCAAGAAAAATATCAGACAGAACAGCTCACAGGATTGTGAGAAAAGCAAGTCAAAATCCACGTTTGACTGCACGATCCCTCCAGGAAGATATGGCAGACACTGGAGTTGTGGTACACTATTCCACTATAAAGAGATACTTGTACAAATATGGTTGTTATGCACACCAGTGCCTGCAGGAAAGTACTAGTGTCAGAACTGTTATGCACTCCAGTGTCTGCAGGAATGTACTGGTGTTTGAACTGTTATGCAAAACAAATGGACTCACAGACAAACTGGGGAATATGACATAACGTACACAGAAGGTGATAGGGTAACAAAATACACACACAGTGAACAGAGAAGCCCAGAGGCTAAGGAACTGGGTATCTCCCTTGTATTAGAACTGCTCAGATGTAAAAAGCAAGATGTTGTGTTTTAATACGTAGAGAACCCGAAATGCTGTTGCTAAGGGCAACAGCAAAACCCTAAAGGGTTACCAACGGGTGTGGCAGTAAACTCCTTGGTCAGAGATGGAATGGTAGACACAAGGAGAGCCTCCACAATCCTGATTCTCACTTGCAGTGCACAGGTTTAAGCTTACTGCCACTAAACTGACCCCTGACACCTAGCACAGTGAGACAGGATTAGACAGGCAAGTGTTAGAATACAGCCGCAAACTTGCTAAGTTCACAGAGTAATAACAGAACCCCAGCAAGCTAAACGACTGACTCCAGTCTTACTGCTAGGTCTGGATTGGCAGAGTGTAATACCAAATCCCCAGGCCTATTTGCAGTAAGCAACAAACAAATACAAAGCTACACAGTACTGGCTAACTTTCATGAACTGACTAACCAACAGAGATTCAGCAGCATCTGCTTACCCTGAAAAGAGGCCTTATAAAGCAGGTGCTGTCCACGCCCCACTCAGACCTCACAGACTGTGAGCACAAAAACCAGCACCGGATCCCCTGCCGTGCACAGAGCCTATAACCACTGCACAGCAAAAGACCCGAACCGGAGTATCAGCTGCGCTCAGGTTACTCCACTAGCACTTGTCTCCCGGTTGCCATGACGACGTGGCAGCACAGGGCAGGAGACCCTAACAGTACCCCCCCTCTGACGAGGGGTCAAAGAACCCCTACCACCGGGTTTATCGGGGAACTGCGAGAAGAAAGAGCGTATCAGTCTGGGGGCATGAAGATCACAACTGCGCACCCACGACCGCTCCTCCGGGCCATACCCCTTCCAGTGCACCAAAAATGACAGCCGACCCCGAACCACCTTGGAGTCAAGAATCCTTTCAACAACAAACTCCCTCTGGCCACGTATCAGAAGAGGGGAAGGTCTTCCACTGGAAGAAGGATTACTAATCGCCCGTTTTAAAAGGGAACAATGAAATGTTTTATTGATACCCAAAGAACGGGGCAGATCTAACTGAAATGCCACCGGATTGATAACCCTGGTGATCTTATAAGGGCCGATGAACCGGGGCCCTAACTTATGAGATGGCTGTCTCAACTTCAAATTCTTGGTAGACAACCAGACGAAGTCTCCTAATTTGAAGCTGCAGGGTCTTTTCCGCTTATCAAAAACCCTTTTGGTCACTAATGACACAGACACAAGGGCTTTCTTCACTTTCCGCCAAATACCTCTAAGGACCGAAACCACAGAGGAACCACCAGGCGTGGAGTCCAGGGGGTCAAAAGAATTGGCCTTAGGATGATGCCCATACACACAAAGGAAGGGAGAGATCCCTGTAGCAGAGTGAGCCGCGTTGTTATAGGCAAACTCCGCCATGGACAGATGAGCAACCCAGTCAGTCTGACACTTGGAGACATAACACCTGAGGAACTGCTCCAAGGACTGGTTCACCCTTTCAGTCTGCCCATTAGACTGCGGATGGTAGCCTGACGACAAGCTGACAGAAATCTGGAGATCGGAACAAAATGCCCTCCAGAATTTGGCCACAAACTGGGATCCGCGGTCAGAGACCACATCAAGTGGCAACCCGTGGAGACGCACAACATGCAGCATAAATAATTCAGACAGGCGTCTGGCTGATGGCAGCCCAACCAGTGGAACGAAGTGCGCCATCTTCGAAAACCTGTCAACGACAACCCAGATGGCTGTCATCCCCGAGGATTTGGGCAAGTCCACCACAAAATCCATTGAAATGTGGGTCCATGGCTTAGATGGGATAGAGAGTGGATGTAATGGGCCAACAGGAACCCCTCTAGGAGTCTTATTTCGGGCACAGATGTCACATGCCCGAACCCACTGATCCACATCCTTAGCCACCGAGGGCCACCACACCGCCCTAGATAGCAACTCCCGAGTTCTGGCAATACCCGGGTGACCTGCCGACTTCTTGGCATGGAATTCCAGGAACACTCGCTGTCTTAACCTAGGAGGCACAAACAAAAGACCTACCGGAAGGTCTGGAGGAGCCTGCTCCTGTGCTCTAAGGACTAATGATAAGAGGTCCTGGGTAATGCCCACTTTAATACATGATGGGGAAACAATGGGCAACGGCTCCTCGGTGGTCTCCTGGATTGGAGCAAAACTCCGCGAGAGCGCATCAGCCTTGATGTTTTTTGACCCAGGGCGATATGTTATCAAAAAATTAAAGCGAGCAAAAAACAAAGCCCATCGTGCCTGCCTGGCATTGAGACGCTTCGCTGACTCTAAATATGCCAGATTCTTATGGTCAGTGAGAATTGAGACCACAAACTTAGCCCCCTCAAGCCAGTGTCTCCACTCCTCGAGTGCATCCTTAATAGCCAACAATTCCCGGTTACCCACGTCATAATTCATCTCGGCAGGCGAAAATTTACGGGAAAAGTAAGCACAGGGATGAAGGCGATTATCAGACACTCCCATCTGAGAAAGCACTGCCCCAATACCCATCTCAGAGGCATCCACCTCCACCACAAAAGGACGCTCTGGATCTGGGTGTCGCAGCACCTTGGCCGAAACAAATGCCCTTTTGAGACGGGCAAAAGCCGCTTTAGCCTCACAAGACCAGTGAGCAACATCCGCCCCTTTCTTAGTGAGTGCCACCAAGGGCGCCACTATAGACGAAAATCCAGCGATAAATCGTCTATAAAAATTCGCAAAGCCCAGGAAACGCTGAAGCGCCTTCAAACTAGTGGGCTGCACCCAATCCAGGACTGCCTGTACCTTGGAACCCTCCATTTGGAAACCTTCTGGGGAGATAATATATCCTAGAAATGCGATTTGCTGAACTTCAAATTCGCACTTCTCCAGCTTCGCCCCAAGCCGGTGGTCTCTGAGTTTCTGGAGGACTAAGCGTACATGCTTCCGATGTTCCTCCAGGGAATGGGAGAAGATTAGGATGTCATCTAAGTATACAACTAAGAATCTATCCAAATATTCCCTGAGCACATCATTCATGAAATCCTGGAAGACTGCCGGGGCATTACAGAGCCCAAAAGGCATCACCAAATATTCATAATGCCCTGAGTGGGTATTAAAGGCAGTCTTCCATTCATCGCCCTCTCTTATTCGGATTAGATTGTACGCACCGCGTAGGTCAATCTTAGAAAAAATGGTGGCAGTACGAAGCTGGTCAAACAAGACCGAAATGAGAGGCAGTGGGTATGAGTTTTTAATCGTGATACGGTTCAATTCCCTGAAGTCGATGCAGGGTCGCAACGAACCGTCCTTTTTACCCACGAAGAAGAACCCCGACCCAACTGGAGACTGTGAAGGTCTGATAAATCCCTTAGCCAAGTTCTCCTGAATGTACTCTGCCATAGCCTGAGTCTCAGGACGTGACAGGGAGTACAACCTGCTCTTGGGAAGCTTAGCATTTGGCAACAAATCAATGGCACAGTCATAGGGGCGATGGGGAGGTAGTACCTCTGCAACTTTTTTGGAGAACACGTCCGCAAAATCTGCATAACACCCTGGCAATCCTGGCAAACTTAGCTGCGAGAGCCTGACTGGAAGGCTCAAGCAACTCCTGAAACAATCAGTACCCCAACTAAGAATCTCCCCAGAGACCCAGTCAAATTGAGGATTGTGGGCCCTTAACCAGGGTAACCCCAACACCAATGGGGCAAAAGTACAGACAGTCACATAAAAGGACAATTTTTCAGAGTGTGTGGCTCCAATAAACAAAGAAATCTGGCTAGTGCAAGAGGTAATTTTACCTTGGGATAATGGTTCCCCGTTTAACCCACAAATCTCAATTTCCGATGCCAAGGGTACTAAGGGAACAGAGTGTTTTAGGGCGAATTGGCGGTCCATAAAAACCCCGTCGGCCCCACTGTCCACAAAGGCCTCAGTCTTGACAGTTTGACCGAGGATCTTCAAGGTCACCGGAATGATAAAAGACTTCTTGGGAAATTCTGACTTCTGGCCTGACAGGATATTTCCCATCACCCTCAGGCCCTGAAGTTTTCCGGCTTTTCTGGGCATGATACTACCACATGACCTTTATTCCCACAGTACAAACACAACCCCTGCTGTCTCCTCCGCGTCTTCTCACGCGAGGAGAGGCGGGTAGCCCCAATCTGCATAGGCTCCTCAGAAAATTCCTCAGAGTCTGAGGTTCCCTTGGGAAGGAAGGAAATCTCAGTCTCCCTTTCAAGCCTACGCTCTCTCAGCCGTCTATCCACTCGGATGGATAACTGCATGAGCTGATCCAAGCTATCAGGCAAGGGATATTGTACCAGTTGGTCCTTTATCTGGTTAGAAAGACCTCTTCGGTACTGGTGTCTCAGGGCTGGGTCATTCCACTGGGTATCATGGGCCAACCTCCGAAACTCTGTACAGTAAACCTCAACTGGCCTTCGCCCTTGCTTAAGGATCGAAATCTGAGCCTCGGCTGAGGCCGTCTTGTCAGGGTCATCATACAACATGCCCAGTGCCGTAAAAAAAGCATCAACACTTTTAAGCGACGGACAGTCAGGCTGCAACCCATATGCCCAGACCTGTGGGTCTCCTTGTAGCAAGGAAATCACTATGCCCACCCGCTGAATCTCCGACCCAGAAGACTGAGGCCTAAGCCGGAAGTATAGCTTGCAGCTCTCCTTGAAACAAAAGAACTGCGAGCGATCTCCAGAAAAACGAACCGGGAGATTTACTTTCGGCTCCTTAACCCCTGCAGGTGCTGCTGCTGCGGGAGCTCCGCCAGCAGCCTGGGAGGTGTGCATTTTAATGGACAAATCATTAAATTGCCGAGTCAGGACCTGCACCTGATCGACCACCTGTTGCAACGTATTTTGAGGGGTATGCTCCATATTCCCACAAAATTTCAACAGGAGTATTAGGCTGCTGAATATGTTATGCACACCAGTGCCTGCAGGAAAGTACTAGTGTCAGAACTGTTATGCACTCCAGTGTCTGCAGGAATGTACTGGTGTTTGAACTGTTATGCAAAACAAATGGACTCACAGACAAACTGGGGAATATGACATAACGTACACAGAAGGTGATAGGGTAACAAAATACACACACAGTGAACAGAGAAGCCCAGAGGCTAAGGAACTGGGTATCTCCCTTGTATTAGAACTGCTCAGATGTAAAAAGCAAGATGTTGTGTTTTAATACGTAGAGAACCCGAAATGCTGTTGCTAAGGGCAACAGCAAAACCCTAAAGGGTTACCAACGGGTGTGGCAGTAAACTCCTTGGTCAGAGATGGAATGATAGACACAAGGAGAGCCTCCACAATCCTGATTCTCACTTGCAGTGCACAGGTTTAAGCTTACTGCCACTAAACTGACCCCTGACACCTAGCACAGTGAGACAGGATTAGACAGGCAAGTGTTAGAATACAGCCGCAAACTTGCTAAGTTCACAGAGTAATAACAGAACCCCAGCAAGCTAAACGACTGACTCCAGTCTTACTGCTAGGTCTGGATTGGCAGAGTGTAATACCAAATCCCCAGGCCTATTTGCAGTAAGCAACAAACAAATACAAAGCTACACAGTACTGGCTAACTTTCATGAACTGACTAACCAACAGAGATTCAGCAGCATCTGCTTACCCTGAAAAGAGGCCTTATAAAGCAGGTGCTGTCCACGCCCCACTCAGACCTCACAGACTGTGAGCACAAAAACCAGCACCGGATCCCCTGCCGTGCACAGAGCCTATAACCACTGCACAGCAAAAGACCCGAACCGGAGTATCAGCTGCGCTCAGGTTACTCCACTAGCACTTGTCTCCCGGTTGCCATGACGACGTGGCAGCACAGGGCAGGAGACCCTAACAATGGTCTTCATGGACACAAAAATCAGCCTTTGAAGTTTGCAAATGAACATATAGGCAAGCCTGATGCATTTTGGAATAAAGTTCTGTGGACCGATGAGGTTAAAATCGAACTTTTTGGCCGGAATGAGCAAAGGTACGTTTGGAAAAGGAAGGGCACAGAATATAATGAAAAGAACCTCTGTCCAACAGTTAAGCATGGGGGTGGATCAATCATGCTTTGGGGTTGTATTGTAGCCAGTGGCACAGGGAACATTTCACGAGTAGAAGGAAAAATGGATTCAATAAGATTCCAGCAAATTTTGGACGCTAACTTGATGCCATCTGTGAAAAAGCTGAAGTTAAAGAGAGGCTGGCTTCTACAAATGGATAATGATCCTAAACACACCTCAAAATCCACGGTGGATTACATCAAGAGGCGTAAACTGAAGGTTTTGCCATGGCCTTCACAATCTCCTGACCACAACATAATTGAAAATCTATGGATAGACCTTAAAAGAGCAGTGCGTCACAGACAGCCCAGGAATATCAAAGAACTAGAAGACTTTTGTAAGGAAGAATGGGCAAAGATACCTCAAACAAGAATTGAAAGACTCTTGGCAGGCTACAAAAAGTGTTTACAAGCTGTGATACTTGCCAAAGGGGGCAGTACAAGGTATTAACTCTGCAGGGTGCCCAAACTTTTGCAGATGCCATTTTTTGTTTTCTGTTCTTTTGAAAGTGTAAATGATGGAAATAAAATCAAACTTTTTTTGACATGTTATAAGAATGTCTAATCTGTAATTTGATGCCTTTTGGAGATTTTTCCATCTTTCCTTGGCTTCTTTTTGCACATTAAAATGAATTTTTGCCTGGGGTGCCCAAACTTTCAATCCCGTGTGTGTGTGTGTGTGTGTGTGTGTGTGTGCGTGTGTGTGTGTGTGTGTGTGTGTGTGTGTATATGTGTGTGTGTATATATATATATATATATATATATGTGTGTGTGTGTGTGTGTGTGTGTGTGTGTGTGTGTGTGTGTGTGTGTGTGTGTGTGTGTGTGTGTGTATATATATATATATACTAGGTGCTTCATCGCGCCCTACGGGCGCTCTTCACACCGTCGGAAGGGGCTACGCCCCCTTAACCCCTGCACGCCTTTCTGGGGTTCAATATATGGAGTATTACCTGCATTCCTAGTTTTGTTAGTGTTTGAATATTGCACAATGAAAGGGCATCCGATGGTGAAGGGGGCGTAGTCCCTTGCAACAGGAAGGGGTTTGGGGAGTGGGGACCGCGGATGGGGGAGGGGGTATGAAGGCGCTGTGGGTGGGGTAGGAGCAGGGGTGTCGCAGGTGGGGGATGGCAGCTGCAGGGCTGTTGCGGATGGAGGAGGGGTTCCGAAGGCGCTGCAGATGGGGAAGGGGTGGGTGCGGGTGTGCAGTGGATGGGGGAGGTGGTCAGGGGGCGCGGTGGGTGGGGGAGGGGTGGATGCGGGGGTAACGTGGGTGGGGGAGTGGCGGGTGCGGTGCTGTTGCGAATGGTGTAGGCGATGCGGATTGGGAAGGGCCTGCTGCGTGGGTGGGGTAGGGGATCCAAAGGTGCAGCGGGCGGGGGAGAGCCAGATGCGGGGTGTGGCGGATGGGGGAGGGGCTGCTGCAGATGGGGGAGGGGTTTGGAAGACACTGCGGGTGGGGTAGGGGGTCCGAAGGCGCAGTGGGTGGGGGTGCCACGGGTGGTGGAGTGGCAGGTGCGGGGGTTTGTGGGGGATGGGGAGGGGTCCAGGGGCGCTGCAGGTGGTGGAGGGGCAGATATCAGTGCACATAGTCTCTGTGGTAGTTAGTGAGGGTTGGTGATGGTGTGAGAGGGGTGAAGGCCAGTACACAGACAGGCAGTTAGAGAGCAGGATGAGGGTGACAGGGCATAGTGACGGGGAGTACTTAGCAGATATAGGGGTGGGCTACAGGTGTGATGTCACAGTGTGTGTACCTTTGCTCTCATGTGTGAGGTATATGTGAGGTATGTGTGAGGTATGTGTGAGGTAAGGATGTGCGGGTCGTGGTGGCCACTAACCTCCAGGCTGCTGCTGTGAGATAGTGACTGCAGAGGGAGGGAGCTCAGACCCAGCAGCAATGGGTCGTGGTCAGCATTCCTTCCTGGCCCCGTTCCGCCGCACACTGTCCGCCCCGTATGACGGGCGTCATTCCTCCATCCTGCATGGCAGCGTCAGCTGCTGTGATCGCGGAGCATAGGTAAGCGTCCGGAGCCCTGTGGGCGGGCAGGCATGGTGTTTCCCTGGAGAGGTGCGGCGCGCGTCCTTAGGCTGCAGACGGAGGGAGCTCCAGCCCAGCAGCAATGTTGATTAGTGCGTGTCCCGTCCTGGCGCTGTCCCGCTGCACATGCTCCGCACCGCTTGCCGCTGAGCATGGCAGCCCTTGTCTGTATGCTGCAGATGCTGATCTAGCGGTGCCTGAGCTAGCGCCCTCTCCCTGAGGTGTGGGTGTCAGGCGGCAGGTATGGTGTGTAGGTGGGAGAGGAGCTGCGGGCGGCGACTCGCTGCCTGCAAGTACCCTCCATATCAGCGCTGTTCCCCTCCCTGCAGATAGTGTCAGTGGCCGTGGTGTACTTTTGCTACTGGTGGCCAGGGCCGGTGCTAGGGTGTTCGGCGCCCCCCTGCAAACTATGAATTTTGCGCCCTCCCATATTCCTTTGTAGTGCATCGGGAAAAGTGGTGTGGTCTCACAACTAAGGGGCATGGCCACACAATAGTACCCCCATTTAAAATTACGCCACAATGTAGCACAATCTTATTCATCTTATACGTAATGCCCCACCCGTAGTAGTAGCGTCCTTATACGTAATGCCCCACCCGTAATAGTAGCGTCCATATACGTAATGCCCCCCCAATAGTAGTAGTGTCCTTATACATAATGCCCCCCCAGTAGTAGTAGCAGTTATATGTAATGCTCCCCAACAGTAATAGTAGCGTCCTTATACATAATGCCCCCCCCCCAGTAGTAGTAGCATCCTTATACATAATGCCCCCCCCAGTAGTAGTAGCATCCTTATACATAATGCCCCCCCAGTAGTAGTAGCGTCCTAATACATAATGCCCCCCCAATAGTAGTAGTGTCCTTATACATAATGCCCCCCCAGTAGTAGTAGCAGTTATATGTAATGCCCCACAACAGTAATAGTAGCATCCTTATACGTAATGCCCCCCAGTAGTAGTAGCAGTTATATGTAATGCCCCCCAACAGTAATAGTAGCGTCCTTATACGTAATGCCACCCCTGTAGTAGTAGCATCCTTATACATAATGTGCCCCCAGTAGTAGTACCGTCCTTATACATAATGCCCCCCCAGTAGTAGTAGCATCCTTACATGTAATGCCCTCCCAGTAGTAGTAGCACCGTCCTTATACATAATGCCCCCCAGAAGTAATAGAGTCCTTATACATAATGCCCCCCCAGTAGTAGCGTCCTTATATGTAATGCCCCCCAGTATTAGTAGCCTCCTTATACGTAATGTCCCCCTATAGTAACATAGAAACATAGAATTTGTCGGCAGATAAGAACCACTTGGCCCATCTAGTCTGCCCCTTATTTTTTTTATTTTTTTTATATTATTTTTTAACACTTACCTTATTTGATCCTTATTTCTTTGTAAGGATATCCTTATGTCTATCCCATGCATGTTTAAATTGCTCTACTGTCTTAGCCTCTACCACCTCTGATGGGAGGCTATTCCACTTGTCCACTACCCTTTCTGTGAAATAATTTTTCCGCAAATTTCCCCTGAACCTCCCCCCCTCCAGTCTCAGTGCATGTCCTCGTGTCCTATTGCTTCTCTTCATTTGGAGAATGTTTCCCTCCTGGACTTTGTTAAAACCCTTCATATATTTGAAAGTTTCTATCATGTCCCCCCTTTCCCTTCTCTGCTCCAAACTATACATATTGAGATTTCTTAGTCTTTCTGGGTATGTTTTGTGATGTAGGCCATGCACCATTTTAGTTGCCCTCCTTTGTACAGTTTCTAATGTATTAATATCCTTTTGAAGATATGGCCTCCAGAACTGAATACAGTATTCTAGATGAGGCCGTACCAATGACCTATACAGTGGCATTATTACTTCTTTCTTTCTGCTGCTGATTCCCCTCCCAATGCAGCCAAGCATCTGACTAGCCTTCCTCATTGCCTTGTTACATTGCTTACCTGCTTTTAAGTCATCTGAAATAGTGACTCCTAGATCCCTTTCCTCCTCAGTAGTTTCCAGTATAGTGCCATTAATACTGTATTTAGCTTTAGGATTTTTGAGACCCAAGTGCATGATTTTGCATTTTTTGGCATTAAACTGTAATTGCCAGACTCTTGACCATTCCTCTAGTCTACCTAGATCCTCAATCATTTGTTTTACCCCACCTGGTGTGTCTACCCTGTTGCATACCTTTGTGTCATCTGCAAAAAGGCATACTTTCCCTTTAATGCCATTTACAATGTCACCAATAAAGATATTAAAAAGCACTGGTCCAAGTACAGATCCCTGGGGTACTCCACTGGTAACATTTCCCTCCTGTGAATGCACTCCATTTACCACAACTCTCTGTTTTCTATCCTTCAACCAAGATCTTATCCATTCAATAATCCTAATATCCAATCCCAAACTTTCAAGTTTATTTAGCAATCTGCGATGTGGAACTGTGTCAAAAGCCTTACTAAAGTCTAGATAAGCTATATCCATGGCTCCACCTTTATCCATCACTTTAGTCACACAATCAAAAAAGTCAATAAGATTTGTTTGACATGATCTCCCCCCAGTGAATCCATGCTGTTTGGGATCCAGTAAATTGCCGGATTTGAGATAATCTACAACTCTTTCTTTTAAGAGTGTTTCCATCAATTTCCCTACTACTGATGTAAGACTCACTGGTCTGTAGTTGTTTGCCTCTTCCTTGCTTCCACTTTTGTGCAGTGGGACTACGTTTGCTCTTTTCCAGTCCCCTGGAATTTCTCCTGTAGCTAATGACTGGTTGAATAATTCTGTCAATGGTGCTACCAGCACCTCTTTAAGTTCTTTTAATATCCTTGGATGTATCCCATCTGGCCCCATAGATTTGTCCACTTTCAGCTTTGAGAGTTCTGTTAGGACCTTCTCCTCTGTAAATGTACTTGTTTCATTTTCCTGAATATCCCTGCAACTTAACTGTGGCCCCTTCCCCTCTCTTTCAGTAGTAAATACTGAGCAAAAATAATTATTAAGATGATCTGCTATTAAATTGTCTCCTTCAACAAGACTCCCAGTGTCCGTCTTTAGTTTTATAATTCCGCCTTTTGTTTTTCTCTTTTCGCTTATATACCTAAAAAAAGTTTTGCCTCCTTTACCCACTGACTGGGCCATTTTCTCCTCAGCTTGTGCCTTTGCACATCTGATTACCTTTTTTGTCTCCTTCTGTCTAACAAGATATATCTTTTTGTCTTCATTATTTTGTGTCTGCTTATATTTCCTAAAAGCCATCTTTTTTGCTCTCACAATATTTGCTACTTCTTTTGCAAACCACACTGGCTTCCTTTTCCTTGTGTTTTTCCTAACAGTTTTGATACAAAGGTCTGTTGCCTTCAATATTGCACATTTGAATGTTTCCCACCTCTCCTGCACTGTTTCCAAGTTCCTCCACTCTGCCAAAGAATCGCTTACACATTTTCCCATCCCTACAAAATAAGCCTTCCTAAAATCCAACACCTTTGTTTTTGTATGGGACGAGTCAGTCTCTGTCTTAATGCTGAACCATACTGCTTGATGATCACTGGATCCCAGGTTTTCACCCACTTTTACGTCCGATAATCTGTCTCCATTTGTAAGTATTAAGTCTAATATTGCGTCTTTCCGAGTGGGCTCCCTCACCAATTGGTGGAGGGATGCTCCCTGAAGGGAATTTAAAATGTTCCTACTTCTAGTGGTAGTAGTAGTAGCGTCCTTATACGTAATGCCCCCCCATAGTAGTAGCGTCCTTATACGTAATGCCCCCCCTATAGTAGTAGTGTCCTTATACGTAATGCCCCCCCATAGTAGTAGCGTCCTTATACGTAATGCCCCCCCATAGTAGTAGCGTCCTTATACGTAATGCCCCCCCATAGTAGTAGCGTCCTTATACGTAATGCCCCCCTATAGTAGTAGCGTCCTTATACGTAATGCCCCCCCTATAGTAGTAGCGTCCTTATACGTAATGCCCCCCTATAGTAGTAGCGTCCTTATACGTAATGCCCCCCCAATAGTAGTAGCGTCCTTATACGTAATGCCCCCCCTATAGTAGTAGCGTCCTTATACGTAATGCCCCCCCCTATATTAGTAGCGTCCTTGCATGTAATGGCCCCCCCAGCAGTGGCGTCCATAAAGTGCGCACACACAGACATACCTCACACACACACAATTCACACATATATACAAACACACACACCCCACCATATATACACACACACACATTTCTCTCTCACCCTCCACTTACCAAGTCTGGCTGGCCGTCACTGCAATGCTGATTCCACCACTGTTCAGCTGTCTGGTCCCGTGTAGCTCCGCCCCTCTATTCCGTGTAGCTCCGCCCCTCATGACGTCGTAGCTCCGCCCCCTTTTCGGAACCCGCACTGCACAGCACACAGCCCGCTGTCACAGGTGATTGGGGGGGGAGGACAGGCACAGCAGCCGGCAGCTAGTGGCCATCCTCACCTCCTATACTGTAAGGTAGGGTCTTGCACCTGACTGCTGCTGGCACTGGGTATGGGGTAGCTCCCTGCAGCAGATGCAGTTGACTCCGCCCAGCTCTGTGACTCCGCCCAGCGTTACGGGCACAGAGTCACAGATTAAGGCAAATATATAGGAGATAAATAAATAGAGAGAGTGTTAATCGGCTAAGCAATTTTTTGGTGAGAGTAACAACTCCTGCATGACGACCCTGATTTTGATGGTTTGTGTGTTGTTTGATAGTGTGTTATGTAGATTTGCAATAAGTTCAGCGAATGTTAACAAATGGTCAGGTTGTTGAGAAATAATGCATGCTCAATTATGAGCAACTGTTGACTAGTGTGTCTTGTCTATCTATCTATCTATCTATCTATCTATCTATCGTGTGTGTGTGTGTGTATATATAATATATATATATATATACACACACACACACGGCCAAGTCACAGTATTATGACTAATAGCCAGAGTAACCGCTGTGCGCAGCATCATGGAGGGCAGCTAGATTGAGCTGAGCTGTTGTTTTAGCCCCAGATTCACTGTGTCGGTGAGCTGCTCCACTGTAGTGTGTCAGTCGGCCCTCATGCATCTTCGCAGCCAACATTCACCTCTCACACCAGTGGCACGTAGTGCTCCGCAGTTTCCAGTTTCCACGTCAATTATTTGCAATGTTGCCATTTGTCCAGTCACAGTACACCTGCAGCAGCACATGGACAGTTCACACACTCCGCTGTTTCAGAAATACTGCCGCCCTTGGCCCAAAAGCTGATAATCATCCCTTTTTGCAACTCTGATGAACCGCCTCTTTTACCCATGACAGCAACGAGTGATATGTGTGCAAACGGCACATTAGAGATGAGCGGGTTCGGTTTCTCTGAAACCGAACCCGCACGAACTTCATGTTTTTTTCACGGGTCCGAGCAGACTCGGATCCTCCCGCCTTGCTCGGTTAACCCGAGCGCGCCCGAACGTCATCATGACGCTGTCGGATTCTCGCGAGACTCGGATTCTATATAAGGAGCCGCGCGTCGCCGCCATTTTCACACGTGCATTGAGATTGATAGGGAGAGGACGTGGCTGGCGTCCTCTCCATTAGAAATTAGATTAGAAGAGAGAGAGAGATTGTGCAGAGTCAGACAGAGTTTACCACAGTGACCAGTGCAGTTGTTGTTAGTTAACTTTTATTTATTTTAATATATATCCGTTCTCTGCTATATCCGTTCTCTGCCTGAAAAAAAACGATACACAGCAGCAGCCAGTCACACAGTGTGACTCAGTCTGTGTGCACTCAGCTCAGCCCAGTGTGCTGCACATCAATGTATAAAAGGCAAAGCTTATAATAATTGTGGGGGAGACTGGGGAGCACTGCAGGTTGTTATAGCAGGAGCCCCCAGGAGTACATAATATTATATTAATTTAAAATTAAACAGTGCACACTTTTGCTGCAGGAGTGCCACTGCCAGTGTGACTAGTGGTGACCAGTGCCTGACCACCAGTATAGTAGTATATTGTTGTATGTATTGTATACTATCTCTTTATCAACCAGTCTATATTAGCAGCAGACACAGTACAGTGCGGTAGTTCACGGCTGTGGCTACCTCTGTGTCGGCAGTCGGAACTCGGCAGGCAGTCCGTCCATCCATAATTGTATTACAATATATACCACCTAACCGTGGTATTTTTTTTTCTTTCTTTATACCGTCGTCATAGTGTCATACTAGTTGTTACGAGTATACTACTATCTCTTTATCAACCAGTGTACAGTGCGGTAGTTCACGGCTGTGGCTACCTCTGTGTCGGCAGTCGGCAGGCAGTCCGTCCATCCATAATTGTATTATTATTATAATATATACCACCTAACCGTGGTTTTTTTTTCATTCTTTATACCGTCGTCATAGTGTCATACTAGTTGTTACGAGTATACTACTATCTCTTTATCAACCAGTGTACAGTGCGGTAGTTCACGGCTGTGGCTACCTCTGTGTCGGCAGTCGGCAGGCAGTCCGTCCATCCATAATTGTATTATTATTATAATATATACCACCTAACCGTGGTTTTTTTTTCATTCTTTATACCGTCGTCATAGTGTCATACTAGTTGTTACGAGTATACTACTATCTCTTTATCAACCAGTGTACAGTGCGGTAGTTCACGGCTGTGGCTACCTCTGTGTCGGCAGTCGGCAGGCAGTCCGTCCATCCATAATTGTATTATTATTATAATATATACCACCTAACCGTGGTTTTTTTTTCATTCTTTATACCGTCGTCATAGTGTCATACTAGTTGTTACGAGTATACTACTATCTCTTTATCAACCAGTGTACAGTGCGGTAGTTCACGGCTGTGGCTACCTCTGTGTCGGCAGTCGGCAGGCAGTCCGTCCATCCATAATTGTATTATTATTATAATATATACCACCTAACCGTGGTTTTTTTTTCATTCTTTATACCGTCGTCATAGTGTCATACTAGTTGTTACGAGTATACTACTATCTCTTTATCAACCAGTGTACAGTGCGGTAGTTCACGGCTGTGGCTACCTCTGTGTCGGCAGTCGGCAGGCAGTCCGTCCATCCATAATTGTATTATTATTATAATATATACCACCTAACCGTGGTTTTTTTTTCATTCTTTATACCGTCGTCATAGTGTCATACTAGTTGTTACGAGTATACTACTATCTCTTTATCAACCAGTGTACAGTGCGGTAGTTCACGGCTGTGGCTACCTCTGTGTCGGCAGTCGGCTGGCAGTCCGTCCATCCATAATTGTATTATTATTATAATATATACCACCTAACCGTGGTTTTTTTTTCATTCTTTATACCGTCGTCATAGTGTCATACTAGTTGTTACGAGTATACTACTATCTCTTTATCAACCAGTGTACAGTGCGGTAGTTCACGGCTGTGGCTACCTCTGTGTCGGCAGTCGGCAGGCAGTCCGTCCATCCATAATTGTATTATTATTATAATATATACCACCTAACCGTGGTTTTTTTTTCATTCTTTATACCGTCGTCATAGTGTCATACTAGTTGTTACGAGTATACTACTATCTCTTTATCAACCAGTGTACAGTGCGGTAGTTCACGGCTGTGGCTACCTCTGTGTCGGCAGTCGGCAGGCAGTCCGTCCATCCATAATTGTATTATTATTATAATATATACCACCTAACCGTGGTTTTTTTTTCATTCTTTATACCGTCGTCATAGTGTCATACTAGTTGTTACGAGTATACTACTATCTCTTTATCAACCAGTGTACAGTGCGGTAGTTCACGGCTGTGGCTACCTCTGTGTCGGCAGTCGGCAGGCAGTCCGTCCATCCATAATTGTATTATTATTATAATATATACCACCTAACCGTGGTTTTTTTTTCATTCTTTATACCGTCGTCATAGTGTCATACTAGTTGTTACGAGTATACTACTATCTCTTTATCAACCAGTGTACAGTGCGGTAGTTCACGGCTGTGGCTACCTCTGTGTCGGCAGTCGGCAGGCAGTCCGTCCATCCATAATTGTATTATTATTATAATATATACCACCTAACCGTGGTTTTTTTTTCATTCTTTATACCGTCGTCATAGTGTCATACTAGTTGTTACGAGTATACTACTATCTCTTTATCAACCAGTGTACAGTGCGGTAGTTCACGGCTGTGGCTACCTCTGTGTCGGCAGTCGGCAGGCAGTCCGTCCATCCATAATTGTATTATTATTATAATATATACCACCTAACCGTGGTTTTTTTTTCATTCTTTATACCGTCGTCATAGTGTCATACTAGTTGTTACGAGTATACTACTATCTCTTTATCAACCAGTGTACAGTGCGGTAGTTCACGGCTGTGGCTACCTCTGTGTCGGCAGTCGGCAGGTATCCAATACTAGTATCCAATCCATCCATCTCCATTGTTTACCTGAGGTGCCTTTTAGTTCTGCCTATAAAATATGGAGAACAAAAAAGTTGAGGTTCCAAAATTAGGGAAAGATCAAGATCCACTTCCACCTCGTGCTGAAGCTGCTGCCACTAGTCATGGCCGAGACGATGAAATGCCAGCAACGTCGTCTGCCAAGGCCGATGCCCAATGTCATAGTACAGAGCATGTCAAATCCAAAACACCAAATATCAGAAAAAAAAGGACTCCAAAACCTAAAATAAAATTGTCGGAGGAGAAGCGTAAACTTGCCAATATGCCATTTACCACACGGAGTGGCAAGGAACGGCTGAGGCCTTGGCCTATGTTCATGGCTAGTGGTTCAGCTTCACATGAGGATGGAAGCACTCAGCCTCTCGCTAGAAAACTGAAAAGACTCAAGCTGGCAAAAGCACCACAAAGAACTGTGCGTTCTTCGAAATCCCAAATCCACAAGGAGAGTCCAATTGTGTCGGTTGCGATGCCTGACCTTCCCAACACTGGAGGTGAAGAGCATGCGCCTTCCACCATTTGCACGCCCCCTGCAAGTGCTGGAAGGAGCACCCGCAGTCCAGTTCCTGATAGTCAGATTGAAGATGTCAGTGTTGAAGTACACCAGGATGAGGAGGATATGGGTGTTGCTGGCGCTGGGGAGGAAATTGACCAGGAGGATTCTGATGGTGAGGTGGTTTGTTTAAGTCAGGCACCCGGGGAGACACCTGTTGTCCGTGGGAGGAATATGGCCGTTGACATGCCAGGTGAAAATACCAAAAAAATCAGCTCTTCGGTGTGGAGGTATTTCACCAGAAATGCGGACAACAGGTGTCAAGCCGTGTGTTCCCTTTGTCAAGCTGTAATAAGTAGGGGTAAGGACGTTAACCACCTCGGAACATCCTCCCTTATACGTCACCTGCAGCGCATTCATAATAAGTCAGTGACAAGTTCAAAAACTTTGGGTGACAGCGGAAGCAGTCCACTGACCAGTAAATCCCTTCCTCTTGTAACCAAGCTCACGCAAACCACCCCACCAACTCCCTCAGTGTCAATTTCCTCCTTCCCCAGGAATGCCAATAGTCCTGCAGGCCATGTCACTGGCAAGTCTGACGAGTCCTCTCCTGCCTGGGATTCCTCCGATGCATCCTTGCGTGTAACGCCTACTGCTGCTGGCGCTGCTGTTGTTGCCGCTGGGAGTCGATGGTCATCCCAGAGGGGAAGTCGTAAGCCCACTTGTACTACTTCCAGTAAGCAATTGACTGTTCAACAGTCCTTTGCGAGGAAGATGAAATATCACAGCAGTCATCCTACTGCAAAGCGGATAACTGAGGCCTTGGCATCCTGGGTGGTGAGAAACGTGGTTCCGGTATCCATCATTACTGCAGAGCCAACTAGAGACTTGTTGGAGGTACTGTGTCCCCGGTACCAAATACCATCTAGGTTCCATTTCTCTAGGCAGGCGATACCGAAAATGTACACAGACCTCAGAAAAAGAGTCACCAGTGTCCTAAAAAATGCAGCTGTACCCAATGTCCACTTAACCACGGACATGTGGACAAGTGGAGCAGGGCAGGGTCAGGACTATATGACTGTGACAGCCCACTGGGTAGATGTATGGACTCCCGCCGCAAGAACAGCAGCGGCGGCACCAGTAGCAGCATCTCGCAAACGCCAACTCTTTCCTAGGCAGGCTACGCTTTGTATCACCGCTTTCCAGAATACGCACACAGCTGAAAACCTCTTACGGCAACTGAGGAAGATCATCGCGGAATGGCTTACCCCAATTGGACTCTCCTGTGGATTTGTGGCATCGGACAACGCCAGCAATATTGTGTGTGCATTAAATCTGGGCCAATTCCAGCACGTCCCATGTTTTGCACATACCTTGAATTTGGTGGTGCAGAATTTTTTAAAAAACGACAGGGGCGTGCAAGAGATGCTGTCGGTGGCCAGAAGAATTGCGGGACACTTTCGGCGTACAGGCACCACGTACAGAAAACTGGAGCACCACCAAAAACTACTGAACCTGCCCTGCCATCATCTGAAGCAAGAAGTGGTAACGAGGTGGAATTCAACCCTCTATATGCTTCAGAGGTTGGAGGAGCAGCAAAAGGCCATTCAAGCCTATACAATTGAGCACGATATAGTAGGTGGAATGCACCTGTCTCAAGTGCAGTGGAGAATGATTTCAACGTTGTGCAAGGTTCTGATGCCCTTTGAACTTGCCACACGTGAAGTCAGTTCAGACACTGCCAGCCTGAGTCAGGTCATTCCCCTCATCAGGCTTTTGCAGAAGAAGCTGGAGGCATTGAAGAAGGAGCTAACACGGAGCGATTCCGCTAGGCATGTGGGACTTGTGGATGCAGCCCTTAATTCGCTTAACAAGGATTCACGGGTGGTCAATCTGTTGAAATCAGAGCACTACATTTTGGCCACCGTGCTCGATCCTAGATTTAAAGCCTACCTTGGATCTCTCTTTCCGGCAGACACAGGTCTGCTGGGGTTGAAAGACCTGCTGGTGACAAAATTGTCAAGTCAAGCGGAACGCGACCTGTCAACATCTCCTCCTTCACATTCTCCCGCAACTGGGGGTGCGAGGAAAAGGCTCAGAATTCCGAGCCCACCCGCTGGCGGTGATGCAGGGCAGTCTGGAGCGACTGCTGATGCTGACATCTGGTCCGGACTGAAGGACCTGACAACGATTACGGACATGTCGTCTACTGTCACTGCATATGATTCTCTCAACATTGATAGAATGGTGGAGGATTATATGAGTGACCGCATCCAAGTAGGCACGTCACACAGTCCGTACTTATACTGGCAGGAAAAAGAGGCAATTTGGAGGCCCTTGCACAAACTGGCTTTATTCTACCTAAGTTGCCCTCCCACAAGTGTGTACTCCGAAAGAGTGTTTAGTGCCGCCGCTCACCTTGTCAGCAATCGGCGTACGAGGTTACATCCAGAAAATGTGGAGAAGATGATGTTCATTAAAATGAATTATAATCAATTCCTCCGCGGAGACATTGACCAGCAGCAATTGCCTCCACAAAGTACACAGGGAGCTGAGATGGTGGATTCCAGTGGGGACGAATTGATAATCTGTGAGGAGGGGGATGTACACGGTGATATATCGGAGGGTGAAGATGAGGTGGACATCTTGCCTCTGTAGAGCCAGTTTGTGCAAGGAGAGATTAATTGCTTCTTTTTTGGGGGGGGTCCAAACCAACCCGTCATATCAGTCACAGTCGTGTGGCAGACCCTGTCACTGAAATGATGGGTTGGTTAAAGTGTGCATGTCCTGTTTTGTTTATACAACATAAGGGTGGGTGGGAGGGCCCAAGGATAATTCCATCTTGCACCTCTTTTTTCTTTTCTTTTTCTTTGCATCATGTGCTGATTGGGGAGGGTTTTTTGGAAGGGACATCCTGCGTGACACTGCAGTGCCACTCCTAGATGGGCCCGGTGTTTGTGTCGGCCACTAGGGTCGCTAATCTTACTCACACAGCTACCTCATTGCGCCTCTTTTTTTCTTTGCGTCATGTGCTGTTTGGGGAGGGTTTTTTGGAAGGGACATCCTGCGTGACACTGCAGTGCCACTCCTAGATGTGCCCGGTGTTTGTGTCGGCCACTAGGGTCGCTAATCTTACTCACACAGTCAGCTACCTCATTGCGCCTCTTTTTTTCTTTGCGTCATGTGCTGTTTGGGGAGGGTTTTTTGGAAGGGCCATCCTGCGTGACACTGCAGTGCCACTCCTAGATGGGCCCGGTGTTTGTGTCGGCCACTAGGGTCGCTTATCTTTCTCACACAGTCAGCTACCTCATTGCGCCTCTTTTTTTCTTTGCGTCATGTGCTGTTTGGGGAGGGTTTTTTGGAAGGGACATCCTGCGTGACACTGCAGTGCCACTCCTAGATGGGCCCGGTGTTTGTGTCGGCCACTAGGGTCGCTAATCTTACTCACACAGCTACCTCATTGCGCCTCTTTTTTTCTTTGCGTCATGTGCTGTTTGGGGAGGGTTTTTTGGAAGGGACATCCTGCGTGACACTGCAGTGCCACTCCTAGATGGGCCCGGTGTTTGTGTCGGCCACTAGGGTCGCTTATCTTACTCACACAGCGACCTCGGTGCAAATTTTAGGACTAAAAATAATATTGTGAGGTGTGATGTGTTCAGAATAGGCTGAAAATGAGTGTAAATTATGTTTTTTGAGGTTAATAATACTTTGGGATCAAAATTACCCCCAAATTCTATGATTTAAGCTGTTTTTTAGGGTTTTTTGAAAAAAACACCCGAATCCAAAACACACCCGAATCCGACAAAAATAATTCGGTGAGGTTTTGCCAAAACGCGTTCGAACCCAAAACACGGCCGCGGAACCGAACCCAAAACCAAAACACAAAACCCGAAAAATTTCAGGCGCTCATCTCTACGGCACACCTTATATACCCACCAAGCCAGCGCACAACACGTGGCATACTTCATGGTCTACATGCTGCCGACATCACATGTAGGAGGTGGTCATAATAATGTGACTCCACCGTGTATAATTATTCCAAAGGTAAGTGCAAGCTTGCCTTTGGGGTAATTCAAGCCGTTTAACTGACATATGCTGAAGGGTTTTTTTACTTTAAAAAATGTATAAATTGTTCCAAGGTTATTGCTGTTACTGTTACAGTGTTATTTATTGTTGTTATAATTTATGTTGTAAATCTAAAAATAAATCTAATACTAATTTAAAAAGTCAAGTGTGTACAGTATGTGAGCAGCTGGGGGGAGGGTATGGGTGAAGGCAGGGGCACTATTGTGCAGCTTTGCCTAGGGCGCCTAGAAACCTTGCACCAGCCCTGTGGGTAAGGTTATCACAAGTTATACGGTGTGATTGGTGTGGCTGGTATGAGTCTTACCCTGGATTCCAAAATCCTTTCCTTGTAATGTCAGCTCTTCCGGGCACAGTTTCCTTAACTGAGGTCTGGAGGAGGGGCATAGAGGGAGGAGCCAGTGCACACCAGATAGTACTACATCTTTCTTTAGAGTGCCCAGTCTCCTGCGGAGCCCGTCTATTCCCCATCGTCCTTACGGAGTCCCCAGCATCCACTACGGACTACGAGAAAAAGATTTAACGGTGAGTAAAATCTTGTTTTTTAGGGCAAACATTTTGACATAAAGGCCTGGATGTAATGACGCTGGCCAAACTCAGATGTTTTTATAAAGGGGCAATTACTTACAAGGCAAAACGATGCCGTAAGTGACTGGCCCTTTAAAAATCACCAGAGTTTGGCCTGGAATTCCGCCCGTCCGCTGAACTCGGGCATCATTACATCTGTACTTTTTGGGGTGTGTGACTTAATAGCAGGAGGTGTGGCCACGCCGCCTTAGAAAAAATATAGGAAACAAGAAAAGACCTTTCAACGCCGCAAAGCGCTGCATACGTAGGTGCAGTGTGCCCCTATACCCACAATTTTGAATCAACGTAATCGCACCCACACAGGCTGGCCTGCAGCTCAGCACACAGCAGAGTGTCCTGGGCTGAGGAGAAGAGTTGCTACTGCCGCTTCCAAGTAAGAAGGGGGTGTGGGTGGCGGACCTGGGCTACTGCGAGACCCCTCCATCATTCCCAGGTAATTAGTACCCACTACCGTCCCCCTCTCGGCACAACTGATTATAGAATCAAAAGATAATCAGTGATAATATAACATGTCAGAAAATATTTCTGACCCTAAAATGCTGAACCAACAGCGGTCACCAAGAGCTCACTAGGCAAAAAATTTTTGAAAACGTTTAACTTATCAGACTTATTTTACATTTCTCTCAACATCACAATGGGGGGTATCCAATTGGGTGTGAGGCTTTGCCCACAAAAATAAAAACTTGCACCCAATTTTGAATTATCGCTGGTATGTGTGCTCCCAATACCCGCAGTATCCAATTTTGTAAAAATGCAAGCTTTCCAATGGGGAGGGGGCTGCTGGAAGATGTAGTTCTCCCTGCTGCTGCCTCCAGGCATATAAGGGGGAAGGTCACACACACATGGGGGTCCCACACACTCACACGTACTTACCACACACGCTGCTGCAGAACACTGTATCCCGACATACTGGAGGAAGAAGACACCTTTTTGGAATGTGAGTAACTAAGGACTAATTTAGCTAATTGTAAACTTCCAATTGCTTAATTAGTCATTAGGGGGGTGCCGCAAGGGTGCTATAGCAATTCCCTCTGATTTTTCCTAAAAATAAAGAATTTAGGAAAAATAAGACTTGCTCTATAGAAATCACCTGTGGCTCATTTTCTCTCCTGAAATTGAATGGGAAAAACTCTGCGCCACAGGGTTTCACACAATAGAGTGCAGAATTGAATATGCCCCTAATTGTGCGATCGTGTGACTGCCAATTATTAAAAGTAGATAATAACCACATTAACTTACATAGAAAGATACTTTGCTTCATGTACATGCTAGTGTTCCTTTAATGGATTGAGATTTATGTGCTACTTATCTAAAGACCAGATTGTGATACATTCAGAAGCATTTGTTCTGGTTATGTATAAATATAGATGTGTATAGCGAATACTGAAATAAATCTAAGTCAGTATACAAGAGCACATATTGCCATAGGGGTAATTCAGAGTTGTTAGCAAACAAAAAAAAGTTAGCAATTGGCCAAAACCTTGTTGCACTGCAGGTGGAGCAGATGTAACATGTGCAGAGAGATTTAGATTTGGGTGGGTTGTATTGTTTCTGTGCATGGTATGTATTGGCTGCTTTATTTTACATTGCAATTTAGATAACAATTTGAACACACCCCAAATCTAACTCTCTCTGCACATGTTACATCTGCCCCACCTGCAGTGCAACATGGTTCTGCACACTTGCTAACTTCTTTGGTTTGCTAACTACTTTGAAGAACCCCTATAGTTCATTATTCTTAACTAGCTCCTGAACACTGATCTCAGTTCTGTGAGAAGCCACTATCCTTTCATGAGACGCATCTAGTCCTGTTTGCCGCCAGACAGTGGATGGGATGTACTAAGCATCGCATGCGCAGGGGGCCGCGGTGCCCATGAGGGTTGCTGGGAGGGATCTGATTGGATCTCTCTCAGAGCAGAATGCGTAAAGAAGCCCTTAGCTACTAAGCCCCAGAATGCATCATATTGTGGAGATTGATACATATTGGAAATGCTGAAAAATTTAGAAAAACTGCAGTCTTCAGGATTTTGGCTGTATTTTCCCTTTCATGCCCAGTTTGGGGTTTTTTTTTTTTTTTTTACATACTCCCAGACTTAATCCTCCAGTGCGATGAGAATAGGCTGATCGGGGCTGGAGCTGACGTCAGACACCCTCCCTGAAAATGCTTTGGCACGCCTGCGTTTTTCCGGACACTCCCTGTAAATGCTCATTTGACACCCACAAACAGCCTCCTCCTGTCAATCACCTTGCGAACACCTGTGCAATCAGATTTTTTGCACCATCCCGTCGCTGACCGGCGATGCCCGTTGTTGTCTGACATGCCCTGGCATTGCGGTGTATATGCATGCGCAGTTTGGGCCTGATCACCCGCTGTTCGAAAACACTGCCCAGCGATCAGATCTGAATTAGGCCCTTGGTCTCCAGACACCCAATTGCTAGAAAACTATTATTGTGTTTAATGGGCTCGATTCAATTCAATGCGAATAGAACAGCGTCGGGAAGGAGCTCCCGTAGCTTTTCAATTCAGCGCGCTGTTATGCTGGAGAACGGTGGTTCTCGCATCTTAAACATGGTGTTTAGTCGCGATAACCTGCCTTCTTTGACTCAAGTGCCGGGCGCAATTGTGTTTCTGGCGTGCAGAAAACAGGGGGATAAAACAGCATCAAGCCAGTAGTTTTGTCACATTTCTGTTCGCACCCCAGGAGGGGTGTGAGAAGAAATCCTCAACTCCGGCACAACATCGTGCTAAACTGAGTAGCTCCGGCGCTCCTTCCTGGCACTGTTCAATTTGTACTGAATTGAATTGAGTACAATGTAAGTGCTATTTAGTCCAATTTCTGTGATACCACCACAATATTTCTCCAGGCTGCAGAAGGCTTTATCAGAGAACACCCAGCAATTCCCTAGAGCTCTGACTTGATATATTATGGTTGGCAGGGCCGTAACTAGACTGTTTGGTGCCCTGTGCCAGAGACACACACACACATATACAGTGTATCCAGAAAATATTCACAGCACTTCACTTTTTTCCACATTTTGTTATGTTACAGCTTTATTCGAAAATGGAATAAATTAATTTTTTTCCTCAAAATTCTACACACAATAATGGCAACGTGAAAAAAGTTTTTTTGAGAATTTTGCTAATTTATTAAAAATAAAAAACTAAGAAATCACATGTACATAAGTATTCACAGCCTTTGCTCAATACTTTGTTGACGCACCTTTGGCAGCAATTACAGCCTCATGTCTTTTTGACAGGGACGTGCAGTCAGGGGAACAGGAGGCAGGGGAGGCACTGCCTCCCCTGTGATAACTTATTAAAATAATACAAAGAAGATACTTATGACACATATTCTGTGTCATAAGTATCTTCTGTATTTAATTTCAATAATTTTAGCTATTTAAATAAGTTTGGGAGGCACTGATAGCAGTGCCTCCCATAGATAATGATAACAGGACAGAGTAGGGGGGTGGGGCCAAGCACTGGGCTGTAAAAGCCCATTTAAAAATGATGGGGAATGCGGCACTGAAACAAGTGCCTCGCTGACAGGGACACCAGCCCTATGTCAGCGAGGCACCTCCAGTACTGGATCCGCTGTCCAATCACTCACAAGTGGCGCTGGAGGCGGAAGCGGCGGCGGGGGTTGAAGCAGGAGTGAGTTCAGCTCTCCCCTGTCCTTCCTCCTCCATCCTCCCATCGCAGTCAGCAGCCGTCTTCCCTCCCGACCCAGGCAGCAGCACTCTGCACTCTCCCCTCCCGTCCCAGCCAGCGGCTCTCTCCCCTCCCGTTCGGCCCGGCGGCAGCAGCTGCAGCATAATAGGCAGGTTAGTGTGCTTATTTTTATTTGTGTTTTTTTGTGGGGGGTTTCCTCTCTCCCTCTCTTCTTTCCTTCCTCCTGTATAAAGTATAATTCAAATTTTTGCAGGTTGGACGTGATTGGTGTGGGCTGTAGGTAAGTAATCCCTCCCATTTGTACAGGTACCTCTATTGGATTCTACATGGACAAGTGGACGTGATCGGCGTGGGATGTAGGTAAGTATGTGTGTAAGAGTGTTTTAATAAAATTTTTATTTCACGGTGTGTGTTGTGTTTTTATTTGGATATTTTTTGTTATAGAACTACAGGTACCAGTTAGTCCGTTATTTCCCCACATGCTGGTACTTGAGGTTCTCCAAGTACCAGCAAGCGGGGGAGGCTTGCTGGCCCTTGTAGTTCCACAAACAAAAAACAATATTCTTTTTTTACGCACTTATGGCTATCAGCCTGGAACCCACCGCACAGGAGTGCTGGGGACAGCCTCTGGCTTCACCCCTGGCCCTTGGGTGCCTGGAGGGGGGACCCCTTGATTTAAGGGGTCCCCACTCCTCCAGGAAACCCTGGCCAGGGGTGATTAGTTGGGGGGCGGGTAATGCCACGGCCGCAGGGACCAATATAAAAGTGTCTCCCGGCTGTGGCATTATATCCCTGGCTAGTGGAGCCCGGTGATGGTTTTAAAAATATGGGGGACCCCTACATCTTTTGTCCCCCATATTTTTGGAACCAGGACAGGACTAAGAGCCCGGTGCTGGTTGTCTAAATACGGGGAACCCCTGTCCAATTTTTCCCCCAGTATTTAAACAACCAGGACCGGCTCAAAGAGTCCGAGGTTGGTTATACTTAGGAGGGGTGACCTCGCACATTTTTTTCTTTTTTAACCCATTCAGACCCTTTTCCATTAAGTTAATGGAAGCCCTGGACAACAAAATTGCATTCATATCCTTCTCAGTGCCAAACACTAATTTATTTATTTTTTTTTATAAAAATGTACAATATATCACATGATGCGCAGGCAGGCATCGGACTAAGATGCAAATTAATGGCGGAGGGCTGGGTCAATTGATGGTGGCTGAGTTTGTAAGCCATTGGCGGTGGCAGCGGGCATTGGCTCAGGGGCAGTAGCGGGCAATGGCTCGGCGGACATTATGGCTGTAGTGCCTCACCAGCCACTGACCTCACTGCATGCCACTGCTTTTTGAATATGATGCCACAAGCTTGGCACACCTTTGTTTGGGCAGTTTCGCCCATTCCTCTTTACAGCACCTATCAAGCTCCATCAGGTTGGATGGGAAGCATCGGTGCACAGCCATTTTCAGATCTCTCCAGAGATGTTCAATCAGATTCAAGTCTGGGCTCTGGCTGGGCCACTCAAGGACATTCACAGAGTTGTCCTGAAGCCACTCCTTTGATATCTTGGCTGTGTGCTTAGTGTCGTTGTCCTGCTGAAAGATGAACAGTCACCCCAGTCTGAGGTCAAGAGTGCTCTGGAGCAGGTTTTCATCCAGGATGTCTCTGTACATTGCTGCATTCATCTTTCCCTCTTTCCTGACTAGTCTCCCAGTTCCTACCGCTGAAAAACATCCCCACAGCATGATGCTGCCACCACCATGCTTCACTGTAGGGATGGTATTGGCCTGGTGATGAGCAGTGCCTGGTTTCCTCCAAACATGATGCCCAGCATTCCTGCCAAAGAGTTCAATCTTTGACTCATCAGACCAGAGAATTTTGTTTTCATGGTCTGAGTCCTTCAGGTGCAATTTGGCAAACTCCTGATGGGCTGCCATGTGCTTTTTACTAAGGAGTGGCTTCTGTCTGTCCACTCTACCATACAGGTCTGATTGTTGGATTGCTGCAGAGATGGTTGTCCTTCTGGAATGTTCTCTCTCCACAGAGGAATGCTGTAGCTCTGACAGAGTGACCATCGGGTTCTTTATCACCTCCCTGACTAGGGCCCTTCTCCCCCGATCGCTCAGTTTAGACGGCCGGCCAGCTCTAGGAAGAGTCCTGGTGGTTCCGAACTTCTTCCATTTATGGATGAAGACCACTGTGCTCATTGGGACCTTCAAATCAGCAGATATTTTTCTGTACCCTTCCCTAGATTTGTGCCTCAAGACAATCCTGTATCGGAGGTCTACAGACAATTCCTTTGACTTCATGCTTGGTTTGTGCTCAGACATGCACTGTCAAGTGTGGTACCTTATATAGACAACGGGTGTGCCTTTCCAAATCATGTCTAATCAACTGAACTTACCACAGGTGGACTCCAATTTAGCTGTAGGAACATCTCAAGGATGATTAACGGAAACAGGATGCACCTGAGCTCAATTTTGAGCTTCATGCTGTGAATACTTATGTACATGTGATTTCTTCGACTTTTATTTTTAATAAATTTGCAATCACGTTGTCATTATGGGGTATTGTGTGTAGAATTTTCAGGGAAATTTTTTTTTTTTTTTTCATTTTGGAATAAAGCTGTAACAAAACAAAATGTGGAAAAAAGTGAAGCGCTGTGAATACTTTCCGGTTGCACTATATATATATATATGACACAGATACTGGGCTACCACTGCTGGTTCACAGAAGGCTTGACTGACTGTCCAACAGAAAGCCCCAGTGACATATGGGGTCTTTCATCAAGCATTCATGAACAATTTGTTGGGTTGTCTTATCTGTTCAATGACAATACCTACCAGTCAGTAGAGATGTACCCCTGATGAATTTTGGAATAAGACGAAACGCGTTGGTTTATCTGTATTGTGATGTTACCTCCGAATCTACATTAAGGAGAAGGAGGAGACTGTAGAGATTCACCTACATTTGTCCTCAACATCTGAAGTCGAATTGTATGAAGTGTGGAACAACACACCACACCTCCTTTGTATAATTACGGACATTGAATTTGTCATTGTGTTTTTTTAATAAATTTTATGATGGAACATGTTACCACTATGTTTTAATGTGTAAATAGTGAAATCGACTAAGGGTTCTTTATACTATTGGGTGTTGATACGACCCCTTGGCGCCAATTCATCTATTGTCACACATTCCCATATATTCAGTTCCCTCTAACAGGGAACGTAGTTGAATCAGGCCGCCATCTAGAAGTTTTTATTTTTATTAACTACAGTAATTTAATAGCGCAGAAGGAGAGTATTTGCTTGATAGATTATATATATATATATACACATACACACACACACACACACACTTATAGACCACTCCAAGAAAATGGATTTGGACACAAATCCTCTCTTTACCAAATTCATGAACTTAACTTTAGCGCTCGCTGTTATTCAGTTATAATACCCTTTATTAAACACATTTCAATGTACTGCCATGCCCAGGATTCAAACCTATAACCTGCTGAATTCTAATCAAGCACCCTACTCATTGAGTTATTTGATCCTGCATAAAAACTATGGGGGTAATTCCAAGTTGATCGCAGCAGGAATTCTGTTAGCAATTGGGCAAAACCATGTGCACTGCAGGGGTGGGGCAGATATAACATGTGCAGAGAGAGTTAGATTTGGGTGTGGTGTGTTTAATCTGCAATCTAATTTGCAGTGTAAAAATAAAGCATCCAGTATTTACCCTGCATAGAAATAAAATAACCCACCCAAATCTAACTCTCTCTGCACATGTTATATCTGCCTCCCCTGCAGTGCACATGGTTTTACCCAATTGCTAAAAAATTTCCTGCTGCGATCAACTTGGAATTACCCCCTATGAACACTATATGAAGCTACTTGTACTTTGTAAAAAAGCCACACATTCAGTTTCTTGCAGCCACACACTACATAGATCTGCTCAACTGCAACACTGATCATTTTTCACAAAGTACAAGGTAAGCTTCAAATAGTTAGAATTCTCTAGCTTAGAATTATCTACCTTTCTATGCAAGGGTAGATACTGTAGCTCAATGAATAGGTTGTTTGACTGTAATGCCACAGGCAATGGGTTTGAATCTCTGTTATGTCAGCATCTTGATATGTAATAAAGGGGCAGATGTATTAATCTGGAGAAGGCATAAGGAAGTGATAAACCAGTGATATGTGCAAGGTGATAACGGTACCAGCCAATCAGATCCTAACTGTTAATTTACATATTGGAGATGATTGGCTGGTGCCTTTATCACCTTGCACATATCACTGGTTTATCACTTCCTTATGCCTTCTCCAGATTAATACATCTGCCCCAAAGGACAGTGTGACTGCATAACAAAGAAATCTCAAATTAAGTTCATGAATGTCATATAGGTATTAGCAACAGAAGGGGTCAGGGTAGGAGATAGCGGTGGTCAAGAGATGCTGGGCTTCAAAAAGAGGGGAAGCTGCAAGTAAAAGTAATTAAAACAGATAATTGACAAGTGCCGCCAACAGCGCCTCCTACTCTGCAGCGCTATGTGCGGTGCCATCTCCGGCACCTTACGGCCCTGATAGTTGGTGTTAGAACAGCATTGCAAGTGTAGAGACGCAGGTTGGGCATGCATGTATTCGATTCCACTTCCTCCGATATGCCCTACAAAACTATTTCAAACAATAAAAAATAAAATATAAAAATATATGTTACTTGATCCACTTACAGTATGTCACTTCCATTGCCTAAAATTGTGTCACCATTCTCATTACACTGAGGGGGGATGTATCAAGCCTTCTAAAGAGAAGACGCAGAAAAAAAAATGTTTTTCCATTAAGCAAAAAATAAAAATAAAATGTCAAAAGAAAGCTTTATCAGCCATAGCCTAACTCCCCCAGGGCCATCTTCACAGCATTGTAGGCCCTGGGCAAAGTAACATATTGGAGCCCATACCCACCCATTTACGGGAACCACCAATAATAATAAAATAAAAATCATAACATGCTCCCCCTGCAGTCCTGTTCCATCTCAGCACATGCTTACATACATTGAATGGCTTTCAGCACTCTGATTGGTTTATTGTTCCAGCCATCCACCAATCAGCATGCTGACTGTCTGGCTGCAGGCTGGGAGGCAGGTAAAGAATGCTACATGGCTGCTCTGATTGTGTGACTACCACCCACCCCTTCATGAAGGCCCCTAGAATTGTGGGTCCCCGAGCAGCTGCCCAGTGTGCTTGTACGTTAAGATAGCCCTGAACCCCTCACCACAGAACACCCACAGTTTCCATAGACATTCTTGCCCGTGAAAGTTATTCTCAGTGACACTAATGCAGCAACATGTTGCAAATACATCATTAACAGGATAAGAACATGCTCTATTTACACACACACACATATATATATATATATATATATATATATATAGTTTCCCGTTTGTCAGTTTTATCAACTAAAACTATTCCAAGCAAAGCTATACGTGTGTGTGTGTGTGTGTGTGTGTGTGTGTGTGTGTGTGTGTGTGTGTGTGTGTGTGTGTGTATATACACAGTCAGGTCCATAAATTTTGGGACATCGACACAATTCTCATATTTTGGGCTCTATACACCACCACAATGGATTTGAAATTAAACAAACAAGATGTGCTTTAACTGCAGACTTTCCACTTTAATTTGAGGGTATTTAAATCCAAATCAGGTGAAGGGTGTAGGAATTACAACGGTTTTTATATGTGCCTCCCACTTTTTAAGGGACCAAAAGTAATGGGACAAACTAAACAATCCTAAATCAGACTTTCACTTTTTAATACTTTGTTGCAAATCCTTTGCAGTCAATTACAGCCTGAAGTCTGGAACGTATAGACATCACCAGACGCTGGGTTTGATCCCTGGTGACGCTCTGCCAGGCCTCTAGTGCAAATGTCTTCAGTTCCTGCTTGCAGAGGCGTAACTAGGGTTTTCGGAGCCCAGGGGAAGATGGAAAATGGCGCCCCCCCCCCCCCCCCAAAAAAAAAGCCCACAAAAAGAAGCATGTGCGCGCGCCGAAGGCGCGTGTGGCGAAAAAATGGGCGTGCCCACACACCAGAAGGGGTGTGGCCACTGAAAATGGCACACAGTGCCATTTACATTGCCCCACAGTGCCGGATACATGCCCCACAGTGCCAGTTACATTGCCCCACAGTGCTAGATACATGCCCCACTCAGTGCCAGATACATGCCCCACTCAGTGCCAGTTACATTGCCCCACTCAGTGCCAGTTACATTGCCCCACAGTGCCAGTTACATTGCCCCACAGTGCCAGTTACATTGCCCCACAGTGCCAGTTACATTGCCCCACAGTGCCGGATACATGCCCCACAGTGCCAGATACATTGCCCCACTCAGTGCCAGATACATGCCCCACTCAGTGCCAGATACATGCCCCACTCAGTGCCAGATACATGCCCCACTCAGTGCCAGATACATGCCCCACAGTGCTAGATACATGGCCCCACAGTGCCAGATACATGGCCCCACAGTGCCAGATACATGCCCCACTCAGTGCCGGATACAATGCCCCAAAGTGCCGGGTACATGCCCCACAGTGCCAGTTACATTGCCCCACAGTGCCAGATACATTGCCCCACAGTGCCAGATACATTGCCCCACAGTGCCAGATACATTGCCCCACAGTGCCAGTTACATGCCCCACAGTGCGTTACATGCCCCACAGTGCCAGATACATTGCCCCACAGTGCCAGTTACATGCCCCACAGTGCCAGATACATGCCCCACAGTGCCAGATACATGCCCCACAGTGCCAGATACATGCCCCACTCAGTGCCAGTTACATGCCCCATTTGGTGCCAGATACATGCCCCACTGTGCCGCCAGACACCCCCCCCCCCCCCCCCCCCCCCGTCACTTACCGGCCACTTGTTGCTATGTGTGGAGGAGAGCGCAGCGCCTCTCCTTCCTTCCTTCCCCTCACCGCTCCAGGTCTCCGGCGGCTGTCTGGCGCCGGTTCGCTAGCCAATCAGAGCTCGCGGACCGGCAGCCAATCAGGAGCCGGTCCGCAAGCTCTAATTGGCTAACGCCGGAGACCGGACACAGCAGCGCTGCTGGCAGCGCTGTTAGTGCTGGCAGCGGCGGTTAGGGGAGGGAGAGACGCTGTGCTCTCCTCCCCTCACATTTAGGGTTGACGGGGCGAGTGGGGCATGATGCCCTGGACGCCGGCGGCGCCCCCCTCTCCTGGGCCTGCCAAGGCGCCCAGGGCACGTGCCCCACTCGCCCTACCCTAGATACGCCTCTGCCTGCTTGTTCTTGGGGCATTTTCCCTTCAGTTTTGTCTTCATCAAGTGAAATGCATGCTCAATCGGATTCAGGTCAGGTGATTGACTTGGCCATTGCATAACATTCCACTTATTTGCCTTAAAAAACTCTTTGGTTGCTTTCGCAGTATGCTTCGGGTCATTGTCCATCTGCACTGTGAAGCGCCGTCCAATGAGTTCTGAAGCATTTGACTGAATATGAGCAGATAATATTGCCCAAAACACTTCAGAATTCATCCTGCTGCTTTTGTCAGCAGTCACATTATCAATAAATACAAGGGAACCAGTTCCATTGGCAGCCATACATGCCCACGCCATGACACTACCATCCCCATGCTTCACTGATGAGGTGGTATGTTTTGGATCATGAGCAGTTCCTTTCCTTCTCCATACTCTTCTCTTCCCAACACTCTGGTACAAGTTGATATTGGTCTCATCTGTCCATAGGATGTTGATCCAGAACTGTAAAGGCTTTTTTAGATGTTGTTTGGCAAACTCTAATTTGGTCTTCCTATTTTTGTGGCTCACCCATGGTTTACATCTTGTGGTGAACCCTCTATATTCACTCTTGGGAAGTCTTCTCTTGATTGTTGACTTTGACACATATACACCTCCCTCCTGGAGAGTGTTCTTGATCTGGGCAACTGTTGTGAAGGGGTTTTTGCTTCACCAGGGAAATAATTCTTCTGTCATCCACCACAGTTGTTTTCCAAGGTCTTCTGGGTCTTTTGGTGTTGCTGAGCTCTCCGGTGCGTTCTTTCTTTTTAAGAATGTTCCGAACAGCTAATTTGGCCACACCTAATGTTTTTGCTATCTCTCTGATGGGTTTGTTTTGATTTTTCAGCCCAATGATGGCTTGCTTCACTGATAGTGGCAGCTCTTTGGATCTCATATTGAAAGTCGACAGCAACAGATTCCAAATGCAAATGTCACACCTGGAATCTACTCCAGACCTTTTACCTGCTTAATTGATGATGAAATAACGAGGGACTAGCCCACTCCTGTCCATGAAATAGCTTTTCAGTCGATTGTCCCATCACTTTTGGTCCCTTAGAAAGTGGGAGGCACATATAGAAACCGTTGTAATTCCTACACCGTTCACCTGATTTGGATGTAAATACCCTCAAATTAAAGCGGAAAGTCTGCAGTTAAAACACATCTCGTTTGTTTCATTTCGAATCCATTGTGGTGGTGTATAGAGCCCAGAATCTGAGAATTGTGTCGATGTCACAATATTTATGGACCTGACTGTATGTATGTATGTATGTTTGTATGGGACTCAGGGTCGACAGTGTCTAGGTCGAGACCCATTAAGTTGACACCTATTGTTCGACAGTGGCTAGGTTGACACTAGAAATAGGTCGACACAGCCATTAGGTCGACATGAGAAAATGTCGACATGAGTTTTTCATGTTTTTTTGTGTCATTTTCTTCGTAAAGTGACCAGGAACCCCAATTAGTGCACCGTGTCCCCTTACATGGGTTACCGTTCCCAATCGTAGTCCACGTGGATGGTAAAGTATTAAAAAGTAAAAAAAAGAAAAAGGTGAAAACTCATGTCGACCTTTTTGCATGTCGACCTATTCCTAGTGTCGACCTAATGGGTGTCGAACACCATATAAAACACCTCTGAGTATGGTGATGGTTATATATCTTGGGTTATGAAGCTTTTATCACTTAGCGTGATTTGCTCGTTAGTTGGCTCAGATTGTTTTGTGATCATTAATAACAGATCTGATAGTTGGTGACATTCTATAAATGCATTATGTATACATAGGCCTCTTGTATACTGATAACAAGTTAATGTGTATGTGGTCAGAACAGAACAAAACTCAAACAAGCTGGACGCACAAACAATATTTCTATATAGAGGTGACACCGCAGTGGTACTCTATATGGTGACACTATATGCTTGCACAACCTGTCAGGGGCATCTCAGTAGGATCTATTCATCTCCCAATAACATATCACAACTACAAAGCCATATGTGTCTGAAAGAAGAGGCTCTCTATAAAGGTCTCCTGCATTACCACAAATGGTGAACATTTTTGTTCACCACGGTAAAATGAAAACATATGAGTGTGTGAGAAATAGGAACAATCAGAAGCTGATTGTGGTTGCTTATAGTTCTCCTGCTCACGCCCCTTTCCATAGCATCACACAACCCCCATTTTGATCATTTTTCAATACCGAATTCCGTGATTGTAAAAATGGCGCGGTATTGGCCTCCCTACCCAAGATCTAGGAGAGTGCTGGGCACGCCCCCACAGTGGTGGAAACGGGTGGTGCCACAAGACTCCAGGCCTTTTTGGCATGCGTATAGACCCGATTTACACCACAACAATGTTGGGAGGTATGTTAACTGGAGACTGCTTCAACCTAGGTAGTAGTTATTATATGGCATCATAACCTGTATGTTAATTCAATAAATTATTAGTTTTTCCCATATGATATAGGAGCTAGTGAGGACCTTTATCCACTTGCCTGGCATGGTCTGCACCCTCCCTCAGTTGCCACCTAATGTGTGCTTGGTGGCTGCAACCTCTAGGGAAATAGTTGCAATGGTTGCGGTTTCCAATGTTCTTATGTTTGAAAAAAACACAATATTTTACTAATTCTGTTTTTTTTCTATAAAATCATTTTAGATACGTTTTAAATACAGTATATGTTCTTGACTTAACTAAATCATTGAAATAAACATAAATTTCTGAGTGGTTTTTGGAAACCAATTTTTGCAGGTAAGTGGCTATGGACCCTATTCAGGTTGGATTGCAAAAATTGAGAAAACTCAATGTGGCGCATGCGCAGCATTCACATTGCACGTACGCATCCACGACTAGCGATTTCTGCGAATGCATTGGACTTCAATGCAATTGCATTTTCATTGACAGGTAGCCAGCGTTTAAGGGAGAAAACATGGCGTTTTGTGGGTGTGTTTGTAAAAATGCAGGCGTGGCAAGGCATTTTTTTCGGGTGGGTCTCCGACGTCAGCGATGACCACTTCCAGCCTTTTGCGTAAACCGAATTGTGGACGACCACGCCTTGCGCAGATGGAAAAACTCTTTGATGTTCTGGTATTTGTGTATGGTTATGCGATCACATTGCGCATTGCGATGCATTTGCAATTTTTGCCATGGGCATTTTTTCTCTATTTCTGGGCGGCAACTATTTGATTGCAGCAACTGCTTTTTAACAAGTTTATCGATCCAACATGAATAGGGTCCTATGTTCTTTAACTAAAATCACCTGAATTTCTTGCATTTTGTACAGTGCTATAGTATGAGCAACACATGTAGAGATCAGAGGGACTAATTCAGAGTTGATCGTAGCAGCAAATTTGTTAGCAATTGGGCAAAACCATGTGCACTGCAGGGGTGGGGCAGATATAACATGTGCAGAGAGAGTTAGATTTGGGTGGGGTGTGTTCAAACTGAAATCTAAATTGCAGTGTAAAAATAAAGCAGCCAGTATTTACCCTGCACAGAAACAAAATAACCCACCCAAATCTAACTTTCTCTGCACATGTTATATCTGCCACACCTGCAGTCAGTGGCGTAACTACTGCCACTGATTTACAGCAGACTGACATGCGGACGAGCGTCCGCATGTCAGTCTGCGGTCTCCTTCCCTCCGCCGCTTGTTGGAGGGACACGGAGGGCACAGCGCGCCTCCCTGTGTCTCTCCTGCATCATCTCCGGCGGCCGCGGGTCTAATAGGGAGAAGTGCCGTCCGTGAGCTCTAATTGGCTCCCGAACCGGCACTTCCCCCTATTAGACCCGCGTCCGCCGGAGATGATGCAGGATGGACACAGGAGAGGTGAGCTGTGCCCTCCGTGTCCCTCCAAAAAGCGGCGGCGGCGGGGGGTGGGGGGTGGGAAGAAATATCTGGCACTGGGGACATATATGGCACTGGGGGGAATATCTGGCACTGGGGGGGGAATATATGGCACTGGGGGGGGAATATATGGCACTGGGGGGGGGGATATATGGCACTGGGGGGGGGGGATATATGGCACTGGGGGGGGGGATATATGGCACTGGGGGGGGGGATATATGGCACTGGGGGGGGGGATATATGGCACTGGGGGGAGGGATATATGGCACTGGGGGGAGGGATATATGGCACTGGGGGCATATATGGCACTGGGGGGGAATATCTGGCACTGGGGGCATATATGGCACTGGGGGCATATATGGCACTGGGGGGGAATATCTGGCACTGGGGGCATATATGGCATGGGGGGATATCTGGCTTTGGGGGGAATATCTGGCACTGGGGGCATATGTGGCACAGGGGGGGAATATCTGGCACTAGGGGCATATGTGGCACTGGGGGCATATCTGGCACTGGGGGCATATCTGGCACTGGGGGCATATGTTGCACTGGGGGGGAATATCCGGCACTGGGGGCATATGTGGCACTGGGGGCATATCTAGCACTGGGGGCATATTTGGCACTGGGGGGGAATATATGGCACTGAGGGCATATCTGGCACTGGGGGCATATGTGGCACTGGGGGGGAATATCTGGCACTGGGGGCATATGTGGCACTGGGGGGGTATATGTGTACCTGGCACATGGGAGAGGGGCTATATTTGGCACTGGGGCATGTGAGTACCTGGCACCGTGGGGGAATATCTGGCACTGGGGACATATGTGGCACTGGGAGCACAGCCCTAGCAACAAGGACTACCTCCTAGCAACGAGCATGACACCCAGTGCATGAAACACCTGGCAACGAGCATGACACCCAGTGCATGAAACACCTGGCAACGAGCATGACACCCAGTGCATGAAACCCCTGGCAACGAGCATGACACCCTGAGCATGAAAACCCCTGGCACCGTGCATGGAACCAAGAGCATGAAACCCCTGGCAACGAGCATGACACCCAGTGCATGAAACCCCTGACAACGAGCAGGTAATTGAAAAGTAATTAGAAGCCTTACTGTAGGACTTAATGTGTAATGGGCATTACGGTGTGTGGCATAATGTATCACGGACATTGCGGTGTGGGTCATAATGTGTCACAGGCATTACGGTGTATGGTATACTATATCGCGGGCATTGTGATATGTGGTATAATGTCTCAGGGTCATTGCAGTGTGTGGCATAATATATCACGGACATTGCGGTGTGTGTCATAATGTGTCAGGCATTACGGTGTGTGGTATACTATATCACGGGCATTGTGGTATGTGGTATAATGTCTCAGGGTCATTGCAGTGTGGCATAATACATAACGGGCATTGCGGTGTGTGGCATAGGGTATAATGGGCAGGTCATTGCGGTATGTGTCACAGGCATTACGGTGTATGGTATACTATATCACGGGCATTGTGGTATAATGTCTCAAGGTCATTGCAGTGTGTGGCATAATGTGTCACAGGCATTGTATGTGCTATAATGTATCGGGCATTGCAGTGTGTGGCATAATGTATCACGGACATTGCGGTGTGTGTCATAATGTGTCACAGACATTGTATGTGCTATAATGTATCAGGGGCATTGCAGTGTGTAGCATAATGTATAACGGGCATTGCGATTCCTGTCATAATGTGTCACAGGCATTACGGTGTGTGGCATAATGTGTCACAGGCATTACGGTGTGTGGCATTATGTGTCGGGGGCATTACAGTGTGTGCATATTGTGTCATGTGCATTATTGTGTGCGGCATAATGTCTAAGGGCCATTGCAGTATGTGGTATAATGTATACAGGGCATTACTATAAGGAGGAAAAATTACAAATAATGTAAGGGGCATGAATCAGGATTATTTTTCTTTCCTGTGGTGGCCAACGTATGGGCGTGCAGGTTGCAAAACTGGGGTATAAGGTAGTCTTTTCCTGCAATGACACGCCCCTTTATGCGAAACCACGCCCATTCTAACAAAACCACGCCCCTTTTTGCTGTGCGCGCATATTTATCCCTTTCTTGCTCCCTATTATGGAGCATGAAGGGGGGGGGGGGGGGGCGCCGAAGAATTTTTTGGCTTGGGGGAGAAAAATTTCTAGTTACGCCACTGCATATGGTTTTGCCCGTATGCTAACAAATTTGCTGCTGCAATCAACTCTGAATTACCCCCAGTGTTCCCTAATCTTAACCAAATGAACAGCATTCTGCTTGTCTGAGTGAGCCTTCCGGGTCTGTTCATATGGGAATATTGGAGTTCTATTTGTGATACATCGGGAACACACAGTAAAGAAACAGACCCCACATACAACAAAAATTGCCATTTAGCCATAATGAAGGCTGTTTGGGGATTGCTTAATTCTCCATTCATGCTGCCATTGGTTGGAAGACTATGCTATGAGTTGTAGTCCAGCTATAGAGCTATATATCATACCTCCCAACATGACCCTCTCCAGGAGGGACAAAATGCTTTGCTCCTGGACTTCCCTGTTAATTTGTAATTGCCAGCACCCGTGTTGAACAGGTTAATGAATAAGAAAGGTGTTTCACCACAGGTGATGGCAATCATAAATTAAAAGGGAAGCCCAGGAGCAGAGCATTCTGTCCCTCCTGGAGAGGGTCATGTTGGTAGGTATGATACATGAATGCATAGGATAGCCATGGTTAATGTATAAATTACATATTATTCATAGAGATTTATTGGTTTACCGTGGTAATCCTGCACTTTTCATAAAAGGAGAATATTTTTTGTTGTCTGTCATTTCCAACTAGTGTGTTAATTTCATTGATTTTAAATGCTTGCATTTTTAAATAATTAAATTATGAGTCCACAAGCACGTAGTAGACAGACAAGGCAATGAGTTAACTACTTACCTAAAAATTGATGTCACACCTGCATTTTGGAAATCGTAGTTTATATGTATCTGTAAAAAGCAATAGCTATCTGCACATCATTAATGTCTAAAGGTGTGTACACACGGTGAGATTTTTGCTTGCGATTTTGACTATATAGTCAAAATCGCAAGGAAAGTTAGTGCAGATCGCAAGGTGAAAGTCACCTTGCAATCCCCATGCGCAGTCCCGCGAGATCGGTATCGCAAGCCTAGATAGACTGTGTAGGCAAGTCAATTTTGACTATCTAGTATAAAAGTATAGTCAAAATTGACACAGCCAAAATCGGGTGTGGATCATTAGGTCGACAATGTTTAGGTCGACCACTATAGGTCGACCGTCACTACGTCGACAGGGTTGGAAGGTCGACAGGGTTTCTAGGTCGACATGTGCTAGGTCGACAGGTCAAAAGGTCGACATGAGGTTTTTTGTGTCGTTTTCTGCGTACAGTGACGAGAAGCCAAATTAATGCACCGTATCCCCTCGCAGATTACCGTTCCAATCGTAGTCCACGTGGATCGTTAAGTATGAAAAAGTTAAAAAAAAGATTATTTTTTAAAACTCATGTCGACCTTTTGACCTGTCGACCTAGCACATGTCGACCTAGAAACCCTGAATCTTCAGCCTGGATCCCGCCAAAGTCGCACATAGTCTGTATCGCAAGTCATCTAGGCTTGCGATACCGACCACAGTCCATATCGCATAGTGAGAATCTGACACAGCCGAAATCTCACCGTGTGTACAAGAGCCTGCTCATAGCTACACTCAGTGGCCACTGACAAGATGGGCCCAGGCTTGTTGGGAGTGGCCCGGGTGCGGCTTGGTATTTAATATTATATTGTCTTAAAATCCAATGGCCCACTACCGCATAAAGACACAGCGATGTTTAAAAGCACAACTTGGTAAATAAATGTCATGAAAAAGGACCCTAAAATGTCCCTAACCTACTGTATAAGCAGTAAAAATATACCCTCTTCTAAAACACAGGTGTAACACACAAACAGGTAAGTGCAGGTCTTTTCCACAAAGCTTCAGCACCCTACATTTAAAGCCCATTACATACATTATTAAAATGAATTTTCACATATCAGGAAGGAGTTAACGAAGAGCAGCGTATCTTGTTTACTAAAGTGGGGTTTATTTAAAGCAAATCTGGAGGAGTTTAGAAGATATCACATGCCTTTGGACTAAAATACACATTCTTAAAGCATAACAGCTGGGGACAGTTCTGCCCAAAACGCACTTAACTACTTGGCTGCCAGTGGAATCTAGAAAATGATAAGTGACATTATTTAAAGCTGTCTTTAGACTGTTTTTACTCGTATTATCATTTAATTTGCTGGCCAATACATATCTCCATGACCATTATATAATGCATGGTCTATAGAAAATTCCACAGACATGAGCCATTACTTATAAGTATTGCGCGTTTATACAGGTCACAAAAATGTAAGTGGACTTCTAATACTCGCAGGAATTTACAGTAAGGGTGCATTATTTCTCCAAAACACACGTTAGTATTTCAGGACAGTAGGTGCAACTGCGTAAAGGGGCCTGGCCACAGCATGCTGGGGACGTGCCGGGCACCCTAGCGGCATGCCTAGCACTCTTGCTTTACCATGTGCACAGGTGGCAGCTGCACTCAGCATTCTCACACAGACCTCCCAGCAGCAGTTACAACAAAAGTCCTATCAGGATCAAGTGGAACTGTCCTCCCTAAATGTGGACAGTGAGGAAGTATGACAGGTTTTCCTGATAAACACAAGTGAGTAGATTTAAAATAACTGTATACAAATATTATTTACAGATATTTTATTATTAACACTAGTATTTAAAATCAGTAATTCTCCAGATCGCTAGCAGTTGTGTCCGTGGACAGGGCTGGCAACAGACATCTTGGGGCCCGGTACAGTGATATCTCTGGGGCCCCCTCAGTGTGTGTGTGTGTGTGTGTGTGTGTGTGTGTGTGTGTGTGTGTGTGTATGTGTGTGTATATATATATATATATATATATATATATATATATATATATATATATATATATATATATATATATACTGCTCCGGTGCCCTCTGGGATAATTAGTTACAGCAAAGAAAAAAAGAATGCGGCTCCCGGAGACTTATACGTCTAAATAGATGTATTAAACAGGTGTCAAAAGAGGCACCAACGTTCCGGGGCCACAATGCCCCTTTGTCTAGGTGAGGTAACCTACTTCACCTAGACAGAGGGGCGTTGTGGCCCCAAAACGTTGGTGCCTTTTTTGACACATATATGTAATACATCTATTTAGACGTATAAGTCTCCGAGAGCCGCTGTCTGTTTTCTTTGCTATATATATATATATATATATATATATATATATATACACACACACACACACACACATATATATATATATATATATATATATATATATATATATATAAACGAGTTTTATGGTAAGAACATACCTTTGTTAAAACTCTTTCTGCGAGGTACACTGGGCTCCACAAGGATTGGACAATGGGGTGTAGAGTAGGATCTTGATCCGAGGCACCAACAGGATTTAAAGCTTTGACTGTTCCCAGAATGCACTGCGCCGCCTCCTATATCACCCCGCCTCCCAGCACAGGAGCTCAGTTTTTAGTTAACCAGCCCAATGCAGTAGCAGGAAAAGAAACGACAACAGTTAGTAGCCACATACACCACACTCTCACGACAAGAGAAGTGTCAGCGGCTAATGCCATACCAACCCAAAGAAGCTAAGTGTGTCAGGGTGGGCGCCTTGTGGAGCCCAGTGTACCTCGCAGAAAGAGTTTTAACAAAGGTAAGTTCTTACCATAAAACTCGTTTTCTGCTGCGGGGTACACTGGGCTCCACAAGGATTGGACAATGGGGATGTCCTAAAGCAGTTCCTTATGGTAGGGGACGCACTGTAGCGGGCACAAGAACCCGGCGTCCAAAGGAAGCATCCTGGGAAGCGTCAGTATCGAAGGCATAGAACCTTATGAACGTGTTCCCGGAAGACCACGTAGCCGCCTTGCACAATTGTTCAAGGGTCGTACCACGTTGGGCCACCCAAGAAGGTCCAACAGACCGAGTAGAATGGGCTTAATGTGAACAGGAGCAGAGAGCCCAGCCTTCACATAAGCATGTGCAATCACAATTCTAATCCATGTGGCCAGGGTCTGCTTGTGAGCAGACCAGCCACGTTTGTAAAATCCAAACAAAACAAAGAGAGAATCAGATTTTCGGATAGAAGCAGTTCTCTTCACATAAATACGGAGAGCCCGTACCACACCCAAAGACCGCTCTTTGGGAGACAAATCAGGAGAGACACAGGCCGGAACCACAATCTCCTGATTAAGGTGAAACGGAGAAACCACCTTAGGTAAATATCCGGGACAAGTCCTAAGAACAGCCCGATCACGGTGAAAAATCAGATATGGGGAACTACAAGACAAGGCACCCAGATCCGACACTCTTCTAGCAGAGGCAATAGCCAGCAAGAACACCACCTTAAGGGAAAGCCACTTAAGGTCAGCTGAACCAAGGGGTTCAAACGGAGGCTCCTGCAACGCCTCCAAAACCACCGACAAGTCCCAAGGAGCCACAGGCGGGACATAGGGAGGTTGGATACGCAACACACCCTGAGTGAAAGTATGAACATCAGGCAAAGTCGCAATTTTTCTCTGAAACCACACCGACAAGGCAGAAATATGAACCTTTAGGGAGGCCAGACGCAGGCCCAACTCTAGGCCTTGCTGCAGAAAAGCCAAAGCTTGGCTGCACTAAACTTGGAAGCGTCATAATTGTTAGATGCGCACCAAACAAAGTAGGAATGCCAGACCCTATGGTAAATCCGAGCAGAAGCCGGTTTCCGGGCCCGCAACATAGTTTTAATGACCTCTTCAGAAAAACCCTTAGCCCATAAGACGGAAGCTTCAAGAGCCACGCCGTCAAAGACAGCCGGGCTAGGTCCTGGTAGACACAGGGGCCCTGAACGAGGAGGTCTGGGCGTTGTGGAAGTAGAATTGGACGCTCTGACGGATTTCCTTTTTCTTGCTTGAACTTCCGAATTACCCTGGGCAGGAGTGACACGGGAGGGAACACATGCGGCAGCCGAAACCTCCACGGCACCGCCAGCGCATCCACGAATGCTGCTTGAGGATCCCTTGTCCTTGCTCCGAAGACCGGAACCTTGTGATTGTGTCGAGACGCCATCAGATCCACATCTGGAAGACCCCACTTTTCCACGAGGAGTTGAAACACTTCTGGATGGAGGCCCCACTCACCGGCATGCACGTCCTGATGACTGAGAAAGTCCGTTTCCCAATTCAGGACTCCCGGAATTAATATTGCCGGTAGGTGGTGTTCCGCCCAATGTAGAATCCGTGAGACTTCCTTCATTGCCAAACGGCTTTGAGTGCCGCCTTGATGATTTATGTAAGCCACTGTGGTGGCGTTGTCCGACTGTACCTGAACAGGACGGTTCTGAATTAAATGCTGGGCCAGGTTCAACGCATTGAAGACCGCCTGCAATTCCAGAATGTTGATCGAGAGGAGAGATTCCTCCTTGGTCCACCGACCCTGAAGGGAGTGTTGCTCCAGCACCGTGCCCCAACCTCTTAGACTGGCATCTGTCATCAACAGGACCCAGTTGGATATCCAGAAGGGACGACCCCTGCACAATTGTTGGTCCCGGAGCCACCAGTGTAGCGACAGATCATTTGAGATCTGATCCGGTGAGGCAGGCCGTCCCACTTGGCAAGAATCAGCCTCTGGAGGGGGCGAGAATGGAATTGAGCATACTCCACCATGTCAAATGCTGATACCATTAGGCCCAGCACCTGCATTGCCGAATGTATCGACACTTGCGGACGAGAAAGGAAGCAACGAATCCTGTCCCGAATCTTCAGGACTTTCTCCTGAGACAAGAACAACCTCTGGTTGTGAGTGTCCAACAACGCTCCCAGGTGCACCATGCTCTGAGCAGGGACCAGGGAGGACTTCTTCCAGTTGATGAGCCACCCGTGGGCTTGTGGAAACCGGACCGTCATATCCAGATGACGCAGGAGAAGATCTGGGGAATTTGCCAGGATTAACAAGTCATCCAGATACGGCAGTATCCTGACCCCTTGACGGCGGAGTACCACCGCCATCACTTTGGTGAAGACTCGCGGAGCCGTTGTTAAACCAAAAGGTAACGCCCGAAACTGGTAATGTAGGTTGCCAATAGCGAACCTCAGGTATTGTTGATGTGACACTGCTATAGGAATATGCAGGTAAGCATCCTGTATGTCCAGGGAGACCATGTAGTCCCCAGGTTCCAAGGCCAGAACTATAGAGCGAAGGGTTTCCATACGGAACTTGGAAACCTTCACAAACCTGTTCAATGCCTTGAGGTTGAGAATGGGCCGGGAGGACCCATTCGGTTTCAGGACTAGAAACAGCAGAGAATAGTACTCCCGGCCCCTCTGAGCAAGAGGCACCTGTACAACGACTCCTGTATCCAGGAGAGTCTGTACCACCGAGTGTAGAGTTTTTGCCTTTGTCTGGTCCAAAGGGACGTCTGCCTGTCAAAATCGATGAGGGGGTCGATATTTGAAGGCTATGGCGTAACCTCGAGTGACTACTTCCCGTACCCAGGCATCTGAAGTGGTCTTCAACCATTCCTGGGTATACCATAGAAGCCGGCCCCCCACCCTGGGATCCCCCAGGGGGAGGCCCGCCCCGTCATGCGGCAGGCTTATCGGTCTTGGCAGCTGGCTGACGGGCAGCCCAGGCTCTTTTGGGCTTCGGCTTACCAGGCTTGGAAGTGCGGGCCTGCTTATGGCACGCCTGACCTTTTGCTTTACCTGAAGGACGAAAGGGGCGAAAGGACATACCTTTAGCCTTCGACACAGAAGGAGCGGTATTAGGCAAACAGGCAGTTTTGGCAGTAGCAAAGTCAGCCACAATCTTATTTAAGTCTTCCCCAAACAGAATATCTCCCTTGAAAGGGAGTACCTCCAGGGTTTTTCTAGAGTCCAGATCCACAGACCAGGATCTCAGCCACAATATCCGGCAAGCCAGGACTGTCGTAGTAGAGGCCTTGGCTGCTAGGATACCGGCATCAGAAGCTGCCTCTTTAATATAACGAGAAGCTGTGACAATATATGACAAGCATTGTCTAGCATGGTCAGAAGAGATTTCAGCTTCTAACTCCAAGGCCCATGCTTCAATAGCCTCTGCAGCCCATGTAGCTGCAATAGTGGGCCTTTGTGCATCACACGTGAGGGTGTAAATCGCTTTCAGACAACACTCCACACGTTTATCCGTAGGCTCTTTTAGAGACGTAACGGTAGTGACAGGTAGAGCTGAGGAAACCACCATCCTAGCCACATGTGAGTCCACTGGAGGAGGCGTTTCCCAATTTTTAAACCGCTCTGGCGCGAGGGGATAGCGAGCCAGCATCTTCTTTTGAGGCACAATCTTCGTACCCGGGTTTTCCCAGGGTTCCTGACATATATCCACAAGGTGGTCAGAGTGAGGTAAAACTTGCTTAACCACCTTCTGACGCTTGAACCTATCTGGTTTCTTAGGAGGGACGGATGGCTTGGGATCATCCGTAATCTGCATAATTAACTTAATAGCCTCCAAAAGATCAGGAACATCCACATGTGAACTACCCTCCCCATCAGCTGTATCTGAGTCAGGACCTGAGGGGTCAGTATATGTGCCGTCTTCATCAGACAAGGTGTCAGTGACAGCAGTGGATTGTGAGGAGATAAGCGCTCACTTAGAGGACCTCTTGGCCTTAGGCGAGCGTTGGTCAGACTTTTTAGTAGTCAAGGACTGGTTCAACTTCTTTAATTGAGCAGATAAATTGTCCGCCCACGGCGGGTTAGCTGCAGGGACCACATACGGTTGTACCGGCATTGGGGGTCCCATAGGGGGAGTTAGTTTATGAACTAGCGTATGCAGAAACGTGGAAAAAGCGGCCCACGGTGGGTCAGTATGTGCCTCCATTGCCACAGTCCCACTGGGGGGCAAGGAGCCCCCAGAACCAGAACCCACAGCTGCTATATTCTCCTCATATGGCCCCGTGGCGTCAGCAACACCGGCAGTGTGTTCAGCCCCAGAACCGTTACCCTCAGAAGCAGACATGATATAACTTGCAGTATGAGGTTAACACAGTACAATTATCAGCAGCACTATACCTCTAAACCCAAACCCCTGCGCAGTGTAGTCAGCACTAGCAGAGATAAAGGAGAGATATGGTGACTAAATCACAGAGAAAAATACGTAATACAGTATATCTTTGTGAAAATCCTATATTAGATAACACCTGACGCACCAAGCCCCCTCAGGTTATAGAATATAGGGATAGCAGGTTGAGTGAAAGACACGAAATGGACAACACTCAGCTATCAAATGCACACACAAATAGTCACAGTTTGTACAATGCAGAGGTTATTACTGACAATAATACTGCACTGGACTAGCTTACAGAGCTATATAACAATAGATATAACAGTACACAGTAAGAACTGGATGTATATCACAGGGTAATTGTACTATAAAACCCTAAGTGCACTCTTTCTTAACTATCACTGTCTAAAAAGGCAGGTAGAATACTTAAGTGTCATGTAAAGGCACAGCGCTGACAACCAGGCGGCTTTACATAGGAGGATTTGCCCAAGCAGTCCCAGGAACAGTGAGCTGAGGGATAATGGCACCGCAGACACTAACAGGGAGTGAGGAAAAGACAGATATGCAGCTCCAGGGCGGGAACACTTGCTAGAAATGGCGCCCTGGGGCTGGGGGAGGGGATTCAGGTCTAAGCCTTATCCCCTCTGCTGGCAAAACCACCGGGTACTGTGGGCGATATAAGAATTGGTTTAGAGAGAAAACCTGACCTGCGCCCATTGCCCTGGTGATCTAGTGGGATCGCCTGTCCTGCCAGTGTCCACCGCCAACGCGCGCGGCCCACCTCCCACTGACCGCGCCGGATCGCGATAAAGACCGGGTCCCGCAAGCAGGACCCACTTACCACCTCCCAAAGCGCGGCCACGCGATCCTGGAGAGCCCCAGCCGTGTGTGTCTAACGTGAAGAACACCGGAGCCTCCGCTGTAGGTACCCGGCAACCAGGGCTCGGGAGTGTACAGCGCCGCTGGGGAGAGCTGGAGCTGCAGCAGTGAATGTCACAAGACATTTACCACCACTGCTGCCCTTGAAGTCTTCACTTTTTACCTCATAAAAAGCTTTTCTTAGGGCTGCTTGGAGCAGCCCCTCTGTTCAGTGCCTGCTTACTGCAGCACCAACTTACAAAACTGAGCTCCTGTGCTGGGAGGCGGGGTGATATAGGAGGCGGCGCTGTGCATTCTGGGAACAGTCAAAGCTTTGAGCCTGTTGGTGCCTCGGATCAAGATCCTACTCTACACCCCACTGTCCAATCCTTGTGGAGCCCAGTGTACCCCGCAGCAGAAATATATATATATATATATATATATATATGTATTTATAAAATATCTAAACATAAATATATTAAAGTGCAACAAAAATTTGCAGCGCTATATAAGAAACGTAATACATACATATATATATATATATGTGTATTATATTGATTTATACAGATATATAAATATGAATATCTCTTTCCTCCCCCACACACACACACCACATTCTGCGTCTCCCTCTCCCCAATGACTCCATGCTGCATTCCCAGCTACCCCACCCCATCCCAAAGCCCTGGATCTCCTCACCAAGCCACTCTTACCCCGGGGAGAGACTCACCTACACTGCACTTCCCAGTACCCGGACCCGAACATCGCATAGCAGACCACACCAGGGGGTATATTTACTAAAATTTCGTGTTTATCTGATTTGTGGTTTTTTTTCTAAGTCCCAACACGGGAATTTACCAAGCACAAATCTCGGCAGTGTTGGTGCAGTTTGTAATGGTTTTCACGGCTAAGTTCAGAAATACGAATGAATAGACCATCGGTCAAACGCGGCTGTTTGTTCATACAACACGGGAATTTACTATTAATTCGTATTTGGGTGTTAGTCTCTGCATGCTCAAGTGCGGGTGTTATTTTTTTGCGATTCGTTAAAAAAAGCAGCAAAAAAATAGACCTGCTTTTTCCAGGCGAGTTTGGATAATCATGCACAATCAGTGAGATCTGTGCATGGTTATCTATGGGAAAGGGTCTGTTTAGTGTAAAAACTGAAAAAAAAAAATTGCTCTTTGAGCCGGTCCTGGTTGTAAAAATAGTAAATACAGGGAAAAAATTGACAGGGGATCCCTTATATTTTAACAACCAGCACCGGGCTCTGCGCCTGGTCCTGGTGTAAAAAATACGGGGGACAAAAGACGTAGGGGTCCCCCATATTTTTCACACCAGCACCGGGCTCCACTAGTCAGAGAGATAATGCCACTGCTGGGGGACACTTTTATATTGGTCCCTGCGGCCCTGGCATTAAATCACCAACTAGTCACCCCTGGCCGGGGTACCCTGGAGGAGTGGGGACCCCTTAAATCAAGGGGTCCCCCCCCCAGCCATCCAAGGGCCAGGGGTGAAGCCCGAGGCTGTCCCCCCCATCCAAGGGCGGCGGATGGGGGGCTGATAGTCATAGTGTAAAAAAAAGAATATTTTTTTTGTAGCAGAACTACAAGTCCCAGCAAGCCTCCCCCGCAAGCTTGTAATTGGAGAACCACAAGTACCAGCATGCAGGGGGAAACGGGCCCACTGGTACCTGTAGTTCTACTACAAAAAAATACCCAAACAAAAACAAAAAACACACACACACCGTGTTAGTACAATTTTATTACATACATGCACACTTACATTCATACATACTTACCTATGTTGACACGAAGAGTCGGTCCTCTTCTCCAGTAGAATCCAGGGGTACCTGTAAATAAAAATGATACTCACAAAAAATCCTGTGTAGATCGGTCCTCTTCTGTTTGTAATCCACGTACTTAGCAACATAAAAAAACGGGTTACCCGAACCACGCACTGAAAGGAGATCCATGTTTACACATGGATCCTCTTTCCCCGACTGGCGGGACCCCCCGTGACTGCTGTCAAAAAGGGTCCCTTCAGCCAATCAGGGAGCGCCATGTCATGGCACTCTCCTGATTGGCTGTGCGCGCCTGAACTGTCAGTCAGGCTGCGCACTGAAGATACAATGTAGCGCATAGGCGCTCCATTGTATCCAATGGTGGGAACTTTGCGGTCAGCGGTAGACCGCGAGGTTAAGTGGGGTCACTCTTGGGGTTGGCCCCACTTAACCTCGCGGTCTACCGCAGACCGCAAAGTTCCCACCATTGCATACAATGGAGCGCCTATGCGCTACATTGTATCTTCAGTGCGCAGCCTGACTGACCGTTCAGGCGCGCACAGCCAATCAGGAGAGTGCCATGATGTGGCGCTCCCTGATTGGCTGAAGGGACCCTTTTTGACAGCAGTCACGGGGGTTCCCGCCAGTCGGGAAAAGGGGATCCATGTGTAAACAAGGATCCCCTTTCAGTGCGTAGTTCGGGTAACACGTTTTTTATTTTGCCAAGTACGTGGATTACAAACAGAAGAGGACCGATCTACACAGGATTTTTTGTGAGTATAATTTTTATGTACAGGTACCCCTGGATTCTACTGGAGATGAGGACCGACTCTTCGTGCAACATAGGTAAGTATGTATGAATGTAAGTGTGCATGTAATAAAATTGTACTATCACGGTGTGTGTTTTATTTTTATATGGGTATTTTTTTTGTAGCAGAACTACAGGTACCAGCGGGCCCGTTTCCCCCCGCATGCTGGTACTTGTGGTTCTCCAAGTACCAGCTTGCTGGGACTTGTAGTTCTGCTACAAAAAACAATATTCTTTTTTTTACACTATGGCTATCAGCCCCCCATCTGCCGCCCTTGGATGGGGGGGGGGGGGGGACAGCCTCGGGCTTCACCCCTGCCCCTTGGGTGGCTGAAGGGGGGGGACCCCTTGATTTAAGGGGTCCTCACTCCTCCAGGGTACCCCGGCCAGGGGTGACTAGTTGGTGATTTAGTGCCAGGGCCGCAGGGACCAATATAAAAGTGTCCCCAGGTTGTGGCATTATCTCTCTGACTTGTGAAGCCCGGTGCTGATGTGAAAAATACGGGGGACCCCTACGTCTTGTCCCCCATATTTTTTACACCAGGACCAGGCGCAGAGCCCGGTGCTGGTTGTTAAAATATGGGGGATCCCCTGTCAATTTTTCCCCTGTATTTTTACAACCAGGACCGGCTCAAAGAGCCCGAGGCTGGTTATGCTTTGGAGGGAGGACCCAACGCAATTTTTTTTCAGTTTTTAACCCATTCTGCACTGCTCACAATGCACACAATGAAGCCCTGCACGGATCTCACAGATCCGGCCGGGATTCATTGTGTTGTGTTTTGTCAGGCAGTGTTTTACTAATCACTGCCCGACATTACGAATCACATCGACATTGGAAAATACGAATGTGGAAAACCGGGCAGCTTAGTAAATGACCGTATCAGGATTCAAAAAGTTGCAGTAAAATGCACCCGATACCATTCGAGATCAAACACCCTTAAAATCGGCAAAAACACGAATATTAGTAAATATACCCCCAGAAGAGGCCGGCGACCCTTTTTCTGCGCATCATAGAGCACGAACAAGAAATCCGTTTTCTGACCCGAGCTGTGCGTTTCACATAGATCTTCAAGGCACGCACAGCATCCAATGCCTCCGGAGGAGCAGAAGCGTCAGAACTGGATGGAACCAAATAGGTTGATTTAGGTGAAACGCTGAGACAACCTTCAGCAGGAACTGCTCTCTAGTCCTGAGCTCCGCTCTGTCCTCGTAAAAGACCAAGTAGGGACTTTTACACGATAAAGCCCCCAATTCTGAGACACGTCGAGCAGAAGCCAGGGCCAGTAACATCACTGTCTTCCATGTGAGGTACTTGTCTTCTATCGTCATCAGAGGTTCAAATCAGGAGGACTGTAGAAATGCCAACACTACATCCAAATCCCAGGGCGCCGTAGGCAGCACAAAGGGTGGTTGTATGTGGAGTACCCCTTGCAAGAAGGTCTGAACTTCTGGCAACATTGCCAATTTCTTCTGGAAGAAAATGGAGAGGGCTGAAATCTGGACCTTAGTGGAACCCAAACGTAAGCCCTTATCTACACCAGCCTGCAGGAAACGTAAGAAACATCCCAAGTGAAACTCAGCAGGTGGAAACGTGCGCTCATTGCACCAAGAGACATATTTCCTCCAGATATGAGGATAGTGTTTTGACATCACAGGTTTCCTGGCCTGAACCATGGTAGCAATAGCCTTGGAAAGTCCCTTGTGAGCTAGGATGTTCTGCTTAACCTCCACGCCGTCAAACAAAGTCGCCGTAAGTCTGGGTAGATGAACGGTCCTTGTTGAAGATTGCTTCTTAGTGGTAGAGTCCAAGGGTCTTTGATGGACATGTCCAGAAATTCCGCGTACCACGCCCTCCAAGGCCAATCCGGGGCAATCAGAATTGCCTGGACACCTTGATTCCTGATTCACTTTAGCACCCTTGGGAGCAATGGAATTGGAGGAAATAGATAGACCGGCTGGTATGGCCAAGACAATGCCAGTGCGTCCACTGCCCTCACCTGAGGGTCCCTGCTCTGTGAGCAATACCAGGGAAGTTTCTTGTTGAGATGAGAAGCTATCATGTCTATTTGTGGGCAACCCCACCGGTCGATGATCTGTTGGAACACCAGATGGTGGAGCCTTCACTCCCCCGGGTGGAGATCGTGATGACTCAAGAAGTCCGCCTCCCAGTTGTCCACACCCGGAATGAAGATCGCTGACATTGCTCTTGCATTTCTTTCCGTCCAGAGGAGTATCTTTGAAACTCTCGCATGCAGGCTCTGCTTTTTGACCCTCCTTGACGATTGATATACGCCACTGCCGTGGGGTTGTCCGACTGTACCCGGATCGCATGATCCTTGAGCAGAGGAGAGGCCTGAAGCAGAGCATTGTAGATCGCCCGAAGTTCCAGAATGTTGAGCGGAAGGAGGGCCTCATGGGCTGACCACCTGCCCTGGAACTGCACCCCTTGGGTGACAGTTCCCCATCCGCGTAGACTTGCATCAGTCGTGAGGAGGTTCCAATCCTGAATCCCGAAACTCCGGCCTTCCAGGAGATTGGAGGACCGTAGCCACCACTGGAGGGAAATCCTAGCCTGAGGTGACAGCCGAATCAGCCGGTGCATCTGTAGATGCGATCTGGACCACTTGCTCAGGAGATCCAACTGAAAGGTTCTGGCATGGAACCTCCCATACTGGATCACCTCGTATGAGGCAACCATCTTTCCCAACAATCGTATGCAAAGATGGACGGACACTATAGTAGGTCTGAGCACCATGCAGACCATCTCCTGAAGTGTATTCACCTTGTCCTCTGGTAGAAACACCTTCTGGGCCACAGTATCAAGCAACATTCCCAGGATCAGGAGCCTCTGAGTTGGTTCCAGGTGGGACTTCTGTAAGTTGAGGATCCACCCATGGGCCGACAAAAGATGGACAGTGCGGTTGATATGGAGCAACAATAGCTCCTTGGATCATGCTTTTAACAGAAGATCGTCCAGATAAGGGACAACACTGACCCCCTGGACCCGGAGTTGGAACATCATCTCTGCCATCACCTTCGTGAATACCCTTGGGGCTGTGGACAGGCCGAAGGGCAGTGACTGGAATTGGAAGTGATTGTTCAGAAGGGCAAACTGTGGCCAAATCAGAATATGGAGATAGGCGTCCTTGATCTCCAAGGAGACCATAAATTCCTGTTCTTCCAGGCCCACAATCACTGCTCGCAGGGATTTCATCTTGTACTTGAACACCTTCAAATAAGGATTCAAGGATTTTAGATTTAAAATAGGTCTGACCGAACCGTCCGGTTTCGGCACCACAAACAGGTTTGAGTAAAACTTCATGGCGCGTTGCGGTATTGGTACTGGAACAATGACATGGGACTAGACCAACTTTTGGATGGCCTGTTGCAATGTACAGTAACTTGCATATCCTCCAAAGCTGGTAAGCTTGATTTGAAAAATCGTTGGGGAGGAGTACCGTCGAACTCCAGCTTGTAGCCCTGAGAAATGAGATCTCTGACCCAGGTATCCTGGCAGGAAGTCTCCCAGACACGGCTGAAGTGATGCAGTCGAGCTCCCACCTCGAGATCCCCTCGGGGTGGGTGGGCACCGTCATGCTGAGGCCTTAGTGGATGCAGAACCGGTGGACTGTTCCTGAGAGCCGGTGCTGGCAGGTTTTCTGGACTTACCTCTGGTGCCTCTTGGAGCCATTGGGGGCACCTCTGGCCTTAGATCGAAATCTGTGAAACCAAAAGGACTGGACAGACGGTCCCGGATAGGAGCGTCTCACCGGTGGGGCCCCAGAGGGGAGAAACGTGGATTTCCCAGCCGTAACTTTGGAAATCCAGGTATCCAATTCAACCCCAAAGAGCCATTGCCCCAAAAAGGGGAGGGATTCCACACTACGTTTGGATTCCGCGTCCGCTATCCACTAACTCAACCACAAGGCCCTGCATGCCGACACTGCCATGGCAGAAGTATGAGCATTGATGTTTCCCATCTCCTTGAGAGAATCACAGAGGACACATGTAGTGTCCTGAATGTGTTTTAGGAGGGTTAACATAGTAACTAAGGGCATATCCCCCCGAGAGGCCCCCCTGAATTTGAATGGCCCAGGAATGAACGGCATGGGTCATCCAGCAACCTGCAATGACCGGCCTTTGTGATGTACCGGGTGCCGTGTATATAGGCTTTAAGGTAGTCTCTATCTTCCTATCCCCTGGATCCTTCATGGTAAAGGAGCCTGGGGCAGGCAGCACCGCCTTTTTAGACAGGCGTGAGATGGATACATTCACCCCAGGGGGTTCCTCCCAAAATTTTCGACCTTCAGTAGCAAATGGGAAAGTGCGCAAAAACTTTTTGGATACTTGGAATTTTTTGTCTGGATTTTTCCAGACCTGTTTGAATAGGTCATCTAACTCTGTAGAGTCAGGGAAAGTGACATTAGGCTTGTTTTGTACAAAGAAAATCGACTGCTGTGACGCAGTGTCCTCTAGAGGGAGCTTTTCCCGTATAGCCAGAATGAGGGGTTCAATCTGAGCAGCATCGGGATCCCCACTAACGGGATCCAGGTCATCCCCATCTTCCTGTATATCATCATCTGTATCAGAAAGTAGAGCAGGTACACCATGCTTCTGTGGATCTGCATGAGAGAGGGGGGACTGTGCATCTGCCCTAGCAGCTAAATCTGCAACAGCTTGTTGTAGTAGCGGAGTCTTCTGCACATTAGCAGTGAGCTGGGATGACATATCAGACATCATAGTCTTAAGAGACCCTAACCAGTGGGGCTCTGGACCCTCTCCCCCAGACTCTTCACTGATTTGTGAATATTGACTGCATTGTTCACGTGAAACAGAATCCGTAGATAATGGAGAGAATCTAGTGTAACATACACTGCACAGCTTGTGTTTACCCATATTCATAGTAAGCACAATAACATACACATACACACAGACAGTTATATTGCAAGCCGGCCCTACTGTATGTGAGAGGAGACGCAGAGAGAGAGAGAGAGAGAGAGAGGACACCAGCACACCTGGAGCTGCACAGCCTAAGTGAGATTGTCAGCTCCCTATATTACAGTAAACACTAACAATTCTTGTCCTAAATAGGACCCAGATAGTGTACACAAGCGGCTCTCCCCCTTTGCTACACCCTGTACCAGATATCCAGCGTGGCTGAGGACTCAGGAAGCGCTATGTGTGCTGTATATGGCTGCAGTAAGCAGAGGAAGGCGCCAAAATGCCTCAGGTCCCGCTCTGATGTAGCCCCACCCCCTCCAATGGCGCCGGAGATACACTAATAGATTATACTGGAAAAGTTCTCCTTTTTAGCTCAAAACATCAGACAGGTGCTAGTCAAGTCTTTTATGCCAGTTTCACACGGGGGATCTTTGCGGGACACCCCCCCCCACTCCATAGGAGGGTCCCGTATGCTGCGCCCGTGGTCAGCCGCACTTTGAACTGGGGGACCCCCCTAGCGGGGCCCCCGGTTTGTATTCACCACCGATGTCACCTTCAGGCAACGTTAGGGGTGTGCGGCGTGCTGCGGCTGTGACTGCCGAAGGCGCAATGCCCCGCAAAACAACAACCCCTCAGGACGGTGGTACTGCAGTGGGGAAGCGGCTCTGCACCTCGTAAGGCTGGTGACCGTTTTCCCCCTACCTCCCACGGTGCAGGCATGCTGTTGCCCAGAGAGCATACCGAAATTAACAAACAGAAAAAGAGAAATTGAAGTAAACTCTCTGGAGCTCAGAGATGTGCATCCTCTTCTGAGGGTACTTTTTTTCTAAACTGTGGGAGGGGGCATTGAGGGGAGGAGCCAGCACACCCAGTTGAAGAAATTTAAAGTGCACTGGCTCCTTTGGACCCCGTCTATACCCCATCGTACTAGATTCCCCAATATCCCTTATGGATGCTAGAGAAATTTATTTTTTCAGCATATTGTTTCCACAGACACAGATTGGAGGTCTGCTGAAATAAATTGGACACGTAAGTAGTTATGGATTAAATGTAGAATCTGCACCATGTCTGCAGAAGGATTATATAAAACTGATCTGCCGAGGATGGGACAAGTGTGCACCCAGCTTAACACCTGTGACCAAAAATAAAAGTGTGCATGAGCAGTTTAACATAAATATTTTATAATAGACAGTTTTATAAAAATTGAAACAAGCTTTAGTTACTTAGCATAATTAAGTATCTATATTTTTGCATAATTGTTGCACATATAGCTTAGATATATACTACAATATAGTGAACATAATTAACAAGAATAAAAGTATATTGTAAGAGTCAGAAGTTTTCTTTTATTTTCCAGTTCAATAGCATAGCAACAGAAAAAACAGAATAGTGCAAAAATAATTCTTCTGTTACAAAACATTATAAAACGTACTGTACAAGAAAAAAAAAAAAACACACAGAAAACCAAACTTTTGCCCAGCAAATGCATTTTACGACAAAGATTGCTCATAAATGAATATGTAATAATTATGTTTTTCTGTCCACTTATTTAGGCACATAAACAAAAGTTATATTTTAGGTAAGAGAGTGTTTTCAAATAAGGTTATTAAACTGAAAGGGTTGTTACATTCACTGTTGGCAGACAGGCAAATTGGTACAGAACTGGTAGTTTGACAAAGTCGCTATGACCACTGGTAACACAAGTCCAGTTACATCAGCGGAACAGTTTTATCAGAATGTTAAAAAACAAAAAAAGCTTGATGAAAAAGGGAGACCAATTTCTGGTGTAAGTTATTAAATAACATGCTGAACCAAACCCATTAGTGACATGTAGGTAGAAACTGTTGATTAGGATAGAGCTATCCAGCAGATTACCAGGACAAAGTATAAAGGAGCCATCAGACAGCAATATCCCTTATAGCAAGGGTCTTCAACCTGTGGCCCTCCAGCTTCTGTGGAACTGCACATCACAGCATGCCCTGCCACAGTTTTGCTATTAAGGCATGCTAAAACTGAGTAGGGCATGCTGGGATATGTAGTTCCACAACAGCTGGAGGGCCACAGGTTGAAGACCCATGCCTTATAACATACAAGCGAATATACTCTTTATTTAAATTACTGACCTGTTACACAGCTTCAAAACAAGAATGTACCAAATTTGAACAGTCTAAGAGCTTAATTCTGAAATCATGTCACATTTATTTTGTAAAAAGAATAACTGAATACCATCAAAAATAAAATTTTGGGGTGCCAAGTGCATTCTTTCCCATTTTGCTTCAATTTTCCCCCCAGTATTTATCATATTCTTTGAGTGATCTACAGTGAAAGGGGTCTTATTCTTTTTTTTTTTACCGAAATAATTGCAGAGGAAGTACAATATTTATATTAAGCTTAGATAGAAGTCTCAACAGGAACGGGATACGTTCGCTAGGTCGACACAGCTTAGGTTGACAGTCATAAGGTTGACCACTGAAGGTCGACATGCATTAGGTCGACATGTACTAGGTCGACAGGTCAAAAGGTCGACATGAGTTTTTCACCTTTTTTCTTCTTCATTTTTTTTTATTTTTCCATACTTGACGATCCACGTGGACTACGATTGGATACTTCTAGGTTCTAATGGGATCCGGTCTCTAGGTCAACAAGACTTAGGTCGACAATCTCTAGGTCGACCACTACTGGTCGACAGTAAGTAGGTCGACATGGTCTCTAAGTCGACATGTACTAGGTCAACCTGACAAAAGGTCGACATGAGCTTTTCAATTTTTATGTAATTTTTTTGAACTTTTTCATACTTTACGAACCCCGTAGAATACAATTGGGAACGGTAACCTGTGCCGAGCGCAGCGAGGCACCTTGCCCGAAGCATGACGAGCGATGAGGGGACATGGTGCACTAATTGGGGTTCCCCGTCACTTTACGAAGAAAACTACACCAAAAAAAGTCCAAAAACTCACGTCGACCTTTTCACCTGTCGACCTAATGCCAATGTCGACATAATGCCCAAGTCGACCTTCAGTGGTCGGCCTGACTGTCGACCTAAGTTGAGTCGACCCAACGACCTGTACCCACAGGTACCAGGAATCAACATTACATGATGCCCTCAAGCTTGTAACACAGAAAACAAAATTTTTTGGAATAGGATTGGATATATTACATGTCAAACTGGTTTTAAAATGAATCAAAAGAAATTCAAAGGTTTATAGCAATACCATGCTATACTGTATCGGCAACAAAAAAAACTCCAAGAGCTTTCCCTCAGTCAGTGACATATGGTTGAGATCTCCTTATTTTTTATTCATTATATACGTTGTAGCCAGGTACAAGTACATACAGAACCAAATGTAAGTGTGAGATTTGCAAAATGCAGAGGTCTCAGCAGTTTAGCACCAGAAAGATAAAGTTGCAATTTTTTACAATGGAACACCAGGTTAGTTTTGCATTGTAAAAAAATTGGTACTAAGCTTTGGGTTCTATAGCCCGCTGCATCCAATCATGTTTATGCCTGAAATGCTAAAGGGCAATGCTTTTTACTAGTGAAACATGGCTATTAAGAGCATTGTCCTTTTCAATTCTGGCCATAAACACTGCGCTTTAGAATCCGATGTTTGGTAAAAAAAAAAAAAAATCAGATAATTTAATTAAGTGCAATGCCTGCATTGCAGGACAGTGCAACGTGTGCAGTGCTGCACATACATTTGCTCAGAAATTGTGAATTTTACTGTGCATTCCTAATGGGCGATGAAAAATGTGTAATTTAGGGGCAAAATCGGGGAGGATTATGGTGCTGCCACTGGCACATCTTCCATAGCCCATAATCAAATCAACCCCTTTAGTACTAAATTGATGAAATCTCTGCACTTTGCAAATCTCTTACTTGATCACAGCTGGGACATAGTTTTTCCTGCAAAATGTTCATGATGCCACTCAATCCTAATAATCAGTTTCTGTCTCATCAATATTGGTTCAGCCAAAAGGTCTCCATGAGTTCTTTTTAACTTTTTTAGTTAATAATTGGAATGGAACTGAAAAGTAAGGTTCCCATTTGTTAGCAACCTCTTACAATGTGCTTTATATAGCATTTACAAGAGTAGCAAAATGTAAATACTACTTAGAAAACTAGGATATTTGCGCAGTCTGCATTTATTTAATTTTTATTCAGTAGGGAAATTGAGGGACAATGTCTTCTTCACAGCAAACTGTCCATACCCATGATCCTTAGCAACAGTTGCCTGACACTGAGTGCATACAATCAGATATATTTCTATGAATATACAGGAAGCCAGCATTTCCTGCCTCCATCCCCTTGGTGTTCTGAGCACAAGGTACTGGCAGCAAGGACAGGAGAGAAGCCAGCAGCCAGAACAACAGGATAAAAATGTATTGGCACTATTACGGTATTTTCCTGCTTAAGCCGGTCTTGGCAAGTGCACAACTAAACTTCTCTCATTTTCAAATTAGTCAGCCTCACAATAACAGCGGAAGCAGCACAATAATAAGATGGTGAAAAGGCAGGAAAGATGCTCGGGTCTTTTCAGAAAAATAAAAGGGAGTAGAAAACTCAAACTGAAATGTGTTCTGTTGGGAAACACCGGAGGCGGCCATTTTATTGTAAGCAAGAAAAAGATCTTATTGGCATGGTCTGTGATTGCCACAAAAGCAATATGGTGCACATTCAGGAAAACCATCAACAGAAGAGTAACAAATCTGCTAGTAAATAAAATGACTGCACAAAAGTAGAATAGATCTTCAATGTTCCAAAGAGCAAAAGAGAAAATACTTTCACATATTACCAAGTTCTACTTGGATTAAAAAAAAAAAAAAAATGCAAATATTTAAATTCACCATTTGCCTACTGCAACTCCCACCAAAATATTGCTCTGCAATACATTGTGGATATCTCTGACAATAATGGAAACAATGGCCCTCATTCCGAGTCGTTCGCTCGGTATTTTTCATCGCATCGCAGTGAAATTCCGCTTAGTACGCATGCGCAATATTCGCACTGCGACTGCGCCAAGTAATTTTACAATGGAGATAGTATTTTTACTCACGGCTTTTTCTTCGCTCTGGCGAACGTAGTGTGATTGACAGGAAATGGGTGTTACTGGGCGGAAACACGGCGTTTTCGGGGCGTGTGGATAAAAACGCTACCGTTTCCGGAAAAAACGCAGGAGTGGCCGGAGAAACGGGGGAGTGTCTGGGCGAACGCTGGGTGTGTTTATGACGTCAAACCAGGAACGACAAGCACTGAACTGAACGCAGATGCCGAGTAAGTCTGAAGCTACTCTGAAACTGCTAAGTAGTTTGTAATCGCAATATTGCGAATACATCGGTCGCAATTTTAAGAAGCTAAGATACACTCCCAGTAGGCGTAGGCTTAGCGTGAGCAACTCTGCTAAATTCGCTTGCGAGCGATCAACTCGGAATGAGGGCCAATATACTAACGGGGGAATTCAATTAGACATGAACATGTGGTCATTTACAGAAATCAAACTTTTTGCAGCTATTGCATGAAAAGTGCTGCAACAAGTGGCTTTTCGAAGGTATGCGCACTTCCGCGATACAACCTATTCCATAGGAAATGCAGGAAAACGGGATTTGTGTGATAATTCTTGCCAGCAAAAGCAGAGAAAAGAAATCTGCCTGTACCCTCCAAAAAAAACCTCATTAACTGACGATTTATTTCGCCAAAAACCGCTCCGAAATTGTCGGTTTTTATTATGAGTGAATTAGGTGAAGAACATGAATTTAACCCTATCCCAAATGATTTTAGTAAAAAAAAAAAAAAAAATGTATTTTATTTAGAAAATTTCCCCCCCCCCAAACAGCGAAACATTGATCGGGAACATTGCGGCTTCCATTTTGAAAGCTGGGACAGCCTCCAGGGGGGTTCTGGGGGTGGCTTGGGAGGGTTAATTTACACTCTCCAGCAGGGGGGGGGGGGGGATCCTGCCGTGGTGACCGATCAGCAGTGATCGGCCGCACGGCAATCAGTGGAGGAGAGTGCAGGGAGGCAGAGGGACCTTTTGGTCCCTCTGACAGCAGCGGGAAGTTTCTCATCCCTGCCGCTGCTAACAATCTCTATCTGACTGGTCGCATCCTGTGTGACCAGGTCAGATAGAGCACTTGCAGGGACCATGCCAGGCAAGTGGTTAATTTAGGAAAACAGAATAGAAGTTTATTAGTGGTCATACAGAAACAATTTTGGGTACTTAAATTGTGTCAGATGGCTTTTATATGCATTTTTAAAAAGAAATGTAAAAATTAGAGAAAGCAGGTGTTTTTCAGCAAAATAAGTGCTCACATTAAATTGGGGGTGCAAAAAATGGGTATAAGTATATATTTGGGTCATTTTAGACAGTTTAAAAAAGCTTTAAAAAAAAAGCCCCAACTCCCTCCTGCAAGCCTATAAATACTTGTCCCACCCATAAAGCACCCCAATATACCTGTCCCACACCTTGTACCCCAATTTCCATCATTTTGCACTTTTTTACCCCAAAGATGACATTTCATTATTGGTCAAATAAAAAATAATTAAAAACTTCTAAGTGCCTAATTAGTCATTTTGGCTGTGTCCCAGGGGTTCTGAACCAAATCCTGACATTTTTACCTAAATATAGGGATTCTGCATCAACTTTTTACCTGCTCAGAGGTGGGGAAAAGAAATCTGCAGTAAACCTGTGAAGACTTTATGACCGATCATTTTTTGTGGAAAACTGAATAGAAACAGCATTTCTCGGCTAATTGAACCCCCCCACCCCCCCCTCCCCCCCCCCATCCACTTCCTCCTTAAATGTTTTTGTTGGGCAAAAATATAACAAATTTCTTTTTTAATTCTACAATAGACTAAACAGCCTTATATTGGGCGCTGCAAAGTCATCAGCTCAGAGTACACTTTGTTATAAATGGGAGAAAGCCTGTAGCTCCTAAGCATATAACCAAGTAAAGAAACAACTAACAATATGCTCTTCCAGCCACCCTAAAAAGTGACATTTACCTGCAGTAAGAGAACTCGGCAAATACATAATGTCCACTTAATTCAACCAGCTTTTATTTAATGAAAATATAAACCTTATTTCACTATATAAAACAGCATCCTGTTCCTGTACTTTGCAAACGGATGACATTTGCACAAGGACTACTGTATGTATTACATGCAGCTTTATAATTACTGAAGATTTCTCTTTATTGCCTTCATTTAAAAAGATTATTATTGGTCCACTGAAAGTACAACTACCCACCATAAATTTGCAGGTAATTAATAGAATCTTAAAAATCTGTCCTATAGCTCAAGCACCGGCTGGCTCAACAGCTTCTTGTTTGCTAACGGTTACCCATTCCTGGGGTACAGAGTATACCCCACAGGATGCAGTCACTCCAAAATGTCAACTGCAAAGTGTTCTTAAAACATACAACACTGTATAAACGTTGTATGTACATATGGGAATGTGGAATTCTAAACTGGTCATTTGGACATTAAAAGAAAATTCTGGCAATATATTTTGAGGCCTGTTCCTTACTGATGGATGTATTACAAAGTTAATGAGGGTGACAGTATGCAGACTGTTAGAACCAAACACCTACAGTAAATAAGAATTTACTTACCGATAATTCTATTTCTCGTAGTCCGTAGTGGATGCTGGGGACTCCGTCAGGACCATGGGGATAGCGGGCTCCGCAGGAGACAGGGCACATCTAAAAAGCTTTTTAGGTCACATGGTGTGTACTGGCTCCTCCCCCTATGACCCTCCTCCAAGCCTCAGTTAGGTACTGTGCCCGGACGAGCGTACACAATAAGGAAGGATCTTGAATCCCGGGTAAGACTCATACCAGCCACACCAATCACACCGTACAACTTGTGATCTGAACCCAGTTAACAGTATGATAACAAAACGAAGTAGCCTCCGAAAAGATGGCTCACAACAATAGTAATAACCCGATTTTTGTAACAATAACTATGTACAAGCATTGCAGACAATCCGCACTTGGGATGGGCGCCCAGCATCCACTACGGACTACGAGAAATAGAATTATCGGTAAGTAAATTCTTATTTTCTCTAACGTCCTAGTGGATGCTGGGGACTCCGTCAGGACCATGGGGATTATACCAAAGCTCCCAAACGGGCGGGAGAGTGCGGATGACTCTGCAGCACCGAATGAGAGAACTCCAGGTCCTCCTTAGCCAGAGTATCAAAATTTGTAAAATTTTACAAACGTGTTCTCCCCTGACCACGTAGCTGCTCGGCAAAGTTGTAATGCCGAGACTCCTCGGGCAGCCGCCCAGGATGAGCCCACCTTCCTTGTGGAATGGGCATCTACATATTTCGTCTGTGGCAGGCCTGCCACAGAATGTGCAAGCTGAATTGTACTACAAATCCAGCGTGCAATAGACTGCTTAGAAGCATGAGCACCCAGCTTGTTGGGTGTATACAGTATAAACAGCAAGTCAGACTTTCTGACTCCAGCCGTCCTAACTATATATATATATATATATATATTTTTAGGGCCCTGACCACGTCTAGTAACTTGGAGTCCTCCAAGTCCCTAGTAGCCGCAGGCACCACAAGAGGTTGTTTCAGGTGAAAACGCTGACACCCCTTTATGAAGAAACTGGAGACGAGTCCCAGTTCTGTCCTGTTCAAATGGAAAATTTTAATATGGGCTTTTGTAAGACAAAGCCGCCCATTCTGACAATCGCCTGGCCGAGGCCAGGGCTAACAACATGGTCACTTCCCATGTGAGATATTTGTCAACAGCATGGTCACTTTCCATGTGAGATATTTCAAATCCACAGATTTGAGCGGTTCAAACCAATATGATTTTAAGAAATCCCAACACTATGTTGAGATCTCACGGTGCCCCTAGGGGCACAAAAAAGCTGTATATGCAATACATCCTTTACAATCTGGACTTCAGGAACTGAAGTCAATTCTTTCTGGAAGAAAATCTACAGGGCCGAAATTTAAATGTTAATGAACCCCAATTTGAGGTCCAAAACACTCCTGTTTTCAGGAAGTGTAGAAAACGACCTAGTTGAATTTCCGTCGTGGAGCCTTCCTGGCCTCACCCACGCAACATATTTTCACCACATGTGGTGATGACGTTGTGCGGTCACCTCCTTCCTGGCTTTGACCAGGGTAGGTATGACCTCTTATGGAATGCCTTTTCCCCTCAGGATCCGGCATTCAACCGCCATGCCGTCAAACGCAGCCGCGGTAAGTCTTGGAATAGACATGGTACTTGCTGAATCAAGTCCCTTCTTAGCTCCCCAGGCCCTTAGTCCTCTGTGAGCATTTCTTGAAGTTCCGGGTACCAAGTCCCTCTTGGTCAATCCGGAGCCACTAGTATAGTTCATACTCCTCTATGTCTTATAATTCTCAATACCCTGGTTATGAGAAACAGAGGAGGGAACACATACACAGACTGGTACACCCACGGTGTTACCAGAACATCCACAGCTATCGCCTGAAGGTCTCATGACCTGGCGGAATACCTGTCCCGTTTTTTGTTCGGGCGGGACGCCATCATGTCCACCTTTGGTATTTGCCAACGGTCCACAATCATGTTGAAAAACTTCCCTATGAAGTTTCCACTCTCCCGGGTGGAGGTCATGCCTGCTGAGGAAGTCTGCTTCCCAGTCGTCCACTCCCGGAAAGAACACTGCTGACAGTGCTATCACATGATTTTCCGCCTAGCGAAAAATCCTTGCAGTTTTCACTGCCCTCCTGCTTCTTGTGCCGCCCTTCTGTTTACGTGGGCGACTGCCGTGATGTTATCCCACTGGATCAATACCGGCTGACCTTGAAGCAGAGGTCTAGCTAAGTTTAGAGCATTATAAATTTGCTCTAAGCTTATTTATGCGGAGAGAATTCTCCAGACTTAATCACACTTCCCTGGAAATTTTTTCCCTGTGTGACTGTTCCCCAGCCTCTCAGGCTGGCCTCCGTGGTCACCGGCATCCAATCCTGAATGCCGAATCTGCGGCCCTCTAGAAGATGAGCACTCTGTAATCACCACAGGAGAGACACCCTTTTCCTTGGATATAGGGTTATCCGCTGATGCATCTGAGGATGCGATCCGGACCATTTGTCCAGCAGATCCCACTGAAGAGTTCTTGCGGGAAATCTGCCGAATGGAATTGCTTCGTAATAAGCCACCATTTTTACCAGGACTCTTGTGCAATGATGCACTGACACTTTTCCTGGTTTTAGGAGGATCCCGATTAGCTCGGATAACTCCCTGGTTTTCTCCACTGGGAGAAACACGTTTTTCTGGACTGTGTCCAGAATCTTCCCTAGGAACAGTAGACGTGTCGTCGGAAAAAGCTGCGATTTTGGAATATTTAGAATCCACTCGTGCTGTCGTAGAACTACTTAAGATAGTGCTACTCCGACCTCCAACTGTTCTCTGGACCTTGCCCTTATCAGGAAAGCGTCCATGTTTCTTTTAAGAAAAATCATCATTCCGGCCATTACCTTGGTAAAGACCCGGGGCGCCGTGGACAATCCAAACGGCAGCGTCTGAACTGATAGTGACAGTTCTGTACCAGGAACCTGAAGTACCCTTGGTGAGAAGGGCAAATTTGGACCTGTAGGTAAACGTCCCTGATATCCAGTGACATCATATCGTCCCCTTCTTCCTGGTTCGCTATCACTGCTCCGAGTGACTCCATCTTGATTTGAACGCTTGTATGTAAGTGTTCAAATATTTCAGATCTCACCGAGCCGGTTGGCTTCAGTACCACAATATAGTGTGGAATACTACCCCCTTCCTTGTTGTAAGAAGGGTACTTTGATTATCACCTGCTGGGAATACAGCCTGTGAATTGTGTGAGGGGGAGACGTCTCGAATTTCCAATGTACACCTGGGATATTACATGTAGGATCCCGGAGTTCCCTTGCGAGTGTTGCTGAAACTCTTGAGATGACCCCCTACCGCACCTGAGTCCGCTTGTACGGCCCCAGCGTTATGCTGCGGACTTGGCAGAAGCCGTGAGGAGCTTCTGTTCCTGGGAATGAGCTGCTTGCTGCAGTCTTCTTCCCTTTCCTCTCCCCCTGGGCAGATATGACTGGCCTTCGCCCGCCTGCCCGTATGGGGACGAAAGGACTGAGACTGAAAAGACTGTGTCCTTTTCTGCCAATATGTGACTCGGGGTAACAAAAGGTGGATTTTTCAGCTGTTGCCATGGCCACCAGGTCCAATGGACCGCCCCTTTATACGGCAATACTTCCATATGCCGTCTGGAATCTGCCTCACCTGACCACTGTCGTGTCTTCGTCTGGCAGATATGTACATCACATTTACTCTTGATGCCAGAATGCAAATATGCCTCTGCGCATCACACATATATAGAAATGCATCCTTAAAATGCTCTATAGACAATAAAATCCTGTCCCTGTCAAGGGTATCAAAATTTTCAGTCAGGAAATCCGACCAAGCCCCCTCAGCGCTGCACATCCAGGCTGAGGCGATTGCTGGTCGTAGTATAACACCAGTATGTGTGTATATACTGTTATGATATTTTCCAGCTTCCTATCAGCTGGCTCCTTGAGGGCGGCCGTATCTGGAAACGGTAACGCCATGTTTTTTATAAGCGTGTGAGCGCCTTGTCCACCCTAAGGTGTGTTTTCCAACTCGCCCTTACTACTGGCGGGAAAAAGGGTATACCGCCCATAACTTTCTGTCGGAGGAACCCCACGTATCATCACACACTTCATTTAATTTATCTGATTCAGGCAAAACTACAAGTAGTTTATTCCCACCCTACAAAATACCCTTATTTGTGGTACTTGTGGTATCAGAAATACGTAACACCTCCTTCATTGCCCTTAACATGTAACTTGTGGCCCTAAAGGAAAAATACGTTTGTTTCTTCACCGTCGACACTGGGGTCAGTGTCCGTGTCAGTGTCTGTCGACCGACTGAGGTAAATGGGCGTTTTTACAAGCCCCTGACGGTGTCTGAGACGCCTGGACCGATACTAATTTGTCCGCCGGCTGTCTCATGTCGTCAACCGGCTTGCAGCGTGTTGACATTATCACGTAATTCCATAAGTAAGCCATCCATTCTGGTGTCGACTCCCTAGAGAGTGACATCACCATTACAGGCAATTTTCTCCGTCTCCTCACCAACATTTTCCTCATACATGTCGACACACACGTACCGACCTACAGCACACACATACAGGGAATGCTCTGATAGAGGACAGGACCCACTAGCCCTTTGGGGAGACAGAGGGAGAGTTTGCCAGCACACACCAAAAGCGCCATAATGTATATAACAACCCTAGAAGGTGTTGTTTCTATATATGGGCTCTTAATATATAATTATATCGCCAATTTATGCCCCCCTTCTCTTTAACCCTGTTTCTGTAGTGCAGGGGAGAGTGGGAGCCTTCCTCACCAGCGGAGCTGGTCAGGAAAATGGCGCTGAGTGCTGAGGAGAATAAGCTCCGCCCCTTTCACGGCGGGCTTTTCTCCCGGTTATTAGGAAAACTGGCCTGGGTTAAATACATACATATAGCCTTAATGGCTATATGTGATGTATTTATTTGCCAAATAGGTATTTATATTGCTGCCCAGGGCGCCCCCAGCAGCGCCCTGCACCCTCCGTGACCGTGTCAGTGAGCCGTGTAGCAACAATGGCGCACAGCTGCAGTGCTGTGCGCTACCTCTCTGAAGACTGTGAAGTCTTCTGCCGCCTGTTTCCGGACCTCCGTTCCGCCGTCTTTCTTCAGCGTCTGTAAGGGGGATCGGCGGCGCGGCTCCGGGACGAACCCCAGGCTGACCTGTGTTCCGACTCCCTCTGGAGCTCAGTGTCCAGTAGCCTAAAACTTCAATCCTCCTGCACGCAGGTGAGTTGCAAGTCTCTCCCCTAAGTCCCTCGTTGCAGTGATCCTGTCGCCAGCAGGAATCACTGATTAGAAACCTAAAAAAAACTTTACTAAACAGCTCCTTAAGAGAGCCATCCAGTTTGCACCCTTCTCGGACGGGCACAAAAACCTAACTGAGGCTTGGAGGAGGGTCATAGGGGGAGGAGCCAGTACACACCATGTGACCTAAAAAGCTTTTTAGATGTGCCCTGTCTCCTGCGGAGCCCGCTATCCCCATGGTCCTGACGGAGTCCCCAGCATCCACTAGGACGTTAGAGAAAATAAGGTAAATTGTTAGGATAACAACATTTATAATTTCATGATAATGGAAAATATAACCAAGAGTAATGCCTTAAAACATGCTGAACTTACATGGTATCAAGCATCATTTAATATAACTTGGCATCTTGGCAACAGATGGATTTGTGATATGTATAGGAGTTTGTGTAGATAACGACACAAATTAGTTCTAAATGCAGCTATATGAATATAATGAGGAGCTGTTGGGAAATAAGTTGACAAAAAGGATAAGAATTCTTGTGATAACATAAGCAAAATGTGCCTAAAATGAAGTTTCAAAAACAGGGCTAAGAATTTAAGCAGATGCATAAATTGATGACATTCAAATGATCTATACAAATAAAACAAAACATAAAAACTTATTTTCATTGTAGTGTAGTTACATGTAGTTAAACAGATAACAGCAGTGGTAACATTCTAGGTTTCTGCAATAAAACACACTAAGGAGTAGATTTATTAAAACTTCTAAAATGGAAAGATGGGAGGTAAACCCATCAGATTACAGCTATTATTTTCTAGAGTGCACTGGATAAATGAAAGCGGTTATCTAATTGGTTGCTACTGACAACAGTTCCAATTTTCCTTGTTAAGACATTTAGTAAATCTACCCCTAAGGCTGGGTACACACTGGAGCGATGGGTATTCGTTCCGACATCAGAATGAATGCCCTTGAGCGGGGATTGCTTGTGCACATTAGAATGAGTTAATGAAGGACAGAACGATTAGGGTCCGTCCTTCATTAGCATAAACAAAGTCACATAAACCTAGCAACCGTCTCTAGCGACCACAAAATCACCCGTACACACTGAGCGATGTAGGTGATCTGTCATTACAAAACAGCACATCGTCCCATTGCTCCAGTGTGTACCCAGCTTAAGAGTTTTGTAGAGATGCTACATAAACATGATGTAGCACAAATATAAAATAATTCCTTGTAGTTTATGTTGTATTGATCTTCTGAGTCTTAGGGGTATATTTGAGCTTTTTTTTTAAGTTGAGGTGTTGCCCACAGCAACCAATCAGATCATAGCTATTATCGTCTAGAAGGTGCTAGAGATGAATAAGTAGAATCTGATTGGTTGCTATGGGTAACAGCTTCACTTCTAAAAAAAAAATACACACTTTAGTAACTATAATCCTTATTGGTTTAACATTAGGAATGCAGCAAAGTTGAAGCAAAATATAACAGCTCTTGCCTGTTGGCAACTTCCAGTGAGCCCAGACAAGCCACAAGTTGCAGCAGGCTGTGAATTACACTCATTTGAACTAGTATATTTCAAAATATATTAAACATCATAACTTAGGCTCTTCTTATTAGTTTATGACTTTGCCAGTGGAAATATCTAACTTGAAGAAACAATTTTGGAAAAGTATAGAACCTTAATGCACATGGAGTAAATTCCATTACTATAAATAGGATTATATTAACGGTTGTACACTATCTGGCAAATAGGACGCATGAGATGATACGGAAAAGGCGAATATTGTCACAAAGATATTGTGTGTAAAAACTAGGGAGATACCTACAGTAAATCCCTATTTGTATGCACTTAGTCATACCAGAGGATGTGTAAAAACTTGCCACTTCTTCTACGATCCGACAGTGCACGCCAACACTTTGTACGCTAGCGCAATATTCTCAAAGTCTCTGCAGTGATGTGACTGGCACTGAAACAAGGGGCAAACTACATTCTTAAGCGTTGATTTAGCCCACCAAATAGCCGTATTTGCTGTGTGTGGAAGACAGGCACACTTTACTATTATTTCCATGTAACCACTAGCTATACTAATTATATTAAATTATTTTAAAACAGAACACCCTTTGTGACCCTAACCAGAGAGGTATGAAACATGGCTGAGAGATACTGTAATCCTTTTTGCAATGGACAATATTTATGTGTTGCATATGACAGCTTTCTATGTATTTCTACACTAAATAAAAAATATGTGGCAGATGTATTAACCTGGAGATGGGATAAAGAAGCGACAAACCAGTGATAAGCGCAAGGTGATAACACACCAGCCAATCATTACGGATTTGAAAACTGACAGCTAAGAGCTGATTGGCTGGTGCGTTATCACCTTGTACTTATCCTGCTTCATCACTTCTTTATGCCTTCTCCAGGCTTAATACATCTGCCCCATTATTGTGTATCCAGATTTCTTTGAATGTGTTCACTGATACCCCTTTTACACCGGCAGCATGTAACACGGGTTATTGCACATGAACGTGCATAACCCGTGTTGCTGCTCAGTGTAAACGGGCAGAGTTGGAATAATCCGGATCGAGTGACCCGGTATTCCAACTCGGGTAGTTTGCGGGGTTGAACACGTGTTTAACCCGGCAAACTGTGCAGTGTAAACGGGAGCCGAATCGCGCGACCCGGCTTCCCGTTTACACTCTATGTGCAGGGGCGCCGCTTGGAGATTATGTGATCTCCAAGCACCGCCCCCATCGCATCACCGGCAACGTCACCAACGCAGCAATATGGTGGGCTGGTGACTCCGGTGTAAATGGGGGCTGAAGCAGGTCGCAGCAGGGTAGCTCCCGTGTCAGGGCTCCCAGCTGCGACCCGCTTCAGTTGGTCTAAAAGCGGTATGAATGTATTTTCGGTTTGATGAATACCAGTACCAGAAGTTAGGAGAACAGATAGCAACACATTAACATAACCACACTAGTCTCTGATGGAATGAAGCAGGTGGTCATAGCAAACACGTGTAAATATAGGTTTATGGACTAAACACAAATTTGCAGTTAGTGTTATCCCTGCAATCCACAATGTAAATAAATGGAACATTGGAATGTTGATATTAAGAAACAGTATGCTATGAAGGATTAATAACAGGCATGCTAGTGTGAAATGATAATTGTTATACTCTACAGTGTCAATATTTTACATTGGTTTTTTTAACAAAGACAAATAAAAAATAACCACAATCTAAAGGTCCATTTGTGTTTTTGTGTATCCTAAACTATCCTTTAAACTACTACCCTTGTAACTCTGTATACTTCAAAGCAGTTACGTGCTGCCATTCTCTGAACAAGTGGAACTGCAGCCTGAGTACATCTTCTGCTGGAAAAATGGAGGTTATCATACATGTCCCACATCTGTAGATAAAATATGCCCTGTCACCAAACAAGGCTGGGTACCAAGTCCTCTGCCAGCAGATCTGCTATGTGCTTTAGGGGTAGCTCTCAGAGGCTCTTTGCCATAAATTACAAAGTTAACCCTGCAAATTCAGGTCCCTTCATTTCTGTACAAAATGCAATAACTTTATTTACAAATATAAAATGTTAAGTTTGCAGGAGTCGGGGGAGAAAAAACCCAACAACTTTTCTCTGCTTAATTTTCAAATATGTATAAATATGCGTAAGAGAAGATCGTCCTATAAATATCACAATAGTTAAAGTAAAAAATATCTGGCTTATATGAGATATTCCACCAATTCCCCATCTGTAAGATCTTGGCCCAGGGGCGGAACAGGGTTTTTTCGATCCAACGTGCTGCTCTGAAAAACTGCATCTATGGAGAAAAACAGAAGTACATTTCAATATTAAAGCTAGAGATTGAGTTTTCTCATTTGCTGCTCTATATCCAATCAGGACATTTATCTAATAGTATATTTAATTATATCCTGATCTTAAGTAAAGAAAAATGGCACTTTAGTGGTTTTATCACTGCAGCCCTTAGCCAAGCTAGAAACATTTTCTGTAGAGTGTATATACAGAACTTATAGGTTCTAATGGTATCCGGTCACTAGGTCGACAAGACTTAGGTCGACAATGTCTAGGTCGACCACTATTGGTCGACAGTAAGTAGGTCGACATGGTCTCTAGGTCGACATGTACTAGGTCGACATGACAAAAGGTCGACATGAGTTTTTCACTTTAAAAAAAAAAAACTTTTTCATACTTTACGATCCATGTGGACTACAATTGGGAAAGGTAACCCGTGCCGAGCGCAGCGAGGCACTTTGCCCGTAGCACCCAATAAAGCATTTATGGAATGTGGTGGAGAGTTCCATTCGCACTCAAGATCCTGCACCTACAAATATCAGGGAGCCGTGGAAAGCTATCCAGATGGCATGTGTCAACATGTCTCCAGAGGTTCTCCGTTCACTTGTGGAATAGAAGCCACGATGAGTTGCTGTACTTCGACGCGCTAGAGGGGGTCCTGCACAATACTGGGCACCTATCCCATGAATTTTGTCACTTCAGTGTATATGAAGACATTATATTGACAATGGGAAGCATTTTGTTATGTTCTTGTTTGACAATCACACACTTAGTGAATGAGAGACGATATAGCCACATATGATGAACCTGTGTCTCAGATTTAGTAGCATGTTAAATACACTGATATCTCCCAATGACAACTGCATAAATAGGATTTAAATTACCTACCGGTAAAACCTTTTCTCGTAGTCCATAAGGGATATTGGGAAGACTTAGTACGATGGGGTATAGACTGGGTCCAAAGGAATCGGTGCACTGTAACATTTCTTCACTGGGTGTGCTGGCTCCTCCCCTCTATGCCCCCACCCACAGGCAGTTATAGGTAAAACAGTGCCCGAAGGAGAAAGGACATATATGAGAGAAGGAACATAACAACAATGAGTGGTAAGATTTATACACCAGTACACCACTGACATGCAACAACCAGTAACAACAACAACCAATATCCCTTATGGACTACGAGAAAAGGATTTACCGGTAGGTAATTAAAATCCTATTTTCTCTAGTATCCATAAGGGATATAGTGGGTCATGCCGACCCGATCGCACGCTGCACTTCTTCGCAGCTGTGCGATCGGGTCGGAACTGCGAATTGCGCACGCGCACCGTCGCCGGGCAATGACGCTGGGAACGAAGAAAGCGGTCGCAGCGGTGACCGCAAGAAGACTGACAGGAGGAAGGAGTGTCGGGGCGTCAACTGACAGTTTTCTGGGGAGTGGTCCAGCGAACGCAGGCGTGTCCAGGCGTTTTGAGGGCGGATGTCTGACGTCAAATCCAGGACCTGCGTCGCTGGATCCGTCGCAAATGGTAAGTAGGTCTAGGGCTGGTCTTGTTTTATGTGAAACTTTTTTAGCATAGCAGGGCTGCACAAGCGTCCGCAGCCCTCCTATGCTAAAATACACTCCCCCATAGGTGGTGTCAGGTTGATCGCACGAGCAGCAAAAAGTTGCTACATGCAATCAACTCAGAATGACCCCTATTGGGGAGACTTAGTCCGATGGGGACGTCTCAAAGCTTCCAGAACGTGCGGAGACTGCTGAAGCACCGCCTGCCCAAACTGGGTATCCTCTTTGGCCAGGAGATCAAACCTGTAGAACTTAACAAACGTGTTCTTTCCCGACCAGGTAGCAGCTCGGCATAATTGAAAGGCCGAGACTCCACGGGCAGCCGCCCAGGAAGAGCCCACCGATCTTGCAGAGTGGGCCTTCAGAGACTTAGGAACAGGTAAGGCTGCCGACACATAGGCCTGTTGGATAGTAAGCCTAAGCCAACGAGCAATGGACTGCTTTGAAGCAGGGCAATCTTTTTTCTGCACATCGTAGAGCGCGAACAAGGAATCCATCTTTCTGATCTGAGCTGTTCGCTTGACATAGATCTTCAAGGCTCGCACAGCATCCAATGCCTCCGGAGGAGCAGAAGTGCCAGAACTGGACGGAACCACAATAGGCTGATTCAAGTGCCTAGTCCTGAGCTCCATTCTGTCCTCGTAAAAGACCAAGTAGGGACTTTTACACGATAAGGCCCCCAATTCTGAGACACGTCTAGCAGAAGCCAGGGCCAGTAACATCACAGTCTTCCACGTGAGGTACTTGTCTTCTACCGTCATCAGAGGTTCAAACCAGTAGGATCAAACCAGGAGGACTGTAGAAATTCCAACACCACATTCAAATCCCAGGGTGCCGTAGGCGGCAAAAGAGGAGGTTGTATGTGGAGCACCCCTTGCAAGAAGGTCTGAACTTCTGGCAACACTGCCAATTTCTTCTGAAAGAAAAATGAGAGAGCTGAAATCTGGACCTTAACGGAACCCAGGTGTAAGCCCTTATCAACACTAGCCTGCAGGAAACGTAGGAAACGTCCCAAGTGGAACTCTGCAGGCGGATACGTGCGTTCCTCGCACCAAGAGACATATCTTCTCCAGATATGATTATAGTGTTTTGACGTCACAGGTTTCCGGGCCTGAACCATGGTAGCAACAACCTTCTTGGAAAGGCCCTTGTGAACTAGGATGTTCCGCTCAACCTCCATGCCGTCAAACGAAGTCGCTGTAAGTCTGGGTAGACGAACGGTCCTTGTTGAAGAAGACCTCTTCTTAGTGGTAGAGGCCAAAGGTCTTCGACGGACATGTTCAGAAGATCCGCATACCACGCCCTCAGAGGCCAGTCCGGGGGGAATCAGAATTGCCTGGACTCCCTGATTTCTGATTTGCTTGAGCACCCTTGGGAGCAACAGAATCGGAGGAAACAGGTAGACCAGCCGGTAAGGCCAAGGCGACGTCAGTGCATCTACTGCCCTTGCCTGAGGGTTCCTGGTTCGTGAGCAATACAAGTGAAGCCTCTTGTTGAGTAGAGAAACCATCATGTCTATTTGTGGGCAGCCCCACCGGTTGATGATCTTCTCAAACACCTGATGGTGGAGACCCCACTCCCCCTGGTGGAGATCGTGACGACTCAGGAAATCCGCTTCCCAGTTGTCCACTCCCGGAATTAAGATTGCTGACATTGCTCTTGCATTTCTTTCTGGCTGCAGGTAGGACTTCTGTAAATTGAGAATCCACCCATGGTATGACAGAAGTTGGATAGTGCGGTCGATATGGAGCAATAAAAGCTCCCCGGATCTTGCTTTTATCAGGAGATTGTCCAGGTAAGGGACAACATTGACCTCCTGGACCCGGAGCTGGATCATCATCTACGCCATTACCTTTGTGAATACCCTCGGAGCTGTGGACAGGCTGAAGGGTAGTGCCTGGAACTGGTAGTGATCGTCAAGTAGGGCAAACCTCAGATAAGCCTGATGAGGTGGCCACATTGGAATATGAAGGTAGGCGTCCTTGATAGCCAAGGAAACCATGAATTCCTTTCCAGGACCACAATCGCTGCTCTCAAGGATTCCATTTTGAACTTGAAAACCTTTAGGTAAGGGTTCAAGGACTTTAGATTCAGAATGGGTCTTACCGAACCGTTCAGCTTCAGTACCACAAACGGGTTGGAGTTGACAATGCTAAATTCCTTTGTCGTATAACCAACCCTTATGAAGCTAAGAACACTGTACGCTGTTTACTTAAGAAGTACCGTAATGGTACGCTATCTGCGTAGCGATCGCTCAGCCGTAGGCGAGACGCTCAAGCGTCACGTTCGCTCGCGGCCCAGTGATCACAGGACACGTTATTGGTTAAGTCTAGGGGAAAGATTCGCTGTTACGTAGTGTACGCTAGAGACCACGAGGAGGTCACCAGCGATGCAGACGCTTACAACACTTTACCTTGATATTAAACCTTATACCAATGAAACACACAGAATACCTTAATGTGAGTACAGGGTGTAAATGCAACCTTGTGTAACCTGACTACCTACAAAGCTGTTTGAGCGTCACCGACGCTCAAATGAACACTTAACACTATAGTAAATACACAAATACTGATTTAGGGTTCCAAAGCCTATTATCTGTATTATATCTAGTATACTTGTAAAAGAGTAACACAGTACAAATGATACACTACAATATAACAAAGACTTCCTAACCAAACACCTAACTAAGGGATAAACTACAATACTATCCTGGTCTAACACAATACAATACAATACTATAAAGTTTAGTCTAGGGGAGATATGAGAGAAAAGAGAAAATAGAGAGAGAGAGAGATAGACACAGAGAGAGAGAGAGGAATTGGCTCACAGAAAGACAATGATTACGGAGAGAACTTACGCACAAAGGGTATGATCGCCAGCGCCTCGATATCCAGCTCCCGATTATCAGCAGATAACCGTTGATGAGAGAGTGAGAGCTGGAAGTGGTTGGTCTGCCTATTTATGCCCCACACACAATGCAATCTCCTAGTCCCTACAATCCTACAGTTTATTGGACACAGGAATTCGGCCCTGTACTGTAACCAAAGGTCATAGGTTGATTCATACAGGTGGGCTGTGCTGATTTCCAACAGCTCAGGTGGGTGGGGAACTGGGTTTCCCGCCGCATACCTGAGTATGTGCAAATCATAGAAATGGACATAAACTTCTTATGTCCATAACTATTCGCACGAGCGATTAATACGCTCCAAACCAACACCGGAATATTGCTAATTAAATACTCTTCCGATGGGTATCAAACACTGCTGTATGACTCCTGTTAGACCCTTCGTGCAATACAAAGAGGGATTCCTCCGCTCAGGGACATTCTATCTAAACCAAACTTACAGAAACTATTGAGGGGAACATGATCTATGAAATACATTAATTGTGAATATTTGTAACGAATGAGTCGCACGCTACGATCACATAAACTCTACCGTAAATGCGCATACTGCGCGTGCGAGTGCACGCTATTGCGGGTATGCGCTTCCACGGGAGAGCGTACGCATGCGCAGCACGGACCAGTGTGCGGTGCAAATATGGCAGTGTGCATTAAGACATTTTTTCTGACTTCGACAGTCCACCCTTTGGCAGTCAATAATAACTGCCACAAAACATTTAAGGAGAAAAATGTAAGTCAGGGGTTAATTGATTTCCATGGTTGGGTAGGGGAGGAGAGAGGAGAAGGTGTGAAGAGGGTATGACCTAGTGAGAAAGTAGAAGCATGTGTGTATGAGTCCATGTTTGGGGGGGTCATGTATCATCGTGCCGTACGTGTGGTAAATCAAGCTTCGAGGTATTGCGAAGTATACATTTGAATTCCTTCTTATCCCGTACTAAGGGTCTGTGGATGGGCTGTCAAACTCTACCGAGCTCATTTCGGCTGTGGTTGCAACAAAATGGGGATGCACATTTTAGTTGATGATACATGAATGGGGGAGGTATGTGGTTGCTGATATCTGTGCCTGTATTCCCTATCGACTATGTGTGTCATTACCTGAGGGTTGTAGAGATGAAGATAAAGAACACTTATGGAAAATGCAATGATATTCTATGCCAGGGAAATGTACATTCGTCGATTGAGGTCTTGATTGGTGTCATTTGCTTGGAGTCTTCTTCTTTGTGCTTTTGCTCATAAATCGTGAGTAAAGCAATCAACGTCCATGGATTTACAAAAAAATGTTGGGCTAGCGTGATTTTAAAGTTCCTAGGGAAACTGGGGTACCCATGGCATTGTCCATCAAAATCTTGTATATCAGGTCGTCTGCTCTTCCTCTTTCCATCTTTCCGTTGTCGGCCCCTTGGCTCATCAAATCCTTCGTCTACGTGGGTCTTTGTACCTCGGAGGAAAACATAGAAATGGGTGAAAGACGGACCGTATACTCATTACATCATTACGTCATGGTTTCTAGCATTGGGTCATAAATCAAATCCAGGTTAATTACAGTTTCCTCACTCCTCAAGCTCATCACTTTCGTACTTTGTTTACACTTCGTCAAAGCCTGCCCGCATCTAAATATCAATCCAATCGATATAACGACACCCAAGATACACAGTAGAAACTTTCCAACATCCATTATGACTCCTTGAGCCCACTCTCCCAAACCGGAGAACCAATTTCGCGGGTTCAACCATGACACCCAACCAGTCAGCTCATTACCTACAGCAACAAGGGTGAGATTGTGTTTTCGACGAAATTCCCATTTTAATTGCAGAATATCATCCATCTTTTGGTCTATGACCTCTACCGGATCCTCGGTACTATTTGTGATGTACGTGCAACACTTTATGCCGTACTGTGTTGCCAATGTAACACAATATCCGCCTGTTACTGCTGTAAGGTAATTAAGAACCATCCTATGCTGAACTAGTTCCGTTTTGTAAGCTTGGAGTTCTCTTCCGGTGTATCTAAACGTGTCATCATACATTTCAGTGATATTATCTAACAAATTGGCGAGTGCGGAAATGTATTTATAATTCATCACTCCTCGAGCGGTACGAGTGAAATCTAACGCTACCAGAACCTGAATCCCGGTGGATTCATGGATAAGATCAGAGGCCGGATGCTCTAACCTTTCTGACAGGTGTCTTTTAACTCGGTGTTCGTAGTGAGTGTGAGTATAAGGAGCTTGGGCACCACGGTGTATGTCTTTCATTTTGTCATGTGTTACAGTCATCACTTCAGGCAATACTTTTCCAATATAACACAATCCTTCAGAGTTTGGGGCAAGCCACTTGTACGCCTTTCTCCCGCATATGAAATATGCATCATCGGGGAGAACATAAGGGACGGAGAAGGACATGACCATGTTACAAACCTTCCAGGTGAAATCTCCTGACCCTAATTCTTCCATCTGTCTAATGCACGTATCAGTTTGTACGATATGTGCACAGTATCCTGGTGATACCTCTCCAACTTTAGTAATCCTATTTCCTAAGGTATATCGATACCGAAAAGATTTTCCTCTACTGGCTATGTGGCGTACGAGCTCTGTATCTGTAGGCATTCTATCTGCTCTGTGTGAAAAGGTCATGGTAAGGTTGCTCCATGACACTTCCCAATTTCCCGGTTTTCTAGGATTGGAGATGTTAAAACATATGAGGGACCTATCCACATGGTATTGGTGGAGCTTCAAACTAGGAGGGCTGGAGATGTTAAACCTCCGGTCCACCGGTCTCCCACCACTTAGCTCAAGTACCTCCCCTAACGTTAAAGGAAATGGTACTAGCCCTGATTTGCTGTGACCCTGAGGTACTTGAGAGCATACCCAACAATCGGTCTTGTTTAATACGTTACCCACTAAGGAGTGATAGTCACTCAATGGATGCCGGTCCATATGGATATTAAAACTAGATTGGCATTTCTTTGTTACAGAGCCTACAGATACAACTTTCTTTTTGAACTAACATTCCTTCACAGTTGTTTACAAATAACATGGTTGTTAGATCGTGCCCGGTACTCGCCTTTGCTTGGTGATTGGGTTGCTATTGGAAATTTACACCTCCGTCTCAGTCATCAGGACCTTTCTGGATCCTTTCTCGACCTCACTGGTACTCTCACCGAAACAGACTGCTCTGGTCAACATCATGGTCAACAGGAAAATCCATATCACAGTCTCTTGGGGCAAGTCCATCTTACAGGAGGAGAAAAGAAGAAATTTGTAAAGGGGGTATAAGAAAATCAGTTTGAGGGGGAGAGAACTCGTTACGATAATAAGTTCTCTCGTTTTGTTGTTCTTCTTGTTCTGCTGTCCTCTCAAAAGGTGCTGTCTCTCAGTCTTCCAAACGAACATTCTGGCGATGCAATATTCCTTCCTAACCGGCGATCTTTCTGTAAGGAGAAAAAAAAAAATCTGGCATTACCATTGGTCCAACTGAGGGGTGACATACCATCTTTAAACCATGGAAACATGAGTGAGAAGAGAGAGAAAATAAAAAAAAACAAAAGAGATAGAGAACAATTCATGTGCATATATACATTACATAACTCGACAATAACCATCAATAAGAAAAGAGAAACAAAGCATTTTTAAACATTGTAAGAAAACATTGTTAGCATTAGAAAAACATTGTCAGACTTATTAGGCTGTCATATCTATGTATCTACTGGTCTCCTTGAGCAGTCCCTCCCCACCAGCACTTGCATTACTCCACTGTCTGTATCTGGCCAGAATACATAGTGGCGGATAGGTCATGCTGGGGTTTGGTAGACTTCTGCAAGGACCAAGTGGGTATGCAATGTGTGAATTCTTACCAATACTCGTCAGAGATGGGGATAGAGAGTGAGAAAAGAGAAAAAGATTTTCACGAATACATTTACAACTTTTCACCCGGTCATTCCTGTGTCTTCAGGGAATGACCTCCCACTTCATTAACCGTTACCTCAGGCTTACCATCAGTCCTAATGATCACCTTTCCTGACCACATATCATGGGTGTGGCCCAAAATTCTTCCTATGTGATCCCTGCTTGTAATTTGGTGTGTCATAACTTTTGCTCATTTTCATGTCTAGGGGGTTGGTATGCCTTCTGTGAATCTTTGATCATACAGTTAGATCTTTCCTAGGATCTGGGTAATCAGACATGATTGATCTCAATTCTGTCCGGGACCAGGGATGGCGCATTGCACTGTCCTTGACGGGAATGGTTCCCTGATCATCAGTCTTCCCATTGGGGACTGTGATCACCCTGACAGGACTAAACTCAATCACATCACCTTGTTTTGGTCTTACAATATGGGGTACATTTGTTTGTGCGTGATATAAAACATTGTACGTACCTGTGGACACGACCTCACCTGACCCTCCGTTAGGGGGTTTGATTATTGCCTTTACCAATTTGGTCGCGTCCACCTGGATGTCTTGTAGGATGGCTTCTGGAAGAGGTGCCGACATCGTTCTGGGCTCACTTTCTTGTTTGTATTCCTGAGGAAAGTTTAACATGGGGTGCGACTTGCATGGGTTAATAGTTGTACATTCAACAGTATTACAATAATCATTGTTACATTTATTACACTTATTCTTATAATCTATATTACAGTTGCTAAGAGCGTTTTTATTGTTCCACCTTTGTGCTTTTCTCTCCGCAATCAACCTCTCTCCTGCAATGTATGGTGGAGGAGGAGCTGTGGCAATCAGCTTCCTGACCGCCCCAGTTCCCGCCGCCAGAGCCAAACCTCTCTGTATCTCACCTTCCTGGTGCCATAACTGCAAGTAATCATGATGCTGAATTCGTCTCTTTGATGATTTTACGAGACATATCCTCCTCCTTAAATTTTGTAACACATCTGGACTGAAGCTACCTATTCTTGGGAACTTGTCCCTGTCTTGTACAGTCATTCTCTCCCATTCATCACATAAAACCTCTGTGTGACTACCGTATTTTTCACACATAATGTATCTTGCCGACCCGACTGGTCGGTTCTCCGAATCAACCTGAACCTGGGTTGATCGCCCCCTACCTGAGCAACTGGCCCCCATCGTCTGTAGGTGTTGCTTAGTCCTCCTTGGATTTTCTGTATCAAGGTTTTCAGCAAGCCTTTACAGACAACCAAATTACTCCACAGTAGGCCGGCGGTGGCGGTTTACCGAGTACCCCACTCACTCGCCCACCTCGACCAATACGACCTGATCACACCGATATGGTGCTGGCGTACTCGATACAGGGCCCCTATGGAACCTTCAGTTTACTGGAACATATGAGGGTTACCCGCAGGACACTTACTCTTTCCAGTAAAGTTGGGGTTGTTAGATAGTTCCTGAGTGACCAGCGAACTTCCCTTCCAAAAATAAAAAATTACACAAATCACGTCAGAATGTACAAGTAGCGTTTGTGACCACTTTTCTCTAATGGTATGAGGTCAGATTACTAACTACTGCACACAATTACGTGCGGTCCAATCGTTCAGTACGCGAGCACTATTTGTCATGTACTGAAAGATTAATGGAATCGATGTTTCCGGCTGCGATTCCTTCAACCAGAGCTTGTATGGCCTATATGGGTTCTGCACCAACACCCCAGGCGTTGTGCCACTGGACTTTTATAGCGGACCTTTTTACCTTATGACCTCCTGGTCTTGTTACCTTATGGTCCGCTATACTCTAATGCTCAAATATTATTTAACCAGGGATGCCTCCCTAGCCACCGTATATGTCACTTACACGTATGTCCCTTTACGAGTACCCGACTTTCCTTTTGGTTCCACCTTTAAAATTGTATAAACTTTTGTATACAAAACACACTCACTCAACACATGTACACTTTTGTTTCTATATCTATTTCTGCGCAGAAATTGTCTTCAGGCCAAGTGTGTTACCAATTAGGAGCAGGATCTGTTAAACTAAATTTCAGATTTTCCAAAAATAGATTTGCGTTATTTACCGCTTCGCGTTATTTATCGCTGTGCGTTAATTATCGCTTTGCGCTAAAATCCAACTTTATCACAACTTGAGCTACGTGGGCGTAACCAGACGCTACGTTGCGTAATGTACGCTGCGTGCGTCTGCCTTTTGGATTGCGTACGCTAGTCTTTGTTAGCGACACGTGTACGCAATGCAAAGGATCCACCGTAACACAATATATATTTTATCAATGTAGATGATCCCTGATCATCTACCGCAATCCACACTGCACCCTGGCTGCCTCGTCTCTCGGACAAGCCGTGTGTTGTTCTATACTTTAACTATTACCTCTATTATTAAATAACAGCAAATCTCCTTTTAGCCCTTTCTATCAACTATAAAAATGTGGCAAACAGGAATAGTGATATACGAAAAATGAAATACACAAGTGAAAAGAAATGCAGGTATATATGCGTGCGTATGCAAGACAAAAGAAAAAAAATAAACAGTTTTAAAAAGACACAAGCGTTTTGTTCTTACTTCCGGTTACCGGGTTCCTTCAGCACTCTTTACCTAAGCGAAGCAGACGCTTATCCCGTCAGCAACTGCGAGACAACCTCCCACCCTTTTGCTGGGGGATAAAGTCTGCTGATCTACCTAGTGCAGATGTGAAAAGGACCGGGCGAGCCCGCAATTGACAATGCTAAATTCCTTTGTCGTATAACCAACCCTTATGAAGCTAAGAACACTGTACGCTGTTTACTTAAGAAGTACCGTAATGGTACGCTATCTGCGTAGCGATCGCTCAGCCGTAGGCGAGACGCTCAAGCGTCACGTTCGCTCGCGGCCCAGTGATCACAGGACACGTTATTGGTTAAGTCTAGGGGAAAGATTCGCTGTTACGTAGTGTACGCTAGAGACCACGAGGAGGTCACCAGCGATGCAGACGCTTACAACACTTTACCTTGATATTAAACCTTATACCAATGAAACACACAGAATACCTTAATGTGAGTACAGGGTGTAAATGCAACCTTGTGTAACCTGACTACCTACAAAGCTGTTTGAGCGTCACCGACGCTCAAATGAACACTTAACACTATAGTAAATACACAAATACTGATTTAGGGTTCCAAAGCCTATTATCTGTATTATATCTAGTATACTTGTAAAAGAGTAACACAGTACAAATGATACACTACAATATAACAAAGACTTCCTAACCAAACACCTAACTAAGGGATAAACTACAATACTATCCTGGTCTAACACAATACAATACAATACTATAAAGTTTAGTCTAGGGGAGATATGAGAGAAAAGAGAAAATAGAGAGAGAGAGAGATAGACACAGAGAGAGAGAGAGGAATTGGCTCACAGAAAGACAATGATTACGGAGAGAACTTACGCACAAAGGGTATGATCGCCAGCGCCTCGATATCCAGCTCCCGATTATCAGCAGATAACCGTTGATGAGAGAGTGAGAGCTGGAAGTGGTTGGTCTGCCTATTTATGCCCCACACACAATGCAATCTCCTAGTCCCTACAATCCTACAGTTTATTGGACACAGGAATTCGGCCCTGTACTGTAACCAAAGGTCATAGGTTGATTCATACAGGTGGGCTGTGCTGATTTCCAACAGCTCAGGTGGGTGGGGAACTGGGTTTCCCGCCGCATACCTGAGTATGTGCAAATCATAGAAATGGACATAAACTTCTTATGTCCATAACTATTCGCACGAGCGATTAATACGCTCCAAACCAACACCGGAATATTGCTAATTAAATACTCTTCCGATGGGTATCAAACACTGCTGTATGACTCCTGTTAGACCCTTCGTGCAATACAAAGAGGGATTCCTCCGCTCAGGGACATTCTATCTAAACCAAACTTACAGAAACTATTGAGGGGAACATGATCTATGAAATACATTAATTGTGAATATTTGTAACGAATGAGTCGCACGCTACGATCACATAAACTCTACCGTAAATGCGCATACTGCGCGTGCGAGTGCACGCTATTGCGGGTATGCGCTTCCACGGGAGAGCGTACGCATGCGCAGCACGGACCAGTGTGCGGTGCAAATATGGCAGTGTGCATTAAGACATTTTTTCTGACTTCGACAGAGTAATAACCCTTTCCTTGTTGTGGTATTGGTACTGGAACAATGACGTGGGACTGGCCCAACTTTTGGATGGCCTGTTGCAACGTAACTTGCGTATCCTCCAAAGCTGGTAAGCTTGATTTGAAAAATCGTTGGAGAGGAGCACCGTCGAACTCCAGCTTGTAGCCCTGAGAAATGAGGTCCTTGACCCAGGTATCCTGGCAGGAACCCTACCAGACGCAGCTAAAGTGACGCAGTTGAGCTCCCACCTTGAGATCTCCTCGGGGTGGGTGGGCACCGTCATCCTGAGGACTTAGTGGAAGCAGAACTGGTGCTCGGTTCCTGAGAACCGGTGTTCGCAGGTCTTCTTGTCTTACCTCTGGTGCCTCTAGCTACATTGGAGTCACCTCTGGCCCAAGATCGAAATCTGTTAGACTGAAAAGACTGAACAGACGGCTCCGGGTAGGAACGCTAGCCGGCGGGGCTCCAGAGGTGAGAAACGTGGATTTTTCTTCAGTGATTTTGGAAATCCACGTATCCAATTCAACTCCAAAAAGCCATTCCCCAGAAAAGGGGAGAGATTCCACACTGCGCTTGGACTCTGCGTCCGCTATCCACTGACATAATCACAAGGCCCTACGCGTCGACACTGCCATGGCAGAAGTCCTAGCATTAATATTGCCCATCTCCTTGAGCGAGTCCGACAGAACGCGTGCAGTGTCCTGAATGTGCTTCAGGGGCTTCACCGTAGTGACCAGAGGCATATTCCCAGAGAGGCCCTCCTGAATTTGAGAAGCCCACGTGTGAATGGCATGGGTCATCCAGCAACCCGCTATGACCAGCCTTTGCGATACACCTGCTGCTGGGTAGATAGACGTTAGTGTAGTCTCTATTTTTCTGTCCCCATGGTTCTTTATGGTAAAGGAGCCCGGGGCAGGCAGCACCGCCTTTTTTGACAGTTGAGAGACTGATACGTCAACTACCAGGGGTTCTTCCCAGAATTTCCTACCTTCAGGAGCAAATGGGAAAGTGTGCAAAAATCTTTTCGACACTTGGTGTTTTTTGTCTGTATTTTTCCAGGCTAACTTAAATAGGTAATCTAACTCTGCAGAATCAAGGAAAGTGACATTAAGCTTGTTTTGTGTAAAGAAAAAACGACTGCTGTGACGCAGCGTACCCTAGACGGAGTTTTAACATATACATATAGCAAGACTGAGGGGTTCGATACCCTGAGCAGAAGCGGAATCCCCACTAACGGGATCCAAGTACTCCCCATCCTCCTGTATATCCTCATCTGAATCAGAGAATAAGACAGGAAAACCACTCTTTTGTGGTCCTGAGTTAGAGAGGGGGGACTGTGTAACATCTGCCCTAGCAGCTAAGTCTGCAACAGCCTGTTGTAGTAGCGGAGTTTTCTGAACATTAGCAGTGATTTGTGATGACATATCAGACATCATATTCTTAAGGGCCCCTAGCCAGGATGGCTCTGGTCCCTCTACCCCAGTCCCCTTACTGAGTTGTGAAGATTGGCTGCATTGTTCACATGAAACAGAATCAGATGATAAGGGAGAGAATCTGGTGTGGCATACACTGCATAGTTTGTGTTTACCCATGTTCACAGTAAATCACAATGACATACACATACACACAGACAGTAAAACTCATCAAGCCTGCCCTTACTGTATGTGAGAGGGAGACATACAGAGAGAGAAGACCAGCACACCCCAGCTACACAGCCCGGGTGAGGCTGTCCGCTTATAATATCACAGTGAAACACTTATGATTTCTGTCCTGTATAGGACACAGATTGTGTACAATAGCGCCTCTCCCCCTTTGCTACAACCTGTACCAGTTTTCCAGCGTTTTCTGAGTGTCAGGAGGAGCTGTGTGTGCCTGCTGCAGTTGAGGAAGGCGCTAAAATGCTGCTGGTCCCGCTCTGATGTAGCTCTGCCATGTTGCCCAAACAGCATACCGAAAATAACAAAAATGTAAAATAAACTGAAGAAAACTCTCTGGAGCTGCAGAGATGTGCATCCTCTCCTGGGGGAACTTTTTTCTAAACTGCCTGTGGGAGGGGGCATAGAGGGGAGGAGACAGCACACCCAGTGAAGAAATTTAAAGTGCACCGGTTCCTTTGGACCCCATCTATACCCCATCGTACTAAGTCTCCCCAATATCCCTTATGGATGTTAGAGAAAAACATTTTTAGGTTTTTACATTGGCATTATTGTAGTCAGACAGCTGTAAAGGTGCAGTCTGGTAAGAAACCACAACCAGCCTCCAGTGCTGAAGATTACCTGTTCTCTCAGAACTGTACATGGGGCTCGGAGTGGCCAGCCTCCCCGGGCCTGGAGATGCGCTCACTGATGGAGATTTGTTCTGTTCACTGCCTCTATCTGTTTGTGTGCAGCAGTCTTTGCTACCAGTCTTTGAATGTCCAGACAGTTGGGGTGTGGATGGAAGTACAGGTGATGGAGTGGATGAGATAGACTCTGAGCGATATTCAGTTCCTAAGAGGACTCCTACGTTTAAAATTAAACATATTGCTTTAATATACAGTACGAATTTGCAGAGTTTATTCCTCACTTATCTCAAGACAAAATATTGCCATTTTACCAGCAGAGGGTGAGGATAAGGATTATCCTTCTACTGTACACATCATCTTTCTGGCTGTGCATATGTTACTGGTGAAGATGGAGAGAAATGCTAAGCTATAAGATTGATCTTGTGGCATCATGACCTACCTAAGCTGCCTTTCCAGCTTTTGTCCTCTCGTTTCTCCTCCAGAATTGGGGTATTGCTCAGTGTAGAAGAGTGAGAGAGCAGGCCAGAGCTGGCATTGGAGATGGACATAAGCGACTTTGATGGGCGCATGGAAGATGGTTGGTCCGACTTATTGGGATCTTTGCGAGAACGTTGCTGAAGCACTTTAATCATGGCGTCCTTCTCAATTATCTGTGCATGCAGAGTCTTTATTCTGGCATTGAAAAAATATATAGATTTCAGTTACTTAAGATTACATCAAGATAAATGAGACTAGTTATTTAATTTTATAACCGATGATCTGTGTGTGTGTGTGTGTGTGTGTGTGTGTGTGTGTGTGTGTGTGTGTGTGTGTGTGTGTGTGTGTGTGTGTATATATATGGTGGCAAATAACTAACAACATCATACAAAACCTTCACTACTGTAATACTGGTAGAAGGTTTATGATGTATTCTATGGCTATGAATCACAAATCTTGTAGCCTCCTTATTCGCCATCATATAGGATAACGTGCGGCATAACTGCCACAAGGACAGTAGTGGCAGTGAGGGCGGCCTGGAGATACATGACCACTCACATGGTAGGCCCTGCTCTTAGAATGTGCTTGCTGCTACACAAGACAAGAAAAGGGAGCTTCCGGTGCTTTAAGTAAATATGCATTACTTCTGCTCTCGTCCATAAAAAACTTTACTGTGGGGCATGTGAGTTACATCAATGAACTGTACACCAAAGTAAAATACGACGTCAGAAGACAAGTTTGTTCAAACCATTCCAAGAGCCACATACCAAAGTCACAAAGAAATGCCCAAGAAGTACTGGACAGATTTCCTTGAGCCTATAGGTTCCATGTCAATTTTAGAGAGATGATCTGAACTTCTGCAGTGACTAAATAGTCAAAAAAAGGGATGAAGTTAATATCCCGGAGCTCAGGATCCAGGCGGTCAAAATCCCCACGGTAAGTACTGGGATTAGGGTTAGGGGTTAGTTTAAGGGTTAGGAACTAGGGGGAGGGCTAGGTTTTAGGTTGCGGGAGGGAACGATTGGGATTAGGGTTAAAATGCTTAAATTTTGAACGCCAGTATATTGCTGTCGGCAATCTGACCATCGGGATCCTGTGCATTGGGATATCGATACCAACAGAGTTAAAAAGGTATGATAGGTCTACTCCAAGTGAACATCAATGAATCATATGACATTAGCTTGTTCTAGAACTCACCTCCCCTCCATGTCTACACATCGTCGATTGGCCAAAAGTATCTCTTCTTCTTCCTTTTGTATACGAGCCTCTAGGGTTATATCAAAACTTGCACAAGGAGAATGGCTGATTGAGCTAGTGTCTCTGAAATGAACCATTAAAGTTGTTGTTATTATTATTGATAGTAATAGTCATAATAAATACTTATTGTTAATTACTTACATAGCATATAGATATTACACATTACTGAGAATATCAGTCCACATCAGTTCATGCCCCGGTGAAGCTTAAAATGTAAATACTTAAAAATCCATATTCTCTAACACACACACTAGGGTTAATGCAAATTATCCTCTTTCTTTGTACTAAGGTGGGAAACTGCAGCAACCAGAGGAAACCCACACACAAACATGAGCAAAACATACAAACTCCAAATAGATAGGTCCTCCCTGGTCAGAATTGAGAGTGTGGGCTGGCACCACTCACTTTTAGGCCCCATAGTGATGGCTACTAGGCCAACTTTAGTGATGCCAGCACTGTCTCTGCACTAGTGGCTAGTTGCCGCTTGCTGCACTCACCATCTACTATACCATCAGTCAGGTAGACAAGTAAAAGCCACTGTCCTTAGACACTCCTAATAAGCACCTGAGCGGATCCATATTTGGAGAAGGATACTTAGAAGCTAAATCATCATACATTTTGTAGGAAACAATGCTCCCATACCTGGAGAATAAGTAGTTAAGTAATGTGCTTACACTAGCTGTCCCAGTAACCAGATATGCGTTTTACAACTTTCAGCTCTTCAAACAGCCATGTCCCTGAAATAACTAGTAAATTCCAACACAGGCCTGGGAAGAGCATGCAGGCAGAGATAAGATAAGGAGAGAATGCAATGCACACCCATCTTGGCCAGTTTTTCCCTACATCAGCACAGCCTGGGAACCATGGGCTGAATTTCCGCACCTGACATTTTATCAAATCAACAGGGTTGGCCTCCAGTGGACAGCACCTTGCTTATGTAAAGTTGGACCACAGCCATAAGGAAGATGAAACCATGTGACGTTTGATGTTCACACACACACATTTATTAGATAGAAAGATAGACAGATAGACAGATAGATAATACACACATATCCATATCTATTCTTCCTTTGGCTTCACAATGTTTAATATGTTTCAGAGAGCATCTAACTTTAGAAAACGAACTAAGGAGCTAAGGAAATGCCACAGAGCATAAATAATAAAGTGAAAACGATGCATTCTATCTTGTTGCAAATACTGCAACACCCAATTATATTTGGATGTGGCTGACAGCACACTGGGGCAGATGTATTAACCACTTAACTGACAATTTATTTCACCGAAAACCGCTCCGAAATTGTCGGGTTTTTTTATGAGTGAATTAGGTGAAGAACATGATTTTAACCCTATCCCAAATGATTTTAGTTTAAAAGGAAAAAAAAATATTTATTTTGCTTAAAATTTTTTTTTCAAACATCGATCGGGAACATCGCGACCGTCTGGAACATCGCAGCTTTCATTTTGAAAGCCGGACAGCCTGCAGGTATACAGGGGGGGGGGGGGGGGGGGATCTGGGGGTGGCTTGGGAGGGTTCATTTACTCTCCCCAGCGGCTGACATTGTCTGCAGCTGCTGGAGGGGGGATCCTGCCGTGCTGACCGATCAGCAGTGATCGGCAGCACGGCAGACACAGGGGTAGAGTGCAGGGAGGCAGAGGGACCTTCTGGTCCCTCTGACAGCAGCAGCGGAGGGAAATTTATCTTCCCTGCCTCTGCTAACACTCTCTATCTGACTGGTTGCATCCTGTGCGACCAGGTCAGATAGAGCACTTGCAGGCATGGTCGCATCTGATGCGACCATGCCAGGCAAGTGGTTAAACCTTGAGAAGTGAGAAACCAGTAATAAGCGCAAGGCGATAATGCACCAGCCAATCATTACGGATTTGAAAAATTACAGGAGCTGACTGGCTGGTGTATTATCACCTGGCACTTATCACTGGCTTTTTCACTTCTTTATCCCTTTCTCCTGGTTTAATACATCTGCCCCACGGCTGACATTAACAGCTCCCACACAACACTGCCAACACAGTCCACCTTAGTGACCGAAGAACGAGCCAGCATTTGGCCGAAATTTATATGAGCTACTTTTTCTCTTACCCATTCTGTACAAGTGGAAGAACTACATTTATCTACATTAGTGAGGTAGGTACCTATAGGTCAGAACACCTCACCATTTTTGTCTGTTGGAGATTTAACTCCTGAAAACCTAACAGGTGATACTGTGCTGCACTGTAAGTACCATTCTCTACACTCAGGTACTCATTGCTGGGACACATATACTAAAAGGGCTAATAATCAGAATTAATTTATCTCATTAGCTTTCTATTTTCTTCAGCAGTAAAGACAACAATGTTTAAATATTTTTTAATTTGTGGTATTCATATATATTTTTATAATACTTTTATGTTTTTTTCCAACGGATGTAGGTTAATAAATTTGATGACATATGTTATATTAATCCAAGAATTTTGTAAGTTCTTGTGTAAAAAGGATAGTCACACATTGGTCTGTATTTTTTGTGACGGTTTGCACAGCTGCTATACATCGGCAGCAGCTGTGTATATGATGAAGCGCCACTAACAGCTCAATCGTTCAGATACTAATTGTAGTTTATTTTACAGAACTCTGGTCACATTTGGTAACGTGACACCAGTTTAGGCAAACACCATAACACAGATAGCCACCTACCTCTGTGCAGCCACGGTGGCAGCAGCATCCAATGCAAACTGCCTCATGACACTCTCTTCCAAGTACTTCTGCTCCCACTTGGTCATGTCTGCCTCGAGGGCCAGAACTCGCTCCTCTTTCTCTCGGAGTAGCTCCATCAGAGTAGCAGTGTTATACTCTGAAACATTGCTGGACTGCGAGTTCCCCTGGCGCTGTGACAAAGGGAGAGAGTTCACTTAAGTTTTACCTTGAACCACTACCAATCGGAGCATAAAACATCGCTGCATAAATGTGACCCAATGAGCTAACTCTCTAAACCAGACGTTGGTAACTCTAACAGGACTGCAGAAGCAACTACAGTAGAATGGTAATATCTATATAGCCATTTAATAAAGCCTACTAATTGCAACGTATAACAATAACATTAACAGATACTACTTTTATGTATAAATCTAAAGTGCATAAGGAAGCAAGTCTATTATAATATATGGTCCAGCAGGAAGCAGCAAAGGTTAACAGTATAAAGTATTAGAGAGTAGAACAATGAGGCATTGATATAGACTTCGTTAAAATTCCTCTCCACATGTGAGCAGGACACAATATACTGTGTGCTCCTCTGACAAGGCTGGTCCTGGCTCCTGAAGAAGCAGCTTGAAGGGACTTGATTAAGTTTTCATTCTGGACACAACACACAAACAAGGCGATTGTTTTGCTGGCCCTCTGCAGGAGCTGCTGACCACAGTTCACCTCTTCTAGCTTCATTCAGGACTCTTGGAAGGCTGAGGGTTTGTAATGACCTTACTGTGCAAATGCCCTGAATAATGTGCGCACACAGCACTTTGGTTGGGCCAAAGAAAGGGCTAAATTTATACTGGCTATTTCTAGGGCGTCTGCCGGAGTCTTGTATGAAGGCCAATGTATATTTAATGCGTGTGTAAGTATACTGAACACAAAGGGGACATTTGTAAATAACTGTACCAAAAGGCAATCATTCAAAAAGTGCTCACTGCACACTTATGATGGGTCTCCCCCTTGTGCCTCTACTTTAGGAGTAAAGGTGCTTCATCTACTCTATTTGTTATTTGATGCTGATCATCCCAATGACATCACATTGCTCTGCATATAATATATAGGCAAATACCACTGACTCATCACAAATTCTCCTGAACCATATAAGCTAGGAGCTTGACATTTGAAAAGTAGCCTGCTTTTGTGACCTAGGCACCTACTAGATAGGGATTTTTCAAAGTCCCCCCCCTCCCCACAAAGGGGTTAAAAGGGGTGAGATGATTCTTGGGAATTCCCCCCTCACAGAGGAGAGTTAAGACAGCCCACCCAGCCGGGGCTATAAAGAATGCAGCCATAACAAGTGGCAGAGGGGGGAAGACACACTTATCTGTTCCTGGACTTCCTTGTCAGTGGCAGTTGCAGAGCAGTCCATTATTCAAATAGGGGAGCCACATCAACTACCACCCCCAAACACTGTCAAACATCGCTGGGTGTGGCTTCCCTATTTGAATAATGGACTGCTCTAAAAGTGCCACTGGCAAGGAAGTCCAGCATTATGGTTCAGGAGATTTTGTGATGAGGCACTGGTATTTGCCTTTTATATATATATAGATCTCAGATATAAGTACTTAAATAACTTATTTCCAGTGAGGAGAGGATAGTGTCTCAATTATCTGAGGTTAACCTGTCACTTGTACTGAACATTGCCGAACCTTCTCAGAGAGCAATAGGAGACAGATATTTTGACTCTTAAATGCATTAAGGTAGTGGTTTCCAAACTTTTTTGAATCACGGCACCCTAGAATATAAGAATTTTTTTCACGGCACCCCTAGGCCAAATATTTCTAATTGAGAAATTTAGAAAGAAATATTACATTAAGTAGATCGCGTTTATATGTCATCCTTAGGGTCAGTTGTGTGGTGAGGGACAAGATTTGCTTCTGTTTGGCCACATATTTTATGACTGGCAGCCACCAGCACTGGTTTTGCCTATTATATTGACCATGAATAATTTGAATTGGTCCTGGACCACCAACCCAGGGCACCCCTGCAAGTGTCCAGAGGCACCCCAGGGAGCCACGGCACACAGTTTGGGAACCTCTGCATTAAGGGAAAGCTTCATAGTCAGCAACTGCTTATCTGCTGTGTAAAGGGTACCAACAGCTCTCCCAGAGACCTTAAGTGTTGTGCGAAAATCTTTACCCAAAGGAGAGTGAGAAGCTAAGCAAGGAGGGCCCTTTGGAATAGAGTCAGCCTATCCCTATCCCTGCAAACCTGACATATTTAACATACAGCGGGCGGAGCTTGGCCTGTCGTGCCAGCATTTACAGCACTGAGCAGGGCAGCATCAGAGGCGTGACGGGGTACAGAAGGAGGCAGATTATTCTCCTCAGCGCCAGCTTTTTGACAGCATCAATCCGGGGAAGGTCCGCCCAGAGGTGCGGTCTGACAAAGATTGTCAGCGGCGGATGTAGCATGTCCTGTTGTAAGTCTAATTGCTGATCTTCTGTGATAAACTAACCAGTTAATTTTAGGTATATACCCCGTTGTCTGGAAAATAAGACATAGAGAGTACAGATCATACGTGAAATTCCGTAGCGAATCACGGCTATTCAGCCAGTGCATTGATAAACAGGAGGTTAAACAGCAATGCGCTTTCTTGGATGACATAAAACGGAACATTAGCCATACCTGCTGCATGCGTAGAGATTCCAGTTCCCTTTCCAGCCTGGTCCGCAATCTGTGTTCCAGTTGTTCGCGCTTCTCACACGCAGCTTGCAGCTGAGCTAAAGCCTGTTGCATCTTCTCTACTTTGTCAACATACACCTGCTTCTTCTTCAGCTAGAAAATAAAGCAAGAAGATTACAGCCATTGTCTCCACTCTGCTCATTATACTTCTGTGACAGTTTGTAGAACTTTTGCATTAGATTCCCTAGTCACCTAAACAGCAGCACTCACCATGGATGCAAGAAAACTCTACATAATGTGTTAAGACGGACACATAATAGTTATAACAGGCAAAGTATCAGCGTACAAAAGAAAATTTGCTCTCAGCAGCATCACCTGTTGCACTTCTATCTCCCTGCAGAGTGAAAATGATTTCTTAATTGTAGGTGACTGATAAGAAGAGTGCAGGAGGACCGCCATAACATCCCCTTGTTATATACGGCTCTCAGCTCTCTATTGCTGTGAAATGCTGCACTATTTTCTGCTTTGATCCTATTTTACTCTCATTCTGGAGTAGATGCAGAGTATGCCCTCATGTATGTACAGGAATAGACTTTATGCAAGTATGTGTGATGCACAGCCCAAAAAATGTCATCTGCATCATGATATGAAGTCACATAACTCCACTGTAGTTGGGCGTTATCGGGCGGGATGTAATGCCGCCTAAATTCGGCGACCACGCGGGATGCTGGCTGAACTCACTCTGATAAATGTCAAATGTGCTGTTTGACGCTTACATCAAACCTCGGTATGTATGAAAGCACATAACTTACAGAAAATCACTACAGTATCTGCAAACAGCTATTGATTTTGCCGACGCCACACTATTGTACAGGTGTCATGGAAAAAATAAGAATTTACTTACCGATAATTCTATTTCTCATAGTCCGTAGTGGATGCTGGGGACTCCGTCAGGACCATGGGGAATAGCGGGCTCCGCAGGAGACAGGGCACATCTAAAAAAGCTTTTAGGTCACATGGTGCGTACTGGCACCTCCCCCTATGACCCTCCTCCAAGCCTCAGTTAGGTACTGTGCCCGGACGAGCGTACACAATAAGGAAGGATCTTGAATCCCGGGTAAGACTCATACCAGCCACACCAATCACACCATACAACTTGTGATCTGAACCCAGTTAACAGTATGATAACAAAACGAAGTAGCCTCTAAAAAGATGGCTCACAACAATAATAACCCGATTTTTGTAACAATAACTATGTACAAGTATTGCAGACAATCCGCACTTGGGATGGGCGCCCAGCATCCACTACGGACTATGAGAAATAGAATTATCGGTAAGTAAATTCTTATTTTCTCTAACGTCCTAGTGGATGCTGGGGACTCCGTCAGGACCATGGGGATTATACCAAAGCTCCCAAACGGGCGGGAGAGTGCGGATGACTCTGCAGCACCGAATGAGAAAACTCCAGGTCCTCTGTAGCCAGAGTATCAAATTTGTAAAATTTTACAAACGTGTTCTCCCCTGACCACGTAGCTGCTCGGCAAAGTTGTAATGCCGAGACTCCTCGGGCAGCCGCCCAAGATGAGCCCACCTTCCTTGTGGAGTGGGCCTTTACAGATTTAGGCTGTGGCACGCCTGCCACAGAATGTGCAAGTTGGATTGTGCTACAGATCCAACGTGCAATCGTCTGTTTAGACGCAGGAGCACCCATCTTGTTGGGTGCATACAATGTAAACAACGAGTCAGTTTTTCTGACTCCAGCTGTCCTTGAAATATATATTTTTAATGCTCTGACAACGTCCAGTAACTTGGAGTCCTCCAAGTCGCTAGTAGCCGCAGGCACCACAATAGGCTAGTTTAAGTGAAATGCCGAAACCACCTTAGGGAGAAATTGAGGACGCGTCCTCAATTCTGCCCTGTCCGAATGGAATATCAGATATGGGCTCTTGTATGACAAAGCTGCCAACTCTGAAACTCTCCTGGCAGAAGCCAGGGCCAACAGCATGGTTACCTTCCATGTAAGGTATTTTAATTCTACCGATTTTAACGGCTCAAACCAATGAGATTTGAGAAAATTTAGAACCACGTTCAAATCCCACGGTGCCACTGGAGGCACTATTGGGGGTTGTATATGTAGTACACCTTTGACAAAAGTTTGTACTTCAGGCACTGACGCCAATTCCTTCTGGAAGAAAATTGATAAGGCCGAAATTTGAACTTTAATAGACCCCAATTTTAGGCCCATAGACAATCCTGCTTGCAGGAAATGTAAGAATCGACCCAATTGAAATTCTTCCGTTGGAGCCTTCTTGGCCTCACACCACGCAACATATTTTCGCCAAATGCGGTGATAATGTTGTACAGTCACTTCCTTCCTAGCCTTAATCAAGGTAGGAATAACTTCCTCTGGAATGCCCTTTTCTTTTAGAATCCGGCGTTCAACCGCCATGCCGTCAAACGCAGACGCGGTAAGTCTTGGAACATACAAGGTCCCTGCTGAAGCAGATCCCTTCTCAGAGGTAGAGGCCACGGATCCTCCGTGAGCATCTCTTGAAGTTCCGGATACCAAGTTCTCCTTGGCCAGTCCGGAGCCACCAGTATCGTTCTTACTCCTCTTTTCCGTATAATTCTCAGCACCTTTGGTATGAGAGGCAGAGGAGGGAACACATACACTGATTGGTACACCCACGGTGTTACCAGAGCGTCCACAGCTATTGCCTGAGGGTCTCTTGACCTGGCGCAATACCTGTCCAATTTTTTGTTGAGGCGAGACGCCATCATGTCTACCTTTGGTTTTTCCCAACGGTTCACAATCATGTGGAAAACTTCTGGATGAAGTCCCCACTCTCCCGGGTGAAGGTCGTGTCTGCTGAGGAAATCTGCTTCCCAGTTGTCCACTCCCGGGATGAACACTGCTGACAGTGCTATGACATGATTCTCCGCCCAGCGCAGAATCCTTGCCGCTTCTGCCATTGCACTCCTGCTTCTCGTGCCGCCTTGTCGGTTTACGTGGGCGACTGCCGTGATGTTGTCGGACTGGATCAACACCGGCTGACCCTGAAGCAGCGGTTTTGCCAGACTTAGAGCATTGTAGATCGCTCTTAGCTCCAGTATATTTATGTGAAGAGACGTCTCCAGGCTTGACCACACGCCCTGGAAATTTCTTCCCTTTGTGACTGCTCCCCAACCTCGTAGGCTGGCATCCGTAGTCACCAGGACCCAGTCCTGTATGCCGAATCTGCGGCCCACTAACAGATGGGCAGTCTGCAGCCACCACAGGAGAGACAACCTTGTTCTTGGTGACAGTGCTATCCGCTGATGCATGTGCAGATGCGATCCGGACCATTTGTCCAGCAGATCCCACTGAAATGTCCGTGCATGGAATCTGCCGAATGGAATCGCTTCGTACGAAGCCACCATCTTTCCCAGGACTCTTGTGCATTGATGTACTGACACCGTTCCTGGTTTTAGGAGGTTCCTGACAAGTTCGGATAACTCCCTTGCTTTTTCCTCCGGGAGAAACACCTTTTTCTGAACCGTGTCCAGAATCATTCCCAGGAACAGCAGACGAGTTGTCGGGGTCAATTGAGATTTTGGAAGATTCAGAATCCACCCGTGTTGCTGGAGCACTACCTGGGTTAGTGCTACACCGACTTCCAGCTGTTCTCTGGACTTTGCCCTTATCAGGAGATCGTCCAAGTAAGGGATAATTAATACGCCTTTTCTTCGTAGAAGAACCATCATTTCGGTCATTACCTTGGTAAAGACCCGAGGGGCCGTAGACAAACCAAACGGCATCGTTTGAAACTGATAATGACAGTCTTGTATCACGAACCTGAGATACCCTTGGTGTGAGGGGTAAATTGGGACATGCAGATAAGCATCCTTTATGTCCAGGGACACCATGAAGTCCCCGTCTTCCAGATTCGCTATCACTGCTCTGAGTGACTCCATTTTGAACTTGAATTTCTGTATGTACAGGTTCAAGGATTTCAGATTTAGAATAGGTCTTACCGAACCGTCCGGCTTCGGTACCACAAATAGTGTGGAATAATACCCCTTTCCCTGTTGTAGGAGGGGTACCTTGACTATCACCTGCTGAGAATACAGCTTGTGAATGGCTTCCAAAACCGACGTCCTTTCTGAGGGAGACGTTGGTAAAGCAGACTTTAGGAACCGGCGAGGGGGAAACCTTTCGAACTCCAGCATGTAACCCTGAGATATTATCTGCAGGACCCACGGGTCCACTTGTGAGTGAGCCCATTGATTGCTGAAAATCTTGAGTCGACCCCCCACCGTTCCTGAGTCCGCTTGTAAAGCCCCAGCGTCATGCTGATGGCTTTGTAGAAGCCGGGGCGGGCTTCTGTTCCTGGGCAGGGGCTGCGTGCTGCCCTTTCTTACCCTTTCCTCTGCCTCTCGGCAGATAAGACTGTCCTTTTGGTCGCTTTTTATAGGAGCGAAAGGACTGCGGCTGAAAAGACGGTGTCTTTTTCTGTTGTGAAGGGGTCTGAGGTAAAAAGGTGGATTTGCCGGCAGTTGCCGTGGTCACCAGGTCCGAAAGACCGACCCCAAACAATTCCTCTCCTTTATATGGCAATACTTCCATATGCCTCTTGGAATCCGCATCACCTGACCACTGTCGCGTCCATAAACTTCTTCTAGCAGATATGGACATCGCGCTTACTCTTGATGCTAGAGTACAAACATCCCTCTGAGCATCTCGCATATAAAGAAAAGCATCCTTTAATTGCTCTAGAGTCAATAAAATACTGTCCCTATCCAGGGTCTCAATATTTTCAGTCAGAGAATCCAACCACACTACCCCAGCACTGCACATCCAGGCTGAGGCTATTGCCGGTCGCAGTATAACACCCGTATGTGTGTATATACTCTTCAGTGTAGTTTCCAGCCTCCTATCTGCTGGATCCTTGAGGGCGGCCGTATCAGGAGACGGCAACGCCACTTGCTTTGATAAACGTGTGAGCGCCTTATCCACCTTAGGGGGTGATTCCCAGCGCGCCCTAACCTCTGGTGGGAAAGGGTATAATGCCAACAACTTCTTTGAAATTAGCATTTTTCTATCGGGGGTAACCCACGCTTCATCACACACATCATTCAATTCCTCTGATTCTGGGAAAAATACAGGTAGTTTTTTCACCCCCCACATAATACCCCTTTTTGAGGTACCAGTAGTATCAGAGAGCTGCAAAGCCTCCTTCATTGCCGTGATCATATAACGTGTGGCCCTATTGGAAAATACGTTTACTTCCTCACCGTCGACACTAGATTCATCTGTGTCGGTACCCGTGTCGACTGACTGAGGTAAGGGACGTTTTACAGCCCCTGACGGTGTCTGAGATGCCTGAACCGGTACTAACTGGTTTGCCGGGCGTCTCATTTCGTCAACTGACTTTTGTAATGTGCTGACATTATCACGTAATTCCATAACCAAAGCCATCCATTCCGGTGTCGACTCCCTAGGGGGTGACATTACCATCATCGGCAATTGCTCTGCCTCCACACCAACTTCGTCCTCATACATGTCGACACACACGTACCGACACACACAGCAGCCACACAGTGAATGCTCTATTGAAGACAGGACCCTCCTAGCCCTTTGGGGAGACAGAGGGAGAGTTTGCCAGCACACACCAAAAGCGCTATACAGTATATAACAACCCTAGAAGGTGTTGTTTTTATATATGCGCTCTCAATATATATTTATATCGCCAATTTATGCCCCCCCTCTCTTTGTTACCCTGTTTCTGTAGTGCAGTGCAGGGGAGAGTCGTGGGAGCCTTCCTCACCAGCGGAGCCGTGCAGGAAAATGGCGCCGAGTGCTGAGGAGAATAAGCTCCGCCCCTTTTCCGGCGGGCTTTTCTCCCGGTTTTTCTAATAAACTGGCCTGGGTTAAATACACACATATAGCCTTAATGGCTATATGTGATGTATTTATTTGCCTCTAAGGTACTCTATATTGCTGCCCAGGGCGCCCCCAGCAGCGCCCTGCACCCTCCGTGACCGAGATCCGTGAGCCGTGTAGCAACAATGGCGCACAGCTGCAGTGCTGTGCGCTACCTCTATGAAGACTGAAGTCTTCTGCCGCCTGTTTCCGGACCTCCGTTCTGCCGTTCTTCAGCGTCTGTAAGGGGGATCGGCGGCGCGGCTCCGGGACGAACCCCAGGCTGACCTGTGTTCCGACTCCCTCTGGAGCTCAGTGTCCAGTAGCCTAAGACTTCAATCCTCCTGCAGGCAGGTGAGTTGCAAGTCTCTCCCCTAAGTCCCTCGTTGCAGTGCTCCTGTCGCCAGCAGGAGACACTGATTAGAAACCTAAAAAAAAAACTTTTCTAACTAGCTCTTTAAGAGAGCCACCTAGATTGCACCCTCTCGGACGGGCACAAAAACCTAACTGAGGCTTGGAGGAGGGTCATAGGGGGAGGAGCCAGTACGCACCATGTGACCTAAAAGCTTTTTTAGATGTGCCCTGTCTCCTGCGGAGCCCGCTATTCCCCATGGTCCTGACGGAGTCCCCAGCATCCACTAGGACGTTAGAGAAACAATAAGTGCACTTTTGTGACTTCTTGTTTTTTTTTTCTTCAAAAATCGGCAAGATTGCCTGCCTGTATATGTGCTTATCTGTCCATCCCCGGGGTCCAGCTGCACGCGAGATCTCACGCATGTGCAGTGGCACCGGCATTGAGGCAAGAGACAGCACATCAGCACTGTGCAGGAACAAGGGACATATTGGTTGGTCGGTCGCATGCACTGCATAATACGGCCAAATTGCAATTTAAAAAATATTGCATCGAACAAATATGCTGGACAATTCGGCATGACAGACTGATCGACATGCTTGTACCGGAAGCGCACATAGATTGTACTGGCGGATCTCCCAAATAATTGTATAATGTATGCTCAGCATGAGGTAGGTTCCCTAAGGAGATTAAGGGGCATAGGAGTCTATACATAAAGCAGTGAAAAGTGTGGAAAAGTGAGCTAGTGGAGAAGTTGCTCATGGCAACCAATCAGCGTTGAAATAACATTTAGAATTTGCATACTATAAAATTATACAGAGCAGCTGATTGGTTGCCATGGGCAACTTCTCCACTGGCTCACTTCTCTACTCTTGTCACGGCTTCATGAATAGACCCCTATATTCATTTGTCTGGGGTGGTCTTCAGTATGCCGGCTGTCGGAATCCCGACAGCCGGCATACCGACACTTATTCTCCCTCCACGAGGGAGAATAAAATAGCGTGGCCGCAGCATGGCGAGCGCAGCGAGCCCGCAAGGGGCTCATTTGCGCTCGCCACACTGTCGGTAAGCCGGCGGTCGGGCTCCCGGCGCCGGTATGCTGGTCGCCGGGAGCCCGACCGCCGGCATACCATACCCATTTGTCTGCGCTATATATTTTTGTTCCCACGGCATGATAAATTTTTACAATTGGGCAATTCAGAAATGTAATTTAGAGTACTTGGGCCAACAATTACATATCATTATTGGGGTGTTATTCTGCAAAGGGCAGAATTATTGGTTAAAAAATGTTGGACAGGTATATGGGGGTGCTGAATGGATGGGACAGGTGATTTTAAGACTACAGGTTGGGTTTACAGCTATTTTTTTTAAACAATCTTTTAAACTGGCTTCACATGACTCAAAAATCAATTTGTGAGCAATTTTAAGCACCGCAAATGTAACTACACAATTTATTTTAACACAAAAAATTGCTTTATATAATTTTTTTCACTGCTATTAAACGTATTCAAAATCAACCAATTGAAATATTTTAAAAGCACATAGGGGTATATTCAATTGGTGTCGAAAACTGCCGTCTGTCGAAAAGACGGCAGTTTTCGACTTTTTAAGGTCGAATCGTGATTCGACCTATTCAGTCCTATTCGACAAGTCGTGGAATTCGACTTGTCGAAAAGCACATGGATCGGCGGAATAGCTGCAGATCCACCTGCTTGTGTCGAAAACGGGGAGAACAGCGCTACAGCACAGCGCTGCAGCAGGATGTATCACAGCCGCGCCGCTCACGGCAGCGTCCATCCAGCTCCAGCAAGTGAGGTCACGCTTGCTGGAGCCGGGTGGACACTGCCGTGAGGTCGGGCGGCTGTGAGACATCCTGCTGCAGCGCTACTGTAACGCTGCACTCCTCCATCTGCGACTGTCCCCGCTGGTCTCCCCCCCCCCCCCCCCCCCCGCTGGTCTCCCCCCCCCCCCCCCCCCCACACACACACACACACACACACACACACACACACACACACACACCTTCTTCTCCTCTGGGTCTCTCATCTCAATTCAACTTTTTAAAAGTCAAATTGAGATGAGATTGAATAGGGGTTGTCGGATCCATTCCGACAAATGCATGTCGGAATGGATCCGACCCTAATTGAATATACCCCTAAATATTTTTATTGTGACTTATAGAAATCTATACGGTTATATTTATTTGATGTTTTTAGGGTACAGGCTGACTTTCCCACTTGTCGAAAAAAAGTTCTACGGATTTTTAAATAAACAGAATTAACCACGGCTAAAAAAAATTTTTACTGAATAACACAAGACTGCGAAAGAGATACTATATTAACTATATATTTCACCTCACACAGTAGGTGAACAGATATGCTATACAATACTATACAATATTACAGGCATAGCAGGTTCATGATCCCATCACTTGGGAAACCTGTACACGTGTGTGTATCTGGGAGGGCAAGGCAGCATTATACCAGTTTGGTCACATTTCAGAGAGCTGAGAATCATTTACATTAACCACTCCATGCCCAGTACTGGTAGCAGCAAAGCAAATAGATACTTTTAAAGGAAACATCTTTCTATGAAGTAATTTATATTATAAGAGACATATGGATAACAGATAATTGAATTTAAAAATAACATCCAGCAAAGCTGTGGGCAGAAATCCTGACAGCAGAGTTTAATTTCTAAAAAGTTGTCTGAATGGACCGAGCTGCAATTCTACTAAGCTATATGAGGCAGATCCTGAAGTGGGAGCAAAAAAATAATTAGGATTTTAGTACCTACCGGTAAATCCTTTTCTCCTAGTCCGTAGAGGATGCTGGGGACTACAAAAGGACCATGGGATATAGACGGGATCCGCAGGAGCTTGGGCACACTGAAAAGACTTTGACTGGGTGTGAACTGGCTCCTCCCTCTATGCCCCTCCTGCAGATCTCAGTTATAGGAACTGTGACCAGGAGAGACGGACATTTCGAGGAAAGGATTTTTGTTTAAACTAAGGGCTAGAACCATACCAGCCCACACCACAAACATACCGTACAACCGGAGTAACAGTAAACCAGATAACAGTATGAATTAACAACAGCAACAAGCTGAAAACAACAAATACACAACCCGTGTGTAAACTAACGTAACCAGCAGGAATACACTGCAAGTAACAGTCCGCACTGGGAGGTACTAAAATCCTATTTTCTCTTACGTCCTAGAGGATGCTGGGGACTCCAAAAGGACCATGGGGTCTATACCAAAGCTCCAACACGGGCGGGAAAGTGCGGACGACTCTGCAGCACCGATTGAGCAAACATGAGGTCCTTCTCAGCTAGGGTATCAAACTTGTAAAACTTAGCAAAGGTGTTTGAACCCGACCACATAGCTGCTCGGCAAAGCTGAAGTGCCGAGACCCCTCGGGCAGCCGCCCAAGACGAGCCCACCTCCTGGTAGAATGGGCCTTTACTGACTTCGGCACCGGTAACCCAGCCGAAGAATGAGCTTGCTGAATCGTACTACAAATCCAGCGTGCAATAGTCTGCTTCGAAGCCGGATGACCAATCTTGTTGAAAGCATACAGGACAAACAACCCCCTGTTTTCCTGGCAACAGCCGTTTTGGCAACGCAGATTTTCAAATCTCTCACAACATCAAGAGACTTTGGAACTGCCACAGCATCCGTAGCCACAGGTACCACAATAGGTTGGTTAATGTGAAACGAAGACACCACCTTCGGCAGAAATTGTTGACGAGTCCTCAATTCCGCTCTATCCGAATGGAAGATCAAGTACGGACTCTTGTGAGATAAGGCCGCCAACTCTGACACTCGCCTGGCAGACGCCAGAGCCAACAGCATGACTACCTTCCAAGTGAGAAACTTTAACTCAACCTTACGCAAAGGTTCAAACCAGGAAGACATAAGAAACTGCAAGACCACTTCAAGATCCCATGGTGCAACAGGGGGCACAAACGGAGGATGGATATGCATCACTCCCTTCACAAAAGTCTGAACCTCTGGGAGGACAGCCAATTCCTTTTGAAAGAAAATAGACAAAGCCGAAATCTGCACTTTGATGGAACCCAATTTCAGGCCTGCATCGACGCCTGCCTGCAAAAAATGGAGAAACCGACCCAAGTGAAATTCTTCCGCAGGAGCAGTTTTAGTCTCACACTACGAAACATGCTTTCTCCAAAAACGGTGATAATGTTTCGCCGTAACCTCCTTCCTAGCCTTAAGGAGAGTGGGAATGACCTCCCCGGGAATACCTTTTCGAGCTAAGATTTGGCGCTCAACTTCCATTCCGTCAAACGCAGCCGCGGTAAGTCTGGAAACACGCATGGTCCCTGCAATAACAGGTCCTATCTTAGAGGAAACGGCCAAGGATCTTCCACAAGTAATTCCTGAAGATCCGGATACCAGGCCCTTCTTGGCCAATCTGGAACGACAAGAATCGCCTGGACCCTTGCTCGTCGAATGATTCCCAGTACCTTTGGAATGAGAGGAAGCGGAGGGAACACATACACCGACTGAAACATCCACGGAGTCACCAGGGCGTCCACTGCACTGGCTTGGGGGTCCCTTGACCTGGAACAATACCTCGGAAGCTTCTTGTTGAGGCGAGACGCCATCATGTCGATCAGCGGAATTCCCCAACGCTTCGTCACTTCTGCAAATACCTCTTGGTGAAGAGCCCACTCTCCCGGATGGAGATCGTGTCTGCTGAGGAAGACTGCTTCCCAGTTGTCCACTGCCGGAAGGAAGACTGCTGACAGAGCGCTCACGTGTTGTTCTGCCCAGCAAAGGATTCTTGTGGCCTCCGCCATAGCTGCCCTGCTCCTTGTTCCGCCTTGACGGCTTATATGCGCCACCGCTGTTATGTTTTCCGACTGTATCAGGACAGGTCGACCCTGAAGAAGGCTTCTTGCTTGTAGCAGGCCGTTGTAAATGGCTCTTAACTCAAGAACATTTATGTGGAGACAAGATTCCTGGAGCGACCATTTCCCCTGGAAATTTCTTCCTTGGGTGACTGCGCCCCAGCCTCGGAGACTTGCATCTGTTGTCAGTAGGACCCAGTCCTGTATACCGAACCGGCACCCTCCTAGGAGGTGAGAACTTTGTAGCCACCACAGGAGAGAAATCCTGGCCCTGGGAGATAGACTTATCTTCCGATGCATGTGCAGGTGAGACCCGGATCATTTGCTCAGCAGATCCCACTGAAACACCAGGGCAAGAAACCTGCGAAACGGAATGGCTTCGTACGCCGCAACCATTTTTCCCCAGAATCCGAGTACATTGATGAATCGACACACTTGTCGGCCTCAGAAGCTCCCTGACCATCGTCTGCAGTTCCAGAGCTTTGTCTTCTGGAAGAAACACTCTCCGTAACTCCGTGTCCAGAATCATGCCCAGAAAGGGCAGCCGAGTGGTCGGAATCAACTGAGACTTTGGCAAATTTAGCACCCAACTGTGTTGTCGCAGAACCGACAGAGACAAATTCACATTTCTCAGCAACCGTTCCTTGGACCTCGCCTTTATCAGGAGATCGTCCAAGTACGGGATAATTGTAACCCCTTGCTTGCGAAGGAGAACCATCATTTCTACCATGACTTTGGTGAAAATCCTCGGGGCCGTGAAAAGCCCAAATGGCAACGTCTGAAATTGGTAATGATAATCCTGTATCGCAAACCTGAGGAAAGCTTGATGCGGAGGATATATCGGGACGTGTAAGTAGGCATCCTTTATGTCGACTGACGCCATAAAATCCCCCCTTCTAGGCTGGAAATCACAGCTCGAAGAGATTCCATCTTGAACTTGAAAACTTTCAAGTATGGATTGAGGGATTTTAGGTTCAGAATCGGTCTGACCGAACCGTCTGGTTTCGGTACAACAAAGAGGCTCGAGTAGAACCCCCCCCCCCCCCCCCCCCGTTGGGACGGGGGAACGGGAACAATGACCCTCTGTTGACACAACTTTTGTATTGCTGCTTTCACCACCTCCCTGTCCGGAAGGGACACTGGTAAGGCCGAAATGAAAAACCGGTGAGGGGGCACCTCCTGAAACTCCAGCTCGTATCCCTGAGATACTATATCTGGGACCCAAGGATCCAGGCCTGACAACCCAGACCTAACTGAAGATCGGACTGGTGGGGGGCCGTCTGCGGGACTCCCCCAGGGAAGCCCCAGCGTCATGCGGTGGACTTGGTAGAGGCAGAGGAGGACTTTTGGTCCTGGGTGCCTGATACTGCAGGCGACTTTCTTCCCCTTCCTCTGCCCTTTGTAGCGAGGAAGGACGAACCTTTTCCACGCTTGTATTTATTTGGACGAAAGGACTGCATCTGCTGATGTGGTGCCTTTTTCTGTTGTGTGGGAACATAAGGAAGAAAAGATGACTTACCCGCCGTCGCGGTAGACACCAGGTCAGCCAAGCCGTCACCAAACAAAACATTACCTTTGAAGGGGAGAGCTTCCATAGCTCTCTTGGAGTCGGCATCAGCATTCCATTGATGGATCCACAGCGCCCTCCTGGCCGAGATCGCCATGGCATTGGCTCTTGATCCCAAGAGACCAACATCCCTCGCCGCATCCTTCAGGTAATCTGCAGCGTCCTTGATATAACCAAGAGTCAAAAGAACATTATCTTTATCAAGAGTATCCATATCAGCAGCTAAATTCTCAGCCCATTTAGCAATAGCACTACTCACCCATACAGACGCCACAGCAAGTCTGAGCAATGCAGCCGTATTAGCGAAAATGGACTTCTGAGACGTCTCCAGCTTGCGATCCGCCGGATCCTTGAGAGCTGCCGTGTCAGGGGACGGAAGCGCCACCTTCTTAGACAAACGGGATAGAGCCTTGTCGACATTTGGAGACGACTCCCATTTTTCCCTGTCATCAGAGGGGAAAGGATACACCATGTAAATTCTCTTGGGAATCTGCCACCTCTTGTCCGGCGACTCCCAAGCCTTTTCACAAAGAGTATTCATTTCATGAGGGGGGGGAAACTTCACCTCAGGTTTTTTCCCTCTGAACAAACAAATCCTTGTTTCCTGCACCGCAGGTTCGTCAGAAATATGTAAAACATCTTTTATAGCCACAATCATGTACTGAATACTCTTAACTAACCGTGGGTGTAAAGCAGCCTCAGTGAAGTCGACATCGGAATCAGAATCCGTGTCGGTATCCGTATCTACCAACTGGGTAAACGACCGCTTTTGCGACCCTGATGGGGTCTGCACCTGAGACAAAGCATCCTCCATGGATTTTCTCCACACCTGTGTCTGAGACTCCGATTTATCTAACCTTTTAGACAAAGAGGCCACATTTGTATTAAGTGTACTTAATATTGTAAGTAAATCAGGTGTCGGCTGCGCTGACAGAGCCAACTCCAGACTCGCATCTGCGCCCCCAGCAACCTCCTCCGGGGAGTAACACTCAGCTTCAGAGATGCCGACACGTAGTACTGACACACCGACACACACACACTGCCTCAGCTAGGGGACAGACCCACAAGGAAGCCTGGATAGAGAAACACAGAGGGAGTATGCCAGCTCACACCCCAGCACCCATATATCACACCAAACAATATATGCTGAAAGCGCTGCTTGTAACAACAATAATTATGCACCAAATATCACTTCCCGGCGTGCTTCAGCCCGCTAAAATTCAAAAATGAAAATGCTGGCGGGTGTACGGAAAATGGTGCCCAGGCACCTAAAAGCCTTCTGCCAGCCTGCAAGACCCAGTAACATGCTGCCCAGGGCGCTCCCCCCCAGCGTTCTGCACCCTGTGAGTGCCGTTGGTGAAGTGTGTGGGTGCATGGAGCGCAGCGCTACCGCTGCGCTGTACCTCGTTACTGAAGTCTTCTGCCGTCACTGAAGTCTTCTGCCTTCTGCATACTCACCCGGCTTCTTTCTTCTGGCTTCTGTGAGGGGGGTGACGGCGCGGCTCCGGGAACAAGCAGCTAGGCGAACCAAGTGATCGAACCCTCTGGAGCTAATGGTGTCCAGTAGCCTAAGAAGCAGAGCCCTTAATTCAGAAGAAGTAGGTCTAACTTCTCTCCCCTCAGTCCCTCGATGCAGGGAGCCTGTAGCCAGCAGGTCTCCCTGAACATAAAAAACCTAACAAAAGTATTTTCTAGAGAAACTCTGGAGAGCTCCCCTAGTGAGTATCCAGTCAGTCCTGGGCACAAAGTCTAACTGAGGTCTGGAGGAGGGGCATAGAGGGAGGAGCCAGTTCACACCCAGTCAAAGTCTTTTCAGTGTGCCCAAGCTCCTGTGGATCCCGTCTATACCCCATGGTCCTTTTGGAGTCCCCAGCATCCTCTAGGACGTAAGAGAAAAAAAGTAACATTGTATCTTCTATAAACCATGTTGCAATGGGGTGTGGATCATTAGATTGACAGTGTCTAGGTCGACAATGTTTAGGTCGACAGTCACTAGGTCGATAGGGTTTGAAGGTCGATAGGGTTTCTAGGTCGACATGTCCTAGGTCAACATGAGTTTTTAATGTTTTTTGGTGTCGTTTTCTCCGTACAGTGACCGGGAAGCCCAATTAGTGCACCGTGTCCCCTCGCATGGCTCCCTTCGCTCGCCATGCTTCGGGCAAGGTGTCTCACTCCGCTACTGCTGTGCTCGGCACAGATTACTATTCCCAATCGTAGTCCGCGTGGATCGTTAAGTATGAAAAAGTTCAAAAAAAGAACAAAAATGTAAAAATGCATGTCGACCTTTTGACCTGTCGACCTAGAACATGTCGACCTAGAAACCCTGTCGGCCGTGAAACCGTGTCGACCTAGTGACTGTCGACCTAAACATTGTCGACCTAGACACTGTCTATCTTCAGACCAGATCCCGTTGCAATGGAAGGGGTGCAAATACATTCATTTTTTTTACATGCAGTATCATTACTGTCTGCTTTTGCATGTAGCCCACAAATGCTGGACAGCTTTATTCATACACAACAAATTAGATCTGAGCTAGGAACACCCCTCCCAAATCTTTACCTCTCTGCACATGTTACATCTGCCCCTCCTGCAGTGAAAAGTTACAGTTCTAACAGAATCTTGCTATGCGCGAACGTCCGAATCAGCCCCTATGGTATGTGCAGTTTACTTCCCCCCAGTCAGATGTCAGTGAGGGACAAGCAGTACTGTTCTCCTGAACAAAAACGTTACCAGACGTGGAACCCCCCATAGTAGTCCAAATTCTTTTTTTGGCGAAGTTATCCTTCAAAAGGGCCTTTCACCCATGCAAGCAGACAAAGGAAATAATTTCTAGCGCAGTCATGATTATTAGATTAAAGTATTAACTGTGCAAGGTATTTTAAAGCAATTAAGTTTTGGAACACTGAGCTCTTTGACAGTGAAAGGACAGAGAAGGGAAACGAGCAGTTATGTTCTGACATGATATTTTCGTGCCTTTTATGGTACCGTTCTAGTATGCAAAGAATCCAATACATCCCAACTCTTTGCCAAGCAAAGACTCTTTTGGAGTGCACTTGACAGAGCTATGAGAGGAATCCCCTGTGTTTATACTGGCTGATGAAGATACCTCTTATGGTATCAGGTTGGCCAGCAATGCCAGTCCATCAGAGAGTCATAATTGTCATAGGGCAAAATAAAATACACGAGAAGGCCAAGAATATGTCACTAAACGCTATAAGTAACTCAACTCAGGCAATGCTGAGCTTCTCTAGTGACAGGGCTGGAGGGAAATTGCAGCAAGCGAGGAATCCTTTTCATTTACCCTTCCAGTTCCATGCCACTAGCAGCAGCATGCCATGATGCTATTTGCTTTAGTGCTGAATAGGTCTCATTTATGTTCGTATAAAAGGTTATACATTCCGGTTTTAGGGCAAGTGCAAACTATTTTTGTTTTACTATACCCCTACTCTCAATAAGCAGAACTACTGGGTTTTCATTGGAGGCACTTGCCATCCTGGCATTTCAGCACTGCTTCTCCCAATGTGGATAACCCAGAAGACCAATGCAAGCATTGCTGTGTCCGCTTTTACTAAAGGAGCTGAATGGAAGTGTTGCAGCTCTGTGCAGTCAGCATGTGTTATACATATAAGGGCCCCATACACTAGGATGATAAAGGCCGATTTCGGGCATTTGGCCCTATATATCGGATGAAATTGGGCATTTTGGAGGTGTTTCTGATCCGATCCGATGCGCGTTCCCGTGAGCATCGGATCGGATCCTCCAGACTGAATGTGCAGCACATTCTGTCTGGTCCGACCCCGCAGGCATGGCTGGGGTCGGCCAGGATCGCCCAAGATACATAGTATGCAAAAGGACAGCATACGATGTATCTTGGGCGATACTGGCCTCCAGGAGGCTGCCGGGGGCGATCGCCCGCGACATGTCAGACGGACATGTCGTGGTAGTGTATGGGACCCTTAACTCAGCTTCTTAAGTAACAGGGATGAGTTAGAGGAAGACTGAAGTTCAGCTGAATGCGTTGGCTTCTGTTACAGGTCTTCTAGAATACAGTCTATTAATCTCACTCATTTACAATATTGTGTTTTATTTCAAACTCAATAAAGCTTTGCTTTAAATACGTAGAAGTGTTACCTGTCATACTGTACACTGTGCAAGGGTGAGTTACCCACTCAGTTACATTTACAGTAACATATGCAGGTTGCCAACATGTAAGCATTAATTCATTAAAACAAACAGAAGGCATATTATATATTTTGTACATATGTATGTACGTACAGATTATACCATGTTTTATTTACGTAGACCAGGGGTGGTGAACCTTTGGCCCTCCAGCTGCTGTTGAACTACACATACCAGCATGCCCTGCTACAGTTTTGCTATTTGGCCATGCTAAAACGGTTGCAGGGCATGCTGGGATGTGTAGTTCAGCACCAGCTGGAGGGCCAAAGGTTCCCCACCCCTGATATAGACAACCTGGATGCTTCTCAATATTTAGTAAATTATTATATTATCTGAAGACTTTTAAAACTCAAAGTTGCTTTGGTTTCATAATTGATGGAGATTAACACCAGTGCTTGCAATGTTTGAGAGAGAGAGAGAGAGAGAGAGGGGGGGGGGGGGGGGGGGGGGTGTCATTCAGAGTTGTTCGCTTGTTGCCGATTTTCGCTATGCTGCGATATGCTGCTAAATGCGCATGCGCATAGTACGCAGCGCGCATGCGCTAAGTTATTTAACTAAAAACTTAGTCGATTTGCTGGTGCTCGTACGACGCTTTTCAGTCGCACTGTTGTTCGGTAAATGATTGACAGGAAAGGGGCGTTTCTGGGCAGCAACTCAGCGTTTTCATGGCGTTGGCTAAAAAACGCAGGCGTGTCAGGGAAAAACGCGGGAGTGTCTGGAGAAACGGGGGAGTGGCTGGCCGAACGCAGGGCGTGTTTGTGACGTCAAACCAGGAACTAAACGGACTGAGCTGATAGCAATCTGAGTAGGTCTGGAGCTACTAAGAAACTGCAAAGAATTATTTAGTAGCTGTTCTGCTAATCTTTCGTTCGCTATTCTGCTAAGCTAAGATAAACTCCCAGAGGGCGGCGGCCTAGCGTGTGCAATGCTGCTAAAAGCAGCTAGCGAGCGAACAACTCGGAATGAGGGCCAGAGAGAGAGAGAGAGAGAGAGAGTGTGAGAGTAAGATTGGCATGTGTCTTATTACGAGAGAAAGAGAAAAAGATTATATAATCAACCATTTTAATTTCAAAATAAATGCAAAAACTTTGAAAATTGAATAAATGACAGATGAAATCTTTTTATAATTAGCCGGCCAGCACAGAGGTTTAATATAGTAATGGAAAGATGCTGGAGATATACAGGAGTGTTTCCCTGATGCTGATCTGTAACCTTCCTTCCTCCATGGAATTCTAGAAACAGCCTGATATTTTCCAGACCGTAAAACAAGAAAATAAAAAACGGTCCCATTTCCACGTACCAAGAATTCCTTTATCCCAGACATTGCCCAGACTCCAAGCAGCAGAAGTGTGAAGTACGTCCAACCTGATTTCCAAATAGACCGAGCCTAAGTTGTACCTATGTATTGTACGGCTACTGAAGCGGTTAAAGGTAAATCTGGCATTTAGCTTGTGGCTCCTTACAAGATGGGAACTGACAGGTTTGGGAATGTTGTGCCACTTACAGAAGAATAATTGGTAAAAATGTCCAGGAATGTGAAGGGTGAGAAGCTGCAGATTCTTACCGACTTGTGCATTAGTAACCAACAAAGCAACTTTACTTAGAGGATAATACTAACACAGGACCATGCAGAATGGGCTCATTTACTGAGAGGATAATACTTACACAGGACCATGCAGAATGGGCTCATTTACTGAGAGGATAATACTTACACAGGACCATGCAGAATGGGCTCATTTACTGAGAGGATAATACTTACACAGGACCATGCAGAATGGGCTCATTTACTGAGAGGATAATACTTACACAGGACCATGCAGAATGGGCTCATTTACTGAGAGGATAATACTTACACAGGACCATGCAGAATGGGCTCATTTACTGAGAGGATAATACTTACACAGGACCATGCAGAATGGGCTCATTTACTGAGAGGATAATACTTACACAGGACCATGCAGAATGGGCTTATTTACTGAGAGGATAATACTAACACAGGACCATGCAGAATGGGCTTATTTACTGAGAGGATAATATTTACACAGGACCATGCAGAATGGGCTTATTTACTGAGAGGATAATACTTACACAGGACCATGCAGAATGGGCTCATTTACTGAGAGGATAATATTTACATAGGACCATGCAGAATGGGCTCATTTACTGATAGGATAATACTTACACAGGACCATGCAGAATGGACTCATTGTAACAGTAATGTGAAAGACATGAGTTGTTGGCTCGCTGTCAGTACAGATTCTAGGTGGCTTGTACAATAAAACTTGCTCTGTCTTTACTTGTGAAAAATGATACTAGCTCCTATCTGACCTGACTGGCCTGCTAGGATTACACCATACAGAATTGTTGTTCATAAGAACACAATAATTCAATACAAAATGTTGTACTAAACTTACTCAAGCTAAAAATGTTGTGGAACTAACACCAAAGATTGACATCTATTATATCAGTGGCCCAAACTTACTTCTTCTTCCAGCTTCACCACTTTGGCCTGCGCATTGTTTAGGGCCTGGTCCCGGATCTCAATATGCCTTCTTTGGTCTTCATTCATGGAACGTAAAGAGGACAGTTCCATCTCCAGCTTCTCTTTCTCTCGCTGTATTTCTTTGTCTACACAGAAATAAGAAATTGTATTTATTTTCCAAATGCTTTATAACTCCACCCATAAAAACTCTGTATCCCAGAGTCATAGTAGCTGAGAAACGCAGCAGCAGGATAGCTGTAAATATATGGAAATATTTTTTAGACTTAATGGGTCAATTTATTAAGCGTTGGAAAGAGGTAAAGTGGATGGAGATAAAGTTCCAGCCATACCGCTCATAACTGCCATGTCAAAGGCTGTGTTTATTATTTATTTATTACCAGTTATTTTATATGGGTTGGGTATGGAATCCCAGCAGTCAGAAAACCGATGCCTGGTTCCCAGCTGCCAGAATGCCGCCAGCAGGGGCGAGCGCTAGAAAGCCCCTTGCGGGCTCGGTGGATCGCTGTGCTCACCACAGTTTTATTCCCCCTCTATGGGTGTCGTTGACACCCACTAGTGGGAATAGCCCTGGTGCAGCCGTCGGCATTTTTGGTGGCCGGATCCCGGCGTCTGTATTCTGCCCCGCAGGATCCCGACCGCTAGGATATTAACTACATCTCATTTATATAGCGCAAACATATTCCGCAGCGCTTTACAGAGAATATTTGCACGTTCTCATCAGTCCCTGCCCCAGGAGCTTACAATCTAATTCCCTTCCACACGTACACACTAGGGTTAATTTTTTTGTCCGGAGCCAATTAACCTACCAGTATATTTTTGGATTGTGGGAGGAAATCGAAGTACCCAGAGGACACCCACGCAAGTATGGGGAGAATATACAAACTCCACAACTTCACAGCGTTTCTCTCTACACTTTAACACTCTCCAAGGCTTAGTACATCTCCTCCTGTGTCTCTAGACATTTTTCTATGGTTGTTCCAAGAGAAACAAGATACGAAAAATAAAATGACCATCTGGAATTAGGAGCCCGACTCATAATAGATGGAGCTAGCAGTATGCATTAGAGCGTGTTGTCTGGTCTCTCTTAGGCAGACTGTCCATATCCTGCAACAGAGGGCACAGCTTTATTTTAAATGGCTGTCATTGTTCCTTATCCCTCTGTTAGTGCCAATCCTTTGACTCATTCAATTACAAAGTAATTATAAACAACATCATTTTAACAACTACTTATTTCCAACTACACATACCAAACATCTGGGTGTGGACCTGGGAGATGGGTGGAATTCTGTGGTAACGCTATGCCATAAACTAATGAGAGAGAAAGCTCTTGACAGGGCATGAACTGGGCAGTTTTACTAAGCCAATGTCATCATGTCATAAGTAATATACAAGAAATGGATCATGATGTTCACCTAAACATAAATATTCAGGGATTATTGTTGTTGAGTGCCAAAAAAATGAAACAATATTAATTAAACAATTAAATATCTGCTCCACCTACAGCCTACTTTTTGAGGGGGTATTGAAAAAAAACATTTCTAAAGCGAGGCAGGGTTAGTTGTGCGACATTCAGCTTCTTCAAGAAACGCTTCAGAAATTACATATGAACGATGTATATTTTTGGGAAGCTTTAGACTCTCACCCCATGCCTTAGGTTTTGTTTTGTTTTGTTCTACATTACACTGAAACATTTTACACAAGGCTTTCTTGATACCCCTTTCACACCGCAGCTATTACCCGGTAAATTGCAGTTTCTTAAGCCTTCCAAAACGGTCCTAGCTGCGGTGTGAAAGGGCCACATTGAATTTACTGGTTACAGATTACTGGTATTTTAAAAGGGTTAAAAAGCAGGGTCCTACACGGTTCAGACCCATTTCATTGTGCAATGTGAAAGGCTCTGAAACGGTATTTCCAAACCACAGAAGGTGATAGGCTGTCTCCATGCGTGATGTCACCAGGCAGAAGCAGGAAATAAACTGGAGGAAACACATGAGAGTGAAGAAGCATTTTTTTTTATACAGAATACAGTTTAAAATGGCAAATTGGAGTGATGAGGAGGTTAGGGAGCTGCTTATGATGAGAGGGGATGAAGAAATTGCTAGACAAATCACTGGGACAGTGAAGGATGCAGTAATCTACAAAAACATGGTAAAGATGCTTGAAGCTGTTGGGTTCCATCGTAAGACTAGCCAAATTATTAATAATTAATTAATAATTATTAATAATGTGTGGGCCAGAAAAGTCCATTTAAAATGACAACCACTGTTTTCTATGGGAGAAACGGGTTCAGTGTGAAAGGTACCAATACGGTAATGAAATGGTAATATACTGGTTACAACATGCGATGTGAAGGGGGTTTAACTGCTCAGACCCGTTTTAAGAACCGTTTCAAGAACCGTTTCAAAAGCAGGGTTTGCGATGTGAAAGCAGCATTAGTGTTGTGTTTTGAATAAATATTGATACATAATGACTGCATACCGGTAGATCCAGCCCTAAAGGTGTGTACACATGGTGCGATATGCACTTAACTTTTCTTACGATTTTGACTATGGGGTATATGCAATTAGCGGCGAATCGCGGCAAATTATCGCCGTTTTTTAATTCGACACAATTCGACAGGTGAATTCCGGCAGGTGGCTTCCGGAATTCACCATATTCAATGAAAAACGGATTCGACAGTCCCGCGGGCGAAAAACGGTCGATTTGCCGGATTTTGCCGCGATTTAAAAAAACGGGGGAAAACAGGAAAAAAACGAAAAAAATGGCGTGGGGTCCCCCCTCCAAAGCATAACCAGCCTCGGGCTCTTCGAGCTGGTCCTGGTTCTAAAAATGCGGGGACAAAATTGACATGGGATCCCCCGTATTTTTAAAACCAGCACCGGGCTCTGCGCCTGATGCTGGTGCAAAAAATATGGGGGACAAAAAGAGTAGGGGTCCCCCGTATTTTATACACCAGCATCGGGCTCCACTAGCTGGACAAATAATGCCACAGCCGGGGGTCACTTTTATACAGTGCCTTGCGGCCGTGGCATTAAATATCCAACTAGTCACCCCTGGCCGGGGTACCCTGGGGGAGTGGGGACCCCTTCAATCAAGGGGTCCCCGCCCCCCCAGCCACCCAAGGGCCAGGGGTGAAGCCCGAGGCTGTCCCCCCCCATCCAAGGGCTGCGGATGGGAGGCTGATAGCCTTGAGGAAAATGACAGAATATTGTTTTTTCCAGTAGTACTACAAGTCCCAGCAAGCCTCCCCCGCAAGCTGGTACTTGGAGAACCACAAGTACCAGCATGCGGGAGAAAAACGGGCCCGCTGGTACCTGTAGTACTACTGGAAAAAAAATACCCAAATAAAAACAGGAGACACACACCGTGACAAGTACAACTTTATTACACACTGCCGACACACACACATACTTACCTATGTTGACACGCCGACTGCCACAGTCTCCGACGATCCGAGGGTACCTGTGAAAAAATTATACTCACCTGCCAGTGTCCAGAGATAAATCCACGTCCAGAGATAAAATCCTCGTACTTGGTAAAATAAAAACACGCACACCCGTACCAACGGACTGAAAGGGGTCCCATGTTGACACATGGGACCCCTTTCCATGAATGCCGGGACCCCACGTGACTCCTGTCACTGAGGTCCCTTCAGCCAATCAGGAAGCGCTACTTCGTGGCGCTCACCTGATTGGCTGTCTCGCGTCTGAGGTCAGACAGCGCATCGCAAAGCCTCTCCATTACTTTCAATGGTGGGAACTTTGCCGTCAGCGGTGGGGTGACCCCACCACTAGCCGCAAAGTTCCCACCATTGAATATAATGGAGGGAGCTGTGCGATGCGCTGACAGCTCAGACGCGCACAGAGCCAATCAGCAGAGTGCAAGGACGTTGCGCTCGCTGATTGGCTTACGAGACCTTTCAGTGACAGCAGTCACGGGGGGGTCTCTCTGCATTCGGGGAAAGGGGTCTCATGTGTCAACATGGGACCCCTTTCAGTACGCTCGTCAGGTGTTCGTTTTCTTTTTTTGACAAGTACGTGGACTTATCTCTGGACCATGGTTCAGGTGAGTATAATTATCTTTTATTTTCAGGTACCCGTGGATTCTACTTGGAGAAGAGGACCGACTGCTTCGTGTCAACATAGGTAAGTATGTGTGTGTCGGCAGTGTGTAATAAAGTTGTACTTGTCACGGTGTGTGTCTCCTGTTTTTATTTGGGTATTTTTTTTCCAGTAGTACTACAGGTACCAGCGGGCCCGTTTTTCTCCCGCATGCTGGTACTTGTGGTTCTCCAAGTACCAGCTTGCGGGGGAGGCTTGCTGGGACTTGTTTTACTACTGGAAAAAACAATATTCTGTCATTTTCCTCAAGGCTATCAGCCTTCCATCGCAAGCCCTTGGATGGGGGGGGACAGCCTCGGGCTTCACCCCTGGCCCTTGGGTGGCTGGGGGGGGGGACCCCTTGATTGAAGGGGTCCCCACTCCCCCAGGGTACCCCGGCCAGGGGTGACTAGTTGGATATTTAATGCCACGGCCGCAAGGCACTGTATAAAAGTGACCCCCGGCTGTGGCATTATCTGTCCAGCTAGTGGAGCCCGATGCTGGTGTATAAAATACGGGGGACCCCTACTCTTTTTGTCCCCCGTATTTTTTGCACCAGCATCAGGCGCAGAGCCCGGTGCTGGTTTTAAAAATACGGGGGATCCCATGTCAATTTTTTCCCCGCATTTTTAGAACCAGGACCAGCTTGATGAGCCCGAGGCTGGTTATGCTTTGGAGGGGGGACCCCACGCCATTTTTTCCGGGATTTTAACATTCCATTTAAAAAATATATATATATATTATTTTAAAAAATATATAAATAATACTTGTGCCTCCAAAAAAGACAAACCAAGTACCTAATCCCTTCTAATATAAATAGATATGCTATTATCAATAAAAAAAAAACACAAAAAAAAACACAGGTTTTAAATTTTTTTTATTAGTTTCACCCACCAAAGTGTGGCGGATTGAAAATGTCGAATTTACTGTCTAAAAGCACTGTTGTCGAATTTCCAAACTTCAATTGAATACACTTTGGTCGAATTGCAGCACTTGTATCATTGCAGAAAAGTCGAATTTGACAAAAGTCGAATTTCAAAAAGTCGAATTTTGAAAGTCCGTTTTTTGGACGGAAAGCACTGAATTGCATGGACGATTTTTTTTTTTGGGCGAAAAATTCCCGAAATTCGACAATTTCGGGAATTCGACCGCAATTGCATATACCCCTATATATTCAAAATCGTAATGAAAGTTAGTGCATATTGCAGCGTGTGTACACAGCTTGTGATGCCGATGCGCGGTCCTGCGGAATCGGCATCGCAAGCAAAACTAGACTGTGCAGGCAAGTCAATTTTGACTATCTCGTGTAAAAGATAGTCAAAACTGTTACTTAGCCAAAATCAGTATCACAAGCACAGTCATCTTTGCTTGCGATAACGACCACAGTCCATGTCGCATAGTGAGAATCGGGCAAAGCCCAAATCTCCCCGTGTGTATGGAATTCTCAATTTCTAAATCCTGTTAACCCCATAGATACATTATTCATTTCATTGTCAAAGTCAGAAAAATATCTCTACACACACTGCCATATTTGCACCTCATACTGGTCCACGCTGCGCATGCGTACGCTCTCCCGTATGTGCGCATACTCACAGTCGCGGGCACCCGCAGGCGCATGGTATGCGTATTTACGGTAGAGTTTATGCGATCGTAGCGTGCGACTCATTCGTTACATATTTTCAGTAATAATGTATTTTGTAGATCATGGTCCCTTTGATAGATTCTGAAAGTTTGGTTAATATAGAATGTTCATGAACAGAGAAATCCCTCTTTGTTTGATACGAAGGGTCAGACAGGAGTAATACAGTGGTGTTTAGTATCCATCGGAAGAATATTTAATTAGAAATATTCCGGTGTTGGTTTGAAGCAGATCAATCGCTCGTGCGAATAGTTATGGACATAAGAAGTTTATGAACATTTACTTTATTTGCACTTTATTACCCATGCGGCGGGAAACCCAGTTTCCCTCCCACCTGAGCAGTTGGAAATAGTCACAGCCCACCTGTATGAATCAACCTATGACCTTTTGTTATAGTGCGAAGCCGAATTCCTGTGTCCAATGAACAATGAGATTGTAGGGACCATTGAATTGTATTGTGTGTGTGGGGCATAAATAGGCAGGCCGACCATATCCAGTTCACTCTCTTCAACGGTTCTCATTGCTGATAATCGGGAGCTGGATATCGAGGCGCATGCGATCGTTTCCCCTTGTGCGTAAGTTTTCTCCGTAATCATACTGTTTCTCTTTTGTTATTATGGGCCATATCTCTCTCTCTCTTCTCTTTCTCTCATTTTTCTCTTAAACTTAATTGTATTGTATTTCTTGTGTAGTTATCTGGTTAGGTAGTCTATGTTATATTGTAGTGTATGACTTGTATTGTGTTTAACTCTTTTGCAAGTATAGCATTCATAATATATATTTTAGGCGTTGGACCCTGAGCACGGTTTCTGTGTGTTTCTTATAGTATTAAGTATTCTCAGAGCGTCGGTGACGCTCAAACAGCTTTTAAGGTAATAAGGTTATACTGTGTTGCATTTACTCTCTAATATTACACTAAAGTTTTACTGCACAATACACTGTTTATGGTTTAGATACAAAGGTTTAATATAGTGAGCGTCAGCTCCGCTGGTGATCTCCTCGTGGTCCCGAGCGTTCGCTACGCTATAGCGAATCATTACTTAAGTCAACAGCCAATAACGTGCCTGCCTGTGATCTCTTGGCCGTGAGTGAACGTGACGCTTGAGCGTCTCGATCACGGCAAAGCGATTGTTACGCAACTAGCGTACCCTTACGGTACTTCATACATAAATAGCGTACAGTGTTCTTAGACCTCATAAAGGGTATTATATACGATAAATATTTAGCTTTATCAATTGGCGGCTCGCCCTGTCCTTCACATATCTGCACTAGGTAATTTCAGCAGACATTATCCAGCAGCAAAGGGCGGGAGATCATATTCCTCGTAGTGCTGTTTGGATAAGCGTCTGCTTCTCTTAGTAAAGGGTGCTGAAGGAATCCGGGAACCGGAGGTAAGAACAAAACAATAGTGTCTTTTTAAAACTGTTTATTTTTCTGTCTTGCGTACACACGCACGCACACATATATATCTGCATTTCCTTTTCATTGGTGTATTTTCGTATGTCACTCTCCTGTTTGCCAGTTCTATAGTTGATAAACGTATAAATTGTGTTACGGTGGATCTTTGCTTTGCGTACACGTGTCTCTAACAAAAGACTGAGACTTGCGTACGCAATCCAAGGGCCGACGCACGCAGCGTATATTACGCAACGGAGCGTACGGGTACGCCCACGTAACTCAAATCACGTTTTTTTTTTTCTCTCCTCTCAACGCGATAAGTAGCGCCACGCGGTAAATAACGCCAGGCGATAAATCGCGCAAAAATTTTTTTTTTTTAAATTCCAAATTTAAATTAATAGATCCTTCTCCTAATTTGTAACACATATGGTCTAAAGAGAAATTTCTGCGCAGAAATAGAAATAGAAACAGAAGTGTATATGCGATGAGTGAGTGTTTGTTTTTACAATTTTTAAGGTTGAACCACAAGAAAAGTCGAGTACTCGTGAGGTACATGCGTGTAAGTGACGTACATGGTGGCTAGGGAGGCATCTCTGGTTAAATATACAATTTGAGCATTAGAGTGTAGCAGACCAGGAGGTCATACTGTAACAGACCAGGAGGTCATAGCAGACCAACAGGTTCAGGTACAGCAGACAAGGAAGTCCGCTATACAGTCCACAGGCACAACACCAAGAAAGGGTTGGTGCAACACCCATATAGGCCATATAAGCTCTGGCTGAAGGAATTCGCAGCCGAAATTTTCGATTCCACTGGTCGCTCAGTACATAAGATTAGTTGCTTGTGTACTAAACGATTGTACCGCACGTAATTGTGTGCATTAGTAAACCTGACCGGTACTATTTGTGTACGAAGGTCATAAACGCTATTTGTACATTCTAACGTGATTTGTGTAACTTTTTTTATTTTAAGGGAAGTTCGCTGCTCACTCAGGAACTATCCAGCAACCAATAGTTACTGGAAAGAGTAAGTGTTCTTCGGAGCACCCTCACAGGTTCCAGTAAATAGAGGTTCAGGTCGCAGGGGCCCTAGGTCGAGTACGCCAGCACCATATCGGTGTGATCAGGTCGTATTGGTCGGCGTGGGCGAGTGAGTGGGGTACTCGGTAAACCGCCACCGTCAGCCTATTTTGGACATTTGGTTTGCGTAAGGGTTGGTTAAACAAAGCAACACCTTCGAACTATGGGGGCCACTTGTTCAGGTAGGGGGCGATCAACCTCGGTTCGGGTTGATTCAGTGAACCGACCAATTGGGTCGGCAAGGTATGTAATGTGTGAGAAATACGGAAGTCACACAGAAGCTTTATGTGATGAATGGGAGAGAATGACAGTACATGACGGGGAGAAATTCCCAAGAGTAGGTAGCTTCAGCACAGAAGTGTTAACGAATTTAAGGAGAAGGATATGTCTCATTAAATCAACAAAGAGACGAATCAAACATTACGATTATTTGCAGTTGTGGCAGCAGGAAGGTGACATACAGAGAGGATTGGCTCAGGCGGCGGGATCTGGCTCAATCAGAAAACTGATAGCCACGGCCCCACCGCTACCATACATATCAGGAGAGAAATTGGTTGCGGAGAATGACGCACTAAGGTGTAACACACAAACACTTAGCAACTGTATAGATGTTAAAGATAATGTTAACCAATTAACCAACGCAAGTATTAACCCGTGCAAGTTGTACCCCGTTTTGAACTTTCCTCAGGAGTGTGATCAAGAAGACGAATCGGCAACAATTTCAGCGCTCTCTCTAGCAGCCACCATAGCAGAGACCACAGTAGGCACAGCTCCACCCACGAGATTAGTAACAAAGGCCCCTAGCGGAGGGATAGGTGAGGTCGTGTCTACAGGTAAGTACGGCACCATACACTATGCTGAAGCCATTTCACCACAGGCTGTAGAACCCACACAGAGTGATGTTGTTAGAGTTAATCCTGTTAGGGTAATAGCTGTTCCAAATGGGAAAACTGACACAACAGGGGTCACCCCTGTGAGGAACATTGCCATGTATAGCCCATTTTCCAGAATGGAATTAAGGACCATCGTGTCTGAATTCCCTGACCCTAGAAAAGATTTAGTTGCCTGTCAAAAATACATCAGAGACTTAGGTAACACTGTAGAGCCCAACAATAAAGACTGGCAGATATTGCTGAGAGCATGTTTACCCTCCAATGTTGACGCAACTCAATTTTTAGCTGATTGCGGATTAGATCAGGATGTACCTCTTACAGATGTGTACAACAAAGACAATGTAAAAAGAATAAACTTACAGTTAAAAGAATATTTCCCAGCGGTAGTCAGATGGAACAAGATATTCTCCATTAAACAGAAGGAGTCAGAGACAGCTGCAGAGTATTTTCACAGAGCATTATCAGAAATGGCAAAATACACAGGCATAGAGGACATTAAAACAAACATAAACCATCGAGAAGTAGCAGTATCGGTACTGATGGATGGTTTAAAAGAGTCATTGAAGACTAGGGTACAGACCACACAACCATGTTGGCGAGGTCTGTCTGTGGCTACTTTGAGTGAGGCTGCTATTGATCACGATAGGAACATCACCAGACACAGGGAACAACAAAGTGATAAGTTAATGGCCGTAAGTATACAGGCCCTGACCACAAGGCAGCCTTTGTTTGTATCACCAAACCCTGTGGGTAAGTCAAGTGTGGTTACTTGTTATTCTTGTCATAAACAGGGACACATGGCACGAGATTGTAGAGTAAAGAATGTACGAAACTCATACCAACCCCCTAGACAACGACACGACACACGACATTGGGAGCAAGGTCCGCAGAAACGGAGTTATGAGCCACATGCAGGGGAAACAAAAAGATACCCCCCAAACAGAGATTGGCAAACCTCTGGTAGTTCCCAGCTAACTCCCTCACAAGGTAGTTGCTGCCAGCGGGATTCAGGGAGGTCACCATACCCAATAGGGGTGTGGCCAAACCTGTAATCTGCAGCCAGTAAAATTGATTGCAAGTCTTGGAAGTGAACCAGAAATTGCAATCAATGTAGCTGGTAAATCATTAAACTTTCTTGTAGACACAGGGGCGGCCAAATCAGTGATAAATTCGACAGTTGGCATGAGGACCACTGGTAGGACAATTCCAGCCGTGGGAGTAACAGGAGTAGTCCAGCATTACCCTGTTAGCAAACCAGCAGAGATTACAATAGGGCCTTTACATACCAAGCATTCCTTTTTGCTGGCTGCATCGGCACCGACCAATCTCCTGGGAAGAGACTTATTGTGTAAAATGGGGTGCGTCATTTATTGTACTCCTGAAGGTGTATTCTTGGACATACCTGAGAATCACGCTCAGGAAGTACGAGACATGTTAGACTCCCCGTCAAAATTAATGTCACATACCACTATGACAAATAGGACTCCCTCCCAAGTAGAAGAAATGACATCTCAGATACCAGAGTCACTTTGGACAAAAGATGGACAGGACACTGGATTAATGGCAAACGTAGCTCCGGTAGTTGTACAAGTAAAAGATGGTAGGATAGCTCCAAAAATCCCACAGTACCCTCTGAAGCCAGAGGTGGAGTTAGGAGTTTACCCAGTAATAGAGCGCTTGCTACAACAGGGCATTCTGGTAAGAACGTCCAGCACTGCTAATAGTCCCATCTTCCCTGTGAAAAAGAGTGGGGGGAGGGGTTACCGGCTAGTGCAGGATCTAAGGGGGATTAACAAAATAGTTGAGAGTCAGTTCCCCGTAGTGCCAAATCCAGCTGTCATCCTAATGCAAATCCCTCCCACTGCGAAATTTTTCACTGTTATTGACCTCTGCTCCGCTTTCTTTTCGGTACCTCTGCACCCTGACAGTCAATATTTGTTCGCATTTACATACAGAGGAGTCCAATACACATGGACTCGATTACCACAAGGATTCATAGATAGCCCAAGTATATTTTCTCAGGCTTTGCATGATTGTTTACAGTCTTTCCAACCAGTGAGTGGATCAGTATTAATACAGTACGTGGATGATCTACTACTGTGTTCTGATTCATTGGAAGCATCCCTGAAGGATACGAAACAGCTCCTGTTTCATCTTTCAGACACAGGACACAAGGTTTCCAAAGACAAGTTGCAATTATGCCAAACTAAGGTAAAATATTTGGGACACTGTTTAACACAAGGACTGAGACACCTGACCGCTGATAGAATTCAAGCAATTAGAGACATGACTCTGCCACAAACCCAGCAACAGATCAGAACATTTTTAGGAATGTGTGGGTATTGCCGTAATTGGATCCCAGGGTTTTCCATTTTAGCGTTACCTTTGCAGGAAATGGTCTCCTCAAACAAACCTGATCGGATTTCGCATACAGACGAGTCTGAGGCAGCATTTGAGAGACTTAAACAGTGCCTAACGCAGGCACCAGCATTAGGTATGCCGGACTATGGGAAACCCTTTGAACTATACGGAACAGAAAGTGCTGGTTGCGCGGCAGGCGTACTAACCCAAAAGCACGGTGATGCCAGCAGGCCAGTAGCATATTACAGCGCTCAGCTAGACACGGTAGCGCGATCCCTCCCCACATGCTTGCGAAGCGTTGCTGCGATAGCATTGCTAGTAACGAAAAGCGAAGACGTCGTGTTAGGTCACAACCTCACAATTCATACACCGCATGCAGTGTCAGCCTTGTTAAATTCTGCCCAAACCAGGCACGTCTCATCAGCGCGGTTTACAAGATGGGAATTGGCACTAATGGCCCCCGTAAACATCACCATAAGGAGATGCAGTGCATTAAATCCTGCAACATATCTCCCAAGTGTGTCTGGACAGACCCAAAGGGTGGAGGATGAGAGTACTGGGGAAGGAGGATTTAATACAAAGGAAGATACTCATGATTGTATAGAATATTTGACCCAAAATTTTACCGCAAGGCCTGACATCAGTGACAACCCACTGGAAGATGCAGAACTTACGTTCTACACGGACGGTAGTTGTCATAGACAGTCAGACTCGGGAGACTTGTGTACTGGATACGCAGTCGTAGATGACCAAGGCACCATAGAAGCGGAACCGCTAGGCCCACCTCACTCAGCCCAGGTTGCTGAACTGGTCGCCCTAACCAGAGCATGTGAATTGGCTAAGGGCAAATCAGCCAATATCTACACCGATTCTAGATACGCATTCGGGGTAGTCCATGATTTCGGAGCCCTATGGCGCCTCAGAAATTTCATGACGGCAGCTGGTACACCGGTAGCGCATGCAGCTCACATAAAAAGGCTTCTAACAGCGATACAGGAACCCGACAGAGTGGCTGTTATCAAATCTAAAGCACATACATATAGCCAAGACCCAGTATCGCTTGGTAACAGCCGAGCAGACGAAGCAGCTAAGTTAGCAGCTGCTACCCCCAGACAGACAGACACCACACAACTGATGGTATTTAATACCATCAACACACAGAAGTTGTGTGAGATGCAAAATTTGTGTTCCACACAGGAAAAGGCAGTCTGGAAGGCAAAGGGATATGGCCAGGAGTCCTCAGGACTCTGGACGGATGGACAAGGTAAACCGGTGGCCCCCAGAACATACCTTCCATGTTTGGCTGAGGCAGCTCACGGGCTGACTCATCTAGGCAAGGAAGGGATGTGCAAGTTGGTAAGAGCATATTGGTGCGCCCCAGGATTCTCCTCTCATGCGAGTAAAAGAGCCATGTCGTGCCTTACCTGTTTGAGAAAGAATATTGGAAAGGCAATACCTACAGAACCATCCCATATCCCACCTGCCGGCGGCCCTTTCCAGGTAATACAGATTGACTTCATTCAATTACCCCCTTGTCGAAATTTGAAATATGTACTTGTTTGTATAGATGTTTTCTCAAATTGGGTCGAAGCATTTCCGGCGGCCACAAATACCGCTATGTTTACTGCTAAGAAAATTGTGCAGGAATTTGTATGTAGATATGGTATCCCTAGAATTATCGAAAGTGATAGGGGTACCCATTTTACAGGTGATGTCTTTCAAGGAATGTGTAAATTGATGGGAATTGATAGCAAGCTGCACACTCCGTACCGTCCACAGGCGAGTGCGAAGGTCGAAAGAGTGAACAGCACTATTAAAAATAAATTGAGTAAAGTGATGGCAGAGACAGGATTGACATGGCCAGAAGCTTTACCCATTGTACTGTACAGCATCAGAACCACTCCCAGGTCCCCTCTTAATCTGTCCCCTTTTGAAATCTTGTTTGGTCGACAACCGCATGTCATGATTAACCCTCAGGATGATTTGAAATGTAACAATGAAGTAACTGTAAAATACTTGATTAACATGAGTAAACAGTTAAGGAATCAAAATGATAATCTGAAGTTGGTGATTCCTGATTTACCAGATAGTAATTGTCATGACATTGAACCTGGGGATTATGTAATGATACGGAATTTTCTACGCTCAGGTTGCCTTATTGACAGATGGGAAGGACCATACCAGGTCTTATTGACTAGCACTACAGCATTGAAGGTTGCTGAGAGAGAGACTTGGGTTCATTCGTCCCACTGTAAGAAGGTCGTTGATCCAGAGAAGTCCTGTGATAAGGAACAGACGGTAGAGGTTGTATCACTAGAGTGTCTGTTCCAGGAGGACTGAGGCGGCACCTGAGCAATGAAAATCACAAGACCAAAAGCAGTTGTCGATCCCCTGTTCCCTTTTATTGTTTTTCTCCAATTTCCCATCCCATCTCCCTCAATTATTTTTTTTCCCCCTCTCATTTTTCTTCGTCTCCTCCTATAAGATGGACTTGCCCCAAGAGACTGTGATCCGGATTTTCCTGTTGACCATGATGTTGACCAGAGCAGTCTGTTCCGGCGAGAGTACCATGGAGGTCGAGAGAGGTTCTGGAATGGGTTCTGATGATAAAGATGGAGGCGTAGTTTTCCGAGAACAACATAATCAACAAGCAAAGGCGAGTATCAGAAAACGATCCGATAGCATTGACCATAGAAGGAATTGTGAAGGATTGTTACCTGAAGAAAACTATCTGTAGGCTCTGTAACAATGTCATTGAGGATGGGTGCATTAAGAAATGCCAATCCAGTTTTAATATCCATATGGACCGGCATCCATTGAGTGACTATCACTCCTTAGTGGGTAATGTGTTAAACAAAACAGATTGTTGGGTATGCTCTCAAGTACCTCAGGGTCATAGCAAATCAGGGCTAGTACCATTTCCTTTAACGATAGAGGAGGTACTTGAGTTAAATGGTGGGAGACCGGTGGACCGAAGGTTTAATATCTCCAGCCCTCCTAGTTTGAAGCTCCACCAATACCATGTGGATAGGTCCCTATTATGTTTCAACATCTCCAATCCCCGAAAACCGGGAAATTGGGAAGTGTCATGGAGTAACCACACCATGACCTTTTCGCATAGAGCAGATAGAATGCCTACAGATACAGAGCTTGTACGCCACATAGCCAGTAGAGGAAAATCTTTCCGGTATAGGTATACCTTAGGAAATAGGATTACTAAAGTTGGAGAGGTATCACCAGGATACTGTGCACATATCGTACAACCTGATACGTGTACTAAGCAGATGGAAGAATTAGGGTTAGGAGATTTCACATGGAAGGTGTGTAATATGGTTATGTCCTACTCCGTCCCATATGTTCTCCCCGATGATGCATATTTCATATGCGGGAGAAAGGCGTACAAGTGGCTTGCCCCAAACTCTGAAGGGTTGTGTTATATTGGAAAAGTACTGCCTGAAGTAATGACTGTATCACATGACAAAATGAAAGACATACACCGTGGTGCCCAAGCTCCTTATACTCACACCCATTACGAGCACGTTGTTAAAAGGCACCTGATGGAGAAGACAGAGCATCCGGCCTCTGATCTGATAAGTGAATCCACCGGGATTCAATTCTTAATCGCGTTAGATTTTACCCGCACCGCTAGAGGAGTGCTGAATTATAAATACATTTCTGCGCTCGCCAATTTGTTAGATAATATCACTGAAATGTATGATGACACGTTTAGGTATACTGGAAGAGAACTTCAGGCTTACAAAACAGAACTGGTACAGCATAGAATGGTTCTCAATTACCTCACAGCAGTGACAGGCGGATATTGTGTCACACTGGCAACACAATACGGCGTGAAATGTTGCACATATATTACGAATAGCACCGAGGATCCGGTCGAGGTCATAGACCAAAAGATGGACGATATTCTCCAATTGAAGTGGGAATTTCGCAGGAGACACAATCTCACTCTTGCTGCTGTAGGTAATGAGCTGACTGGTTGGGTGTCATGGTTGAACCCGCGAAATTGGTTTTCTGGTTTAGGAGACTGGGCTCAAGGAGTCATAATGGATGTTGGGAAGTTTCTCCTATGTATCTTAGGTGTTGTCATATCGATTGGATTGATATTTAGATGCGGTCAGGCTTTAATGAAGTGCAATCATCGTACTAGGGTAATGAGTTTAAGGAGTGAGGAAACTGTAATTAACCTGGACTTGATTTATGACCCAAATGTAGAAACAATGATGTGATGAAAATGCGATTTCTACGGTCCGTTTCTTTCACCTGTTTTTCTGTTTTTCTCCAAGATAAAAAGACCCCCTTGGACGAGGAAGTTGACAAGACACTATACAGACAACGGATTGACCAAAGAAGAAGTTTTGACCACTTTAGATACGGACATTTGATGAACTTTGCCATGGATCCCCAGTTTCCCTAGAATTCTTAAACTCACGCTAGCCCAACATTTTTGTAAATCTATTGGCATTGACAAAGCTTTTTGCTCGCACCTAATGGGCAAAACAGCGCAAAGAAGACGACTTTCAACTGATACCGAACAAAACCTCAATCGACGACTGTACATTAACCTGACATAGAATACCACCGCATTTACCGTAATTATGTCTTTTCTTCATTTCTACAACCCTCAGGTAATGACACACATAGTCGATAGGGAATACAGGCACAGATATCAAGCAATCACATATCTCCCCCATTCATGTATCATCAACTAAAATGTGCTTCCCCATTTTGTTACAACCAAAACCGAAAAGAGCTCGGTAAAGTTTGACAGCCCATCCACAGACCCGTACCACGGGATAAGAAGGAATTCAAATGTATACTTCGCAATACCTCGAAGCTTGATTTACAACACGTACGGCACGATGATACATGACCCCCAAAACATGGACTCATACACACATGCTTCTGCTATCTCACTAGGTCATACCCTCTTCCCACCTACTCCTCACTCCTCCCTTACCCAACCATGGAAATGAATTAACCCCTGACATATATTTTTCTCCTTTTGAAATGTTTTAGAAGGTGGAAGTTATTATTGACTGCCAAAGGGTGGACTGTCAAAGTCAGAAAAATATCTCTACACACACTGCCATATTTGCACCTCATACTGGTCCGCGCTGCGCATGCGTACGCTCTCCCGTATGTGCGCATACTCACAGTCGCGGGCACCCGCAGGCGCATGGTATGCGTATTTACGGTAGAGTTTATGCGATCGTAGCGTGCGACTCATTCGTTACATATTTTCAGTAATAATGTATTTTGTAGATCATGGTCCCTTTGATAGATTCTGAAAGTTTGGTTAATATAGAATGTTCATGAACAGAGAAATCCCTCTTTGTTTGATACAAAGGGTCAGACAGGAGTAATACAGTGGTGTTTAGTATCCATCGGAAGAATATTTAATTAGAAATATTCCGGTGTTGGTTTGAAGCAGATCAATCGCTCGTGCGAATAGTTATGGACATAAGAAGTTTATGAACATTTACTTTATTTGCACTTTATTACCCATGCGGCGGGAAACCCAGTTTCCCTCCCACCTGAGCAGTTGGAAATAGTCACAGCCCACCTGTATGAATCAACCTATGACCTTTTGTTATAGTGCGAAGCCGAATTCCTGTGTCCAATGAACAATCAGATTGTAGGGACCATTGAATTGTATTGTGTGTGGGGCATAAATAGGCAGGCCGACCATATCCAGTTCACTCTCTTCAACGGTTCTCATTGCTGATAATCGGGAGCTGGATATCGAGGCGCATGCGATCGTTTCCCCTTGTGCGTAAGTTTTCTCCGTAATCATACTGTTTCTCTTTTGTTATTATGGGCCATATCTCTCTCTCTCTTCTCTTTCTCTCATTTTTCTCTTAAACTTAATTGTATTGTATTTCTTGTGTAGTTATCTGGTTAGGTAGTCTATGTTATATTGTAGTGTATGACTTGTATTGTGTTTAACTCTTTTGCAAGTATAGCATTCATAATATATATTTTAGGCGTTGGACCCTGAGCACGGTTTCTGTGTTTCTTATAGTATTAAGTATTCTCAGAGCGTCGGTGACGCTCAAACAGCTTTTAAGGTAATAAGGTTATACTGTGTTGCATTTACTCTCTAATATTACACTAAAGTTTTACTGCACAATACACTGTTTATGGTTTAGATACAAAGGTTTAATATAGTGAGCGTCAGCTCCGCTGGTGATCTCCTCGTGGTCCCGAGCGTTCGCTACGCTATAGCGAATCATTACTTTAGTCAACAGCCAATAACGTGCCTGCCTGTGATCTCTTGGCCGTGAGTGAACGTGACGCTTGAGCGTCTCGATCACGGCAAAGCGATTGTTACGCAACTAGCGTACCCTTACGGTACTTCATACATAAATAGCGTACAGTGTTCTTAGACCTCATAAAGGGTATTATATACGATAAATATTTAGCTTTATCATCATACAAATATATGTTCAGTTCATAAGGGATACACTAGGAATAGGAACAATAAACAGTCTCCTATGGGACTGGCCACACTTGTGGAGAGCTCCCTTGCAACAGTAAGACAGGCTCGCCATAAATGCTTACAAACTAAAGCAATGTTACCATTTCCACCTAAAAATATGGATTTCTACTTTCTATTATGAGTCGGAAAAGAAAGAAAGAATAAAGGTGCATACACACTCGGCGATAAAGTAAACGTAATTGCTAATTTTGCACTTCCTAAGCGACGTCGTTTACCATATCGACTAGTGTGTACACTTCCAAACGATGAGCGATACGTAGCACCGCAGGTCATTAACGGCCCTTGCTGTCGTCCAAAAGCTGCATGCACGGCCAGGCCGCGGCGTGACGTCACTTAGCGATATTGTTTGCATATCACTCCGTGTGTACGCACTAGCGATGAACGCCCCAGCAGGGAAAGGAACACCCTAGGCGACGTTGCTCATAGAGCACATCACCTACTGTGTACCCACCTTTAGGCTACAATAGCAAAGGTGACTTGTTATTAGACATCCAAGTTTGTACTTGAGATCCTTCACATATAACACAATCTGATGGAGATTATTTGTGAAAGAGGCATGAACTTTGAAATATGATAAACATCAAGAACCATAAGATCATGTTTGTGAACTATAATGTTCAACAACAAAAAATAAAAAAAATCACAAAAACAAGGACGATTAAACAAATAGGCAGAGTTATTTTTGCAAGACATTGACTTCTGTACAGAGCACCGGATGGGAAACGGTCACTCCACCCTAGAACCGAAGCAGGGCACCCCTAATGGAATATGCAAATTCAGGAAAGCAAACATAATAAGCAATCACATCTTCTAGAACAATTGACTGGTATATGTTTAGAAGGTTCAAGCATCAATGAATTATACAAACATTAAAAATATAAAATCTATAGATATCGTGCAAGAGGATGGAAATATGAGCAGACAGTGATACGGAATAGAAATAAGTCAAAACAGAAGTATGAAGAGTACGCCACAATTTATCACTTCATAAATGAACTTCAGTCTCTAACAGGATTCTGAAAAGTGACAGGATTTGCGAGATTACAGACATTACTTCATGAATACAAAAGTCAACAGCAACAATAACTAAACAGAAAACCCATAACACGAGTCCCAGTAGTCATTAACACCCAGGTCTGATAGACCGGTACATCTGCATTCCGGCAGCAAGTCAGTGGGAGGATGGTGAATCAGGGCAAAGGATTACATGTGAACAAGACTGAACTAAAGCCTACCACTTGTAATGATCTTTACAAAAAGGCTTTCATCTTTCTGTACCCACCAGGAAGCCAAATAGTAGGTGAAATGCTCACCACTTGACAAGAGTTTGGTAACGTGCTTGCACATACAATGTTAAAAGCACAAAAGAAAAAAGAGATGTAGTCTTTATTGTGTACATGAGCAAAAACAAAAGCATATTTAATAGCAAACAGCCAAGAGTGTTGAAACTCATAGCAAAGTGATTGAACGGTTTGTCACGATGTCAGACACGATGTGTCACAAGAATTTCCAGGTAATAGAGGACAATTTGTAATACAAGTTAAAGCTATGTATGTACTGTACCTGAACTAGATTGTAGCTGTAAATGAAAAAGAAACTTGCTGTAATGCAATGACATTTGTCAGTAGTCACCTGTATCTATTATGCTGTTTTGTTAATAACAATGTAGGGGTTTCACGCAAGTATGACATGTGTCACCTGTGTCAGTAGGTGTAACAGCATTAAAAGGTTTGGAAACCACTGCTACAACAGAAGGCAACCACATGAAAACAGCTTTGGATAGGAATGGTTACTATTGGGGGTATATAATTAGCTCTCAATTTTTTTTGTACGCGAAGATGGGGGTTTTCGCTATTTTCTTACATTAGCACAGATTATTTTTTTTTTACGCTCTCTCCAATTATTCCCCCTTTTTTCAGACAAAAAAGTTCTATTTTCAGCTGAAAACAAAAAGGATCCAGGATTAAGTTCCCAGACCTATGTGTTTTCACACAAAAAATGGGGCTCTACGGCCGAATTACGTGAAACAAAACTGCCGGCATCAGGGCTAACTGGATAGCCCCAGGGGAGTTAATTAGGCCTGGTAACTTACCACGGCTATTTGGATACCAGCCTACGTATTAAAATGTATTTGGAATTATTTCATAAAATAGCTCAACTAGAGCACATGTGCGGTTACCTTTAGCAGTCAATCATATATCATACTCTGCAGAAAGTGTTTGGTTGCTATTGGTGACGTTATACTGCACCACTGCTCTTTACACTGTGTTATTTAAGAAATCATAAATGTATATTTCTTTACTCCATGCCTAATGCAGGCCATACATCTATGAGTCGATTCCCCAGTCTGCCAATGCCAAGTCAATGATTGCAAAATCCTACATGTTCAAAATTTCTGACTCGCCGATTCCAATCTTTTTTGGGTTGGAATTGGCGAATCGAGAACTTCCAACATGTTGGATTTTGTATATGACCCGACCCAGTCTTCAGCAAAACCGGGAATTACCCCGATACTTGCCTTTAGTGACCCATTCTTTGACTAGGACAACACTGATAACTAAAAAATAATTATTAATAATAATAGTAATAATTTTGCAGATAATTTTGAGGATGTTACATACCAAGACTTTCATTAATAGAATGGCTGTTTCATTGCTTGCTGCAAAATGCTTCAACAGTTATGGAATTCTCAAAGTTGAACTTTTAATTACTGTAATTGAATAATGACTGCTGCTGCAGTGAGAGTGGAATAACTAGAGCGATAAATAATAGCGTCTTGCTCAATAATGTGAAGTCAAAATAACAAAAGACAACACAGGTAGAAAAATATGTTTTCTATCTCGTAAGACACATCTGATATAATTGTATATCTTTAGTGTTCCTTTAGTATCTACATGTTTCTGTATTTTATGAAAAGCTTTTCTGTACTTCATTATTTTCTGTAATATATTATGCTACGTATCTGGTAAGCACCTTGAGTCCTATTGGAGAAAGAGCGCTATATAAATAAAATGATTATTATTATTATTATTAGTGGTAGTATTCAATTCCAGAACTGGCGAATAATGTCTCGGAATTCAAGTATCAGTATCATTTGATGTCACACTATTAAGAGAATACTGGGCCTAATTCAGACTTACACGTTAACCCGATGGTTAGCGTACAAGTCGGATGGTGGGCACACTGTGCATGTGCAGAACGGGTTCTGAGTCCTCACACGCACTGTCTCCTAAGCCCCAGCCTAATTGACAGGCTCACGGCGTATGGAGGCATGGAAGGGCACGGTGACTGGAAGCGTGTCGCTACAGTTATGTACTGTAGGAGTGCTGAGGTCAGTGTCTGGCGACGCAGAATTTTGGACCTCAGCTGCGGACCAGAGATGGAAATTGAAGTAACCTGCAGGTTACTCAGATGACAGATGATCACGCAGAGTGAACCGATGGTGTGTCTTGAGTCAGTGGATCACAGAAGCAGTCACAAGGCGTCTATTTTCATTAGACGCCTCCTGCTGCATTAGCATATGAGTTGTACAATAGTGTACAACTCTGAATCAGGCCCATTAGACTTTTCCAAATACACAACATACAGTACTAGCTGTTGGAGAAAGATAAGATGATTTTGTGTGTCCCAACAGGAATAGGGAAAGTGCAGCCACAATACCTAGCCTAAATTTCCAAACATTTAAAAGCCAATGAAGTACTGTATAATTTGTATTACGAAAGGCAACACCTGCAGAAAATGTGACTTTGAAAGAGAAATGTGGCAACTCCCACAGAAAATATGTAAACACGTTTAATTTACTCAAACAACGAGTTGTGTTTAAAACAAGACTGTCTGCTTTACATTAGCGAGAATTCTTTCAGGGCTTTTTTTTTGTAAAGCTTGGCTGTATAAGGGAACCACATCACATCACCCCTCCTTCAACGGGTGGGAAAATATGAGATCAAAGTCTTAGAGAAAAAAAAACAGCAACATCAAACAAAAGGAATCCAAATAAAAAGACAAATCAAACCACAGTTTCAGACATCAGCACTAATCATTTTAAAACACTCTGTTTCTACAGATTTTAGAAGACAGCCCAAATCATCACATAATGCTGTTTAAAACGATACTTGCATATAGACTAATCCTCCGTCTACCACTAACAACTGCTTAGTACTTTTGGTTTTACTTCAAATACTGTACGGAAGGAGTCTATTTCCACCATCACAGCTGAACTCTATGGTCGCTTACTTCCCAAAGCAGATTCCATGGAGGCGCCAGTTCATGAATGCATATGTGAAAACAAGCTTAAGGCTGGGTACACACTGGGCAACCTCCCCTAGTTAGCAAGCAGCGCTATATTGCTGATTGCTGATTAGGGGAGATCACCAGTGCATACACACTGAACGATATTGTTCAGTGACATCATCCCCCGGGGTGTAGTATGGTATGTCGGCGGCCGGGCTCCCGGAAACCAGCATACCGGCGCCGGGATCCCGACCGCCGGCATACCGAGCGCAAATGAGCCCCTTGCGGGCTCGCTGCGCTCGCCACGCTGCGGTCACGGTGGTGCGCTACGCTATTTATTCTCCCTCCAGGGGGGTCGTGGACCCCCAAGAGGGAGAAAAAGTGTTGGTATGCCGGCTGTCGGGATTTCGGCGCCGGGATCCCGATAGCCGGCAAACTGAAGACCACCCCATCCCCCGTACTCCCCGGACATGCAGCTCAACAGTACAGTTAACATTGAGCTGCATGTTCTGTATATCATGGATGAACGAGAATGACACGCGGGTGCACACATCGTTCACCCACACACACTGGATGATATGAGCGATAGATCTTGCAATAAAGATTGTTATCATTCATATCGTCCTGTGCTTTCGCCCAGTGTGTACGGGGCTTAAGGGTTACAGGCAGTTGCAGCTCCAGAGGGGAGCCACCCCAAACGCTGCCAAACATCGCTGGCTGGGACTCACTGGCAGTTGGTGTGGCTCCCCTATTTGAGTTTTGGATTGTGCTGCAGCCCCACCACTGGAGCTGCCACAGGTTAGCTAAAGGTTTCACTAGTGCTAAACTACTTAGGCTACTGTATGATTGATTGGATTGATTAGCACACACAGTAAAGGGGGGTACTCACGGAGCAATATTCTAAGCAATCGGACTAGATTGCTTCGAATTTAAGCATCATCACTCCGTGTGTACCCCCTACAGCGATAGCGATGCGCAGCCCCGCACATCGCTATCGCTGCTGCTAGACTGGCCAATCTAGCGGGTCGCTCTCTTCACCCACTGGGTGAAATGAGCGCCCCCCCCGTTTCCCCCCGCACGCTCAGCACACATCGCGCTGTCCTGAGCGGCGGGAGAGATGTGTGCTGAGCGGTTCGCTCAGCACACATCTCTCCCACATCGGCCCGTCTATATGGGCCTTAAAAGTCAGTGCTACCCCCAAGCCAAACAGTGTACAATGCATTTCTCAGGAAAGGAATTTAAGTTTTTAAGATTAATGCAAATACAGTCATGCGGTTTTCATTTGTCATATAAATAACATTTGCTTACAATGTGAATGAATATCATACATGGATAAACAATGTAAACATATACTGGTTCAAAATCTAATTTGTACATTGTAACGTCAGAACAGCGCAATTACAATAAAAGCCTCTGTAGCGCCAACAAAATAAAGAGACACCTTGAAGTTAGCGATTTACTTTTTTCTGTAGTTCTTTTTTAATATCTTGTGACCATAACAATATGTAAGACTAGCACTTACAGTATGTGTCCCAGATGAACAATGATGGCTACTATCTAGTTATGTAAAAGGAACATGCTATGTGAACTGACGTATCCAATACACAAAGCGTATAAATTGCTTCTTCTGCCTTTCAAAATGTACAAAAAGGCATAAACTGTGAGAGTCAACTATGCATGAAACTACTTTTTTATGCTACGTGTAAGACCTCCAAACAACCCAGCAGAACACATGGAAAATGCAAAAAAAACAAAAACACAGCCACAAACCACTTACTCTGTGCTAGAAGTTGAGATATGGTCTTTCTGTTGTCTTCGGATCCTTCAAACTCCTTTGCGGCAAGCTGTTTATTTGCGGTTTCCATCCGCTCTAAAAAATAAAATTTAAAAATGTAAAGAAAACCCCTAAAATTGCTAACTAATGTTTGGTATCTGCTACATGAAAGATGTTTGCAAAGGTTAGTAACTGCCAAAACAAAACACCAGGCTGCAGGCAGAGAGCTTTCAGTGGTCTCATAACTGTAAAATAACTCTGTCCCTGTATCAGAATAAAGGCAGGTTATAAAATAAATGAGTTGTAATAGTGTACTATACATATACAGTGGGCACAAACATTTGTGGACTGAACCAACCTTCTGAAAATACCTTAGAAACTAGTGATAGTCACGTCCCAAGTAATTGCTAGGCTAAATATTGGATTATCCCACAGCTGGGTCCACTGTTTGTAGGTGATAGATCCACTTAATTATTGAATATATAAGGCTGCGATGTCTTTGTTGTATATGCCTGCTCCTTTTAATGGATGACATTGCTTCATATAATAAAAATAATAATAATAAAAATGTAGTCAACAGTCAAGTTATCATATTAAGGGGCATATTTACTAAGCCTTGGAGAGAGCTGAAGTTTAGAGAGATAACATACTAGCTAATCAGCTCCTAAATACCACATTACAGGCTGAATTTGAAAAATGACATACTGTATGCCCCTGAGTAATAATGCTTTATGCAGGGGTTTCATACAAAGAGAACTTAAATATACACAAGAGTTTATGATGCACACAAAGGTATGGTTACTGTACCCATTACTATGTAATGTTTAAAACAAAAAAGAACATTGTGTAACCAGAGTCTGGAGGCGAGGTGAACAGCATATGTGGAGGAGCCTAAGATTAAAAGGCTGATGAGTCTTCATTTTGTGGGAGAGTTGGAATGTAGTGACAATACACGTGGGAAAAAATATCTTGCTGAAGGGAGGGCCTCGAATTCAAGAAACGCCCAAACAACTTGAAGAGCAAAATGCTGCTTCAAAATACCTGAATTATAGTGTCATGTGAACACAGCCTCTTAATATCACCACTTCCGAAAGCAATTCATGCTATAATCGGCAAGGGTGACATTCACACCTGAGAGATAAAGTGGTGACACAAGTTTTGAAAATATGTTCCACAGAACTTTACATGTTCTATGAATTGTAAACTATGACTTTTGAAGGACAAATGAGTGATACAATCGGACGTGGCAGGTCCAACATATTGGTGGTACATGGGCGGAGTATAATTTGGCACACCTCTAGAATAAGGGAGTGTTACACAGGTGCTATAAACACTAGTAGTTCTTAAACTAGAATACACCATCTTTCCCAAGGGCTCAATAACTACCATGACGTCAGGCTGAAGTAAAGAACTTACCCAGAATTTAAAGGGTAACTTCACTCCAAAATTACTTTGCCACACAGTTGTGTATTATCTTACTAGAACTACCGATTCTTAAAACATGACTTCTACCTGAAAAAGCCTTATTAAACTGTTGCTGCAATGTGACAGATGTTCTGAGTAAGTGACCTTCCTCAGGAACAGTGAGAACTATGGAAATCATCAACTTCACCAATACCCCTTTCACAAAGAGATTTTGACCTGGGATATTGTCGGGGTAAGCTAGGTCAACCCGTGCCCTTTCTCTGTGTGAGAGGGTCTACCTGGGTCCAAATTGCCATGGCCTTGACACTGGTCACTACCAGTGTTATTCCGGATCTGACCAGTGTTGCCTGATTATGAAAGGTGCCACCCACATTTTCTGACCTGGGTTACCTTTCAAAGTTGCTCATTGGCTGTGTATCTGGAGGACTGCCTCAAGGGAGCGTCTAAAGTGACCCGAAGGGCAGAAACGGCTGCAGACATGGGTTCAGTGTGAAAGGGATTGACCCGGGAATAACCCAGAACCAAGGTGCAGTGTGAAAGGGTGATAGGAGCTGTGACCCGGGTCCAATCAGTGTTAAATAACCCAGGGCAAAGCAGGGTCGAAGCCCCAGCTTTGGTCTGAAAGTGGAATACACTGTTGCTAAGGAAGCTAATTTATTCATACATATATGTAAAAATGTAGCAAGTGTATAATAAGGCTTCAATTAACAATTTAATGCATAAATCCCATTTCAAGAGTCAGGAGCTATTTTGATCTGTTGAAGTATTCTGCATAAAGAATTTCATCAGGGAAATGTTTCAGAGTAGTTACATTTTAATCATTTCCATGTGATGGGAAAAATATTCCTCTTTCACTACATTCTATCCCCATAAGAGTTACCAAGCCCTTATGACACGGCAGATTTTTTTAAGTTTACTAAGAGATAACATTTAAAATGTACGTACAAGTGACATCATTGCAAGGAAGTGTTGTCATTTTTATTTATTTTTTTACTTCAAATAGTACTACATTTTGATTTTAGATGAACCTACTAAACATACTACTAAAATAATATAACAAATGCAAATAAATAATATCAAATTTGAAATTTAAGTCTTCTTCTAATTTGCAACCACTAAAAAGCTCTTTCAAAATGGGATTCATGTGAATTATTCTTGGAAGACTGTCTAGCAAATGCAGCCAATTAATTCAGCAATGTTAAATCATTATTCAATTTATTTCATATTAAAATACTGGAATAAAAAAAAATTGCAATAGCAACAAATTAGCAGTGATTCCAGAGAAACACATCATGGGCATTTCACGCATACTGCTTGCTATCAACCAATTAGCAATTAGTCTTGGGAGCTGCGAGATCAGCATGCTCCTGCTAAACTAATAACCATACTATGAAGTGACATATCATGGGAGCACAGCGACCCTGCAGCTTCCAAAACTAATTCTAAATCTGTGTTTCTAAGTCAGGTGTTTCTTTGAAATCACTGCTAATTTACGATTATACCAAAGGTTTTACTTTTTTTCTTTAATCTAAAATAAATTGATTTACGGACGCTGGAGGAATTTGTTTCACTAGGCAGACACAGCATACCAAAGGAATCATTCATAGAAATAAGGTTTAATCTTACCTTTCCTACCTGTTTTTGAGCTCACCAAAATAGGGTTGTATCACGCAGTCTATAAACAGGCTATTCATCTTTACACAGTGTACACTATATACAGATTGAGTATCCCATATCCAAATATTCCGAAATACGGAATATTCCGAAATACGGACTTTTTTGAGTGAGAGTGAGATAGTGAAACCTTTGTTTTTTGATGGCTCAATGTACACAAACTTTGTTTAATACACAAAGTTATTAAAATATTGTATTAAATGACCTTCAGGCTGTGTGTATAAGGTGTATATGAAACATAAATGAATTGTGTGAATGTAGACACACTTTGTTTAATGCACAAAGTTATAAAAAATATTGGCTAAAATTACCTTCAGGCTGTGTGTATAAGGTGTATATGTAACATAAATGCATTCTGTGCTTAGATTTAGGTCCCATCCCCATGATATCTCATTATGGTATGCAATTATTCCAAAATACGGAAAAATCCCATATCCAAAATACCTCTGGTCCCAAGCATTTTGGATAAGGGAGACTCAACCTGTATATGTATTTATCTTTGTACACTTGTGGCATAAGAGGTATTTATTCAATTAATGACTTATATTTAGTCTTCACTTTAGGTATACTTTAACCATAATTAGGAGTTATGTACCTCTAAGGTCTCTGTTAAAATCATGGATCCTCCGGATCTCACCCTCCAGTTTTGTTCTCATAGCTTTCTCCAAAGTTTCTCTCTTGGATGAAGATTTTACGAGGTTTTCATACGCTTCAGAGACTCTCTGGATTTCCATCTCCATCTGAAACATGCCAAATGAATATCACGAGGCAAATGGCTAACTACACACTCCCTTTGTAATGACACACTGCACCTGTTTCCTCCCTACCCAAGTCTGGAGATATTAGAGCTACAGTTATATAAAAAGAATGAGAACATACAGAAAGTATGTTTACAAATATATAGCACAAATATAGCTAACTGCAAAGCTTTATTTTATTTTTTTAGATCTGTACACATTGCCTTGAAAGGTTGGGTACGGCTGACCAGCGGTCGGGATCCCAGTGGTCAGCATACCGAGGCTGGGATTCCAGCCGCTAGAATGCCGACAGGGGACGAGCGCAAATAGCCCCTTGCAGGCTCGCCACACTGCGGGCTCGCCACAGGTTCTTTTCCCACTCTATGAGTGTTGTGGACACCCACAGAGTGGGAATAGTCCTGAGCCCCCTGCCGGCATTCTGACGGCCGGGATCCTGAAGTCGATATGCTAACCGCCGGGATCATAACTACATCCCCATGGGACATACAGTAAGCATAGGCTAAGGATTCTATTACAGTTTAGTCAGATGGGCACCAAAATGTGCCTAAATAAAGGTATAGGATAAAAGTTTGGTTTGTAACACCTCTGACCACCTGCAGAAAGTATATTTTTTTTAAAACAAGAGGAGAAGGCTCATGCCCATCAATAAAGTTGGAAAGGTCTTCCTAAATGAGCCTTCTCCACCCCCACCAACACAATGAGCCTCAGAGGTCATTCAGATTACTATTTAAACAATATGCTGCAGTATGACGTATTGTTCAGCCACAAAATGGTTTCCTGCTCTGTGACTGGCTGATGGGAACAATTGTACTTCCAAAGGTGTGTAAATATTAAAAATGAAATGAACTGTCTACTTAAACAATGGTTATGATAAAGTTGATAAAGAAGCACAAGCAACATGTAAGTCTGCGGACGGTGCTCCCACCACAAGTAGCGTATGGCAATAGATGGTGACTATCTACTGCTTTTATTCCTGATGCATTTCTTTAAAAATACTAACAATATCATCAGAGGTACCTCTGAAACAACAAATATGCTGACACTTTATGCCGGGTTCACAACACATATCCCTCATATTGACATGCTAGTGTGCGCACATACATACTCCTGTACAGAGTAGGTCTCCTATATGGGATTTGGACATATTTATCTGCACCGAGTAGTGGGAATTATGTTGCATGTTTATCCTCTAAAATTACTATCTTTGTAAAGCCTGTGTACTACAAATAGGAGCACATGTAATATACTACGGCTCATAAAATAAGAATCAGGTCCTGATTATATGGTTAAAATATTTAGTAAGGTGTTATGGTTTTATCTTATAAGATGTAATATATATTTATCTAAATTGATCTCTGGAAATTGTAATTATTTTCTAGTTTTTGTATTTGAGTTCATATATTTTTTTTATCATTTATTAAAACAGTAATTTAGAGCATTAATACACTATTTAACTAGGGGACACTTGTGTTGTATATGTTGATTTGTGTTTTAGTTCTTGTAATTAATCTGCAGTCTTTAATAAGAGGTCCTATAATAATATGGTCTTAAACTCTTCATTCAACACTTTGCAATTCTTACTTTCTGAAACCTTGCCACTTTGTCATAGCATCCTTCCAGCTCCTGGCGCAGAGACCTGTTCTCCTCTGACAGAACAGCAACCATTTGTTGTGCACGAGAAACAATAGCAAATGGGTCACTCTGTATCTGGGAATATGGTGAGGGCAACGGAGGAGGTCTTGACAAACCAGGGTCCATCTGTGGTTGCTGCTGCTGCTGCTGGTGCTGTTGCTGCTGTCCAAAGTATGACTGAGACAAGCGATAAAAGTCTCCATGATGAAACTGGCTGGACATTTGCTGAGGCCGGGGTGTTCCAGGAAAGAATTCCCCATGGCTTGGGGATGGAAGCTGCTGTTGAGATGGTGACATGGCTAAAGGGGACTGTAGTAGGCTCATAGATCCGAGGGAAGTAAGAGAGGAGGTGGGACTGTGGTAGTGCAGTGATCTCTGTTGGTGTTGCTGCTGTACATCTTGATTTTGCCTGTTGAGGACAAAAGTTGATTAAATGTTTTTTTTTATTTTCCCATCCATCACTAGGATAAAATAAAAGATTCAACCTCTACCTAGTGCACATTAGATATAGCATCCATACTTCTATTAACACCAGTATGTTGGCCCATTCAGTCAACATGTCTCTCCCTCAACTGTTCCGCACTTACGGTTTAACAACTGACCGCAGCATCTCATCCACCAGTGAAGGACTGCCCAGTACGTATTTCCTTCTCTATATCCCTGTTCCATTGTAGCAATGGGAGCTGTTTGGGAGAGCTCAGGCTCCTAAAGCGCTTGATAGAGACTGGAAATCTATTCAGGATTATATTATACAGTACACTCTCATTAGAACCCAGCTTCTCCATTACCCTGATGAGGGTCTTTTTTTGGTCACTGCAACTAGCTAAATGTATTCAAATGTCTAAAAGAGAGCATGTATATACGCAAAAGCTTTATAATAAAAAGGGTTAAGTAATGTTTACAGCTCTTTTAAAGGCTGGCCATACATCTAAAGACTTATTGTTCAATCTGGCTGGTTGGAACAAAAATCTGGTAATGTGTGGAAGCAAATGACAATTGAAAATATGCTCCGAAATGCCGGAAAAGTGACAAAAATGGTCAGAACGACAAATTGGTTAAATCCATTTGATTTAACCAATTTGTCTGAATGTACCTGGCATACATATACTGTAGATAGGGAAAGCTAGGTAACATGGACCACCCAATTTCTGTTTCTGCTACAAACAAATAAACGGCATACATTGGAACCTGTTCCCCTAAATGCACATCAACTAAATCTTAAAAAGAGCTGTAAACATTACTTAACCCTTTTTACTTTAATGGATTTGAGTATACACATACACTCATTTTCAAGCACTCTATTTTATATATTTATAATCTTTTAACAGAGCTGCTCTATATCCATCTCTCTCTATATATATATATATATATATATATATATATATATATATATATATATATATATATATATATATATATATATATATATTATATAAACCCCATTAGCATAGTTCTTATTAATTCACATATTAAAATGTCTATTGGAACCAAAACACACAGCTGTAGACAGCGCGGTGGATTCAGAGTAAGGAGCAAAGCAAAAAAACTAAATCCACAACTTTGCACCTAGACAAATCATGTTGCAATGCAAGGGGTGCAATTTTTGAATTATTTTTTTGTATGCGCTGTAAATACTGGCTGCTTCTGCATGTAGCACACTATTTTCACGCTGCAATACAGAGTACAGCTAAGACATGCCCCTCCCAACTCTAAATCACCTACAGTGCAACCCAGTGGTGCAAGTACAATTTTTTTCTTAGTGGTACCGATAGTAAAAATGGATGTGGCCACGTGTCATGAGGGACGTGGTCACATGAAACTAGGGGATTGGCTACATGACAATAGGGGCATGGCCCCATTATGTCACACACCGTAATGCCCCTTACACATTATGCCACACACCGTAATGCTTATTACACATTATGCCAAACACTGTAATGCTTATTACACAGTATGCCAGACACCGTAATGCCCATTACACATTATGCCACACACCATAATGCCCATTAAACATTATGCCACACACTGTAATGCCTTACATATTATACCACAAGCCAGAATGCCTATTACATATTATGCCACACACAGTTATGCCACTGACACCATTTTATGTCCCACACACAAAAATGCCCCTTATAAATGATGGCCCAGCTGTGAGCTGGTGGTACTGAGTACCACCACCATATTTCTTAATGGTACTCCGTACCACCCTACTTTCAGCATTGCTGTTTTGCCAATGTGCAAATCTGCTTCTTTTTTGTTTGCTTTGTTCCCAGTTCTAAAGCAGCCTAACGTGTCTAGTGTATACTCATTCCTAGGCAGCCTATCACCTTCCTAGGAAGCAATTATGTCACTGAGCCATGGACACTCCAAGATCATAAAATGGCTGCCACTACTATGTGTAGGATACCGGTATACAATAATGAAAATAGCATATAACTAAAATCAAGGAAAATCAAAACTATAATATAGGGAGATTCAAATAACTTTACCATTCCACTGTAAATGTTCTTTGAAAACTTATTGAATATACTACACTGCATAGAACTCCACTCTAATATTAAAAAAGTATATTACAATTAGAATAATTAAACACTATTACTAGTAGAAAAGACTGCTTTGTTACAAAACTGTTATACAAAAGATTCATAGCATACCCATATTAAATATATTTGATTTAACTATCGTTTTACTTTGGGTATATTATGTTACAGTAATAAAAACCTAACTATAATAAAAAGGAATGTAAATCAAGAATAAAGAGTGACATTACTCTGCACATACATGAAAAGCAGGCACACAGCCTAAATATACACCAGAGATCTCACAAGTTATCCAGCTTCAATATTTGTGGCGACCCCTCCCTTCTTGGCATCTTCTAGGAGGTATGAACTGCGTTTTCAGGAACTGCCATCCCAAGCATCCCCATTTTCTGTCGCTGGAGCAGACCAGAGTGCAAGTCCAGGTAACACCTCCGACAGAGGCACATCTGCTGTTACTGCAACTAGTGTAGTCTCTGAAACCTTCTCACACCACATGCATTTCTCACCCACAGAACTAGGAGCACATTGGGAACTCCCGATAGCAGCAAGCCTTTTGATGTTGTGTATTTTCTGAGCCACTGGGACCGGTCACAGTATCATTGCTTCTGCCCACATAAAAAAGGTGGATCTTCGTTTGTGTATGTCATTAAGAGGAATGTAGGTCACATCCATCACACTCTCCATTCAGAGCTGTAATTTATCAGACATCATGAGTGTACAGGACTGGTTTCTCTGCCTAATTTCACTACCTCCCTCTTAAACACTAATGTAGACACACACTTATTAAGAGATCAGGTTCTTATACAAACTATTTCATTGGCTGTGGCCATACAGTGTTCACATGTCAGATGGGATTGAATAAATGACCAGCGTCTACAAGCTGGATGTGTACAAAAGACACAGGTGTACGTTAAAGAGGAGGTAAATTGGCGTGTTACATACTATATAAGAACCATCACCTTTACACTTCAGTTTCAAGACACTTCTGTGGTGGTAAACTTGAGGTAAAAACGTTAAGATATTTGCAAATATGGAAATAATGGCCCTCATTCCGAGTTGTTCGCTCGTTATTTTTCATCGCATCGCAGCGATTTTCCGCAAACTGCGCATGCGCAATGTTCGCACTGCGGCTGCGCCAAGTAAATTTGCCTTGAAGTTTGGTATTTTACTCACGGCATTACGAGGTTTTTTCTTCGTTCTGGTGATCGGAGTGTGATTGACAGGAAGTGGGTGTTTCTGGGCGGAAACTGACCGTTTTATGGGTGTGTGTGAAAAAACGCTGCCGTTTCTGGGAAAAACGCGGGAGTGGCTGGAGAAACGGGGGAGTGTCTGGGCGAACGCTGGGTGTGTTTGTGACGTCAAACCAGGAACGAAACTGACTGAACTGATCGCAGTGGCAGAGTAAGTGTCGAGCTACTCAGAAACGGCTAAGAAATTTCTATTCGCAATTTTGAGAATCTTTCGTTCGCAATTCTGCTAAGCTAAGATTCACTCCCAGTAGGCGGCGGCTTAGCGTGTGCAATGCTGCTAAAAGAAGCTTGCGAGCGAACAACTCGGAATGAGGGCCAATGTATTATCAATTTCCTTTGTTTTAAGAGCATGTCCTATAATAATTATTTGCTTTCATATTGTGAAATTTTTATTCTGTAACAAAATGCATTCCAGTCTCAAAGCATACAAAAAGGAATAACATAAGGGTTGCTATTTTTTAGCAGCCTTTTACGAAATAGTATAATATATTTATTGGAATATTTTTGTATATGAAAGGCATTTAGGCGCTATTCAATTCCAAGTGATATGCGTTCACTCGGAATTACAATAACGCAACATTACTCATTTACATGCACAACCCTATTGGGATACAAGGTTGCAGTCAGCAATGTTGCAGTCGCCATGTGCAACTGTTGAGCATCCTCACGTCGTTTTGCTGGCACACAGTGGCTAATTCAGGCTGGATCGCAAATCGTGATCCAATCGGAATTATTGCATTCGCCCCGCGAATGCATGCGCAGCGCCCGTCCTTTGCCCCGCAGTTTCTGCGTGTGCCCGGCAGAAAATGCAAACGCCTCTGCCTGTAAATCAGGCAGAGGCGTTTGCGAGGCAGGGAGGGCGGTATTGCCCCGTTTCCTAGGCAGAAATTAAGCTTTGCGGGGTCGTAGCTTGGAAACAGGGGGGATGCCGGCGCAAATGGGGGCGTGAAGGGTGCGTAATTGCGGTGGCTGCGTGATGTCACACACAGACACCGTGATTGGAAAGATGGCGGCGGGTCTCCTGCGTGCGCAGCTAAGCTGTGCCAGCAGGAGGCAACCCTAATTTTTGCTAACAAGCAGAAATTGCGATGCGATCGCAATTTCTGCTTGTTGAAGGGGGAGAGGGGGGGGGTGGACGACCGACAGCTTACAATGGGCGGCTCCCAGCATACTAACAAAAGGATTGCAAATTCTGCTGATTAGCAGAATTTGCATTCCTTACGGATTTAGGCCCATAGGGGTGTATTCAATGAGCGGCCAAGTACCTGGGGAGACACCGCTCATACCCCGTGCTGTCACCTATTTCTGACCCTCTAATGCTGAGCGCCGGTGTCCTGTCCGTGCTGCTGCTGCCCCGGTGTTTCCCATCACTGACCCGCTACTCTCCTCACCAGTCCCCAATCGCCCTCATGACGTGTCCCCGCTCCCCTGTCTCATCTCCCCTGTTGGAAAACCTGTAGGATTTGGCCGTGTAACACGTGGATCTGTGGCTAATCCGCCGATCCACGTGTTTTGCGACAAGTCAGAATTGCCGACTTGTCGGAAAGGACTGAATAAGTCGGAACAGTTTCCGTCCTAAAAAAGTCGGAAACTGCTGTCTTTCCGACAAGACGGCAGTTTCCGACTACAATTGAATACCCCTCATAGGGGTATATTCAATTGCGGTCGAATTCATGAAAATGTCGAAAAACGGGTCATTTTTCGACACAAAAAACCTGTCGAATTGGATTCGACAATTCAATACAGTACTTTGACAAAAAACCTGCCGTTTCATTTTCGACTTTTTGCAATTCGACATGTCTGCAATGTTAAAAATGCGGCTTTTCGACAAAAGTATATTCAATTGAAGAATGTCGATTCGACAACAGTGCTTTTCGACAGTCATTTAGTCAATTTCATTCCGCCTCATTTTTCTGTCGTGAGCTGATAAAAATTTTTAATAACATGTATTTTTTGGTGCTTTTTTTGATTGCTAATAGCATATCTATTTATATTTGAAGGGATTATCTACTTGGTTTGCCTATTTATGAGTCACAAGTATTATTTAAATCGATTTTTTTTTAAAATATTATTTTTTTTACCGACTACAATAATGGAGAGTTCAGTGCATGTTTTTCAGTTGGAAGGGGTGTTGAAAGTGTTAAAAATCCTGAAAAAAATTGCGTGTGGTCCTCCCTCCTAAGCATAACCAGCCTCGGGCTCTTTGAGCCGGTCCGGGTTGTAAAAATACAGGGAAAAACTTGACAGGGGTTCCCCCATATTTTAACAACCAGCACCGGGCTCTGCGTCTGGTCCTGGTGCAAAAAGACGTAGGGGTCCCCCGTATTTTTAACACCAGCACCGGGCTCCACTAGTCAGAGAGATAATGTCACAGCCGGGGGACACTTTAATATAGGTCCCTGCGGACCTGGCATTAAATCACCAACTAGTCACCCCTGGCCGGGGTACCCTGGAGGAGTGGGGACCCCTTAAATCAAGGGGTTTCCCCCCTCCAGCCACCAAAGGGCCAGGGGTGAAGCCCGAGGCTGTCCGCCCCATCCAACGGCGGCGGATGGGGGGCTGATAGCCTTTTGTGTCAAAAAAAGAATATTGTTTTTTGCAGCAGAACTACAAGTCCCAGCAAGCCTCCCACGCAAGCTGGTACTTGGAGAACCACAAGTACCAGCATGCGGGGAAATAACGGGCCCGCTGGTACCTGTAGTTCTACTACATAAAAATACCCCCCAAAAAAACACAACGCACACACCGTGAAAGTACAACTATATTACATATATGCACACATACTTACCTATGTTGACACAAAGCAGTCGGTCCTCTTCTCCAGTATAATCCAGGGGTACCTGTAAATAAAATTATACTCACAAACAATCCAGTGTAGATCGGTCCTCTTCTTTAAGTTTGTAATCCAGGGACTTGGTAAAATAAAAAAAAACGAAAAACCCTAACCACGCACTGAAAGGGGTCCCATGTTTACACATGGGACCCCTTTCCCCGACTGGCAGGACCCCCTCGTGACTGCTGTCAAAGAGGGTCCCTTCAGCCAATCAGGGAGCGCCACATCATGGCACTCTCCTGACTGGCTGTGCGCGCCTGAACTGTCACTCAGGCGGCGAACTGGAGATGCAATGGAGCACATAGGCGCTCCATTGTATCCAATGGTGGGAACTTCGCGGTCTGCGGTAGACCGCGAGGTTAAGTGGGGTCACTCTTGTGGTTGGCCCCGCTTAACCTCGCGGTCTACCGCTGACCGCAAAGTTCCCACCATTGGATACAATGGAGCGCCTATGTGCTACATTGTATCTTCAGTGCGCCGCCTGAGTGACAGTTCAGGCATGCACAGCCAATCAGGAGAGTGCCATGACGTGGCACTCCCTGATTGGCTGAAGGGACCCTCTTTGACAGCAGTCACGGGGGGTCCCGCCAGTCGGGGAAAGGGGTCCCATGTGTAAACATGGGACCCCTTTCAGTGCGTGGTTCAGGTTTTTCGTTTTTTTTTATTTTACCAAGTCCCTGGATTACAAACTTAAGAAGAGGACCGATCTACACTGGATTGTTTGTGAGTATAATTTTATTTACAGGTACCCCTGGATTCTACTGGAGAAGAGGACCGACTGCTTCGTGTCAACATAGGTAAGTATGTGTGTATGTAGGTGTGCATGTATGTAATAAAGTTGTACTTTCACGGTGACTGTGTGTTGTTTTTATTTGGGTATTTTTTTTGTAGTAGAACTACAGGTACCAGCGGGTCCGTTTTCCCCCCCGCATGCTGGTGCTTGTGGTTCTGCTGCAAAAAACAATATTTTTTTTTACACAAAAGGCTATCAGCCCCCCATCCGCCGCCCTTGGATGGGGGGGGGGGGGGGGGGGGGGACAGCCTCGGGCTTCACCCCTGGCCTTTAGGTGGCTGGAGGGGGGACCCCTTGATTTAAGGGGTCCCCACCCCTCCAGGGTACCCCGGCCAGGGGTGACTAGTTGGTGATTTAATGCCAGGGCCGCAGGGACCTATATAAAAGTGTCCCTCGGCTGTGGCATTATCTCTCTGACTAGTGGAGCCTGGTGGTGGTGTTAAAAATACGGGGGACCCCTACGTCTTTTGTCCCCCCGTATTTTTTGCACCAGGACCAGGCGCAGAGCCCGGTGCTGGTTGTTAAAATATGGGTGAACCCCTGTAAATTTCCCCCTCGTATTTTTACAAACAGGACCGGCTCAAAAGAGCCCGAGGCTGGTTATGCTTAGGAGGGGGGACCCCACGCAATTTTTTTCAGGATTTATTCATCACTTTTGTGATGTCCATGAAGTCGAATCCAGTCCGCCCACTATTCGTCAATTGGTCCGTTTTTCGACAAGGGGACTATCGAATCCGTTATTAATTGAATATGTCGAATTCTGGTCCCGGGTGGAGGGTTTCGCCTGACGAATTGTGTCGAATCCAAACACTGTCGAATTCACGCCGGAATTCAACCGCAATTGAATATACCCCATAGTCTGCAATACTCTGAACTAAAATGCCCCCTAGAATCAAGGAGTTTATATAATCAAAGTTTTCCCTTCCATTCTGTGTAAAAATTGCCTGGGGTAAAACAAAATAAGGTACAACTGCTCAAACATTTTAGCAATTAATTCCCACATCATGAAAACCATTCCTATTGTACTTAATAGTAGGATAACATTTCCCTAGCAGAAAGATTTGTCTATTACTCTACCTCATGTCAGGAGTTTATATTTTAAAGAATTGACCTCAGGATACTGATGCTGCCAATGTTTTGCCATGTAATGGCGGTCACATCACACGTTAAGCCTCCCTTTTAAAGTGGACCTATCATCTACTCACAGTTTTGGGCTGAGACAGTATTTTGAGAATGCAGCTTGGAACTACACTTAGAGTATGTCACTAGTTGACAATCGTTAATTGGCTGAATATTGGTTCAGTCAACAAAATGGCTGCATCTACCTTAAAATTACGGCACTGATTAATCAAGTTGGGCAAATGAAGCAGATAGAAGGAGAACACAAAAGTAAAAATTCTGAAGTACCCTCACAATTCTGTTTGAAGAGCAGGAGACACTCATGTGGCCCAACAGTCTGCAGGACTGGGAAGAGAAACATTACCTTTAAGTACTAAATTCAAGACATCAATCCTGTATGGTTATAACAGTGCAATCTACACGTGAGAGTTATTCCACTGGTAAAATAAAATAAAAACTCCCAGCTTAGACCCACACTGTATATGCAGACAATTGTGCTTGTGCAATCACAGTCATCTTTATAGACAGTGGGACAGTCCGGCATTCTTATAAACCTTACGGGATACTTACCCCATTTGTATATGTCATTATATAAATACAATGTGAACTATGCGATACTAGAAGAAAAGCAATACTGAAAATGAGGTAATTTACCATGCAGATAGCATGGCTTGCTTATCTTGTAAAATGAGTCATTTGTGTCAAATTCACCTAAACAAAGAAACTTTCTAGTTTCTTTGTCTGATCAGATGAAAGACTTGGCCCATCAGAATGCAGAAGTTACTGTATGGAATGTTCTCCATTCTCCACGGAAATATCCAACAGGTGAGCATACCCCTGAGACAAAGGGCTTTATTGAAGAAGAGGGAAAAGCAGAAGTGTGCGCTTCCTCCTAGACCAGTAATCCGCACCTGCCATTAAATCCTTCCAAAGCGCTGCACAACTGCTTATAGGTAATGTTCAGAAATGGAGTGGATCTGTGTCACATACAATGCAGCAAAATACCAATTATATTCATACATTGGTACTAATTTGGTGCATGTGATTAATCCACTAACATCCCAATGCAGATGAGACAGACACATTCTACTCTCCATTAATGAGGCAACATAAACAGATTATTTAGTATGTACATAATTAGATCATCCTCTGGCTGTCATTATGCAGAGAACTTTCTTCTGCTAGAACCTGCCAAGTGCCATCACATCATAAACCGTCACACACAAAAGGAAATGGCCTTAATTCTACATCTCCATCACACAGGCAGCATCGGTCATCTAGTCACCTTTAATCCCTATGTATTCTAATCTACAATAGTCTCTCTCTGCTGCAATATAGATGACACTGCCTCTAGTATTTCTTAAACTATCCCCAGGTTTAAACAGGTCAGCATCTAAACAGAATTGGCTGTTCCCAAGAAAACAACTCATTAGAAACTCTTGTACTGTTCCTGTACTTGTACACAAAGTACTGAGAAAATCAAGAAATAAAAGGTTTATTGTTTTCACATGAGAGATTAGGAGATCATTACTATTAATACGTAAATAAAGAGTTCAGACTAGAGCAATCTATAAATGGTTTCTAAAGGCCCAGAAACGTGTTGGCTGCATACCCTGGCACAATAGATTAGATTGTGTTGTTAAAGGGGGTACACAGGGGAGATGTGTACTGAGTGAAGTCTTGTCAATGAGGACAGATATATCTGTGCTATGGATTTAACTGTATACTGTAATTAATGTTGTACATATCAAAATTTGTTTCTGAAATTTTTTCAAGCTACTTTCAATCAAGCACCTTTATATACAGATGTGTCCCTTTACGTTGCGGCTGAGATACACTCCCGGCATAACGTTGCGTACGCTACGCTGGCTTCTGAATGGGAGTCGATGGTCACATGTGTATGCACGCTCCCGGCGCCCATTCATTATAACGGGAGCCATCTAGCGATGTGTTTGCAGCAGCATGCCACGGTGCCAACGCATCGCAATCCTGCTACAGTACGCTATTATAAGCGGCAAGGCTGCGGGACACATCTAATCAACATTACTCAAAACCAGGGTTCAAAATACCCCAAAATAAAACTGTTTTTTTTTTTAAACTATTATTTTTTTAAATGAATTATTTGGCTTAAACCATTTTTTTTGCATTAATATTTTAACGGTGTTTTAATACTTTTTAGCCCTTACAATCTAAAGTTATTAGGCTTTGATAGGATTTATTTTACATCTTTCAATAAAAACAATTTTTTGCTACTTATTATTCTTGCATATTAAAAACATACAAAGTACACTCAGAGATAGATGAAATTGAAAATAAGAACAAGTTACTGTTAAGCATCAGTCCTACTTATTACTTATAATTAATAATAATAATATTTATATAGCACTTTTCTCCTAATAGGACTCAAAGGCCCAAATGTATTAAGCCTTAAAAAGTGATAAAGTGGAGATGGATAAAGAGTGATAAATGACCAGCCAATCAGCTTCTTAACTGTCATGTAACAGCCTGTGTTTGAAAAATGACAGTTAGGAGCTGGTTGGCTGGTCATTTATTACTCCACATCCGTCTCCACTATCACTTTTTAAGGCTTAATACATTTGGCCAAAGTGCTTTAAAATTGTCTTTACAGCTCAAAATACAAAACAAACTTAACAGTAGATATTAGTGAAATGCTTCAGTAAATAGGTAAGTCTATTTTTGAAGGATTCTAGAGGAAGCTTTTTGCTCTGTGCGGGGAAGAGAGTTCCATAGAGGCGGAGCCACAAAGTGGAAAGCTCAACCCCCAGATGAAATCAGAGAGATTATGGGTACTGTTAGTAGTCCTTCATCTACAGATCGTAGTAATCGAGTGGGACAGTAGGGATTCAGAAGCGAATTCAAGTACCTTGGGCCCCGGTCATGAAAGAGAGTAAGCCAATCTTGAAAACGATTCACCATTTCACAAGTAGCCAGTGAAGGGCATAGAGAATGGGTGTTATGTGGCTGGAACGGGGCTGGTTGGTTAATAGTCTTGCAGCTGCATTTTGTACCATCAGCAGGCGGTGCGATTCTAAGGTAGAGGGCATTGCAGTAATCTAGGTGTGATGATACAAATGCATGTATGACTTTAGGCAGGTCTTCTGAGGGAATTAAGTGCTTGATTCTGGCTATGTTCCCGAGATGAAAGAATGAGGAATTGATTGTGGCTTACACCTGATGTTTAAGTGTCAGGCCACTATCTAGGACAAAAACCCAGATTCTTCACATGTTCCGTGTTTTTGTATTTCTAAACCCCCAAGTGTAAGTCCTGTCAGTTGGCTATGCTGCAGTCTTTTCCCGTGACCTATCATCAGGACATCAGCCAACTGGCACTCATCCACTCCTGAAGCTCAGCTAGGCAGCCATTTAGGGTTGTTATTGGGTTATTAGCACCTGGAGCAAAGGACAGGTACAGGTGTGTATCATCTGCATAGCAGTGGTAGACCAGGCCATGACATCTAATTATTTCAGTCAGTGGTAGCATGTATACTGCAAAAAGCATGAGAGATAGTATAGAACCCTGTGGAACACTACAAGTCAATGGCACTGGTGGCGAAGAGTATGCTCCAGACAAAAAACTCTGTGACCTGCCAGTGAGAAATCATTTAAACCAGCTAAGGACTGTGCCACCTTGACCACAGAAATTCTTCAGGCGCTCGATTAGAATCCCAAGTGTGAATAGTAAAACAAAATGGAAAATGCAAAAGTACTTTTCAGAAAAAAAACACACACACACACACGAGGAGGAGTTAAGCATTAGCACTGGGTATGCCACTGGCATTAAACATTTTGAATACAAATACTTGTTTTTTTAGTATGATTGGCTTTTTTAAGAAGTCATGTCACCGTGCCTGTAGTCACAGCATAAAAAACAAAACAGAGTGTGTTTTTCTCTTATTAAAAAAACCAAAACATTTGGTTTAAACCATTGTTTAAAACAAGGTGATTTAAACCAGCCAACCCTGCTCAGAACATATACAATTTGACCATTCTTGAAATGAAGATCAAGCCTAAAATATTTGCATCTTCCAGTGTGGTTTTGCAAGGAGCCACTGCTCGGTTTGTATGGCTACCTGATCAGAAAACCCACAAAGTGGTCTGTAATCTACTGGTTCGAAAAAAAAAAAAAAATGTGGCTTGGTGAGTTCTTTTCCTGCTATAAAATTCAAGTTTTGAAAAAGTGCAAAAAGACACATACTAAATAAAATTTTGTAAAAAAAAATGCACTTGGTACATCCCTCCCCCACCTTAGTTATATGAGCATCTGGCTGCATTCTTTCATGTGTTACTTTGAAGTGCTAGTCAGATGAGTATATACATGAATGAAGCTTTGTTATTGGCTAGTTGTTTTAAAATATGTACATTTTAGAAAGAGCCTACCTGGATGATCCATATTCTGGAGGAGGCTGGTAGCGGACCATAGGCCCATCTGAACGGTTCTGCTGGCTGCCTCTGTGATCCCCATAATGGTGCCCCATGTCCTTTGGTTTCCCTTGTAAAGGGAGAGTGGAAATATTTTTGAACGGGTAGTCAGGCGGAGGTCCCCTATGTTCCATTACTTTTTGACCTCCACTTTGTGAATGATTTTTGTATAGTTCACTGGATCCGCCGGAGGTTTTATAGAAGTCGCCTGGTTGTGGGGAAAGCGGGGCACTGGTGACAGGAGCATGGGCCTTTACTCCACTTGTAGCTAGTGACAGCTGCATTAGTCTCTCACTAAGGGACCGCACATGGCCCTGTTTTAGGTCCTTCAAACCATCATCCTGATGAACTTTCCCTTGGCTAACCCTCTGAACTGTGGGACGACCCTCAGTCCTCATTTTCTGATTGGTCACCCCAGTTACATAGAAAGCTGCACCAACACTGGCATGAGGCTGTCCACGAAAGTACTGTGACTGAACTTTGGCCTCCTCATAAGTAGGGAGGTCTTCACTGTTCTGAGCTCTCAGTGGTATCTGCTTCTCCATCATATTCTCCACCTGGATTTCCTGCCCTTGAGGCTCTTGGCGGGCAGCATGTGGAACTAACTGGGAGTCCTGAGAACTCAGTCCCTCGTTCTGAGACACTTGTCCGCCACCGTAAGGGGGAATGTTCCCTGTGGCTTGTTGATGCAAGGCCAGCAAGTTACGGTTGTCATTAGGATTCCCGTAACGTAACTGCTCTTGCAGCAGTCTCTGCAACACTGTGGTGGCTGCTTGCTCTTCTGAAGTCCTCATCTCCAATGGCAGCGCCTCGAAATTGGAATTCGAGTGACCTGCAAAGGCAGAAATATTAGGGTTTTAGACTAAACCAATGTTAGGGCTTTCCAGAAACTGCAACATTGGAAAGGGATAGACTTTATAGCTGGAGTAAACTGAAATTTGCTCACAAGGCAGGAAAAATTAATGATTAATTCTTGTGAAATATCATAAAACATGTTTAAAATGGGATTATTATTTTTTTACTAATGCTTTAGTCTTGAGGTATTATCTACGTTATGTAACAAAAAACAATAATTATTATTAGTAATAATAATACTAATAATAATATTACCTATTTCTGACTTGTCTCTGTCCCTGTCCACCAGTGTTGCAAAGCGTTTCTGCTCATGGGGGTGTCTGTGGTCCAATAAGGAATGCTTCTTAGGCGGCTCTCTTCTTTAGTCTGAAAATACAGTTATATAGAAAAAAAATGTAAATTAAAAATTTGTATTCATAAATTGAAAGCCCAATATATAGAATATTATATAGCACAATATTTTCTAGAGCAAAACATCAGCTGAGACAGGAGGTTTGGAGATTTTGGTTGTGTATAGGTCCAAACAGATCAGTAAACTCAATCAACAGCTACAAGATATAAGCAAGATGTCCAAAAGAACAGACAGAAAATATGGTTGGGCAAGAGCTTCATTAGATATTAATTATCGACTCTGCTTATTTCTCCCAACAGATGCTAAAGGCTCAGGCCAATGCTTCAACCACATATTAGGAGGGCATCTGGTCAGGATCCCGGCAGTCAGAATACAGACAACAGAATCCTGACATTATTCGGAATGCCAACACCGGCTTCCCGAATAAGGTCTCCAGCCCACACAGGAATCCAGACAGCCGGAATTGCTGCGCCGGAGAGGTAAGCCGAGGAAGGGGGGGAATGTTAGGTTTAGGCTTCGGGAAAGTGGAGGGTTAGGTTTAGGCACCACTGGGGAGTGTTAGGGTTAGGCTGCATGGGTAGGGATAGGGGGCCAGGGGGAAAGATAAGTATACTGTCCCCTGTTGGGTTTCTGATCATCAGGATGCCGGGGTAATTATTCTAATCGTCGGCATCACGACCACCAGCAATTATATACCGAACCCACGAGGAAAACTGGACAAGGATCTTATAATTGTGGTGCACATACAGAAATCTCAGTGGATTTCATTGCTTTTTAAACAATAGCACACAAGCAAAAATAACTGAAAATTGAAACAGGAGCTACTGTAATTCAAAAGCAGTGAGCATGGTACTTCACGCTGGCTACATACACCATGGATCCTGTCATTATGACACACTGTACCTTTCACAAAACTTCTATATACATTTTATATATACATTAAGAATTGCACCTTGTTTGACAGAAACAAAAAAATAAAAATAAAAAACAAACAACCAACCCACCACTAAAGATCTGTATTACCATAAGGAAGCAAGTTTACAGGGCGAGTAGTAAACACCCAGTCTACATTCCTTGTGGATTGCTAACAAGGACTGAGAGGAAGTGACAAGCAGGAAAGAATTACAGCACATAATTAACAGGTGGAAATCGCCTATCTAAGCTATTGAGACAATAGGCTGAATTAAAAGAGGTAAAAAGGATTACAGATCCAATTTTCTAATTAAGGTAATTTCTTAACAAATATTTTTGTGAATAGAAACCCTAATACTTATTACTACCATAGTGACGTACCCAAAACATGGTAATAATTAGGTGAAAAAAACATGGGGGGTAATTCCAAGTTGATCGCAGCAGGATTTTTGATAGCAATTGGGCAAAACCATGTGCACTGCAGGGGAAGCAGATATAACATATGCAGAGAGAGTTAGATTTGGGTGGGTTATTTTGTTTCTGTGCAGGGTAAATACAGGCTGCTTTATTTTTACACTGCAAATTAGATTGCAGATTGAACACACCCCACCCAAATCTAACTCTCTCTGCACATGTTTTATCTACCCCTCCTGCAGTGCTCATGGTTTTGCCCAATTGCTAACTTTCTTGCTGCTGCGATCAACTCAGAATGAGGGCCATGGACATTTAGTTAAAAAAAAACAAAAAACAACACCTGCAGTTTTGAAATCACAAGAACATAAAATGACACTTACAGATAATTAGGACTACAAATAAATAATAAATCTAATAAATCTTAACCAGATATTTTGTGTGTGTGTGTGTGTGTGTGTGTGTGTGTGTGTGTGTGTGTGTCCAGAATTTCCTGAGAAACTGTTGCCCCTTATTCAGTGCTTGGTTTGCACGTGTGTGTTACTACAATGCAGTGTGTATGACTACACTGGCCCTCATTCAGAGTTGATCGCTCGCTAGCTGCTTTTAGCAGCAGTGCAAACGCTAGGCCGCCGCCCTCTGGGAGTGTATCTTAGCTTAGCAGACGTGCGAACGAAAGGTTAGCATAACTGCTCGTAAAAATTTTCATGCAGTTTCTGAGAAGCTCCAAACCTACTCCTACCTTGTGATCACTTCAATCAGTTTAGTTCCTGCTTTGACGTCACAAACACGCCCTGCGTTCGGTCAGCCACTCCCCCGTTTCCCCAGGCACGCCTGCGTTTTTACCGGACACGCCTGCGTTTTTTAGCACACTCCCTGAAAACGGCCAGTTACCACCTGGAAACACCCACTTCCTGTCAATCACTCACCGATCAACAGAGCGACAGAAAAGCATCACTCGCCCTTGTGTAAAACTGCATAGTTTTGTGTGAAAGTACTTTGCGCGTGCGTACTGCGGCCCGTACGCATGCGCAGAACAGCTGATTTTTAGCCTGATCGCTGTGCTGCGAACAACGGCAGCTAGCAATCAACTCGGAATGAGGGCCATTGTCCACAGAGCTTGCTGTTCAGTCACTGTGCTGTTCCAATGCTGCAGCCTATGTACTGTCAATTTAACTTTATAAGGTTTACTTTTTACCAGCATTCAAAAAACTGCATTAATAAATGGTATCTTAGGTAATATGGTTTTTCAACATTAGTACACGCATGCAGTAGTTAAAGAGACCTATGCACACCATACAAGAAGTCATTCCAGTTCAGGTTGTATATGAATAGGTTTCTAAAACACACTGATCATGACAATACATCTATAGACTTATAAATAAAATACAAAGGGGCCAATTCAATTTGCCAACAGTTTAATAGCGCCGTGAATTAGCTCCCGTCGCTATTCAATTCTGGTCATGTTAAGTCGGCGAATGCCCGTTCTCCCATACTTAACAGGTTGATTTGTCGGGAGAACAGGCATTCTCCGACTTAACTGCCCGGCACGATCCAGATTCCCGACAGAATCAGCCTCGCGACGGCCGCGTGCCAGCACTTTTGTCTGATTTCCGTTCGCACCCCCCAGGGGTGCGGGAGGAATTCACGACAATTAAGTGTCACATGGCGCTGTTTTGAATAGCGCCGGGAGCTAATTCCCGGCGGTATTCAACTGTCGGCAAATTGAACTGACCCCAATATGTCTAAACATAAGCAACAGTGACAACGGTCCTAATACTTGAGAAGAGTAATATTTCTTATTTAGCGTGTGGAAGGCAGTGTATTAGTGACGTGCGGTGAAGTGAGGCAGACCTATTCCTGTCAAACTAACACATGGGTTGGGATTGATTTGCCGGCGGTCAGAATACCGCCTGTGGCATTCCAATAGTTAGAATCCTGACAGTGGAAGGAAACTTTACTTACCTTCCCCCCCTGGCCCCCTAACCCGAACACCCCACTTCCCGGAGCCTAACTCTCTCTGTGGGTTGCCTAAACCTAACCACCCCCCTCCCCGTAGCTTAAACTGCACCTCCTCGGGGCGCAGCCTAAACCTAATCTCTCACCAGGGTTGTCATTCCCAATAGTGTCGGGATTTAGACTGCCGGGATCCTGAACACTAGGATCCTGACCGGATCCCCTAAACCTAAACCCCACTTCCCGCAGCCTAGCCCCAACCCAACCCCCCCCCCTCCCTTTTCCAGAGCCTAACCCTAACTTTCCCTGGGGGAAGGGGGCCTCCTGGTGCTAGCCAGTGCCTCCATTTACCTCACCGCACGTCCCTGCAATGTATAGCCCCATGCGTGAAGCCAAGACCATACATGCATATTGGCATGTCTTTGATAAAAGGCACCCAGTGCAGTTTATGTTTTTGAGAGAGAAGTGCATATATGTCATATGTCACGTGGCCGTATACGTAACCTGACAAAACTTTCCCGCTTCAGTAAGTGATCTATGGCACGCATGCACACAATATAATAAAATAAGCCTTTTACATGGAGATACCGTTTTATGTAGTCCCAGAACTCCACATGATGTTTTCAGGTTTAAAAGATTAAATTGAGGCTTTGTGCTTGCCATTTATCACATGCTACTACCATACATAACACTTTCTTTATCACCTGTCACCTGAACATGTGTATACCAGTCTTTGAAAGGTAATTTTACACGTCTTTCATTTTATTAGTAAGATAGCAAATGATTACCTTGATTTGTAAATATAAATGTATTTGACACACATTTCCTTTGAAGCTCACCCTCCGGACAGCACAAGAACTCCCAGTCTGTTAACTCTTTATTAAACAGAGAGTTACACGTCTTGACACTAAATTACAATCAGAGGACACAAACTGGATCATTTCAAAGCAACACTTTTCAATCCTTTTTACTCGGATTACACAAGAAAATAGCAAAAACCATATCAGGTTTAACCTCTCACCTCTCCATTTCACAAGACTCTGTGTGTTGTTTAATATCACAATGACCTTTACGCATGTTGTAAGGTGACCATGATGAATTAGACACTTATAGACAAGATTCTTGAGCCAAGGATAAAACTACACACAGCACTGCTGCAACTATGGGAAGCTATGCACTAAACAACTGTGATATTTATAATAGAATCTCTCAATTTTACTGACTGTGGGGGTAATTCTGAGTTGATCGCAGCAGGATTTTTGTTAGCAGTTGGGCAAAACCATGTGCACTGCAGGGGAGGCAGATATAACATGTGCAGAGAGAGAGTTAGATTTGGGTGGGTTATTTTGTTTCTGTGCAGGGTAAATACTGGCTGCTTAATTTAGATTGCAGATTGAACACACCACACCCAAATCTAACTCTCTCTGCACATGTTATATCTGCCTCCCCTGCAGTGCACATGGGCTCTCATTCCGAGTTGTTCGCTCGGTAATTTTCTTCGCATCGCAGCGATTTTCCGCTAATTGCGCATGCGCAATATTCGCACTGCGACTGCGCCAAGTAAATTTGCTAAGAAGTTTGGTATTTTACTCACGGCATTACAAGGTTTTTTCTTCGTTCTGGTGATCGTAATGTGATTGACAGGAAGTGGGTGTTTCTGGGCGGAAACTGGCCGTTTTATGGGAGTGTGTGAAAAAACGCTGCCGTTTCTGGGGAAAACGCAGGAGTGGCTGGAGAAACGGGGGAGTGCCTGGGCGAACGCTGGGTGTGTCTGTGACGTCAAACCAGGAACGAAACTGACTGAACTGATCGCAGTAGCAGAGTAAGTCTCGAGCTACTCAGAAACTGCAAAGAAATTTCTAATCGCAATTTAGAGAATCTTTCGTTCGCAATTTTGCTAAGCTAAGATTCACTCCCAGTAGGCGGCGGCTTAGCGTGTGCAATGCTGCTAAAAGCAGCTTGCGAGCGAACAACTCGGAATGAGGGCCCTGGTTTTGCCCAACTGCTAACAAAAATCCTGCTGCGATCAACTCAGAATTACCCCCTGTGTACAAAGGCTTTTCTAGACTGGGCCGACATGGCAATAAAATGCCTGAGTACACCAGACAGTAATACGGGATGAGTCTCCCATATCTAAAATGCTTGGGACCAGAAGTATTTGGGATATTGGATTTTTCCGTATTTTAGAATATTTGCATACCATTATGAGATATCAAGGCGATGGGACCCAAATCTAAACAGAATTAATTTATATTTTAGATATACCTTATATAATAATAATAATAATTTTAATTATATAGCGCTCTTTCTCCAATAGAACTCAAGGCGCTTAACAGATACATAGCATAATATAGTACAGAAAATAATGATGTACATTTTCATAAATTACAGAAGCATGAAGATACTAAAAGGGACATTATGGAAATGCTTGAGTAAACAGGAAAGTCTTGAGTCTACTTTTGAAGGATTCTATAGTTGGGGCCTCTCGCACTGTGCGGGGAAGTGAGTTCCATAGAGTCGGAGCCACATGACTAAAAGCTCGACCCCCAGATGAATTACGGGAGATTCTAGGTACTGCTAAAAGTCCTTCATCTACAGTTCGCAGTAATCGAGTGGGGCAGTATGGGGTCAGAAGCTGCTTCAGGTACCTTGGATCCTGGTCATGTAGTGCTTTGAAACTCAGTAAGCCAATCTTGAAGAGGATTCGCCATCTTACAGGCAGCCAGTGAAGGGAGTAGAGGTTGGGTGTTATGTGGCTAGAACGGGGCTGGTTGGTTAACAGCCTGGCAGCTGTGTTTTGCACCAGCTGTAAGCGGTGCAATTCTTTTGCTGGGAGACCAAGGTAGAGGGCATTACAGTAGTCTAATCGAGATGATACAAATGCGTTGACGACTTTTGGCAGATCATCTGAGGGAATTTAGTGCTTGATTCTGGCTATGTTCCTCAGGTGAAAGAATGAGGATTTGATTGTGGCTGATATCTGATGTTTAAGTGTCAAGCCACCATCCAGGACAACGCCAAGATTCCGCACATGATCAGTGGTCTGTAATTCTGAATCCCCGAGAGTAAGTCCAGTTGGTTGGCTATGCTGCAGTCTTGTCCTTTGATGTTGCGGTCCTATCATAAGGACCTCTGTTTTATACAAGCAGCCTGAAGGTCATTTTATATAATATTTTTTAATAATTTTGTGCATTAAACAAAGTTTGCGAACACTGAACTATTAGAAAGCAAAAGTGTCACCATCTCAGTTGTGCCCGAAAAATTCTGTATTTCGGAATTCTGGATATGGGAGACTCAACCTGTATTTCATTACACCCGCGTATTCAGGACATCAATTGTAATATTAAAATAGAAAGTAGTGCATTTGCACATCAGTAAAACATCAGCAAAATGATGATGGGTGATCAAACAACTTGCTTTGCAATGCAGATAACAATGATTAATATCTTAATAAATAAATTTTATAATTCACTTTGGAATCCTCTAGGGTTGATTTCCGTGGAGGACTGAATGGTATATAGAATAATCAGACACCCTAATCTCCATACAAGAGGATGTAGCGGAACAGCTGGAAGAGGTCATTGGAAGAAAGGGGCATAATGGGTTCCCACGGGTAGCTGGCATGTCTACAGATTAGCAGAAAATAAATGGGTACTATCTACACTTCTGACCTTAATGCCCCTCAAATATCACTGAGTAGTGGAAGAAGTTGCCTGACCACTTGCCCTCCAAGCAACTAGTTTTGGAAATCACATGGAGCAAGTTAGGTATCCTGACCAAGCTACTTGGAAATGTTGATGTTGGTACCATACCATGTATGGAAGCAATATCACTGAGTAGTGGAAGAAGTTGCCTGAGCTACTTGGATATGTTGATGTTGGTACCATACCATGTACCATCTATGAGGTATACCCTGGATCAAATGTTGTCTCTCCTTCACTGAAAGATGGAAAGTGGCAGTTCCCGTGGGATATCTTCTAAATATCCCTGTTTTTGTGAAGTGGTTGCATCATCATGTTTAAAGAGACATTGAAGTATTGGATTTATATGGTAATACAGAGTCTGCACTACTACTGTCAAACAATGGCATTCCGCAATGTAGCAACCACCAAGTACCATATTAGAAGAAGTAGAATTCTGCATTCTGGGAATTGACAATTTCTTGAATTAAATAATTAGCAGCTGGTTTCCATTTCAGTGCTGGACCACATTGTGTATAGTCCACAGTACAACAGGTTTAGGGATTAAACCAATGAATCATAGAGGAGTTACCAGATTAGCAGGCGAAAGAAGAGTCCGTACTCAAGGGTAAATACTGATGTCACACTGACAACTCTGTAGATCATGATATGAGACTAAATAGCGTGGGGGTGGGATGTACTAAGCATCGCATCCGTGATGCAATACTTTCCGCGACTTATCTGGTACATACTGCCAGAAATAACGTGACGCGTGGACTGAGGTGGCTGTTGGGATTGATCCTATTGGATCCCTATCAGGGGACATGCCAAAAGAAGCCCATAGGCTTCTATTTGGTAAGCCACACAAAAGTTGGCGTTACTCATTGAGTCCAAGTTCCGGAATGTATTGCATTCCGGAGTGCGGTACATATGGAAATGCAGCCAAAATGGAATTTTTCAGAGTTTTGGGTGCATTTGTGGTTTTAGTACATGCCACCCTGGATCTCAGTCGGGGGTTAAATAGAATGGACCGCAGGTTCTCAAACTCTGTCCTCAGTACACCACATAGTTCATTTTTTCCAGGTCACCTGTGACCTTTTAAAATGTGACAGTTGGTGACACACAGTGCACCTGGAAAACATGAACTGTTTGGGGTCCTGGAGTACAGAGTTTGAGAACCACTGGACTGGACCATTTGAATATGGTACCAACTGTTATGTAAGAGGTCACATGACAACAAATCCAAATCCTCGAAAATACGGCACGTCCATAGCTGCTAGAGCACAGGTTCTCAAACTTGGTCCTCAGGACCCCACACGGTTCATGTTTTGCAAGTCACCTGCAGATTTTTAAAATGTGACAGTTGGTGATACACAGTGCAGCTGCTGTGTGACATGGAAAACGTGAACCGTGTGGGGTCCTGAGGACCGAGTTTGAGAACCACTGTGCTAGAGTATATAGAGCGTGATGACAAAATAGAAGCAGGAGACACTGCAGCAGCACAGAAAATAGACCAGGTTTTGCCAGACCCTGTAAAAGGTACACTGGATTCCAGTGGTGTGTGGCTTATTACCCTTCAAGCAGCACCTGTTACTCATGAAGAGTGGAGGAAGCTATGTCATGGACTGAACCACAGTTCAAGAGAAAGTCATGAAGCGTCTCAGCCAAGTCACTGAAATGACAGGCAGCCGGACAAAATACTCATTAGGTGAACTGATAAAGTGCATTCTTATGAATCAATACAATATATTCCAGAGTTGCCTGCATTCTTTCTGCAATGCAGGGTGTGGTGAGAAGCAGGTGTATGGAGATGAGCCAGCTCCGGCTATCCATACCACAGGGGCTGAGTCACAGAAGCACAATCAGGATCAACCCTTAGACGCAGAGAAAATTAGGTAATCCTTTGTGTACTCATTCAACTCTTTTCCATCTCCCAGAAAGTCTTATACTTACTGCAGGGAATTTCAAAATTGGTCAAAGTCTGCAAGCAAGCTTCTACTAAATAATACAGCTTCTGGTACAGAGCCTTACAGGTAAACCAAGGGTCTGACCACCTATTTGTATATGTACAAAGAAGCGTCATCACACTTGAAGTTTCTCCTCTGTATTTGCATTTATTATTTTTAGCACCAGGTTTCAATAATAAATTTCCTGGGAACTACAGTTGAGTTGGCCAACATGACTTTCCCTCAAGCATGTGCTCAAAACCAAATCTTGCTAAAAACCTTTAGGCATCATAGACACTGGTCTTATACTTGTGTTTCTTATTCCAACTATAGTGCCAGGCAGAAGAAGATTGAATACTAGACAGTCCTCAGACTCTTGTCAAACACACATGAAAAATCATTTGATAACAGTGATTCAACTACGATGCAGATGTTGCATGGAAATGTATTTCAGCCTGATGACTCCACTAGCTGGTCTGGCAGTAGCAGAAGGAATGTTTAAATGTTGCAGGAATTGCACCCAGTCATATACTCCAAACACCAGCAGTTATGCTGGCATGAGTCCAGCTAGAAGTTATGTATGCATATACAACAGCCTAGTAAGAAACAGTGATCTGGCCTTTCAGCTTTATTATTACTGTGGATGGAAATCTGTTTGCTGGCAGATTCCAGAGAGAGACAGAATAATATAAAACCGCAGAATGCAGAACAAAGGCCAGAATTGGGCGGTAATCTGAGTCATTTCAATGCTCTGCATACACTTAACAAGGGGACACCGATCAAAGGACAACTGATACTTTTGATTTACCAAGGCTACAGGAAACCACCTAGAGGTAAGGCTATTCAGCTCAAAGACAAAAAGGCATGGTTACCTTTGTACTCCGGGAAGATGTTAGTTAACCCACCTGCTGCCAAAAGGCACATACAGGGATCAATCCTGTATGACCAGAAAATGATTGGGGTCCATGTAAGAACAAGTAAAGGACATAACGAAAGCAAAAACAAGTAAAGAACGTAACTAAAGCCATAAAAGGCCCAGGAACCGTTATGAAGCCTAGACATTCCAGTCAAAAATGTTGCCCCAGTGGCCTCCTAATTCTAGAATCAGATTTATTTACTTAGGCAGAGATTAAATTAAGGCAGCATTGAGGACAGATAGCAGCTACACCTGTGTAACACAACTTAAGGTGTTCTTTTCTGTATTGTTACATATACACGGCTTTGTTACTTTCACAATTTTGACCTGAGTAAAGTTGTCCACACGTTAATATACAGTCAGTCTCATCGCGGTACCCAATCAGGCCACACGAGCAGTAAAACTGGGATTCAGCAGTCATTGGCCAATGACCACGCACTCACCTAGAGATGACATTTTACATGGAAATTATTTAAGCCCAGAAAGATTTCAATTGCTCTTATCTATCAGCAGATTTTCACACACTGATGCGGATTCAGAGTTTTCTGCATACAAATAGCGAGTTTTAGCAGGGAGCACATGTACATTTACGCATCTTTGCAAAATCTCGCTTTGCATGAAATGGTATTAAAATGTTCTGTCTAGTGGGAGTCTCATGAGAGTGCCGCAGAACTGAGTGGTAATGGGTCGTTCATATGTAGGGAATGTTACAGGGCGTACGGGGACTAGCGGATTGTGCCGAGTTGTACACACAGAGGTCTATCTGCAATTATGCGGACAAATATATGCATGAAATTCTGCAAATGGGGAAATATCTGCATTTAATGCTGTGCGAGTGCAATTCCACCCAACTTGCACGCAACTTTCAACCCATAACCCGGGAAACAGTATAATCAACCCAACCCCCTTGTTAGGTAAACACTTAGCATATATATTTTTATGCACAATTTGAATAATTGTATTTATACACAGTCAAAAGTCTACACATCCATTTTATGATTATTAAAGTTTGCCTCAATTATACATATAGAATTTTATATCTATATGTGTACGTGTTTGATGAACATGCATATAGTCAAACACACATATGAAAAGAAATTCCTTTGACTCCATCCCCCACCAGAAAGCACGGGGAGAGGCCCTGGTGATGCTGATGTAACTGGCTGTGAGCGGCTGCCTCCTCACTGATGAGAATCATGTGAGACTACGGAATTTTGGCACGTCCAGTCCCCCAGTCAAGCACTCTGTAAATTCCTATAAACCTCAAGAAATCTTAGCACTGTGATTTGCAATTTCTAGGATAATTCTGTTCTTCAGATGAGAATTAAGGATCTGTACAGGCAGATTAAGATATAGATAATATGACCAGTTTGTCTCCATGGGATCTATAAAGCAATCTGTACTTTGCCCTAGTAAGCTAGGAATTGGGAGAGGTTGCATTTCCTTTGTCCGTTTCTCTTATGTCATTGTATTCAGCAAGAATTTTCACTTACAATACCCGTCTCCTCCCTTTTATTGGCTGGCTGATAAGCACAGAGTGCATTAATGTCAATAGAGAAGAGGATTGTTCAGTTTCCTCTCCAAAGTAGGAAAATCGTTTATCATTTATTGACACAAAAGTCCATTAAGAGGTGTCAATGCCAGGTCTCCTTTTACCATCACAATGTGACCATACGCCAGAACTATTTTCTAACAAGGTTCTGAATGGGGAAACGTACAGAGCAGACGATTTACAAACGTCTAGTCTGAAGTGACACAACTCACATGGCTACAGCCAATTTGTCACTAGTTAATCAGCGTATCTAAACAATATAGCTGACTCAATGCAATCAGCCATTTAGCTGCCATAGGAACAAAACAAGCAAAAAAGCTGAGGACGCTTTGATAAGATGGTAATATAGAGAAGTGAAAGCTGTTAAGGGTTAATGGGAAAACTTCAAATATACTTATGTGCTTTGTAAAAGCAGAGTATACTGTACATCAGTGATTTTCAACCTTTTTCAACTCGCGGCACACCGACAAGACTTTAAAATTGCCAAGGCACACCATCAGTGCCCCACGGGGGAAAAAACATACAAAAAAACACACATATATTGGCCCCACAGTAATTAAACAAACAACTGGCCCCCACAGTAATACAAACACATTGACCTCCAGTACTTTCACCTCCAACTTAACCTGGTCAGTATTTACTCCTTATATACAGTTTCACTCACTGCCCCCCCATGGTAATTCTAGTAATTCTACACACCCAATAGTAATGCCACACACCTGCCCCCCATAGTGATTCCACACGCCTGCCCCCATAGTGATTCCACACTCCTGCCCCCCCATAGTTATTACATACACATGCCTCCATAGTAATTCCACATACCTGCCCCTACCAACTGTAATTACACTTCTTAATAATGGGTGTTCTTTTTTTGTATACCTGAAAATAATCTTTCCCTCTCAGCAGAGGCGTAAGTTCATGTCATGCGCCCGGAGGCGATATGGATGGCGGTGCCCCCCCCCCAGCATTGGTTACCCCCATATACTGCAGATAGCACTTGTGGCACATAATATAGTAATATAATAATATTAGATATGCTCAGTATATAAAGAGTGGATGTCAGTCAGGGAATATTTTTTTAATGTTTAATAACATACCTCCCTATGCTGGCTGCTGGCTTGGAAGCTGCCGCTGGCTCCGGTGGGACTCCAGACACAGACTTCCGCGATCGAATGCCGATCCTCCTCCCAGCCTCCCGCGCGGACAGCAGAGCAGAAGAGAGAGAGGGAGAGGGACAGCTGCAACGCCCCCTCCCTTCTGTCACTTGGACCAATGCCAGCGCAGCGATAAGACAGGCACCCGGGACTCGGCTTTGACAGCTTTGAGACGTGATCAGGCAGCATGGAGCAGCAGTGGGCGGGTACTGCAGGCGGGAATGGGACGTGCGGTCCGTGACCTATGAGTCATCATAGGTCACTGGAGGGCTCTCGCAGAAGTACAGGGCTGCCCGAGCTGGTCACCGCTGGCGGCGCCAGCTGGGCAGGCATCCCTGGCTGATGGCGGCGGGTCTCTTTGGTGGGTGGCAGCGCATCTCTGGCTGGCGACGGCGGCACACCTGGCAGCTGCTTGCGGCACACTAGTGTGCCGCGGCACACAGGTTGAAAAACGCTGCTGTACATGTTACATGGAAATAATGGGCACTGGTACGGGTGTGCTATGGAGTGTCAACAGTAACTAGGTCGACAGTGTCTAGGTCGACCACTATTTGTCGACAGTAATTAAGTTGACAGGGATTCTATGTCGACAGGGTCTAGGTCGACAGGTCAAAAGGACGATACGAGTTTTATATGTTTTTTTGGTGTCGTTTTTCTCCGTACAGTGACCGGGAACCCCAATTAGTGCACCGTGTCCCCTCGCATGGCTCGCTTCACTCGCCATGCTTTGGGCAAGGTGCCTCGCTCCACTACCGCTGCACTCGGCACAGGTTACTATTCCCAATCGTAGTCCGCGTGGATCGTTAAGTATGAAAAAGTAAAAAAAATGTGAAACACTCATGTCAACCTTTTGACCTGTCGACCTAGAAACCCTGTCGACCTAGTTACTGTCGACCAATAGTGGTCGACCTAGACACTGTCAACCTAGTTACTGGATACCGGTAATTCTATAAACAGCATTTCAATGCTTTAATAATTATGGTCATGCACAACTTCTGGTACATTGTCCAATGAAATCATCTGGACATACCATGGGGGTAATTCCAAGTTGATCGCAGCAGGAATTTTTTTTAGCAATTGGGCAAAACCATGTACACTGCGGGGGGGGGGGGGGGGGGGGGAGATATAACATTTGCAGAGAGAGTTAGATTTGGGTGGGTTATTTTGTTTCTGTGCAGGGTAAATACTGGCTGCTTTATTTTTACACTGCAAATTAGATTGCAGATTGAACACACCCCACCCAAATCTAACTCTCTCTGCACATGTTATATCTGCCTCCCCTGCAGTGCACATGGTTTTGCCCAACTGCTAAAAAAATTCCTGCTGCGATCAACTTGGAATTACCCCCCATGTGTTTTCATTTTTCTTGTAATTGCCAGATGGTCCATTCATGCACTATAACATGTAAAAAAAAAAAAATGTACTAACAATTACGTAAGGGGGTGGTCTTCAGTATGCCGGCTGTCGGGATCCCGGCGCACAGTATACCGGCGCCGGGATCCCGACAGCCGCCATACCGACACTTATTCTCCCTCGTGGGGGTCCACGACCCCCCTGGAGGAAGAATAAAATAGTGTGGCGCGCGTGGCAAGCGCAGCGAGCCCGCAAGGGGCTCATTTGCACTCGCCACACTGTCGGTAAGCCGGCGGTCGGCCTCCTGGCACCGGTATGCTGGTCGCCGGGAGCCCGACCGCCGGCAAACCGTACTACACCCACGTAAGGCAGAGGGTATGAGTATGACTGTATTGTCCTAGCAAACTAAGGACCCTATTCAGGTTGGATCGCAAAATTTGAGATTCGCAATCTTACCAATTAGCGTTTTTTCTCTATTTCTGGGCGGCAATTATTTGATCACAGCAACTGCTTTACAGCAAGATTAGCGATCCAACCTGAATAAATTCCTAAGCTCTGATCAGTACTCCCAGCCAGAACACCTAAAACCATGTACTGTGTCCTTGTTCTTTTTGGGTGTTTGTAAACTACAAATAAAGATATTGTTATATACTGTAGTATTAAGCTACTTGTCAAGAGTAATTTCACTGTCATATACGGGACATTTGTACAAGTTTTAACATATCAATTTTTGTTATAACTTAATACAAGGAAATATTTTTTTAAGATGGATAATAAGAATTTACTTACCGATAATTCTATTTCTCGTAGTCTGTAGTGGATGCTGGGGACTCCGTCAGGACCATGGGGAATAGCGGCTCCGCAGGAGACAGGGCACAAAAGCAAGCTTTTAGGATCACATGGTGTGTACTGGCTCCTCCCCCTATGACCCTCCTCCAAGCCTCAGTTAGGTACTGTGCCCGGACGAGCGTACACAATAAGGAAGGATCTTGAATCCCGGGTAAGACTCATACCAGCCACACCAATCACACCGTACAACTTGTGATCTGAACCCAGTTAACAGTATGATAACAAAGAAGTAGCCTCTTAAAAAAGATGGCTCACAACAATAATAACCCGATTTTTGTAACAATAACTATGTACAAGTAATGCAGACAATCCGCACTTGGGATGGGCGCCCAGCATCCACTACGGACTACGAGAAATAGAATTATCGGTAAGTAAATTCTTATTTTCTCTAACGTCCTAGTGGATGCTGGGGACTCCGTCAGGACCATGGGGATTATACCAAAGCTCCCAAACGGGCGGGAGAGTGCGGATGACTCTGCAGCACCGAATGAGAGAACTCCAAGTCCTCTTTAGCCAGAGTATCAAATTTGTAAAATTTTACAAACGTGTTCTCCCCTGACCACGTAGCTGCTCGGCAAAGTTGTAATGCCGAGACCCCTCGGGCAGCCGCCCAAGATGAGCCCACCTTCCTTGTGGAGTGGGCTTTTACAGTTTTAGGCTGTGGCAGGCCTGCCACAGAATGTGCAAGTTGAATTGTGCTACAGATCCAACGAGCAATCGTCTGCTTAGACGCAGGAGCACCCATCTTGTTGGGTGCATACAAGATAAACAACGAGTCAGATTTTCTGACTCCAGCTGTCCTTGAAATATATATTTTCAATGCTCTGACAACGTCCAGTAACTTGGAGTCCTCCAAGTCGCTAGTAGCCGCAGGCACCACAATAGGCTGGTTCAAGTGAAAAGCCGAAACCACCTTAGGGAGAAAATGAGGACGTGTCCGCAGTTCTGCCCTGTCCGAATGGAAAATCAGATATGGGCTTTTGTACGATAAAGCCGCCAACTCTGAAACTCTCCTGGCTGAAGCCAGGGCCAATAGCATGGTTACTTTCCATGTAAGATACTTCAAATCTACCGATTTGAGAGGCTCAAACCAATGAGATTTGAGAAAATCCAAAACTACGTTTAGATCCCACGGTGCCACTGGAGGCACAATTGGGGGTTGTATATGTAGTACACCCTTGACAAAAGTTTGTACTTCAGGCACTGAAGCCAATTCTTTCTGGAAGAAGATTGATAAGGCCGAAATTTGAACTTTAATAGACCCCAATTTGAGGCCCATAGACAATCCTGCCTGCAGGAAATGTAGGAATCGACCCAATTGAAATTCTTCCGTTGGGGCCTTCTTGGCCTCACACCACGCAACATATTTTCTCCAAATGCGGTGATAATGTTGTGCGGTCACTTCCTTCCTAGCTTTAATCAAAGTAGGAATAACTTCCTCTGGAATGCCCTTTTCTTTTAGAATCCGGCGTTCAACCGCCATGCCGTCAAACGCAGTCGCAGTAAGTCTTGGAACATACAAGGTCCCTGCTGAAGCAGATCCCTTCTTAGAGGTAGAGGCCACGGATCTTCCGTGAGCATCTCTTGAAGTTCCGGATACCAAGTTCTTCTTGGCCAATCCGGAGCCACTAGTATTGTTCTTACTCCCCTTTTCCGTATAATTCTCAGTACCTTTGGTATGAGAGGCAGAGGAGGAAAAACATACACTGACTGGTACACCCACGGTGTTACCAGAGCGTCCACAGCTATTGCCTGAGGGTCTCTTGACCTGGCAAAATATCTGTCCAGTTTTTTGTTGAGGCGAGACGCCATCATGTCCACCTTTGGTTTTTCCCAATGGTTCACAATCATGTGGAAAACTTCCGGATGAAGTCCCCACTCTCCCGGGTGAAGGTCGTGTCTGCTGAGGAAGTCTGCTTCCCAGTTGTCCACTCCCGGGATGAACACTGCTGACAGTGCTATGACATGATTTTCCGCCCAGCGAAGAATCCTTGCAGCTTCTGTCATTGCTCTTCTGCTTCTCGTGCCGCCTTGTCTGTTTACGTGGGCGACTGCCGTGATGTTGTCCGACTGGATCAACACCGGCTGACCCTGAAGCAGCGGTTTCGCCAAGCTTAGAGCATTGTAGATCGCTCTTAGCTCTAGTATATTTATGTGAAGAGACGTCTCCAGGTTTGACCATACACCCTGGAAGTTTCTTCCCTGTGTGACTGCTCCCCAGCCCCGTAGGCTGGCATCCGTAGTCACCAGGACCCAGTCCTGTATGCCGAACCTGCGGCCCTCTAACAGATGGGCACTCTGCAACCACCACAGGAGAGACAACCTTGTCCTTGGTGACAGTGTTATCCGCTGATGCATGTGCAGATGCGATCCGGACCATTTGTCCAGCAGATCCCACTGAAATATTCGTGCATGGAATCTGCCGAATGGAATTGCTTCGTAAGAAGCCACCATCTTTCCCAGGACTCTTGTGCATTGATGTACTGACACATTTCCTGGTTTTAGGAGGTTCCTGACAAGTTCGGATAACTCCCTTGCTTTCTCCTCCGGGAGAAACACCTTTTTCTGAACCGTGTCCAGAATCATTCCCAGGAACAGCAGACGTGTTGTCGGGGACAATTGAGATTTTGGAAGATTCAGAATCCACCCGTGTTGTTGAAGCACTACTTGGGTTAGTGCTACACCGACTTCCAGCTGTTCTCTGGACTTTGCCCTTATCAGGAGATCGTCCAAGTAAGGGATAATTAATACGCCTTTTCTTCGTAGAAGAACCATCATTTCGGTCATTACCTTGGTAAAGACCCGAGGTGCCGTGGACAAACCAAACGGCAGCGTTTGAAACTGATAATGACAGTCTTGTATCACGAACCTGAGATACCCTTGGTGTGAGGGGTAAATTGGGACATGCAGATAAGCATCTTTTATGTCCAGGGACACCATGAAGTCCCCTTCTTCCAGATTCGCTATCACTGCTCTTAGTGACTCCATCTTGAACTTGAATTTCTGTATGTACAGGTTCAAGGATTTCAGATTTAGAATAGGTCTTACCGAACCGTCCGGCTTCGGTACCACAAATAGTGTGGAATAATACCCCTTTCCCTGTTGTAGGAGGGGTACCTTGACTATCACCTGCTGAGAATACAGCTTGTGAATGGCTTCCAATACCGTCGCCCTTTCTGAGGGAGACGTTGGTAAAGCAGACTTTAGGAAACGGCGAGGGGGAGATCTTTCGAATTCCAACATGTAACCCTGAGATACTATCTGCAGGATCCACGGGTCCACCTGTGAGCGAGCCCACTGATTGCTGAAAATCTTTAGTCGACCCCCCACCGCTCCTGAGTCCGCTTGTAAAGCCCCAGCGTCATGCTGAAGGCTTTGTAGAACCCGGGGCGGGCTTCTGGTCCTGGGCAGGGGCTGCTTGCTGCCCTCTCTTACCCTTTCCTCTGCCTCGTGGCAGATAAGACTGTCCTTTTGCCCGCTTGTTTTTATAGGAGCGAAAGGACTGCGGCTGAAAAGACGGTGTCTTTTTCTGTTGGGAGGGGGTCTGAGGTAAAAAAGTGGATTTGCCGGCAGTTGCCGTGGCCACCAGATCCGATAGACCAACCCCAAATAATTCCTCTCCTTTATATGGCAATACTTCCATATGCCTTTTGGAATCCGCATCACCTGACCACTGTCGCGTCCATAAACTTCTTCTGGCAGATATGGACATCGCACTTACTCTCGATGCCAGAGTGCAAACATCCCTCTGAGCATCTCGCATATAAAGAAACGCATCCTTTAATTGCTCTAGAGTCAATAAAATACTGTCCCTATCCAGGGTATCAATATTTTCAGTCAGGGAATCCAACCACACTACCCCAGCACTGCACATCCAGGCTGAGGCTATTGCTGGTCGGAGTATAACACCAGTATGCGTGTATATACTCTTCAGGGTAGTTTCCAGCCTCCTATCTGCTGGATCCTTGAGGGCGGCCGTATCTGGAGACGGCAACGCCACTTGTTTTGATAAACGTGTGAGCGCTTTATCCACCCTAGGGGGTGTTTCCCAGCGCGCCCTAACCTCTGGTGGGAAAGGGTATAATGCCAATAACTTCTTAAAAATTAGCAGTTTTCTATCTGGGTTAACCCACGCTTCATCACACACGTCATTCAATTCCTCTGATTCTGGAAAAGCTACAGGTAGTTTTTTCACCCCCCACATAATACCCCTTTTTGAGGTACCTGCAGTATCAGAGATCTGCAAAGCCTCCTTCATTGCCGTGATCATATAACGTGTGGCCCTATTGGAAAATACGTTTGTTTCTTCACCGTCGATACTAGATTCATCTGTGTCGGTACCTGTGTCGACTGACTGAGGTAAGGGACGTTTTACAGCCCCTGACGGTGTCTGAGACGCCTGAGCAGGTACTAACTGGTTTTCCGGCCGTCTCATTTCGTCAACTGACTTTTGTAATGTACTAACATTATCACGTAATTCCATAATTAAAGCCATCCATTCCGGTGTCGACTCCCTAGGGGGTGACATCACCATTACCGGCAATTGCTCCGCCTCCACACCAACATCGTCCTCATACATGTCGACACACACGTACCGACACACAGCAGACACACAGGGAATGCTCTTATCGAAGACAGGACCCCACTAGCCCTTTGGGGAGATAGAGGGAGAGTTTGCCAGCACACACCAAAAGCGCTATAAAATGTATATAAACAACCCTAAAAGGTGTTGTTTTTGTTATATGCGCTTTAAATATATAAATATCGCCAAAATATGCCCCCCTTCTCTTTGTTACCCTGTTTCTGTAGTGCAGTGCAGGGGAGAGTCCTGGGAGCCTTCCTCACAGCGGAGCTGAGCAGGAAAATGGCGCTGTGTGCTGAGGAGAATAAGCCCCGCCCCCTTTTCGGCGGGCTTTTCTCCCGGGTTTTGAGATATCTGGCCTGGGTTAAATACATACATATAGCCTCAATGGCTATATGTGGTGTATTCTTTGCCATCAAAGGTATTAAATATTGCTGCCCAGGGCGCCCCCAGCAGCGCCCTGCACCCTCCGTGACCGTTCAGTGTGAAGTGTGTAGCAACAATGGCGCACAGCTGCAGTGCTGTGCGCTACCTTCATGAAGGCTGAAGAGCCTTCTGCCGCCTGTTTCCGGACCCTCGATCTTCAGCATCTGTAAGGGGGATCGGCGGCGCGGCTCCGGGACGAACCCCAGGGTGACCTGTGTTCCGACTCCCTCTGAAGCTATGTCCAGTAGCCTAAGACTCCAATCCATCCTGCACGCAGGTGAGTTGAAAATCTCTCCCCTAAGTCCCTCGATGCAGTGAGCCTGTTGCCAGCAGGACTCACTGAAAATAATAAACCTAAAAACTTTTTCTAAGCAGCTCTTTAGGAGAGCCACCTAGATTGCACCCTGCTCGGACGGGCACAAAAACCTAACTGGGGCTTGGAGGAGGGTCATAGGGGGAGGAGCCAGTACACACCATGTGATCCTAAAAGCTTGCTTTTGTGCCCTGTCTCCTGCGGAGCCGCTATTCCCCATGGTCCTGACGGAGTCCCCAGCATCCACTAGGACGTTAGAGAAATAATATTTGTTTCAGTAGAAAACATTTTTGTTTTCTCTGTTATAGTCAACAAAATGGTGGTCATTCCGAGCTGTTCGCTCGCTAGCCGCTTTTAGCAGACGTGCAAACGCTAAGCCGCCGCCCTTTGGGAGTGTATCATAGCTTAGCAGAAGTGCGAACGAAAGGATCGCACAGCGGCTACAAAATAATTGTGTGCAGCTTCAGAGTAGCTCCAGACCTACTCCTAGCAAGCGATCACTGCAGACTATTTAGTTCCTGTTCTGACGTCACGAACACGCCCTGCGTTTGTTCGCCCAGCCACGCCTACGTTTCCCCAGCCACTCCTGCGTTTTTATCTGACACTCCTGCGTTTTTACACACACTCCCTGAAAACGGTCAGTTACCTCCCAGAAACACCCACTTCCTGTCAATCACTCTGCGGCCAGCAATGCGATTGAAAAGTGTCGCTAGACCAGAGACGTATCTAGGGTAGGGCGAGTGGGGTACGTGCCCTGGGCACCTTGGCAGGCCCAGGAGAGGGGGGGCGCCGCCGACGGCCAGGGCATCAGGCCCCACTCGCCCCCGTAAACCCTAAATGTGAGGGGAGGAGAGCGCAGCGTCTCTCCCTCCCCTCACCGCCGCTGCCAGCAGCGCTGCTGTGTCCGGTCTCCGGCGTTAGCCAATCAGAGCTTGCGGACCGGCTCCTGATTGGCTGCCGGTCCGCGAGCTCCGATTGGCTAGCGAACCGGCGCCAGACACAGCCGCCGGAGACGGGACGGGAGACCTGGTCGGAGCGGTGAGGGGAAGGAGAGGCGGTGAGGGGAAGGAGAGGTGCTGCGCTGCGCTCTCCTCCCCTCACATAAGCGGCCGGTGAGTGAACGGGGGGGGGGGGGGGGGGCACGGGCACAGGCACAGTGGGGCATGTATCTGGCACCAAATGGGGCATGTAACTGGCACTGAGTGGGGCCTGGCACTGTGGGGCATGTAACTGACACTGTGGGGCATGTAACTGGCACTGTGGGGCAATGTAACTGACACAGTGGGGCAATGTAACTGACACAGTGGGGCAATGTAACTGGCACTGTGGGGCAATGTAACTGGCACTGTGGGGCAATGTAACTGGCACTGTGGGGCATGTATCCGGCACTGTGGGGCAATGTAACTGGCACTGTGGGGCAATGTAACTGGCACAGTGGGGCAATGTAACTGGCACAGTGGGGCAATGTATCCGGCACTGTGGGGCATGTATCCGGCACTGTGGGGCAATGTAACTGGCACTGCGGGGCAATGTAACTGGCACTGCGGGGCAATGTAACTGGCACTGCGGGGCAATGTAACTGGCACTGCGGGGCAATGTATCCGGCACTGCGGGGCAATGTATCCGGCACTGCGGGGCATGTATCCGGCACTGTGGGGCATTGTATCTGACACTGTGGGGCAATGTAACTGGCACTGTGGGCCATTTTCAGTGGCCACACCCCTTCTGGAGAGTGGCCACACCCCTTCTGGTGTGTGGCCACGCCCATTTTACATCTTGCCCTGGGCTCCAAAAACCCTGGTTACGCCTCTGCACTAGACCTTATGTGAAACTGCATCGGCTTTTGTGAAAGTACGTCGCGCGTGTGCATTGCGCCCCATACGCATGCGCAGAAGTGCCTTTTTTTGCCTGATTGGTGCGCTGCGAACGAAAGCAGCTAGCGAACAACTCGGAATAACCACCAAAATGAAGTTGTCGCGCACAGGACAAGCCAGGTACAGCACCATTTTGTAAAGGAAAAATCTACTATGATAATTCCCCTCAGCTCTAAATTAAGAGCCTGTGTTTTGTTTTGTTTTTTGTTTTTTTAATGAAAACCTGAGAACGAGCTTTAATTTAACTTTTCAACCTACAGGTATGCTGACAGCTCAAAAGATACTCAGCTACAGAGGGTTTTTTGTTTTTTTTTGTCACATATGGGATATTTTTACTCATTTTCATGGAATGGCCCAAAACCGAATATGGACGCTAGGTTTAATTAGTGGCAGGCTTAAAGTAACCTTGAAGTACAGTAGGATGAATAAAGCAGCCCTAGATCTCTATTACTTGTCTCTACTACAGATCTTTGTAGATGAAAGTGTCACACACAACACAAATCATCACTGGACTAATCTATATAATAGTCAGCCGGGAAGTGGTTAAAATACCGCTAGTCGGGATCCCAGCAGCCACAAAGCTGATGCCGTAATCCCGACTACCGGGAAATGCAGTCGCCGGACTACCGGCACTACAGTCTATTCTTCCTCTGTGGGTGCCTGAGAATAGAACCTGCGTGGCGGGCGCAGCAAGCCCGCAAGGGGCTATCTAGCGCTCGCCCTGCTGCCAGCATTACGGCGGACGGGATCATGACAGCCGGGATCCCGTCCGCCGGCATTTCATACTGATCCCAGTCAGCCATGGCCTGTCCTGAGATAGTCATATGTAGTGGGAGCGGGGCGGTAGTTTACCCCATTTCTCCCCCCCCCGATAACGGCTCTCAATGCAGTGGACAGAGATAAGGGAGTCGTTACTGTATGCAGTGTAAGTCTAGAGCCAGGAAAAGGGAAAGGAGTCAACGTAGCATCGCTGGGTCCAGTATACTAGCAGTTATATAATACACCAGTGAATCTCCTATGTATATAATAGCCTATGTATCTAACTTCTGCAAATAATATATGTATAACCAGTGAGTTCTGATGCCTGGACTTCCATTAAGAAGCCTTGTGTATTAAAAGGAATATCGCACCCTCTACAATAAATTATTGCAGAAATTAGACTTGAAGATCTGTGACACGTATATGGTTACAGAACTAATTGGTGACCTATAATGCAGGCACTCCCCGATGTAAGCTATATGGATAGTACAAGTTACGGATTAGTCCTATGAGTAATGCTAGGTACATACTAGACGACAGAGTGGACAATGTGCCCGATTACGACACATCGTTCACGATATTGTCTGGTGAACGCGCGTCATCAGAAACTTCCCCCGCCGAATACGCACGTATGGCCGACGGGTGATATCGCCAGTGAGGACCATGCTGCTGAATGCAGCATGACCCCGCTCCTCCCCCTTGCCACCATCGGCAAGTGTGTATGCCCTTGCAGATGTCAGCACTCCCGTCGCCACCGATATCGCCAGGCACACACATCGTCTAGTGTGTACCCGGCTTTAGACTGTAGGCAAAGTGGCTTTATACAGATCACGAAAATCAAGTGGTGACTTCTAATATTATATTTGTACTCAGGAGGTAAATTGTTTCTTATCATACAGAAGGTCAGTCAATGAACACTAAAGTGCGTCACTGTAGCTCCACCTCCACTGAGTAGCAGGGTTCTGGGCTGCAATGGTTAGATTTTCAGCACCATAAACAACATCTTGACATATATAAATATTACATTCTGATGTTACGCTTCAGTGTTCAGTAGGAAAAGTAGTGTACAATAAGGAATGCTTAATGTGAATTATTACAGGTATTACAAGTCACCTTGATTTCCAAACGCTCAGCTTCTAATATCCTTAGAATCTACCTTAGGCAGCACTATATATCATCCGTATTATACAGAACACATTAATAATGTCCTTTGTCTGATTCTCTTATGTCTGATATTATGTATTAATATATTATGTATTAATAATAACGTATAAACCATATTTACCTACTTCCTGGCTGCCCCCTCTGGGGGCGGGGTCACTTGAAAGTGGGTAGAACAGTGGGAGTGATGACGTGATTGCATCATCATGGCCCCACCCACCACTGCACAAGGGGGCAGTTTCAATTGTTTTGGGTGTCTAATTTTCCTGTCTAAACGGGACTGTTTAGACGCACAAACATTTGTCACAACTCAATTGATGTTTGGGGGCACATGTATATCGCGCATGTCGCGCCCAAATAGACAGGGTTTAGTTGCATAAAATGGCTAAACCCGTCATAAGTTCTGCTTTGGGTGTCCAAACTCCCGTTCGGACGTCCAAACTGCCGACTTAGCACACAGTTCTTCATGCCCCACAGGAGGCTGTGAGAAGAAATGTCATCATTGTGGCTGCCAGGTGTTTAAAAGGAGCAACAATTAAATTGCTCCTTTTGCACCCCCTAGTGGTAGTCACAGGGTAAAACAACTGCAACGGTCCCACTATCATTATTACCGGCATAGTGAAGTGGGGGGAGCCTCGATGATGAATTTCAGTATGGTGTAAACATGTGGCAACTTTACTCTGCACACCTTTATGTGAAATGGGGTTAAGAACCTTAAGTACCAACTATCTAGGGCAGGGGTGGGCGCCCTGATCTAGGGTGTTCATGAGCATTAACCATACTTTACGTATTTACCATGAATTAGAACAAAGAGCTAAATACATCTTTACAGAGATGTACGGAAACTATAATCACACATGCTCTTCAAAAGCACCTCCGCCTGTTGTGTTTTATTTGTTGCGTTTGAATAATAATAATCATTTTATTTATATAGCGCTTTTCTCCAGCAGTCACTGTACAGACATCAAAAACATAGGGGGTAATTCCAAGTTGATCGCAGCAGGATTTTTGTTAGCAATTGGGCAAAACCATGTGCACTGCAGGGGAGGCAGATATAACATGTGCAGAGAGAGTTAGATTTGGGTGTGGTGTGTTCAATCTGCAATCTAATTTGCAGTGTAAAAATAAAGCAGCCAGTATTTACCCTGCACAGAAATAAAATAACCCACCCAAATCTAACTCTTTCTGCACATGTTATATCTGCCTCCCCTGCAGTGCACATGGTTTTGCCCAATTGCTATCAAAAATCCTGCTGCGATCAACTTGGAATTACCCCCATCAAAAACATAATACACTGTAGAAAGGCATTAAAAGTACAGAAGGTAGAAAACCACACAGAACTAACTAAAAACAACAAAAGTCCAGCAAGCACAATAAGTATAATGCTGGGTTTGTGAAGACATTTTTGGTAATAACTTCCATGGGTTGTCCATTCCACCCATAAAGGTACCAGTTGAGGCAGCCATCTTGGGCGCACTACGTAGGATTACCTTAGGTGGGATAGGGAGCACCTAGAACAGATGACACAAAAAGTGTGATTGCAGCATCTTATCGCAAGGTGTAGGGGCCCAACATGACTGCCAGGTCAATGTATTTGTCATCCCATTCAGGAGCACACCAGGTGAGGCAGCCATTTTGGGCACACTACATACTGTAGGTTACAGTAGGTGGGATAAGTAAACCATAGCAGCAACATGCAGTGGGAGATTGTTGAATCAATGAATCAGCAGTAAAGAGAGAATGGGAGGTGGCAGCAAGTTAGAATATAATGGAAATAAATTATTGTTCTTAACTACAATGAGAAAGCAACAGCTAATAGTGATATCATGCCAAACCCAGAATTTACATTTCATCAACAAAAATATTTTACAAAATCTGCATTCACATCAGAGATATGGATGATTTTTTTAGACTAACGAAATAAATAAACCAACCAGTAAAACGCAGTACTGTAGGTAAATGGAAGGCATATGACAAAACACATACAAACAAACTCATTGCACATAATTAGTCAAGGCTTGAACCAATAAACAAAGAAAGAACAATCAGTGTGACTGTTAACTGTATAAATCTGGAGTTTGTCTCATGTACCTAACTTTCTTTTTGAGATTTGCTGTAACGATGTGCCTCGTTTGTTAGGTCATGCAGCAATGAAAGGGTTAAAATGTCTGAAACCAGGATGCCTCCCAGCCCTCTGGAGTGGGGCCACTGAAACGGAAACTCTGCACTCAGTGGCCAGGGACAGACAAGGAAGGATCAGCAAAAAAAATCCTAGTTAGCAGGAAATCTGTCAGCGTGAAGGAATCCGTGTGTGCATAAACTGTAATCACTTACACACCGACCTCTCCTGGACTCCAACCTCTAAAGTATCTTAAACTGCTGCAATAATGAGACATTAGAAATCAAATCACAAAATACAGAGCAGTATGATTAAAAGCTAGATAAGCTGCAGGTTTCAAAACTTGCAAGTAGACTTATATGTCAAACTCAAGCATGTACTTCTAACAGGCAATAATAGAATTTTAGTACCTACCGGTAAATCCTTTTCTCCTAGTCCGTAGAGGATACTGGGGACTCCAAAAGGACCATGGGGTATAGACGGGATCCGCAGGAGCTTGGGCACACTGAAAAGACTTTGACTGGGTGTGAACTGGCTCCTCCCTCTATGCTCCTCCTCCAGACCTCAGTTATAGGAACTGTGCCCAGGAGAGACGGACATTTCGAGGAAAGGATTTTTGTTTAAACTAAGGCGAGAAACAACCAGCCCACACCACAAACATACCGTACAACCGGAGTATCAGGAAACCAGATAACAGTATGAATTAACAACAGCAACAAGCTGAATATAACTAATACACAACCCGCGTGTAAACAAATTTAACCAGTAATAATACACTGCAAGTAACAGTCCGCACTGGGAAGGGCGCCCAGCATCCTCTACGGACTAGGAGAAAAGGAATTACCGGTAGGTACTAAAATCCTATTTTCTCTTATGTCCTAGAGGATGCTGGGGACTCCAAAAGGACCATGGGGTCTATATCAAAGCTCCAGAACAGGCAGGAGAGTGCGGACGACTCTGCAGCACCGACTGTGCAAACATGAGGTCCTCCTCAGCCAGGGTATCAAACTTGTAAAACTTAGCAAAGGTGTTTGAACCCGACCACGTAGCTGCTCGGCAAAGCTGAAGTGCCGAGACCCCTCGGGCAGCTGCCCAAGACGAGCCCACTTTTCTGGTAGAATGGGCCTTTACTGATTTCGGCAACGGTAGCCCCGCCGAAGAATGAGCTTACTGAATCGTACTACAAATCCATAGTGCAATAGTTTGCTTAGAAGCAGGATTCCCAATCTTATTGGAAGCATACAGGACAAACAAGGCCTCTGTTTTCCTGGTAAAAGCCGTTCTGGCGATGTAAATTTTCAAAGCTCTTACAACATCAAGAGACCTTGGAACTGCCACAGCATCCGTAGCCACAGGCACCACAATAGGTTGGTTAATGTGAAACAAAGAAACCACCTTCGGCAGAAATTGTTGACGAGTCCTCAATTCTGCTCTATCTGAATGGAAGATCAAATAAGGACTCTTGTGAGATAAGGCCGCCAACTCTGACACTCGCCTGGCAGACGCCAGAGCCAAAAGCATGACTACCTTCCAAGTGAGAAACTTCAACTCCACCTTACGTAAAGGTTCAAACCAGGGAGACAAAATAAACTGCAACACCACTTCAAGATCCCACGGCGCCACAGGCGGCACAAACGGAGGATGGATATGCAGCACTCCCTTCACAAAAGTCTGAACCTCTGGAAGGACTGCCAATTCCTTTTGAAAAAAAATGGATAAAGCCGAAATCTGCACTTTGATGGAACCCAATTTCAGGCCTGCATCGTGAGAAACTTCAACTCCACCTTACGTAAAGGTTCAAACCAGGGAGACAAAATAAACTGCAACACCACTTCAAGATCCCACGGCGCCACAGGCGGCACAAACTGAGGATGGATATGCATCACTCCCTTCACAAAAGTCTGAACCTCTGGGAGGACAGCCAATTCCTTTTGAAAAAAAATGGATAAAGCCGAAATCTGCACTTTGATGGAACCCAATTTCAGGCCTGCATCGACGCCTGCCTGCAAAAAATGGAGAAACCGACCCAAGTGAAACTCCTCCGCAGGAGCAGTTTTGGTTTCACACCACAAAATACATTTTCTCCAAATACGGTGATAATGTTTCGCCGTAACCTCCTTCCTAGCCTTAAGGAGAGTGGGGATGACCTCCCCAAGAATACCTTTTCGAGCTAAGATCTGGCGCTCAACTTCCATGCCGTCAAACGCAGCCGCGGTAAGTCTGGAAACACGCATCGCCCCTGCAGTAACAGGTCCTCTCTTAGAGGAAGCGGCCAAGGATCTTCCACCAATAATTCCTGAAGATCCGGATACCAGGCCCTGCGCGGCCAATTAGGACCTACGAGAATCGCCCGAACCTTTGCTCGTCGTATAATTCCCAGCACCTTTGGAATGAGAAGAAGTGGAGGGAACACATACACCGACTGAAACACCCACGGAGTCACCAGGGTGTCCACTGCACTGGCTTGAGGGTCCCTTGACCTGGAACAATACCTCGGAAGCTTCTTGTTGAGGCGAGACGCCATCACGTCAATCAGAGGAATTCCCCAACGCTTCGTTAATTCTGCAAATACCTCTTGGTGAAGAGCCCACTCGCCCGGATGGAGATCGTGTCTGCTGAGGAAGTCTGCTTCCCAGTTGTCCACTCCCGGGAGGAAAACTGCTGACAGAGCGCTCACGTGCTGTTCCGCCCAGCGAAGGATTCTTGTGGCCTCCACCATAGCCGCCCTGCTTCTTGTTCCGCCTTGACGGTTTACATGCGCCACCGCTGTTATGTTGTCCGACTGGATCAGGACAGGTCGACCCTGAAGAAGGCTCTTTGCTTGGAGCAGGCCGTTGTAAATGGCTCTTAACTCGAGGACATTTATGTGGAGACAAGATTCCTGGTCTGACCATTTCCCCTGGAAATTTCTTCCTTGGGTGACTGCGCCCCATCCTCGGAGACTTGCATCTGTTGTCAGTAGGACCCAGTCCTGGATTCCTAATCGGCACCATTCTAGAAGGTGAGAACTTTGCAGCCACCACAGGAGAGAAATCCTGGCCCTGGAAGATAGGCATATTTTCCGGTGCATGTGCAGGTGAGACCCGGACCATTTTGCTCAGCAGATCCCACTGAAACACCCGGGCATGAAACCTGCCAAACGGAATGGCTTCGTACGCCGCTACCATTTTCCCCAGAACTCGAGTACACTGATGAATCGACACACTTGTCGGCCTCAGAAGCTCCCTGACCATTGTCTGTAGTTCCAGAGCCTTGTCTTCCGGAAGAAACACTCTCTGTAACTCCGTATCCAGAATCATGCCCAGAAAGGGCAGCCGAGTGGACGGAATCAACTGAGACTTCGGTAAATTTAGAACCCAACCGTGTTGTCACAGATCCGACAGAGACAATTCCCCATTTCTTAACAATTTTTCCTTGGACCTCGCCTTTATCAGGAGATCGTCCAAGTACGGGATAATTGTAACCCCTTGTTTGCGAAGGAGAACCATCATTTCCGCCATGACTTTGGTGAAAATCCTCGGGCCGTGGAAAGCCCAAACGGCAACGTCTGAAATTGGAAATAACAATCCTGTATCGTAAACCTGAGGAAAGCTTGATGCGGAGGATAAATCGGGACGTGTAAGTAGGCATCCTTTATAACTACTGACGCCATAAAATCCCCCCCTTCTAGGCTGGAACTCACAGCCCGAAGAGATACCATCTTGAACTTGAAAACTTTCAAGTAAGGATTGAGGGATTTTAGGTTCAGAAGAGGTCTGACCGAACCGTCCGGCTTCAGAACAACAAAGAGGCTCGAGTAGAACCCCTCCCCCCGTTGGGACGGGGGAACGGAAACAATGACCCTCTGTTGACACAACTTTTGTATTGCTGCCTTCACGACCACCCTGTCCGGAAGGGACATTGGCAAGGCCGAAATGAAAAAGCGGTGAGGGGGCATCTCCTGAAACTCCAGCCTGTATCCCTGAGACACTATTTCTAGAACCCAAGGATCCAGGCCTGATTGAACCCAGACCTGACTGAAGAGCTGCAGACGGCCCCCCACCGGTCCGGACTCCCCCAGGGGAGCCCCAGCGTCATGCGGTGGACTTGGTAGAGGCGGGGGAGGACTCTTGGTCCTGTGCGCCTGATACTGCAGGCGACTTTCTTCCCCGTCCTCTACCCTTGGAAGCGAGGAAGGACGAACCTTTACCCTGCTTGTATTTATGTGGACGAAAGGACTGCATTTGTTGATGGGGTGCCTTTTTCTGCTGTGTAGGAACATAAGGAAGAAAAGATGACTTACCCGTAGTCGCGGTAGACACCAGGTCAGCCAAGCCGTCATCAAACAAGACACTACCTTTGAAAGGGAGAGCTTCCATAGCTTTCTTGGAGTCGGCATCAGCATTCCATTGATGGATCCACAGCGCCCTCCTAGCCGAGATCGCCATTGCATCGCCGCATCCTTCAGGTAATCTGCAGCGTCCTTGATATAAAGAAGAGTCAAAAGAATATTATCTTTATCAAGGGTATCCATATCAGAAGCTAAATTCTCATCCCATTTAGCAATAGCACTACTCACCCATACCGTAGCCACAGCAGGTCCGAGCAATGCACCCGTATTAGCGAAAATGGCCTTCAGAGACGTCTCCAGCTTGCGATCCGCCGGATCCTTGAGAGCTGCCGTGTCAGGAGACGGAAGCGCCACCTTCTTAGACAACCGGGAAAGAGCCTTGTCGACATTCGGAGACGACTCCCATTTGTCCCTGTCATCAGAGGGGAAAGGATACGCCATGAAAATTATTTTGGGAATCTGCCACCTCTTGTCCGGCAACTCCCAAGCCTTTTCACAAAGAGTATTCATTTCATGAGAGGGGGTAAACTTCACCTCAGGTTTTTTCCCTTTAAATAAACAAATCCTTGTTTCCTGCACCGCAGGTTCCTCAGAGATACGTAAAACATCTTTAATAGCCACAATCATGTACTGAATACTCTTAACTAGCCTTGGGTGTAAGGTAGCCTCAGTGAAGTCGACATCGGAATCAGAATCTGTGTCGGTATCCGTATCTACCATCTGGGTAAACGAACGCTTTTGCGCCCCTGAAGGGGCCTGCACCTGAGACAAAGCATCCTCCATGGATTTTCTCCACACTTGTGTCAGAGATTCCGATTTATCCAATCTCTTAGACAATGAGGCCACATTTGTATTAAGAGCACTTAACATCGTAAGCAAATCAGGTGTCGGCTGCGCCGACAGAGCCATCTCCAGACCCGTATCTGCGCCCCCAGCCACCTCCTCCGGGGAGTAACACTCAGCTTCTGACATGCCGACACGGAGTACCGACACACCAACACACACACACACTGTCTCAGCTAGGGGACAGACCTACAAGGAAGCCCGGATAGAGAAAACACAGAGGGAGTATACCAGCCCACAACCCAGCCCCCATATATCCCACCAAACGATATATGTGGAAAGAGCTGCTGTTATCAATATATATATGCACCAAATATCTGTGCCGCCCCCCCCCCCCCGATTTGCTACCTTTTACTTGAATTGGAGCTTGGAGGTCCCGGGCCAGCGTCTCATGCAGCGGCTGTGGATGAGAGAAAATGGCGCTGCTGAGCTGTGCGGCTAAGCCCTGCCCCTTCCCGGCGCGCTTCAGACCCGCTAAAATTTGAAATTGAAATGCTGGCGGGGGTATGGAAAACGGTGCGCTGCTACCTCGTTACTGAAGTCTTCTGCCGTCTGATGTCTTCGGATCTTCACATACTCACCCGGCTTCTTTCTTCTGGCTTCTGTGAGGGGGGTGACGGCGCAGCTCCGGAAACGAGCAGCTAGGCGCACCAAGTGATCGAACCCTCTGGAGCTAATGGTGTCCAGTAGCCTAAGAAGCAGGGCCCTTAACTAAATAGAAGTAGGTCTGCTTCTCTCCCCTCACTCCCACGCTGCAGGGAGCCTGTAGCCAGCACGTCTCCCTGAAAATAAAAAACCTAACAAAAGTATTTTCTAGAGAAACTCAGTAGAGCTCCCCTAGTGACTGTCCAGTCTCTCCTGGGCACAAAGTCTAACTGAGGTCTGGAGGAGGGGCATAGAGGGAGGAGCCAGTTCACACCCAGTCAAAGTCTTTTCAGTGTGCCCAAGCTCCTGCGGATCCCGTCTATACCCCATGGTCCTTTTGGAGTCCCCAGCATCCTCTAGTACGTAAGAGAAATATTGAAATAGAATTCCCACTTTTGATAATAAGAGCAAAGGGTTAATAAGTAACCATTTAACGACAATAGAAGACATTAGTTCTAGTGCTACCAAACCTACTGATTATGGGCTTAATTCAGACCTGATCGCTGTGCTGCAAATTTGCAGAGGTCCGTTATCAGATAGCCGCCGCCCGGGGAGAGTGAAGACCCGCCCCTATGCAAGTGTGTGAATACATATGTACACCATGCGAAAATTCCGCCAGACAGCGGACAACTTCAAATCCGTTCGCAACTCACTCACCATCGAATGATTTTTCCAGTCTGTTCATAGCATAGGACTTACTCCTACAGTGTGATACAAACAGGCTGATCGGGGCTGGAGCTAATGTCACACACGCACTGAAAACGCTTGGGAATGCCTGCGTTTTTCCTGATGCTCCCTGAAAACGGCCAGTTACCACCCACAAACGTCCTCTTCCAGTCAATAACCTTGTGAACGCCTTGCGATCTAAATTTTCGCACCATCCTGTTGCTGTTTGGTGACACGCGTGCGCATTGCGGTGCATACGCAGTCATTCGATAATCATCCGCTGTGCGAATTCACACAACAGCGAACAGGTCTCAATCGGGCCCTATGGTACTGTAGTGGAACACTACAGAGAACTGTACATTCCTTGTAAAAATGCATTTAACAATGAATATCAAACACATTGCTTTAAAATGAAAATACAATCTTAGTTGTATGAGGCCCCTGGGTGTGTTTTTGCTTTGTGGCACATTTTCTTTTTGTCCTGCACCATAAAACTGCACTAAAAGCTCGTAAAAAAACATGCATTATTAATTCTTACACTTTGTTTCACATTGTGGGGGTCATTCCGACCCGTTCGCTCGCTGCAGTTTCTCACAGCGCAGCGATCGGGTCGGAACTGCGCATGCGCCGGCACCGCAGTGCACCGACACCGCTGTGCGCCGGCACATGCCATACGTCATTGCCTAGCGAACGCCTCTGAGGCAGAGGCGGTAGCTGGGCGGGAGGGGGCTGGATAGCGGCGTTAAGCCGCCATTTAGGGGGCGCAATCCGGCCAACGCAGGTGTGGCCAGACCGTAGGGGGGGCGGGCAGCGGTGGCTGTGTGACGTCACCTGCAGCTGCTGCGGGCAGGGGAGCGACGAGTAGCTCCCGGCCAGCACGCTAAAGCTGCACTGGTCGGGAGCTACTCTTGAAGTGCAAAGGCATTGCTGCTGTGCGATGCCTTTGCACTTCTGCAGGGGGAGGGGCGGCACTGACATGCGGGGCAGACTAGCCCTGTGCTGGGCGTCCCCCCGCATGTCAGTGTGAATGATCGGAGCTGTGCTATATTTAGCACAGCTACGATCAACTCGGAATGACCCCCCGACTCTGCACCAAAAATGCTAAGTGCAGCACTTGGCTTCTCACTGACATTTAAATAATTTTATTATTGCAATGTCAGAATGATTTGAACATAGCTTGGCAGTGACCCTAGCGCTTAAACCCACCAGGATGTCGGCGGTCGGTGTTCCGACGTCGGGATTCCGAGTGGTGCCGGGATTCCGGCGTCTGTCACATGACCACCAGGATACTAACCGCATCCCGTTTATACTATAGGATCACTCCTTATGCAATTTGATTCAACACAAATTTAAATAGGTGAAGACCAAGCTACGCAAATTCCACAATAAAGCAGAGAAAGTTAGCATATCTATAAAAGAAATAAGTCGTCATGTTCTTTTAAAGGAGTATAAATATAAAATAGTTATAATGCTAGTTAAACAAATAAATACATCTGATACAGTCACCACTAGCATAAATTACAATTTTATTAGGGCTCTGCTGATTGTTATTATGATTTAAACAGATTACTTATGTGTTTCCATAGGAACTCCATCTCATTAATGTACAATTACTGTGATGTACTCGTAGATATGTCTGCTACAGTTCTGGAGTTGCAAGAGAGGGTGAGAAAAATCCCACAAAGCTCTGGCCAGAAAGGGTCAAATATTCCCTTTAATCCAAAGATTCTTTCACATTTGATAGGCTTTAATCCCCTGACCTGGTAACCTCACATTCCTTGGTATCTCTGTCACAAATGGACCATTCAGAGGATGAAATTGCAGCTCTGTTAGACAACTGCTACAGCAGCACAAGTCATGCTGTTCCCATCTATGCGTAACATTTAACATCTTCAAAATGCTTAAACCCTTGTAGAATTGCAGGTGTAGGCGCACTAGAAACATTGTTTTCTTATTACCCAACAGGTAATACTATGCATTGTATAATTTACAGTGTACTAAACTTTTTTTTAAATAATGTTAACATAAATGTTGCCAGTAATAACAATTAACAACTGGATAATTCAATTTGTTGCATATACAAAACTACACATTCCCCTTCTATTTCACTCAGGTAGAGCCACAAACTATATATGCTCAATGGCTGTTTAGGAATCCAACACTGCAAGATGGGCACGTTTCGCCATTATATGGAATGGCAAATCGCATCCATATAAACTGCAAGTTTTGCCTTGCATCCCATGGAATTTGAGTTACTATTCCCGACAGTACATTGCCAGCAATGGAAATCCCATCTAAGAGTCTCCTGTGTAGAGCTGAATGTGTAGAGATTTTGTTGCATTTTGCTCTTACGGATCCTTGCTTTTAGAGATGATGTAAGGCGGATGGAGGAGGCTTGCAAGTATTGCCCTAGTATAGCAGGGGTGTCATTCACATCAAAGGCACTTATGCACTTCTCAGGATGTGTATGATAATTAGTTGTTTCTTACTGGCCGTGTGTAACTTGATCCCTCCCACCGACTATTACTATTATTAGATATTATTATACTACTACTATTATTTATTTGATATTTGCAATTGGTCCATGGCACGAAAGCAGATTCCCATTTGATGTTTTCAAAAGAACGGCTATGCATGTTTGTATTGGACTGTATATAAATGGAATTTACTTGTTCATCTATATTTGGACTGTATATAGCTGGAATTTAATTATTCATATATATTAGCATTATACATGGTAAATACAATTTAACATTATTAATAACTAAGGGCCGGATTCACAGATGTACACAAATGCATTCGCAGCTGCAATTTTGTATGCAGCAGCTGTGCATAAATATGCAAATTACGCTGCCATCTGGATTTATACTGAGACACCCACCGCGGGTGTAGTATGTTATGCCGGCGGTCGGGCTCCCGGCAGCCAGCATAATCCTGACAGCCGGCATACCGAGAGCTTGGCGAGCACAAATGAGCCCATTGCGGCCTCGCTGCGGCCACGCTATCTACTCTCCCTCCAGGGGGGTCGTGTACCCCCAAGAGGGAGAAAAGCTGTTGGTATGTCGGCGGTCGTGATTCCGGCGCCGGTATGCTGGTCATCAGGAGCCCGGACGCTGGCAAACTGAAGACCACCCCCCACCACATATAAGGTAGCAGCATCTGAAACAGAGCAGTCGATTATCAAAGTTATGAGGGCGCAGGACACATTGCAGCTGCATATGGGATTGCATTTACAGCTTCAAATACAGTATGCTGCAAACTTCAACCACATCTGAATCAGGCCCTACATTAGGTACTGTAACATTTCATACCAACACTGTCCAGCCACACCCCCTGGTATAGTAGAAACTAGACACATACTATATTATTTGTTTCTTGGTGTAAACCTGATGCACATACCTTCTGCAAGCGTAAGCTGTTTTTCCATACGTTTTTTTTTTTTTCTCTTTGCCACCAAATGGCTTAGAAGGCAGACCTGGCTACTGGATGGACAGCACAATTACAGTGGGGATGCAGTTAATTTGCCGGCTGCAGGGTTCCCGGCGGTCAGGATACTGACACCGGAATCTGGACAGTAGACAATGCAGACAACTGAAATACCGGCGCACAGGGGCTGTTCCCACTCATGGGTGGCTACGACACCTGTGGCGACTGCCTCTTTGCACTTGCCCCGCTGCCAGTATTCTGGCGGGCAGGATGCCACTCTGGGGATACTGACAGCCAGCATTCCGTCTGCCGGAAACACATATGTATTCCTTACAGTGCTACTATGCCATAACCCTCTAATATTTATATCAGTAGTGAATCAAATAACAGAGGCTATTTATCACACCGTGGAACGCTGAAACGATTACAACTATCCAAGCAACATTTCTGAAGGATATGGACATGAAATATAACATTTGTTTTCTAAGAACCAGCTGCTCTAAAGAGCTTAGAAAGAAGTTTGTGGAAGTGAGGACTATAGTCAGGGGAAACAATCGTCTTCTCTTTTTTATCCTCAGGATAAACCTGCAAATATCAACAATATAATCCTAACCAAACTTAGCTTTACATAGTTATGTCTCCTATGGGCGGAAATACTTCTTACAAATGGAGAAATTAGACAAATTTTGTTGAGGGGAAAAACAAAAAAAACAAACCCAAAACAAATGATCCTTTAGCCCAGCGAGTTGTGCAGCCATACTGCATCCGAGTGGTTGCCTAGTGACTGCAGCTGGAGTATCAGTGTGTTACTCCCTGGACACTTGTAAGGCAGGGAGGGGGGGATCTCATGGAGGGAGAATGTGGTACTGCGGTTTCCTGGAGACAGGAATCTCATGCTCTCAGCCCAGGTCTCCAGCCACGTAGGAACCCTCCCTGCCAAACTCAACTCCTCCCTTCCCTGGAAAGAGTGGCCAAGGAGGGATGAGTGACAGGGGGAGGAAACGGAGAGGTAGGACACTATAGAACAGGTGGCGGATCTCACAGGTAGACAGGTACTTCAAATGAACAAGCATCCTTGCAATGCAAATGTATAATATCAGCTGACATGCTAAGCACATCTGTTGTACATTCAGGTACATAGCAATGTTACACCTACAGCAAAACGTAGGCATAAGTATAATGCAGAATCAGTCCAGCAACACCTCTTGTACTCAATCTATATTGGAAAAAGTAATAAAGGTTTGTCAATGTCATCCTTCAAATGAAACCCAACAACATATGAAAAAGTTAGTCACCCATGGGCACACATACGTGTGATGTATGAAATATCAGACTCAAATATAAATCCAGTCAGACCCACAGATTTGACAGCTGAACATTCACATGGATGGTGCAGGAAAGAGGAGACCAAGCAGTGCACGCTGGCAGGGTTACCTGGAGGAGGGTGACCCCCACTACTAGAGTGACATGCTCCATAGCATCTTCACACCTATGGTACACATAGAGAACTATGCTGGACAGCCAATTGTAATATTATATATATATATATATATATATATATATATATATATATATATATACATACACATATACACACACACACATACATACATACATACATACATACATACACTCACATTTACACTAGTATCAGACAGTGTGCAGATAGTACGGCAGAATAGCTTATACTGTAGCAGAGCAGATGGAAAGTCTACAATGGGCCGATCCTATAAAGGAGGACAGGAAAACTGTGACAACCAACAAAGCGGCCGGAGCGCCTGCAGAACGCTGCTGCGAGAAGTACGGAAAGTAGAGCTATAACCGGCAGAGAGAGGAAACTGGCCGCAGGACATCGGCACAAGCCCTGACAGCAGTAGTAATAGGAGAGTCATCGCTGGTACTGACCATGTGGGCTTCCCTAGTCCCTGCTCCAGTCCCGCTGCAGAGCGCCCGTCCCCCGGCACAGTCACAGCTCACTCTGCTGCTCTGCTCAGCGCCGGGACTCAGCGGTCAGGAAAACGCTCGGCAGCTGCTCTAGCTCCGCCCCCATGCTGGGATTGGACAGTAAATAAACCACTAGTCACCTCATAGGGTCTCAGGGCTGCCGATCAGATGCACACAGGAGCCTATTGTGCTCCCAAGGTTTATTCGGGCCAAGGCAAGATTTGGTAACCCGTGCTGTGCTGTGCGACATGCAGCCTGCTGTGCGCTGTGCATTGCAGGGATACCGCTACTGCCACGGGGCTCACGGGAGTCATACATGCAGCACATACTGTAGGATGCACTTTTACTATATGTAACATCTGCTGCTGAATGCAGCATGTACAGCTCCGGATAGCATTGTATGCATATTATATTATAGACAGTTCATAGCTCAACTTTGGCATTATATTGGATAGGCTGATGGTTCGATCGATTGATCGATAATTCACTACATAGCATGTATAGTATAACATGCCATGTATAGTATTTTTACTATACATGTAATACTGTGTATGAGCTTTATGTAAAATTAGTACACACGACTAACTTGAACCATACTTGCCTACCTGACCCTCTCCGTGAGGGAGAAAATGCTCTGTTCCTGGACTTTCCTGGTAATGTATGATTGCCATCACCTGTGGTGAGCTAGTTAATTGATAAGAAAGGTGTTTCACCACAGGTGATGGCAACAGTAGCGGATCTTGCCACAGGCAAGCAGTACTTTTGCCCGGGGCGCCGCCTTCCGGAGGGCGCCGCACCAGGGCAAGATCCGCTACTGGTGTGTGCTGCCCGCTGCCCCCGGCCGCTACCGCTGGGAAGGGAAACTAGACGCGTACGCGTCTAGTTTCCCTTCCTGGAGAGGTCCTTTACTGTGCGGTGCGCGATGACGTCATCGCGCAACGCACAGCAAAGGTCCTCTCCACGAAGGGAACTAGACGCTACGCGTCTAGCTTCCCTTCGTGGAGAGGACCTTTGCTGTGCGGTGCGCGATGACGTCATCGCGCACCGCACATCAATTCAGCTGTACAGGGGGCGTAAATGACCACGCCCCCTGTACAAAGCCACGCCCCCTAAAGCCGCCCGGGGCGCCACAAGCCCCGGAGCCGGCCCTGGATGGCAATCATACATTACCAGGAAAGTCCAGGAATAGAGCATTTTCTCCCTCATGGAAAGGGTCAGGTAGGCAAGTATGACTTGAACTGTGTATTAAAGGTTGTACATGCACTTATTAAACCATTTAGAACACGTTTTCTCTGACGTCCTAGTGGATGCTGGGAACTCCGAAAGGACCATGGGGAATAGCGGGCTCCGAAGGAGGCTGGGCACTCTAGAAAGATTTAGGACCACCTGGTGTGCACTGGCTCCTCCCACTATGACCCCCCTCCAAGCCTCAGTTAGATTTTGTGCCCGGCCGAGGTTTGAAGCACACTAGGGGCTCTCCTGAGCTCTTAGAAGAAAGATAGTCTTAGGTTTATTATTTTCAGTGAGACCTGCTGGCAACAGGCTCACTGCAGCGAGGGACTAAGGGGAGAAGAAGCGAACTCGCCTGCTTGCAGCCGGATTAGGCTTCTTTGGCTACTGGACACCATTAGCTCCAGAGGGATCGACCGCAGGCCCAGCCTTGATGTTCGGTCCCAGAACCGCGCCGCCGTCCCCCTTACAGAGCCAGAAGCAAGAAGATGGTCCGGAAAATCGGCGGCATGAAGACATCAGTCTTCACCAAGGTAGCGCACAGCACTGCAGCTGTGCGCCATTGCTCCTCTCACACTTCACACTCCGGTCACTGAGGGTGCAGGGCGCTGGGGGGGGGCGCCCTGAGGCAGCAATAAAAACACCTTGGCTGGCAAAAATACCTCAATATATAGCCCCAGGGGCTATATATGAGGTAAATACCCCTGCCAGATTCCATAAAAAAGCGGGAGAATAGGCCGCGGAAAAGGGGCGGAGCTATCTCCCTCAGCACACTGGGCGCCATTTTCCCTCACAGTTCCGCTGGAAGGAAGCTCCCTGGCTCTCCCCTGCAGACTACTCTACAGAAAAGGGTAAAAAAGAGAGAGGGGGGGCATTTAATTTGGCGCAGTATATAGTTTATATTAAAAAGCAGCTATAAGGGACATAACTCAGTTAGTCCCTGCATTATATAGCGCTCTGGTGTGTGCTGGCATACTCTCACTCTGTCCCCTCAAAGGGCTTTTGTGGGTCCTGTCCTCTATATAGAGCATTCCCTGTGTGTGTGGAGTGTGTCGGTACGGCTGTGTCGACATGTTTGATGAGGATAATGAGGTGGAGGCGGAGCAGATGCCTTTAGAAGGGATGTCACCCCCTGGGGGGCAGACACCTGAGTGGATGTGCTTATGGAAAGAAATGAGTGCACGTATAGACTCATTACATAAGAAATTTGATGACATGCCGACTGCGGGACAGCCGAGTTCTCAGCTCGTGCCTGTCCAGGTGTCTCAAAAGTCATCAGGGGCTCTGAAACGCCCGCTATCTCAGATGGCACAAGTAGATGTCGACACGGATACTGACACCAGTGTCGACGACGATGAGTCAAATTTAATGCCCATTAAGGCCATTCACTGCATGATTGAGGCAATGAAAGAGGTGTTAAATATCTCTGATTTACATCCAGGTACCACAAAAAAGGGTATTATGTTTGGGGAGAAAAAACTACCTGTAGTTTTTCCCCCGTCAGATTAATTAAATGAAGTGTGTGAAGAAGCGTGGGCTTCCCCTGATAAGAAATTGGTAATTCCTAAGAAGGTACTAATGGCGTTCCCTTTCCCGCCAGAGGATAGGTTACGTTGGGAAACACCTCCTAGGGTGGATAAAGCGCTCACACGTTTGTCTAAAAAGGTGGCACTACCGTCTCAGGATACGGCCGCCCTTAAGGAACCTGCTGATAGAAAGCAGGAGGCGATACTGAAGTCTGTATATACACACTCAGGCATTATACTTAGACCAGCTATTGCGTCAGCATGGATGTGCAGTGCTGCCGCTGCGTTGTCGGATAAACTGTCAGAAAATATTGACAAGTCCGCCGCATGACGGTGGGGCTCCACAGGCGGAGCCAGGTACGGTGGGGGCCCGCCTCATGAATTTCAACGATCAGTGGGCTCGCTCACAGGTGGATCCCTGGATCCTTCAAATAGTATCTCAGGGGTACAAGCTGGAATTCGAGGCGGCTCCACCCCACCGGTTCCTAAAATCTGCCTTGCCGATTGCTCCCTCAGACAGGGAGGCGGTGCTAGCAGCGATTCACAAGCTGTATTCCCAGCAGGTGATAATCAAGGTACCCCTACTTCAACAAGGCCGGGGTTACTATTCCACACTATTTGTGGTGCCGAAACCGGACGGTTCGGTGAGACCCATTTTAAATTTGAAATCCTTGAACACATAAAAAAATTCAAGTTCAAGATGGAATCGCTCAGGGCGGTTATTGCAAGCCTGGAGGAGGGGGATTACATGGTATCCCTGGACATCAAGGATGCTTACCTGCATGTCCCCATTTACCATCCTCACCAGGAGTACCTCAGATTAGTGGTACAGGATTGCCATTACCAATTCCAGACGCGGCCGTTTGGACTCTCCACGGCACCGAGGGTATTTACCAAGGTTATGGCGGAAATGATGATACTCCTTCGAAAAAAGGGAGTTTTAATTATCCCATACTTGGACGATCTCCTAATAAAGGCACGATCCAAGGAACAGTTGTTAGTGGGAGTAGCACTATCTCAGGAAGTGCTGCGCCAGCACGGCTGGATTCTGAATATCCCAAAGTCACAGCTGGTCCCGACGACACGTCTAATGTTCCTGGGAATGATTCTGGACACAGTCCAGAAAAAAGTGTTTCTCCCGGAGGAGAAAGCCAGGGAGTTGTCTTCTCTAGTCAGAGACCTCCTAAAACCAAAACAGGTATCGGTGCATCACTGCACGCGGGTCCTGGGAAAGATGGTAGCTTCTTACGAAGCAATTCCATTCGGCAGGTTCCATGCCAGGATTTTTCAGTGGTACCTGTTGGACAAGTGGTCCGGATCGCATCTTCAGATGCATCGCTTGATAACCCTGTCCCCAAGAACCAGGGTGTCTCTTCTGTGGTGGCTGCAGAGTGCTCATCTTTTGGAGGGCCGCAGATTCGGCATACAGGACTGGGTCCTGGTGACCACGGATGCCAGCCTACGAGGCTGGGGGGCAGTCACAAAGGGAAGAAACTTCCAAGGACTATGGTCAAGTCAGGAGACTTCCCTTCACATAAATATTCTGGAACTAAGGGCCATTTACAATGCCCTAAGTCAAGCAAAATCCCTGCTCCTACACCAGCCGGTGCTGATCCAGTCAGACAACATCACGGCAGTCGCCCATGTGAATCGACAGGGCGGCACAAGAAGCAGGATAGCAATGGCAGAAGCCACAAGGATTCTCAGATGGGCAGAAAATCATGTACTAGCACTGTCAGCAGTGTTCATCCCGGGAGCGACCTCCACCCGGGAGAGTGGGGACTTCATCCAGAAGTCTTCCAAATGATTGTAAATCAGTGGGGTCGTCCACAGGTGGACATGATGGCGTCCCGCCTAAACAAAAAACTAGAGAGGTATTGCGCCAGGTCAAGAGACCCTCAGGCGATAGCTGTGGACGCTCTAGTGACACCGTGGGTGTACCAGTCAGTTTATGTGTTCCCTCCTCTACCTCTCATACCAAAGGTATTGAGAATAATAAGAAAGCGAGGTGTAAACACAATTCTCGTGGTTCCGGATTGGCCAAGAAGAGCGTGGTACCCGGAACTTCAAGAGATGATCTCAGAGGACCCGTGGTCTCTGCCGCTCAGACAAGACCTGCTACAGCAGGGGCCCTGTCTGTTCCAAGACTTACCGCGGCTGCGTTTGACGGCATGGCGGTTGAACGCCGGATCCTGAAGGAAAAGGGCATGCCGGAGGAAGTCATTCCTACGCTTATTAAAGCTAGGAAAGAGGTTACAGCAAATCATTATCACCACATATGGCGGAAGTATGCTGCATGGTGTGAGGCCGAAAAGGCCCCAACAGAGGAATTTCAACTAGGTCGATTTCTGCATTTCCTGCAAGCAGGAGTTAATATGGGCCTAAAACTAGGCTCCATTAAAGTACAGATCTCGGCTCTGTCGATTTTCTTTCAAAACTTGGGATCTCAACGTGATGTTGAGTTTCTTAAAATCACATTGGTTTGAGCCACTAAAAACCGTGGATCTGAAATATCTCACGTGGAAAGTGGTCATGTTATTGGCTTTGGCTTCAGCCAGGCGTGTGTCAGAATTGGCGGCTTTATCATGTAAAAGCCCTTATCTGATTTTCCATATGGATAGGGCAGAATTGAGGACTCGTCCCCAATTTCTCCCAAAGGTGGTGTCAGCGTTTCACCTGAACCAGCCTATTGTGGTGCCTGCGGCTACTAGGGACTTGGAGGACTCCAAGTTGCTAGACGTTGTCAGGGCCCTGAAAATATATGTTTCCAGGACGGCTGGAGTCAGAAAATCTGACTCGCTGTTTATCCTGTATGCACCCAACAAGCTGGGTGCTCCTGCTTCTAAGCAGACTATTGCTCGCTGGATTTGTAGTACAATTTAGCTTGCTCATTCTGTGGCAGGCCTGCCACAGCCAAAATCTGTAAATGGCCATTCCACTAGGAAGGTGGGCTCATCTTGGGCGGCTGCCCGAGGGGTCTCGGCTTTACAACTTTGCCGAGCAGCTACTTGGTCAGGGGCAAACACGTTTGCAAAATTCTACAAATTTGATACCCTGGCTAAGGAGGACCTGGAGTTCTCTCATTCGGTGCTGCAGAGTCATCCGCACTCTCCCGCCCGTTTGGGAGCTTTGGTATAATCCCCATGGTCCTTTCGGAGTTCCCAGCATCCACTAGGACGTCAGAGAAAATAAGAATTTACTCACCGGTAATTCTATTTCTCGTAGTCCGTAGTGGATGCTGGGCGCCCATCCCAAGTGCGGTTTATCTGCAATACTTGTACATAGTTATTGTTAACTAAATCGGGTTATTGTTGAGCCATCTGTTGAGAGGCTCAGTTGTTTCATACTGTTAACTGGGTTTCATATCACGAGTTGTACGGTGTGATTGGTGTGGCTGGTATGAGTCTTACCCGGGATTCAAAATCCTTCCTTATTGTGTACGCTCGTCCGGGCACAGTGTCCTAACTGAGGCTTGGAGGAGGGTCATAGTGGGAGGAGCCAGTGCACACCAGGTAGTCCTAAATCTTTCTAGAGTGCCCAGCCTCCTTCGGAGCCCGCTATTCCCCATGGTCCTTTCGGAGTTCCCAGCATCCACTACGGACTACGAGAAATAGAATTACCGGTGAGTAAATTCTTATTTTTACATGATGAATGGGAAATTCATAGATCTGTTATTAAGATTGCGTCACCTGCCAGGGATGGCCAAATGTAGACTCTTTTATTTGAAGCACCTGGGCAGAGTTGATGAATGATGCTGGTTGGGTGCACATGGCGTTATACCACCCATGGCCAGACTAGGGTATACCTCCTGCTGTCCCTCCCAAGGGCCCCAGTGTCCTGCAGAAGGCGGGAGCAGTTGGGTGGCCCCCTGTCACTCGCTGCTCTGCGGGCTGGTCTGGTATTCTGACAGCAGCCCTCAGATATTTAATGAATAATGTTAAGTGCCCCCCCCCCCCAGCTGAAATAATTGCCCACCCCTGTCCTACAGTAAGGCTTCTAATTACTTTCAAATGACCTGCTCGTTGCCAGGGGTTTCATGCCCTGGGTGTCATGCTCATTGCCAGGGGTTTTATGCTCTGGGTGACATGCTCATTGCCAGGGTTGTAATGCTCATTGCCCGGGGGTTCATGTGCTGGGATTCATGCTCGTTGTCAGGGGTTTAGCACATTACCAGGGGTTTCTTGCTCTGTGTGTCATGCTCGTTGCCACTGCGAGGGGCGTTTAATGCTTGTTGCCAGTGGTTTCATGTGCCGGGTGTCATCCTCCAGTGGCTCCTCAAGTCCCTGCTATTCATTTTACACATAAAATAGGCTAGAACTAACTCCAAAATAGTAGGCGTCAAATATCTAGCATTAACAATTTAAGGCAGTAGGCATTTTAAAGCCACAAATGTAGTAAACTGGTGGGCTATGACTTCAGCAGGAAGTCTGAGCTGTTTCTGCTGTTTATTACATGTTCTAAGGAGGTGGACACATAAGTTAAGTACCAGAAGTAGCCGTGTACTTCTGGGTCAGGAAGGAGAGGGAGTAAGCAAGTGAGAGTGATGTTAGGCGTGGGAGGTGAGCGGCCCTACAGGGGCAAGAGCAGATAAGAGCAGATCAGCACACATAAACCTGTCCTGCTCAGAACAGTTTCAAGTGATGGGGTAGCGGTAGACATGCCCTCCAACTGTACCTTTTTCCAGGTACAGTACCTTTTTTTTATGGTCTGTACCGATTTTTGGCTCTCCAAGCTTCCATTGAAAGTATAGGAAAAGGGGGGTCCTTTTACCCGTGCCCCCCCCTTTTTCGAGTTTGTACTGATTTTTATGTGTAAAATGTTGAAGGGTATGGGTAGATTGTCAATGCATCGTTTATAGTGATTATTATGTATTTTTGGCTATTTAAAAAAAAAAAAAGTGCAAGAAAAGAATAATACTAGATAATGATGTTAAAGATGCCACATTCTCTCCACTGCCTTGTGTCATGCTTTGGTGGGAGAGGGCCCACTAGTGTCCCTGCCTAAGGTCAAGTATGAAAATCTATAGTAGAGTATATATTAAATATATGGATGCATCAGGACTCTTCATTAGTTAATACACATCTGGTCTGTAAACTACAGTGCACAAATGTATTATTAATAATTTGAAATGTATTATACTCCTTAGGGCACTACCCCCTCTTGCAGTTTTCCATTTTATACAATTGACACATTTTCTTTGTAAGGACTCGGAGCTGTTTATGTGAGTGGAGACCAAATAATGACACATTTGATTGTACCTCTCAGAATGTCCACATCGATCAAAGATCTCACAGGTCTGGGGGACATGTGCTAAGCCTCGGGGAGCGATAATGTAGAGAGAGATAAAGTGGCAGTTAATCAGCTCCGCCATGTTACAGGCTGTGCTAGAAAATGACAGTCAGGAGCTGATTGGTTGGTAGTTTAACTCTCTCCACTTTATTTTAACTCTATCTCAAAGGCTTAGTATATCTGCCCCAAGATGAGCTAATACCCATTTTACACCGCCATGATAACCCAGGTTGGCAGGGCAACCCGGATCACAGCTCACTATCCGAAAAAAGAACCTGGGTCCAATGAATCAGGATTCCAACCCCGTAGTGAGCATGGTTGGATAAAGGAATGTCCTGGGTAATGGGCAGTGTAAATGGGTGACCCGGGCTGCCATTTACAGCATAGGAAAAGATGGATAACCGACACTTGTATATGATGTCATCTCCAAGTGCCAGCAGAACGTTAACATGTACCCATGTGCAGTGTAAACGGGGCTGACCTGGGAATAACCCGGCTCAAAGCGCCAGTTCAAAATCCTGTGTTGGACCTGGGTTTTTAGTGTAAAAGGGGTATAAATTATGACGTCATTTGGATAATTTAGTGTTGTATATATATTGTGTACACAACGCTAACACTATATAAAGGAGGTTGTTCCTCCTGCACAACTTTGATAACGTGTAGTGAATTTAAGGTGAAGCTATGTAAAAGATATATAAATAGATTAGCAGAACATACAGTTACTGCAAGATTTCTCTTTTGTTATGGGGACATCTTGCTGAAAAGCCGTAGCACTCAGTAGTGGCTGGTGCAGAGCTGACAGTACATCGACAAACATTATTGAGAGAATGTGCACATAAATGAGATTGTTTCTCCACACATATCTAGAACTGCACACATTTCAAGAAGCGTTTTCCATATATGGGCTGGGGGACACTACGTGCCCGGTCACTACCACGATAACACCCACAGCCCTCTTTCAAATAACATGGCTTCCAACTAGCTATTGTGTGGTCATCACCTGTGATCATTAGTATAGACTACATTTGCATATGGGCAAGAGGGCACTATGGGGGTTATTCAGGCTCAGTAGCAGTTTTGCTAAAAAGGCTACTTATAAAATCACATGCTGGGGGCCGCCCAGCACAGGGCTAGGCCATCCAGCATGTGTAGCGTGGCCCTGTGGTTACAATTCAATTTTGATCGCATCGCAGAAGTCGAGAAATAGAAATAGACCCCTGCATGCACAGCCAGGCAGCATATGCAAGCGCAGTGTCGCCATGTTTTCCATTGCAGGAGATGCAGGCGACATCATCCAGCCATCCCGAAAACGGGCATGACACACCTGCGATTCTTGCACCACTCCCCACTAATGCCGCCCTCGACTGCCCGCATTGCATTATGAACAACCGCGAACTTCCACGATTGCACCTATTGGGGCACCCACGTATGAAACCGTTTCAATAATCAGTTATACAAACAGATCGTGAAAAAAAACCAAATTGTTTGTATGAACTCTGTTTCATATTAGCAGGTTTTAATAGCATTAGTTCATAACAGGGCAGCTGCAGGACGATAAGTCACACTGGCTTGGCCTGTCCGTAGTATGTGACTTTATAATGTTTAAAATGAGGTGGCAAAACTACTGGGACCACCAAGAGGATGAACGCCTGGAGCATCCTAACAATGTTCTGTGGTGGCTCCCCCTGCTGTTGGGGAATCCTACGTCTTCCACTGTCTAACTACCAATCTGGGTCTTCAGCCTCTCCTCCCATTCCCCTGCTCACATCATAACTCTGTCCATGCCATTTGCCATTATGTCCTTACTTAGGCATCATACCCGATGCTGTGTTATAACGCCAATAGACATGCATAGCAAACATGTTTTATATGCAGTTTAACTAGCATTTCAGATCGCTGTATGCTTCCCAAGGAATTAAAATGCAGTACATTGGACAAGTACAAACACATGGGGTAACTATTATTAAACTCATTATCCTGGTATCCACAGACCTGGGACACCAGGAGGGACCCAAGGCTACAGTACTTTGCAATGAGCCAGGCATCCCTAGGTGTGGGTGACTGAACACCTAGTGGTGCAATGACCCCCACTTCTGGGGGCCAGGACTGATTGTAAGTAGCAGAGCCTGTCAGTGAAGGAAAATAGGGATTTCTGGTACTAAACCATATGTAGTTTGGGTTTAACAGTATGCAATGTAGGAATTTAGAAATCACGGCACATCACTAAACATTACCCGCATCCGCATCAAAACTAACAACAAATTGAATGTTTGATGCATTTAACCTGAATTCCGATTGAATAGCTCACCTCCTTTCATTACAATCTACATCACATCGTATTAAGGGGGTCATTCTGACCCGTTCGCTCGCTGCTTTTTGTCGCAGCCAAGCGAACGGGTCCCTACTGCGCATGTGCCGGAGTGCACCGGCGCATGCCAGACAGCCAAGAGCCGTTGCAGGGCTGCGATCGCCTCTGCCTGATTGACAAGCAGAGGTGATCGCTGGGCAGGAGTGGGTGGAACGGCGGCATTTGGACGCCGTTTTGTGGGAGCGGTCTGGCCAATGCAGGCGTGGTCAGACCGAAAGGGGGGCGGGCCACAGCGGCTGCGTGACGTCACACGCAGCCACTGCAGGCCGGGGAGCGATGAGTAGCTCCCAGCCAGCACTGCGCTGGCCGGGAGCTACCCTTGGGTGGTCATTCTGAGTTGATCGCAGCCAGCAACTTTGTGCTGCTGCTGCGATCAACTAGTACACGCCTATGGGGGAGTGTATTTTAGCTTAGCAGGAATGCGATCGCTTGTGCAGCCCTGCTAAGCTAAAAAAAATGTCTAGCAAAAGAAGATTAGGCCTATACCTACTTACCCTGTGCGACGATCCCTGCGATGCTGGAGCCGGCTTTGACGTCAGACATCCGCCCTCCATTCTCCTGGACACGCCTGCGTTTTCTTTACCACACACACCATTGCACTCATCCAGTGATCGGTGACCCACAACGAGCTCTTCCGTGACTCCAGTCATCTGATCGCCAGCTTCCAGCTCTGTGATCCTGTCATCAGATGTCTGCTGTAAATTGAAGTAAGCGATCAGATGACCAGAGTCACGTAGGAGCTCACTGGGTCACCGATCAGCCTGTGGTCTTATACGACACACATGGCTGATCACAGGCGCCGGATCCCGACCCTGCTCTGCCAGTCAGAGTGGAGAAGGAGCTGGGGAACTGGAGGGAGCTGTGGATAATGCTATCTCAAGATAGCATTATTATCACAGGGCTCTCTCCGGTGTTTATTCACAAGTTATTTTTAGCAAATCTGACCATATCGCATTTCCTATTACAAGTATGGGAAATGTGATCTGCTTACTAGGAGAAAAAAAAAAAGCGAATTAGAGGGCTTGGAGTAGTTTTTGCCGAAAACTGCTTCAAAAGCCCTTTAACCACTTGCTTGGTAGCATGTGATGCGACTGAAGCCAGGAGTCCATTTCCTGGCTTGGTCACATTACATGTGACCCGCTGCCCCCGGCGTCTGCAGCTGCTGCCGTCTGCTGTACCCTCTGTGTTCCCAGACCCAGCAGTAATGCTGCGCTTCCTGACTGCTGACATTCCTGCCGCAATTGCGCCCCGGAATGCTGTGTGGCCGGCATTCTGGAGCACATGCACAGTGCGGGGAGGGGAACTTAGTTCCTCTCCCTGCACAATTAGGCTGATCTCTGTGTGTGCAGAGATCAGCTGCAGCAGGAGACACTGATCATCAGTCCTCCTGCACACATTCCGCTGCGCTCTGTATGGGGAAGGGGGGGGGGTACAAGCCTATGGGCGGTGGGGGTAAGCCCCAGGAGGGAAGTTTCAACCTGTGGGGGTGGGGGAGGGGGAGATAAAGATAAATATTTAAACTATGCTGGATGGTGGGTAAAATAATAATGAAAAAATACCTTGGTCAAAGGGTATTGGGGTGGAAGGGAGAGTACAGAAAAAGGGGCTGGTTTAAAACATGGTTTGTTTGTTTTTACTACTAAGGGGGTATGGGATGGTAGCATTATTAGAATTTTAGACTACTGGGGTGCTATTGCCAGTGTGGGGTTGGGAAGTTATTATATAATGGAGGCCTATGGACAGGGCCGGCAATAGAAATCTTGGGGCCCAGTACAGTGATATGTCTGAGACCCCCTCAAATTACTTATCTATTTGCTGCATTCCCAGCTCCCACAACCCATCCCAAAGCCCTCTACCCCCTCCACCAAGCCACTCTTACCCCAGGGAGAGACTCACCTGTGCTCACCTGTAAACATGTGCAGAAGCCACACTGCATGTGCGCACACAGTGAGATGCGACGGCATCTCACATATGCGAATGCCTCTGTATGATTGATGGGCAGAGGTGTTCATGGGCGGGAGGGGGCGTCAATGCGGCGTTTAGGGGGTGGCATTGCTGCACTGGGGTGCACTGTCCAGACAATACAGGCATGTCTGGACCATTTGCGGGGCAGGCCACAGCGGCTGCGTGACATCACGCGCAGCCGCTGCTACCCAATAGATGGCGGCCCTCCCTACGCGGCTTCCTTTATCATGCAAGCGCTTGGCTGCTTAGCGAAGCATTCGCATATTAGCAGGGGACGACAACCCGGCATGCGGGGCAGACTTGGCCTGTGCTGGGCATCCCTCTACATGTCAGTGTAAAGGGTTGTAGTTGTTCGATTTTTGGTCACCCAGGGCACCTGTCTCACTCGCACTCCCTTTGTTACGCCACTGCCGTGGGAAGTGGAATTTCAGCTAACCAGCTATACTGGCTGCTTATAGTAAGTGGGCTCTAAACTAACCAGCTATACTGGCTGCCTATAGTAAGTGGGCTCTCAACTAACCAGCTATACTGGCTGCCTATAGTAAGTGGGCTCTCAACTAACCAGCTATACTGGCTGCCTATAGTAAGTGGGCTCTCAACTTACCAGCTATACTGGCTGCCAGCAGTAAGTGGACTCTCAGCTTACAAGCTATACTGGCTGCCAGCAGTAAGTGGACTCTCAGCTAACCAGTGATACTGGCTTCCCATGGCAAGTGGTCTCTTAGCTTACCAGTGATACTGGATGCCCACAGGAATTGGACTCTCAGCTAACCAGCTACATGTATACTGTCTGGCTGCTATAAGTGGACGCTCAACTAACCAGCAATACTGGCTGCCCGTGGAAGTGGACTCTTAGCTAACTAGTTATACTGGCTGCCCACTGGAATTGGACTCTCAGCTAACCAGCTACATGTATACTGTCTGGCTGCTATTAGTGGACGCTCAACTAACCAGCAATACTGGCTGCCCGTGGAAGTGGACTCTCATCTAACCAGCTATACTGTCTGCCTGCAGGAAGTGGTCTCTCAGCTAACCAGTGATCCTGGCTGCCCATGATAAGTGAGCTCTTAGCTAACCAGCTATACTGATTGCCCACATTAAGTGGGCTCTCAATTAATCATCTATACTGACTGGGTGCGATAAGTGGACTCTCAGCTAACCAGCGATACTGGCTGCCCGTGGAAGTGGACTCTTAGCTAACTAGTTATACTGGCTGCCCACTGGAATTGGACTCTCATCTAACCAGCTATACTGGCTGCCTGCAGGAATTGGACTCTCATCTAACCAGCTATACTGGCTGCCTGCAGGAATTGGACTCTCAGTTAACCAGCGATACTGGCTGCCCGCGGGAAGTGGGATCTCAGCTAACCAGGTACTGTATACTGGCAGGCTGTGGTAAGTGGGCTCTCAGCTAACCATCTATACTGGCTGCCAGCGGTAAGTGGACCCTCAGCTAACCAGGTACTGTATACTGGCAAGCTGTGGTAAGTGGGCTCCCAGCTAACCATCTATACTGGCTGCCCGCGGTAAGTGGACCCTCAGATAACCAGGTACTGTATACTGGCAGACTGTGGTAAGTGGGCTCCCAGCTAACCATCTATACTGGCTGCACTCTCAGCTAACCACCTATGGGTTATTATAATTCAGAGTTGATCGCAGCAGCAAATTTGTTAGCAGTTGGGCAAAACCATGTGCACTGCAGGGGAGGCAGATATAACATGTGCAGAGAGAGTTAGATTTGGGTGGGTTATTTTGTTTCTGTGTAGGGTAAATACTGGCTGCTTTAATTTTACACTGCAATTTAGATTTCAGATTGAACACACCCCACCCAAATCCAAAGGTGCATACACGCGATGATATTCGGGTGTAACACCGATTCTCACTATGTGACAGGGGCTAGGTCGGCATCGCAAGCACATAATGAGTGTGCTTGCGATACTGACTATGTGCGATTTTGGCTAAGTGTCAATTTTGACTATCTTTTATACTAGATAGTCAAAATTGACTTGCCTGCACAGTCTATCTATGCTTGCAATGCCGACTGCGCGGGACCGCGCATTGGCATCGAATCGGGATCACAAGGTGACTTTCACCTTGCGATCTGCACTAACTTTTCTGACGATTTTGACTATATAGTCAAAATTGTAAGAAAATATCTCACTGTGTGTACACGCCATAACACTCTCTGCACATATTATATCTGCCCCCCTGCAGTGCACATAGGGGGTCATTCCGAGTTGTTCGCTCGGTAAAAATCTTCGCATCGCAGCGATTTTCCGCTTAATGCGCATGCGCAATGTCCGCACTGCGACTGCGCCAAGTAAATTTGCTATGCAGTTTGGTATTTTACTCACGGCTTTTTCATCGTTCTGGCGATCGTAATGTGATTGACAGGAAATGGGTGTTACTGGGCGGAAACAGGCCGTTTTATGGGCGTGTGGGAAAAAACGCTACCGTTTCCGGAAAAAACGCAGGAGTGGCTGGAGAAACGGAGGAGTGTCTGGGCGAACGCTGGGTGTGTTTGTGACGTCAAACCAGGAACGACAAGCACTGAAATGATCGCAGATGCCGAGTAAGTTTGAAGCTACTCAGAAACTGCTACGAGGTGTGTAATCGCAATATTGCGAATACATCGTTCGCAATTTTAAGATGCTAAGATTCACTCCCAGTAGGCGGCGGCTTAGCATGAGCAAATCTGCTAAAATCCGCTTGCGAGCGAACAACTCGGAATGACCCCCATGGTTTTGCCCAACTGCTAACAAATTTGCTGCTGCGATCAGATCTGAATTAGGCCCTAAATTGGCTGCCCATGGGAATTGGACGCTCAGCTTACCAGCTATTCTGACTGCCTGCAGTAAGTGGACTCTCAGCTAACCAGCTATACTGGCTGCCAGCAGTAAGTGGACTCTCAGCCAGTCACTGCTCTCAGCTAACCAGCGATACTGTTGGTCTGTGGTAAGAAGACTCTGCAAGCCAGCCCCAGAGGCCTTTGGACGTGCATAACCAAGCTCTACTGGTTCACACATGTTCCTTGGACTGGACGCATGGACTTGGGCTTCCAGCTGCACTTTCAATAAAATAAAAAAAATTGTGGACATTTTTTTTTTTTTTTTTAAATAAATTATTATTTTAATATGTTCAACATAGAAAATGTTGTTTTCATGAGTAGACCCGTCAGACTGTTAAAATAGTGTAACATACTAAAGAATATTACTGTCAACTAAGTGACCGACTGCTATATGGCCAATTTCCCAAAAGCTCAGGTGTGAAATTATATGGTACTATTTACAGAGGTGCCTATAGAGAGGAGGCTCAGATTGGGCCCCCTTCTCTCTGGCGGTGCACTAGTAGCACAGTGCCAGAGTCTACAGTGCATGCACAGATCTCTGGGAACATGGCGTCTTGTGCCCGGGAACATCTCTACTGGTATGCGTGAATCATTCGTTTTTTCAGCTCTGCAGCCATCGCCAGGCCGATGTAGTAATTATATGGGTGCAGGGTGGCCGGTGTGTGGGCACCTATTTTAGATATGCCAGTGGGTATTTCATTATATTGCTTATTTATACTCATACTTAAATATTGATTATTGATGGATTTCTTCCTTTTTTTCTTGCAATTATAGAAATCTAGTGATTGCATTCTTGTCATACATGTTGGTAAGTGCAGTCTGAAGCTGACCACCATTGGCCTATGTGAGATCTTCTGCAATAACAGGCTTTTTCAGGTAGCTCATCTGAAAGGGCAGGACAGCCAGATCTTGGGGGTCATTCCGACCCGATCGCATGCTGCATTTGCTTGCAGCGGTCCGATTGGGTCAGAACTGCGCATGCCAGATGGCCGAAGGCCATCGTCGCCTAGCGATCGCCTCTGCCTGATTGACAGAGGCGGTCGCTGGGCGGAAGGGGGCTGGACGGCGGCATCAAGCCGCCGTTTAGGGGGTGCAGTCCGGCCAACGCAGGCAAGGCCGGACCATTGGGGGGGGGGGGGGGGGCGTGGCGGTTGCGTGATGTCACACACAGCTGCTGCGACCCGGGCAGCGAAGAGGTTCCCCCGGCCAGCCGCAGGAGCTGCACTGGCTTGAGGTACACCTGAAATGCAAAAGCATTGCGGCTGTGCGATCCTTTTGCACTTCTGCGGGGAAGGGGGGAGGGGGCGGCACTGACGTGTGGGGCGGACTAGCCCTGTGCTGGGCGTCCCCCCGCATGCCTGAGTGCCTAATCGTAGCTGTGCTAAATTTAGCACAGCTACAATCAACTCGGAATGACCACCCTTATCCCCTTCGCTAACCTATATCTGTGGCCAAGTAAGAGACTGATGCTGTCACTTTGTACTCCCACCAAAGAGCATGTAGATTACGGGAAACCGCCTATATCAATGAAAACACTTGTTTTAAAATTTCATGTATCGTGGAGGCAAACACAGTACAGTATTTAGTAATGACATAACACCAATGTAGTCTCAGCATTTGACTGGAAACTCCCATGATAGTGTTATCCTGGGCCATCCACAGATATAAATGGTGTATTTATACACTAAACTTCAGAACACAGTTCCAATAGGGCACCAAGGTACATAGGGGGTAATTCTGAGTTGATCGCAGCAGGATTTTTGTTAGCAGTTGGGCAAAACCAGGGCCCTCATTCCGAGTTGTTCGCTCGTTGACGATTTTCTCTATATTGCGATTAGTCGCTTACTGCGCATGCACAAGGTTCGCAGAGCCTTATTATTATTATTATTATTTTACTCAACAGTTAGGTATTTTACTCACGGCATAACGAGGATTTTTCTTCGTTCTGGTGATCGGAGTGTGATTGACAGGAAGTGGGTGTTTCTGGGCGGAAACTGGCCGTTTTATGGGTGTGTGTGAAAATACGCTGCCGTTTCTGGGAAAAACGTGGGAGTGGCTGGAGAAACAGGGGAGTGCCTGGGCGAACGCTGGGTGTGTTTGTGACGTCAAACCAGGAACGAAACTGACTGAACTGATCGCAATGGCTGAGTAAGTCTGGAGCTACTCAGAAACTGCTAAGAAATTTCTATTCGCAATTTTGCGAATATTTCGTTCGCAACTCTGCTAAGCTAAGATTCACTCCCAGAGGGCGGCGGCTTAGCGTGTGCAATGCTGATAAAAGCAGCTAGCGAGCGAACAACTCGGAATGAGGGCCCATGTGCACTGCAGGAGAGGCAGATATAACATTTGCAGAGATAGTTAGATTTGGGTGTGGTGTGTTCAATCTGCAATCTAAATTGCAATTCGGAGGTGCATGCAATGTTGATGTTGGACGCAGTGGAGCGATTGTTTCCCACTGCAAATGCGCTGGCTAGCGGTAGCACTCGCACAGAGGAATTATTTGCACAGTAAGGGACAAGTAGTCAGCATTTGGGTAAGGTATCAGGTGGTACGTGGCTAAAGAAGTGCTGGTGTGTTGGCACCATTTTCAGCCACTTCGAATTTGTTTGCAGCTGGAGAGGCCCTGGTGTCTTTGGAGATATATATACATTTGAAAAAGCTGCAGGCTATACACAGCGAAACACGTCAAGTGCTGCTTATCTGGTCAGGACGTTTTACAACTTTGCAGCCGAACCAGCCCTTGGTAATTATCATCTCACCAAAAGAGACCCAGAGAGGACTCCGGTTTACTACGGACACTGTACTGCATGAGGAACTTATCCCTAAAGCGGGACACACTAAAGCTGCAATTACCTCGGACTGTGAATCGACCATTGTATTGTCTACTGGACTCTCTCCACATGTAAGAGACTCTTGCTACAATCTTACTTAATACCAAACAAGGGTATACCTTTGGAACGGACTCCTGCAATGAAATACTGATATATTTCCTGACCCAACATTCAGGGTAATTTATACCTCTTTTTAATATAGTACATGAACTCATGTTATTCCAAGTGTTTTATATGCATAATATATTTTGTGGTTTTTATTACATTGTTATTCTTTTCAAAACAAATTTTCTTGTTAAGAGCCACTATTGTCTAGATCAGGCATGTCCAAACTGCGGCCCTCCAGCTGTTGAGAAACTACACATCCCAGCATGCCCTGACACAGCTTTAGCATTCTCTGACAGCAAAACTGTGTCAGAGCATGCTGGGATATGTAGTTTCACAACAGCTGGAGGGCCGCAGTTTGGACATGCCTGTCTAGATATATTAGAGCGCAGCCTCATTCTGCTTTACTTTGTATTACTGTGGGAGTGACTTTCCCTTATCTATTTTTGGCTGCAGCTTAGTAAAGAATCTCATACACCCAGCGCCCGAATATACCTTGGTATAACCTTTTTTGCATGTCTTAGGAGAGCCATTCATTGTGAGACAGCATAGGGTTGTACAGAGGTCCGATGGTGCGAACGATGTGTGTCCGATGTTCCTGCTTATGTACACAAACAGCATATATATGGGTATAGTATGGTATGCCGGCGGCCGGCCTCCCTGCGACCAGCATACCGGCGCCGGGATCCTGACCGCCTGCATACTGACAGTGTGGCGAGCGCAAATGAGCCCCTTGCGGGCACGGTGGCACGCCACGTTATTTATTCTCCCTCTAGGGCGGTCGTGGACCCCCAAGAGGGAGAAAAAGTGTTGGTATGTCGGCTGTCGAGATTCCGGACCACCCATATATATGACTTTCACCTATTTATTTTTTCTAGAATAACCAATAGCATCTCATTTAATTTTATAGAGAAGTGAAGTTTTCATCTGAAATATATGTTAAGTTAAACCTATAACAAGAAGTAACATTAATGCAAACAAAGAAACAGAGTATGTCTGCATACTGTAAAAGTGCTGCAATTATTTTACCTGATGAGATAGATTTTCTTCTCTGTAGCCATAAATAGCTAGTTGCGGCCGGTGATAAAGTACCAGCTTCCTCTGACTTCCTGCACTGAGTGTCCGGCTCACACGCATCCTGTCCGCATTCTTTACCCTACACTCAGGATAAGGGTGTTGGAGAATGTGCAAGCATACTTCTGCCAATAGAGGCCATCTAAGCGTGATGATGGATAGATATATTACTGGAGTCAGCTCTTTTATTGTCCTAAGGTCCATCCATATGCTCGAAATAGCACGTCTATACAGGGACGTGCAGTCAGGGGAGGCAGTGCCTCCCCTGTCATTAATGATTCAAATAATACAAAGAAGACATTTATGACACGTATTCTGTGTCATAAGTATCTCCTTTATATTAATTTGATCAATACCGCAGTGTAAATGTGTTTGGGAGGCACCAATCGTGGTGCCTCCTGTTGTCAAATGGGACAGTAGCAGGAACGGAGGGCGGACGGGGGCGAGATCATGCCGCAGGCTGTAAAAGCCAGTTGAAAATAAACTGAAAAGCGGCACCATTAGAAGTGCCGATGTGAAAGCACGCCCCTGTCAGTGAGGCCAGAGTGATTGGCCAGCAGATCTGTCACTGGATCCGTTGTCATCCCTATGTGGGCGCGGTGGAGGTGCGGTTGTTAGTGGTGGCAGGATGCGGCGGAGGTGCGGTTGTCAGTGGTGGTGGGATGCGGCGGAGGTGATCTGCAGAGTTTGGCAGCGGAGCGGTACCAGTTTCAAAAATGGCGCCTCAGCGTCATTTTTTAAATTCAAGATGGCGACCGCTCGCCACGTTATCACCCCGCCCCCTCAGGCTGACTTATATAAGGAGGAGGAGCAGTGAAGAGCTCCTGAAGAAAAGACGCCGTGGAAGTCCTGGTTGGGCGGCGGCCATGAAAAAGAGCTTGAAGGCCGCAGCCCACCAGGTGAAGACGCCGGAAGCCCTGGGGAGGCAGTGGCCATGAAAAAGAGCTTAAAGGCCGCCGCCTCCAGGTGAAGACCCTGAATAATAAAACTTTTTTTTGCAAACGTGTGGTGTTTTTATTTTAATATTTTCTTTACAGGTGGACTACAGGTGCCAATGGGCCCTTTATATCCGGGCATGCTGGCACTTGTGGTTCTCCAAGTGCCGGCATGCTGGGGCAGGCATGCTGGGACCTGTAGGCCACCTGTAAAGAACAGTATTAGCATACAATGAACCCCGCACCCACCGCCACCAGGGGTGCGGGGCATAGCAATGGGCCATCAGCCCAGTGCTGGTTGTTGTTCGGGAGGAGGGACCCCATTTTTATTTTTTGGGGTCCCCACTTTCCGAGGAATTCCAGCTCTGTGCTGACTGGTTAGGGGGCGGTTTCAGTCTGGTGCTGGTTTTAGTGATGTATGGGGGACTACACTTTATTTATTTTTTTAAGGTTGGGGGGGAGGGGTAATTAGCTGCCAGTGCCTCCCCAGCCACTAACCTCACCGCACGTCACTGGTCTATATATTGTCAGGTAAGTGCTGGCACTTAGTCTTTCAATGTAATATATTCATGTGCTTCCCATTCTACTATAGCAGGGGTAGGCAACCTGCAGCTCGCCAGCTGCTGTGGAACTACACATCCCAGCATGCCCTGACACAGTTTTAGATCATCCTAACAGCAAACCTGTGGTAGGGCATGCTGGGATGTGTAGTTCCACAGCAGCTGGAGAGCCACAGGTTACGTACCCCTGTACTAGAGTATTTAGGGGTCCATTTATCATTGTATATTTGCTGCTTAATCCCCCTGAAAACACCCGTCCCCTGAATGTATGAAGGAGGGACCACAGCAGATATCTCCGATACCTTCTGCGATCCCTCCATTCCCGCAGGTGGCCGCATCACCCAGAGTTTTCTATGGTCAATGCGATGCTGCCCGATTTACTCACCTGCTCATATAAGTTCAGGAGGTTTGTGTGATTTTGCAGAAAAAGCTGCACCACCTCCTGATCATAGAGGGAGTCCGGGCCCATCCAAAATCTATAGGTTTGTCTGGTACATACCCTAATGGGACGCTGGATCCAGTGATGCTCCTGTACTGCTCCTCAGTAGTAAGGAGCCCAGACATGAACAGATCATGAGAAGCTTTGCCATTACTACACCAACACAGGTGAAATTAGGATAGGAGTGGTTTACGTTGGGGTTTGCTTAGTGTCAATGGGCATCTTGTGTGTTAATAGGCCTCAGATGCTGATTTACATTAAGCTCACAGGTTGAATTTACCATCCTGGGAAGAGTCTATTATTTCACAAGTTTATTTATGCAAGTGCTGTGCAAGTACATGACTTGTAACCTATTATATCATATGATTTTTGCATGATTTCAAAACTCACATTTTTGGGGGGGGGGGGGGAGACTCGTGCGTATTAAAAATCACAACTTATTACATTTAGCCCATAAAGTTATTCTGCCAGACACTGAGCAATTTGATGACCTCCAACTGAACCTCCCCCCCCCCCCCCCTCCCAGCTTGCATGCCCCATATTTCACTTCTCTTTTCCCCCTCCAATTTCATCTCCTTTTCTTTTACTAAATCAGGCATTCCCAACCTCGCTCCTTAAGGCACTCTAACAGTCCAGGTTTTAGTGATATCCATACTTGAGCACGAGTGATGTGACTTATAGGCCCTACACACTGGCCGATTTTTTAGAAAGATATGAACGATCTCGTTCATAAATGAACGAGAACTCGTTCATATCTTTCAGTGTGGAGGCTCCAGCGATGAACGATGCATGTCCCCGCTCTAGTTCATCGCTGGTCCCCCGTCGGCTGTACATGCAGGCCAATATGGACGATCTCGTCCATATTTGCCTGCACTTCAATGCAGCCGGGTGACGGGGGGAGTGAAGAAACTTCGCTCCCCCCCGTCACTGCCCCCCCCCCCCTCCGCCGGGTCGCTCGTCAGCCATATTCGCCGTCGGGCAGCTCGGCGGCGGGTCGGCCAGTGTGTAGGGCCCTTTAGAGACTAATTCAGACCTGATCGTAGCAGCAAATTTGTTAGCAGATGGGCAAAACCATGGTGGTCATTCCGAATTGTTCGCTCGTTGACGATTTTCGCTATGCTGAGATTTGTTGCTAAATGCGCATGGTACGCAGCGCGCATGCGCTAAGTTATTTAACACAAAACTTAGTAGATTTGCTGGTGTTCGTGCAACGCTTTTCAGTCGCACTGCTGATCGGTGAATGATTGACAGGAAAGGGGCGTTTCTGGGTGGTAACTGAGTATTTTCCAGGAGTGTGCTAAAAAACGCAGGCTTGTCAGGGAAAAATGCAGGAGTGTCTGGAGAAATGAGGGAGTGGCTGGCTGAACGCAGGGCGTGTTTGTGACGTCAAACCAGGAACTAAATGGACTGAGCTGATCGCAATCTAGGAGTAGGTCTGGAGCTACTCAGAAACTGCAAAGTTTAATTTGGTAGCAGATCTGCTAATCTTTCGTTCGCTATTCTGCTAAATTAAGATAAACTCCCAGAGGGCGGCAGCCTAGCATTTGCAATGCTGCTAAAAGCAGCTAGCGAGCGAACAACTCGGAATGATGGCCCATGTGCACTGCAGGGAGGGCAAATATAACATTTGCAGAGAGTTAGATTTGGGTGGGTTATATTGTTTCTGTGCAGAGTAAATACTGGATGCTTTATTTTTACACTGCAATTTAGATTTCAATTTGAACACACCCCACCCAAATCTCTATCTGCACGTTATATCTGCCCCCCCCCCCCCCCCATAGTGCACATGGCTTTGCCCAACTGCAAACAAATTTGCTGCTGTGATCAACTCTGAATTACCACCTTAATTAGTACCTCAGTTATTCTGATTTAACCATCTGCGCTGAAGCCTGGATATCAGTAAAACCTGGACTCTTAAACTGGATACACACTAGGACGACGGATTGGCCATTAATCTGGTTAGCCAATCTATCTGACAATCGGTAAGTGCATACACACTTTTTGACACAACTGGGCAGGCATTAAACATGTGCCCAACCAGCTTTTCCGTCAGTCACCGGCGGCCTCTGCAGCAAGTGTATGGGCCGTCGGACAAACAGCACAGTGCACCAATATATCTGCAGCTATATCAGCCATCGGCTGTGCTGTAAACCCGATGCGATATGCCTGTGAACAATATCCTTCACAGACATACTAGGGGGTACACACCCACGATGGGCTCACAATATATTGGCCATTAAATTGAATGTATGATACATTGGGCATTGTATACCCAGTGACTTGTGTATACAAAATTATATATATATATATATATATATATATATATATATATATATGTGTGACTTGGGGGCTGAGGTTGGGAATGCCTGTACTAAATGACACCTCTATGATTCACCCCCACCCCACTTTTTTCACTATTATTTTTCCTTTGCCTATGTAAACAATATCTTATCTATATTATGTATATAGCTCAGAGAGAAACATTTATTTACAGTACAAAGGATTAATACATCCTTTTCAGAAACAAATTGGTCAGTTTTCCTGGCATCTATAGCCAGCAGACATTAAAACTCATTCTCTCCAGTACTCTCTAGTTTCCCTGGCTGCAAGACTGAAGAAAATAGGGAAGGGGACTACTCTATCAATAACTGGTTTCAGGAATTCCCCTGAATTTTATACAGAGGAGGAACCTGGCAGAGGGCCAGGCTTTCCTACATTTTGCACTAAATTGATCCTGTTCCAAAATCTATCTTCCTTCCCATTTAACATTTTTGGAAGCCAAACTTTCCTTTCAGTTTCCGATCAAAACTTGACTAAATATGGAACTAACAATTAGGATTTCCGTTATTATGAAGACTCTAAGCAGTGTTAGGAGACCTCTGGTTTTCTGGCTGTTGTGGAACTAGGATATGCTGGAACACTGGCTCCCTATCATTGATCTAGACCAGTGGTTCTCAAACTCGGTCCTCAGGACCCCACACAGTGCATGTTTTGCAGGTAACTCAACAGGTGCACAGGTGTATTAATTACTCACTGACACATTTTAAAAGGTCCACAGGTGGAGCTAATTATTTCACTTGTGATTCTGTGAGGAGACCTGCAAAACATGCACTGTGTGGGGTCCTGAGGACCGAGTTTGAGAACCTGTGATCTAGACCATAGGTTCTCAAACTCGGTCCTCAGGACCCCACACGGTGCATGTTTTGCAGGTTTCCTCACAGAATCGCAAGTGAAATAATTAGCTCCACCTGTGGACCTTTTAAAATGGGTCAGTGAGTAATTAATACACCTGTGCACTTGCTGGGTTACCTGCAAAACATGTACTGTGTGGGGTCCTGAGGACCGAGTTTGAGAACCCCTGATCTAGACCAATGTATTCCTGAATATGGCCCAAGAAAAAAGTCTATCTTAACTTACTATCATTGCTGTAGAGAGATACATGAGTTAATGTGATCACTAGTGTAAATAATAGGGATATGAGAAGTTCTGTGACCACATAAAGTATAGACATAGGCTGTAGCCAGTGCTTTTATGCAGATCAGAAAAAATATCTATTATCATTTGCAGTGAGGCTACATACTGACTGATATTTTACCTGTGCTTTCAACTGTAGAAAAAGTTAGTAACTAGTAATGTGTTTTTAGCATTTTAGAACTCACTGTAGGATTCCCAATGAATATACACGTCTTCAAACAAAAAATATGGGCCAAGTACATACTTGCCTACATTAAAAATCTCCTCTTCATGTATACTGTGGGGATGTAGTTAATTTGCTGGCTGTCGGGATCCTGACGGTCAGGATGCCAATACTGGAATGCCGACAGCCAGAATCCCGGTGCACAGGGGCTATTCCCACTTGTCCACGACACCCATAGAGTGGGAATAGAACCTGTGGTGAATGCAGCGAGCCACTGAGCCCACAAGGGGACCCTTGCGCTCACCCAGGTGCCAGCATTGTCGCTGTCAGGATACTGACAGCCGGCATCCTATCCGCCATGTATTCCATACTGTGGTGTCGCTGGTACGGTCTGCAACTCCCAAGTGACGTCTCTGGGTAATATTACTTACTGGAACGTCGGAGTACCATGGCTCTGACCCAGAAGTGATGGTCACAGGACTTCTGGGACCCATCAGGAGCAGGTAAGTTACTGCTGGGCCACCAGGGACAATATTTCGACATTCTAACATATTAATATTTCATCATGTATTATGCCTGGAGAAGTGATAAAGCGATGAGAAGTGCAAGGTGATAACACACCAGCCAGTCAGCTCATAACTCTCAATTTACATATTGGAGCTGATTGGCTGGTGCGTTATCACCTTATGCTTATCACTGCTTTATCACTTCTCCAGGCTTCATACATCTGTCCTCCTGAAAGATAATCATTCAATCCAGTCATTTAGTTGTCTGGTTTGCATGATTATTGTGAGTGTATGGCCGGCTTGATATATTGGGCCAGATTCAGAGATTTACGCAAACTCGATGGTTTGCGTACCTGTCTAAATTTTACAGTTATGCCCATGCGCTGGATATGTATTATGCTTGTACAAATCTTGCCTGCAACAACAGCCACACTGCCTCCTATGTTGCAGCATGACTGACATCCTGTGACTGGAGGCATCAGTGAACAGGTGGAAATGGCCATCGCTCCAGAAAATGGGATGTGTCAGCCTTATTTTGTAAGTGTGGTGAAGGCAGCGGCTGCACTCTTGCAAGCAGATTAACTGGCTCCGACAGCGTGAAAATCAGGTACTAAGCAATTGGAAGTTTACTTAGTTCTTACTCACCTACTGAAGCGCAGTCTTCTTCCTCCAGATCGCGAAAGGCTGGTCTTCCTGCAGCAGCGTGTGTGTGACCCCATCAGATGTGTAACACACGTATGTCCAGAGGCAGCAGCAGGGAGAACTACATCTTCCAGCATCCGCCACCACACAAACACCTAATATATATATATATATATATATATATATATATATATATATATATATATACACACACACATATATACAAATACATATAATTATTATAATTTTTTTTCCCCTTGTATTTGATACCATGGGTACCAGGAGCGCACATACTTGCAGTTACATGCAGTGGTCCAAAATTTGTGGTCAAAACCTTGCACCTAATTGGATTACCCCCACCCCCCGCTGCTGCATTCTCCTCTGCGCAGTTCTACAGCATTCCATGGCTGTAAAATATAGCAGACAGGAAGAAGGAAGAGCAGGGTGTTGATGCAGTCTCTCCATCTGCTGGTGAAGTCCGGCCCAGTCTGCAGCCAAAGGTCTCTGATTCATATTGTGAATGTGAAGCATTTTGCGTCAGGGATCATCAGCACCTGAGGGCTGCCAGGTCAGTCTAGGTCCCTTACAACTGTACCACCCCCCTCCCCCCCTGATGGTTGCGCTAGCCAAGGTACAGCCTGCAAGTCTTTTTTATAATGAATCTACAAGTTCTTATTTACCCTTTGTAATTGTAATGTATATTTTTTGGTCAGAGAACTCTTCTCATAATGTTACTCTAGTTCAGTGGTTCTCAAATCCAGTTTCAAAGAAACCCTCTTTTTAGCAGGAAATTATTTACATTTGGAAAACAGCCTCTAGAAATCTGCGGTTGCCCCTGTGAAATACAAACAGGTCATGTTTTGTGGATTTCTTTATTCCTGCACATGTTAGGAAAACTATTTAGCAAGGTTGGTTAGTAATTATCTCACCTGCTTCCATAGGTAGCAGTCCTCAAAACATTTCACTGAGGAATGATTAAACCTTTTTAAACTGCAATAGCACCCCCTGCTGGGCAAACAGTACTGCATAAGAAAGAAGCCTAATTCAGGAATAAACACTTTTCTGCTGGACAGGGCACCTATGAAATATTGCCAGACATTTCTGTACTACAAATCCTACAGTATATTACCTATATACATATAGTTACTATTTATTATAGTTGATGGATATAAAAAATACAATAAAAAAAAGGGACATTTTAGGACTGACAAGATATTAAACACTAGATACATCTAGGCAAGACCGTATACAGCATACAAAAGGAGCTGTGAACACACTGTACATACATAGCTTTTATGTAGCGTGTCATGGATCTTTTTTTGTGTGCTGTATACAGTTTTGCATAGATGCATGTATTACCCAATAGCTATCAAACATAAATTGGTAAGTATGGAAACTCTTTTCTCGCTAAGCCATTTATTACCAGACAGCAATGCACTGAGGATGCCAAGTGATTACACTAATGCACAGGTTCTCAAACTCGGTCCTCAGGACCCCACACAGTGCATGTTTTGCAGGTATCCTCACAGTTCACAAGTGAAGTAATTAGCTCCACCTGTGGACCTTTTAAAATGTGTCAGTGAGTAATTAATACACCTGTGCACCTGCTGGGTTACCTGCAAAACATGCACTGTGTGGGGTCCTGAGGACCGAGTTTGAGAACCACTGCACTAATGCATTATGCAGCCACTTAATAGTGGAAGTTTTGATTCAAGCACTTGTGGCTGTAGCTGGGTTTCAACTTCTTTGTTTATTTCCCAGGACCATGATCCAAACTCCCACTCATGTTCATCACTTCGTAAAATGAAAACAGCTGTAGGTTCCTTCAAATAAAATCAGTTTTAGTTATGATCTAGGACAGTTGCTGTTAACTCCAGTCCTCAAGTACCCCCCAACAGGTCATGTTTCTGGTTGTGGAAACAGGAGGGATAATTACTGACGCAAGAACATAGAGTAGCTCACCTGTGCATGATTAAAGAGATCCACAAAACATGACCTATTGGCAGAGCCGGGTCTACCATTAGGCAGCTGCCTAGGGCACCAGGATATGGGGGGCACCACTGAGTCTGCCTGTCACAAAAATAGGGATGTCTCTGAAAGAAACATCCTTGTTATACTTAATGCAAGTGCTGCCTGTAGAACTTAAGTCACACTTGCATCTGAAGGACTGGGAAGTGGGTGTTGGTTGGGGGTAGTAGGCTGATGTTTTGTCTAGGGCAGTGGTTCTCAAATTCGGTCCTCAGGACCCCACACAGTGCATGTTTTGCAGGTAACCCAGCAGGTGCACAGGTGTATTTATTAATCACTGACACATTTTAAAAGGTCCACAGGTGGAGTTAATTATGTCACTTGTGATTCTGTGAGGAGACCTGCAAAACATGCACCGCGTGGGGTCCTGAGGACCTGTGGTCTATGGTGCCAAGAAAACTTGCACCGGCCCTGCCTGTTGGAGGTACTAGGGGGCAACAGTTGAGAACCATAGATCTAGGATAAATTGACACTTTATTTTTTTAATAAAATGTTAGACCCAATATCAGGCCTGACCAGATGTGGCCCCGCTGCCTCCGTTAAGTGATCACATATTGGGGTTTGGGCATACCTCCCAACATGACCCTCTCCAGGAAGGACAGAATGCTCTGCTCCTGGACTTCTCTTAATTTATGATTGCCATCACCTGTGCTGAAACACCTCTTATCCATGAACCTGTTCAACACAGGTGCAGACAATCAAATTAAAAGGGAAGTCCAGAAGCAGAGCATTCTGTCCCTCCTGGAGAGGGTCATGTTGGGAGGTATGTTTGGGTCACACGGGACCTGGCCAATAGGGCATCCCCTCTTACAGTCAGTTACTGAGCAGTGGGCAGTTATGTCACGGGCGCATATTTTACTGTTCGCGCTGGAGCCAAATTGTCTAGAAATGGCCCTGATGGGACTTTACAGGGGTGCTGGCCCAGGAGGGGGTGGTGCCACCCTCGGCAAGGTGGTGGAATCCATTAGTAGTGGGAGTACCTGTGCTGGAGACTTGCACAGCAGGGAGCAGCCACTGTTATAGGTGCCGCTGTCTGGCCCCCTGCAATGCACTACAGCAGAGGTGGGGAACCTGCAGTTCTCCAGCTGTTGTTGAACTACACATCCCAGCATGTCCTGCAACAGTTTCAGCATGGCAAAATAGCAAAACTGTAGCAGGGCATGCTGGTATGTCTAGTTCAGCAACAGCTGGATGGCCAAAGGTTCCCCACCCCTGCACTACAGTGAAGAAATGGAAAATAAACTACAGCTCCCAGCACCCTTGTGTGGAGTTGCAATCTATGTTGCTTTCGTTTGTAGGGAGCTCCCGACAGCAAGGGCTGCTGAGAGCTGTAGTTTGGCTATGTGCTTGGGAAGGTGGTTGTGCTATGGCTATGTGCTTGGGAAGGTGGTTGTGCTATGGCTATATGCTGGGAGGGGGACTATGGCTATGTGCTTGGGAAGGTGGGGGGTGCTATGGATATATACTTGGAAAGGTGCTATGGCTTTGTGTTTGGGAAGGTGGGGGGTGCTATGGCTATGTTCTGGGAGGGAGACACAATTCCTAAAACAGTCTTTTAACATACTGGCTCCAGGGATGTAGAGAGCTGTGGGGGGCCAGGTACGAGTTCGGGAGGGGCATGGCCGTGCTGCTGCAGATTTGGGGGGTGCTATCGTGCCCCTCAGCCAGAGGCAAAACCAGAGAGGTAGGTGTGTGTGTGTGTGGGGGGTGATCAGTGTAATCGCTCCGCCCCTCGCACAGGCAGAAAAGATTGCTGCTGCTAAGTGGCAGCAACCTTCCTGCACCCACCACAGCCTTCAACCTGAGGCCCTCCAGCTGTTGTGGAACTTAACATCCCAGCATGCCCCGCTCGGGTTTAGCATGCCTTAATAGCAAAACTGTGGCAGGGCATGCTGGGATGTGCAGTTCTACAGAAACTGGAGGCCCGCGGGTTAAAGACCCATGGCCTAGCCAGTACAAAGCAGTGTGTGCTGGCTTTTGGAACAAATGTACTGCTGCTGCTGACAGGTACAGGGGATAGACAGCGTCAGACCCGGGCCTCTGTTATCAGGACCGGGTAAATTAATACCCCCACCCCCTTCCTCTCAGCGGCAGTGACAGTCTCTTTTGCTAATGTAAATATAACTTGAATTTCAATTTCATTCAGATTTATTGGACACTTTAAATAGAAAAATGCACAAGCCCATCTGGAGGACAGATTAAAAAAAAAGTACTTAACTAATAGACACCTATCCCCTTGCTGTAGCTAGGTCACTTACTATATTATTTGATAGGTGATAGCATCCAATGAACTGTTTCCAAATGTCACTACCTAAATGCATTTTCACCTTCCAAATACATTTAAACATGTCTTAGATAAATACATTTTAAAAGTACAATTCTACAAATGTACATGGAGCACTATATAGAACAGGTTAAAAAATATACTTTATGGTAACGGTATTTTTCCTAAGTCCACGGGTTCCACAGGATAACATTGGGATATGATGAAACGACACCAGATTTGCACCAATCGGTCAAAGCTTTTCGCCCACCCAGCATGCAACGGGCATGTCCATATATCCCTGCCTCCTGGCTCAGGCAAATCAATTGTATTCCCAAAGCTCAGGGCAAGAGCATCAGAGACAGCCCTAATCAGGCGAGAATAACACACATGCACACCCTTCCGTACAAGAAGGAAGACATTAGTGAGTAAAAGGATCCTCAAATCAGGTCCGTCAGGGTGGGATCCCTGTGGAACCTGTGGACTTACGAGAAATACCGTTATCAATGGTAAGTTCTTACCATAATGTATATTTCTCCGGTAGGGTCCACAGGTTATCCACAGGATAACATTGGGATTTCCCAAAGCAATTTAGTGGTGGGGACGCTCCTGATTGGACAGGAGAATCCTTTGCCCGAATTCAGTGTGATGAGAGGCAAAGGAATCCATGGCATAATGTCTAATGAATGTGCTAATGGAAGACCATGTGGCTGCCTTACATATCTGTTCTTCTGAAGCACCTACCTTGCGAATAAAGTGAGCAGAGACATTAGCCGAAACAGGGAGATCAGCTTGGGAATATGCTTCTGAAATAGTCATCCGAAGCCACCTTGCCAGTGTCTGCTTATCAGCAGGCCATCCTCTCTTGTGAAATCCGTAGAGAATGAAGAGAGAATCTGTCTTTCTAATGGCACTGGTATGATCCACATAGATCCTTAAGGCACGGAGTACATCCAGCAATGCATCTACCGCAGAAAGGCCCGGTACCTGGAAAGCTGGGACTACAATTTCTTAATTAAGGTGGAATTTAGACACCACCTTGGAAAGATACCCAGATCTAGTTCTGATAACTGCTTTACCTGGATAAAAAAAAAAAAACAGAAATGGGAAACGACATGACAATCCCCCTAAATCTGACACTCTTCTAGTTGACGCCATGGCCAGTAGAAAGAGAACTTTAGCTGTCAACCCTTTAAGATCCACTTTATTAAGTGGTTCAAATGGGTCAACTTGAAGGGCCTTTAGGACTAAATTTAAGTCCCAAGGCACTGTAGGAGGAACAAAAGGAGGTTGAATGTGCAGCATTCCCTGGAAAAAAAGTCTGCACATCCTGTAAATTTTCTTTTGGAACCATACAGTCAATGCTGACACTTGCACTCTCAAAGGAAGCCACCTTCAAACCTTTATCCATTGCTGCTTGACCCTGGAAACGCTGAAAGACTTAGGGTCCATTTTCCATTCACTGCACCAATGAATATAGGTTTGTCATGTTCGGTGATAAATGCGAGCGGAGGAAGGTTTCCTTACTCTGAGCATTGTTTGAATTACCTGTTGTGAGAATCCTCTTGACTTCAGGATAGAGGTTTCAAGAGCCACGCCGTCAAAGACATTCGATCCAGATGTCTGTGATAACAAGGACCCTGCATCAGTAGATCTGGACCTTGAGGGAGCAGGAGTGGAGCATCCATCAACATTCTCTGCAGATCTGTGTACCAATGCCTTCTGGGCCAAGCCGGAGCTATTAGTATCACGGCACTCTTTCCTTGCTTTATCTTTCTCACCACCCTGGGTAATAAGGTGATTGGAAAAAACACATAAGCCAGATGAAAGTCCCATCTCACAGACAGAGCATCCACAAATATCACTCTGGGATTCTTTCTTCTTGACACTTATGCAAGAACTTTGTTGTTCTGACGGAACGCTATAAGATCTATCTCTGGCAACCGACACTTGTCTGCTAGAGTCTGGAAAATCTTCGGGTGTAGAGCCCATTCGCTTGCCTGAATGGCGTGTCGACTGAGAAAATCTGCTTCCGGAACAAACACTGCGGACAAGGCTGGATGATGAAGTTCTGCCCACTTTAGTATGCGACTTACCTCCATCGCTTTTCGTCTGCGAGTTCCTCCCTGATGGTTGAGGTACGCTACTGTCGTCGCATTGTCCGAACAGATCTGAACTGGTTTTCCCCGAAGAATGTCCTTTGCCTGAATCAGTGCCATGTATATGGCCTAAAGTTCCAATATATTTATTGGCAGGCAACCTTCTTCCTTGGTCCATTTCCCCTGGAAACACAACCTTTCTGACACTGCTCCCCAGCCCTGGAGACTGGCATCTGTTGGCAGAATTTCAATAAGGTAAAGGAAAGGATTGTCTCTTGGTTGACGCACTATAGGAAAAGACATCATCTAAAATATAACTTTTATTTTAATATGTTAAAATGCCTTGTGATGTGAAAATGTTTTGGTCAAAATTAATTGAATAAAAATATATATATTTACATCAATATGATTACGCTCACTGTGTCTTATTCTATTAAAAATTATGATTGCTTTCATATGCGTGTACACACAAATTATTAGGTGGGGCCAGGTACTTAGTGAACACTTCTCTGTGAATATTGCCAGTAAATTATTTACTGTAACTAATGGGTTAGAGGTCTTTAAAAATTATTATGTTCCAGTTGCACCATGTGGATATTAAAGAAGTAGTACAGTGGGGATAGAAAGTTTGGGCACCCCAGCCGAAATTCATTTTAATGTGCAAAAAGAAGCCAAGAAAAGATGGAAAAATCTCCAAAAGGCATCAAATTACAGATTAGACATTCTTATAACATGTCAAAAAAAAGTTTAATTTTATTTCCATCATTTACACTATCAAAATAACAGAAAACAAAAAATGGTGTCTGCAAAAGTTTGGGCACCCTGCAGAGTTAACACCTTGTACTGCCCCCTTTGGACAGCTGAGACCTGGCAGTGTCATGGATTGTTCTCAATCATAGTCTGGAAAGACCAGGTGATGTCAATCTCAAAGGTTTTAAAAGCCCAGACTCATCTGACCTTGCTCCAACAATCAGCACCATGGGTTCCTCTAAGTCATAGGTCTTCAACCTGCCGCCCTCCAGCTGCTGTGGAACTACACATCCCAGCATGCCCTGCCTCAGTTTTAGCATACCTTAATAGCAAAACTGTGGCAGGGCATGCTGGGATGTGTAGTTTCACAGCAGCTGGAGGGCCACAGGTTGAAGACCCATGCTCTAAGTAGTTGTGTAGAACACTGAAACTGAGAATAGTTGACGCTCAAAAAATAAGAATTTACTCACCGGTAATTCTATTTCTCGTAGTCAGTAGTCGATGCTGGGTACTCCGTAAGGACCATGGGGAATAGCGGGCTCCGCAGGAGACTGGGCACTCTAAAAGAAAGATTAGGTACTATCTGGTGTGCACTGGCTCTTCCCTCTATGCCCCTCCTCCAGACCTCAGTTAGGGAAACTGTGCCCGGAAGAGCTGACATTACTAGGAAAGGATTTGGAATCCAGGGTAAGACTCATACCAGCCACACCAATCACACCGTACAACTTGTGATAACTATACCGAGTTAACAGTATGAAAACAATAATGAGCCTCATTAACAGATGGCTCATAACAAAACCCTTTAGTTACGCAATAACTATATACATGTATTGCAGAGAGTCCGCACTTGGGACGGGCTCCCAGCATCCACTACGGACTACGAGAAATAGAATTACCGGTGAGTAAATTCTTATTTTCTCTGACGTCCTAGTGGATGCTGGGTACCCCGTAAGGACCATGGGGATTATACCAAAGCTCCCAAACGGGCGGGAGAGTGCGGATGACTCTGCAGCACCGAATGAGCAAACTCAAGGTCCTCCTCAGCCAGGGTATCAAACTTGTAGAATTTTACAAATGTGTTTGAACCCGACCAAGTAGCAGCTCGGCAAAGTTGTAAAGCCGAGACCCCTCGGGCAGCCGCCCAAGAAGAGCCCACCTTCCTCGTGGAATGGGCTTTTACAGATTTAGGATGCGGCAGTCCAGCCGCATAATGTGCAAGTTGAATCGTGCTACAGAACCAGCGAGCAATAGTCTGCTTTGAAGCAGGAGCACCCAGCTTGTTGGGTGCATACAGGATAAATAGCGAGTCAGTTTTCCTGACTCTAGCCGTCCTGGAAACCTAGATTTTCAGGGACCTGACTATGTCCAGGAACTTGGAATCCTCCAAGTCCCGAGTAGCCGCAGGCACCACAATAGGTTGGTTCAAATGAAACGCTGATACCACCTTAGGAAGAAATTGGGGACGAGTCCTCAATTCTGCCCTATCCATATGGAAAATCAGATAAGGGCTTTTACATGACAAAGCCGCCAATTCTGACACACGCCTGGCCGAAGCCAAGGCCAACAGCATGACCACTTTCCACGTGAGATATTTTAGCTCCACGGTTTTAAGTGGCTCAAACCAATGCGATTTTAGGAAATCCAACACCACGTTGAGATCCCAAGGTGCCACTGGAGGCACGAAAGGGGGCTGAATATGCAGCACTCCTTTAACAAATGTCTGAACTTCAGGCAGTGAAGCCAGTTCTTTTTGGAAGAAAATCAACAGAGCCGAAATCTGGACCTTAATGGAACCCAATTTGAGGCCCATAGTCACCCCTGACTGTAGGAAGTGCAGAAATCGACCCAGCTGAAATTCCTCCGTTGGGGCCTTCCTGGCCTCACACCAAGCAACATATTTCCGCCATATGCGGTGATAATGTTTTGCGGTCACATCCTTCCTAGCTTTAATCAGCGTAGGAATGACTTCCTCCGGAATGCCCTTTTCCTTTAGGATCCGGTGTTCAACCGCCATGCCGTCAAACGTAGCCGCGGTAAGTCTTGGAACAGACAGGCCCCTGCTACAGCAGGTCCTGTCTGAGCGGCAGAGGCCATGGGTCCTCTGAGATCATTTCTAGAAGTTCTGGGTACCAAGCTCTTCTTGGCCAATCCGGAACAATGAGTATAGCTCTTACTCCTCTCCTTCTCATTATCATTATCCTCAGTACCTTGGGTATGAGAGGAAGAGGAGGGAACACATAAACCGACTGGTACACCCACGGTGTCACTACAGCGTCCACAACTATCGCCTGAGGGTCCCTTGACCTGGCGCAATATCTTTTTAGCTTTTTGTTGAGGCGGGACACCATCATGTCCACCTGTGGCCGTTCCCAACGGTTCACAATCAGCTGGAAGACTTCTGGATGAAGTCCCCACTCTCCCGGGTGGAGGTCGTGCCTGCTGAGGAAGTCTGCTTCCCAGTTGTCCACTCCCGGAATGAACACTGCTGACAGTGCTATCACGTGATTCTCCGATCATCGAAGAATCCTTGTGGCTTCTGCCATTGCCACCCTGCTTCTTCTGTCGCCCTGGCGGGTTACATGGGCGACCGCTGTGATGTTGTCTGACTGAATCAGAACCGGTTGGTTTTGAAGCAGGGGTTTTGCTTGACTCAGGGCGTTGTAAATGGCCCTTAGTTCCAGAATATTTATGTGTAGGGAAGTTTCCTGACTCGACCATTGTCCTTGGAAGTTTCTTCCCTTGGTGACTGCCCCCCAACCTCGGAGGCTTGCATCCGTGGTCACCAGGACCCAGTCCTGTATGCCGAATCTGCGGCCTTCGAGCAGATGAGCACTCTGCAGCCACCACAGCAGAGACACCCTGGCCCTCGGGGACAGGGTTATTAACCGATGCATCTGGAGATGCGATCCGGACCACTTGTCCAACAGATCCCACTGGAAGATCCTTGCATGAAATCTGCCGAAGGGAATTGCTTCGTAAGAAGCTACCATCTTTCCCAGGACTTGCGTGCAGTGATGCACCGACACCTGCTTTGGTTTCAGGAGGTCCCTGACCAGAGATGATAATTCCTGGGCCTTTTCCTCCGGGAGAAATATCTTCTTCTGTTCTGTGTCCAGAATCATGCCCAAGAACAGCAGACGCGTCGCAGGAATCAGCTGCGACTTTGGGATATTCAGAATCCAGCCGTGCTGATGCAGCACTTCCTGAGATAGTGCTACGCTGACTAGCAACTGCTCTTTGGACCTCGCCTTTATAAGGAGATCGTCCAAGTACGGAATAATCATGACTCCCTTCTTTCGGAGGAGCATCATCATTTCGGACATTACCTTGGTAAATACCCGCGGTGCCGTGGACAGACCAAACGGCAACGTCTGGAATTGGTAATGACATTCCTTGATGTCCAATGACACCATAAAATCCATCTTGAACTTGAACTTTTTTATATAAATGTTCAAGGATTTTAAATTTAGAATGGGTCTCACCGAACCGTCTGGTTTCGGTACCACAAACATTATGGAATAGTAACCCCGTCCTTGTTGAAGGAGGGGTACCTTGATTATCTCCTGCTGAAGATACAGCTTGTGAATTGCCGCCAGTACTACCTCCCTTTCTCCGAGGGCAGCAGGCAAGGCAGATTTGAGGTAACGGCGAGGGGGAGTCGCCTCGAACTCCACCTTGTATTCCTGTGATACTACTTGCAGAACCCAGGGATCCACCTGTGAGCGAGCCCACTGGTCGCTGAAGTTCCGGAGACGCGCCCCCACCGCACCAGGCTCCGCCTGTGGAGCCCCAGCGTCATGCGGTGGACTTAGAGGAAGCGGGGGAAGATTTTTGATCCTGGGAACTGGCTGTCTGGTGCAGCTTTTTCCCTCTTCCCTTGCCTCTGGGCAGAAAGGAAGCGCCTTTGACCCGCTTGCTTTTCTGAGGCCGAAAGGACTGTACCTGATAATACGGTGCTTTCTTAGGCTGTGAGGGAATCTGCGGTAAAAACGTCGACTTCCCAGCTGTTGCTGTGGATACGAGGTCCGAGAGACCATCCCCAAACAATTCCTCACCCTTATAAGGCAGAACCTCAATGTGCCTTTTAGAATCAGCATCACCTGTCCACTGCCGGGTCCATAATACCCTCCTGGCAGAAATGGACATTGCATTAATTCTGGATGCCAGCCGGCAAATATCCCTCTGTGCATCTCTCATATATAAGACGACGTGTTTATGCTCTATGGTTAGCAAAATAGTATCCCTGTCGAGGGTATCAATATTATCTGACAGGGTATCAGACCACGCTGCAGCAGCACTACACCTCCATGCTGAGGCAATTGCGGGTCTCAGTATAGTACCCGAGTGTGTATATACATTTAGGATCGCCTCCTGCTTTCTATCAGCAGGCTCCTTCAAGGCGGCCGTATCCTGAGACGGCAGTGCCACCTTTTTGACAAGCGTGTGAGCGCCTTATCCATCCTAGGGGATATCTCCCAACGTGACCTATCCTCTGGCGGGAAAGGGTACGCCATCAGTAACTTTTTAGAAATTACCAGTTTCTTATCGGGGGAAGCCCACGCTTCTTCACACACTTCATTCAACTCATTTGATGGAGGAAAGAACACTGGCTGCTTTTTCTCCCCAAACATAATACCCTTTTTAGTGGTACTTGGGTTAATGTCAGAAATGTGTAACACATTTTTCATTGCCGTAATCATGCAACGGATGCCCCTAGTGGATTGTGTATATGTCTCATCGTCGTCAACACTGGAGTCAGACTCCGTGTCGACATCTGTGTCTGCCATCTGAGGTAGCGGGCGTTTTTGAGCCCCTGATGGCCTTTGAGACGCCTGGGCAGGCACGGGCTGAGAAGCCGGCTGTCCCACGGCTGTTACGTCATCCAGCCTTTTATGTAAGGAGTTGACACTGTCGGTTAATACCTTCCACATATCCAACCACTCTGGTGTTGACCCCGCAGGGGGTGACATCACATTTATCGGCACCTGCTCAGCCTCCACATAAACTTCCTCATCAATCATGTCGACACAGCCGTACCGACACACCGCACACGCACAGGGAATGCTCTGACTGAGGACAGTACCCCACAAAGTCCTTTGGGGAGACAGAGAGAGAGTATGCCAGCACACACCACAGTGCTATTTAATCAGGGATTTACACTAACAGAAAGTGATTTATCCCTATAGCTGCTTTTTATATACAGTTTGCGCCTAAATTTAGTGCCCCCCCTCTTTTTTTAACCCTTTGAGCCTGGAAACTGCAGGGGAGAGCCTGGGGAGCTGTCTTCCAGCTGCACTGTGAAGAGAAAATGGCGCCAGTGTGCTGAGGGAGATAGCCCCGCCCCTTTTTCGGCAGACTTCTCCCGCTCTTATATTTATATTATGGCAGGGGATTTTTGCACATATATAGCTTATTAGGCTATATTATGTGCCATTTGCCAAGGTAAGGTACTCTAATTGCAGCCCAGGGCGCCCCCCAGCGCCCTGCACCCATCAGTGACCGGAGTATGTGGTGTGCATAGGGAGCAATGGAGCACACCTGCAGTGCTGTGCGCTACCTTAATGAAGACCGAAGTCTTCAGCCGCCGATTTCCAGGATGTTCTTCTTGCTTCTGGCTCTGTAAGGGGGACGGCGGCGCGGCTCCGGGACCGGACGACCGAGGCTGGGCCTGTGTTCGATCCCTCTGGAGCTAATGGTGTCCAGTAGCCTAAGAAGCCCAAGCTAGCTGCAAGCAGGTAGGTTCGCTTCTTCTCCCCTTAGGCCCTCGTAGCAGTGAGTCTGTTGCCAGCAGATCTCACTGAAAATAAAAAACCTAACAAATACTTTCCTTACTAGGAGCTCAGGAGAGCCCCCAGTGTGCAACCAGCTCGGGCCGGGCACAGATTCTAACTGAGGTCTGGAGGAGGGGCATAGAGGGAGGAGCCAGTGCACACCAGATAGTACCTAATCTTTCTTTTAGAGTGCACAGTCTCCTGCGGAGCCCGCTATTCCCCATGGTCCTTACGGAGTACCCAGCATCCACTAGGACATCAGAGAGAGCAGGAGAAGGCTATAAGAAGATAACAAAGCGTTATCAGATGCCCATATCCTCTGTTCGGAATGTAATTAAGAAATGGCAGTCATCAGGAACAGTGGAAGTTAAAGCAAAATCTGGAAGACCAAGAAAAATATCAGGCAGAACAGCTTGCAGGATTGTGAGAAAAGCAAGTCAAAATCCACGTTTGACTGCACGATCCCTCCAGGAAGATCTGCTAGACACTGGAGTTGTGGTACACTATTCCACTATAAAGAGATACTTGTACAAATATAGTCTTCATGGAAGAGTCATCAGAAGAAAACCTCTTCTACATCCTCACCACAAAAAAATCAGCATTTGAAGTTTGCAAATGAACATATAGACAAGCCGGATGCATTTTGGAATAAAGTTCTGTGGACCGATGAGGTTAAAATATAACTTTTTGGCCGGAATGAGCAAAGGTACGTTTGGAGAAGGAAGGGCACAGAATTTAATGAAAAGAACCCCTGTCCAACTGTTAAGCATGGTGGTGGATCAATCATGCTTTGGGGTTGTATTGCAGCCAGTGGCACAGGGAACATTTCACAAGTAGAAGGAAAAATGGATTCAATAAGATTCCAGCAAATTTTGGATGCTAACTTGATGCCATCTGTGAAAAAGCTGAGAGGCTGGCTTCTACAAATGGATAATGATCCTAAACACACCTCAAAATCCACGGTTGATTTACATCAAGAGGCGTAAACTGAAGGTTTTGCCATGGCCTTCACAATCTCCTGACCTCAACATAATTGAAAATCTATGGATAGACCTTAAAAGAGCAGTGCGTCACAGACAGTCCAGGAATCTCAAAGAACTGGAATACTTTTGTAAGGAAGAATGGGCGAAGATACCTCAAACAAGAATTGAAAGACTCTTGGCTGGCTACAAAAAGAGTTTACAAGCTGTGATACTTGCCAAAGGGGGCAGTACAAGGTGTTAACTCTGCAGGGTGCCCAAACTTTTGCAGACGCCATTTTTTGTTTTCTGTTATTTTGATAGTGTAAATGATGGAAATAAAATCAAAACTTTTTTTGACATATTATAAGAATGTCTAATCTGTAAATTATTTATTTTATTATTTATTATCAGTTATTTATATAGCGCACACATATTCCGCAGCGCTTTACAGAGAATATTTGGCCATTGACATCAGTCCCTGCCCCAGTGGAGCTTACAATCTATATTCCCTATCACATGTACACGCACACACATTCATGCTAGGGTTAATTTTGTTGGGAGCCAATTAACCTCCTAGTATATTTTTGGATTGTGGGAGGAAACCGGAGTACCCGGAGGAAACCCACGCAAGTACGGGGAGAATATACAAACTCCCCACAGTTAGGGCCATGGTGGGAATCGAACCCATGACCTCAGTGCTGTGAGGCAGTAATGCTAACCATTACACCATCCGTACTGCCCAATTTGATGCCTTTGGAGATTTTTCCATCTTTCCTTGGCTTCTTTTCGCACATTAAAATTAATTTTTGCCTGGGGTGCCCAAACTTTGGATCCCCACTGTATCTACTCAGTGGCGTAAGTTTGTTCCAGTGGCCCGGAGGCAAGAAAAATATTGGTGCCCCCCCCCCCCCCCCCCCCCCCCACACACACACACACACACACACACACTGATCCACTGATTACAACATTGTTCAAAACCTTTATATGTACTTCTCCCTAAATTGTTGGAATTATATGATCTCATATACACTTAGAAGTGGGATCCCAAAATACATATGTACATATATTTGCTCTATTAATCTACGCTGCAGGCAGTGGCGGATTCAGGGGGGGGGGGGCACACAGGCACGTGCCCCCCCTGTCGTCATGATCAGGCTGCCCTGACTGCAGTGCCAGCCGTATAGATAGGCAAACTACACGGCTGAGTACGGCGCCGCACATAGAGGGCGCTCTGGCCGTGAACTGCTATAGAGAGCTGGCAGCCTGTCTCACGTATTCACTGAGCTACTGCAGACGCTGCTTTCCCCCTCCGTGTAGTGCCTCATCATGCACATGTAATGAGTGGCGGAGCGGCATGATGTCACGCCGCTCATTACATATGCACAAACTGGGCTGGGGCAGGATGACCGCTAATTTCGCATGGAGCCTCAAGCGGGGGAGACATGTTTGAGCGGGTGACCCTCAGCCCGCCTTTCTGCTGCCACGCTCAAGCTCCCAGAAGAGTACGTTCTTTTCATTTAGTTATTAATGAGTTTGTTCTTATTTAGGTATTTATTTCTGTTGCTGGGCCTGGCAGACAGTCAGGACCCAGGAGTCACTGTCTGCAGTCATTTCTTGGATTTTTAAGCCAGCCAGCAGGGATACATTTAAAATTATTATTTAATACTGTGCCCACTGTATTATAAGCCAGCCAGTGGAGATAAGTTCAACATTAATATTATACAATATGGTGCCCTCTTTAATAAAGGATGTAACAGTTTAGTTTTATTTATATTTCACTTCATGCTTTTAAGCTTTTGTGTGGGTATAATACAATTTATTTCACTATACATGGGAAGGGGGGGGGGGGCAAAATCTATATTTGCTTTTCAAAAAATGTAGGCTTGGGCCAGCCCTGTGGGAGGCACTGTGGGGACATGTGTATCTGCACTGGGGGCATATCTGGCACTGTGGGGACATGTGTATCTGCACTGGGGGCATATCTGGCACTGTGGGGACATGTGTATCTGCACTGGGGGCATATCTGGCACTGTGGGGACATGTGTATCTGCACTGGGGGCATATCTGGCACTGTGGGGACATGTGTATCTGCACTGGGGGCATATCTGGCATTGTGGGGATATGTGTATCTGCACTGGGGGCATATCTGGCACTGTGGGGGCATGTGTATCTGCACTGGGGGCATATCTGGCACTGTGGGGGCATGTGTATCTGCACTGGGGGCATATCTGGCACTGAGGGGGCATGTGTATCTGCACTGGGGGCATATCTGGCACTGTGGGGGCATGTGTATCTGCACTGTGGGCATATCTGGCACTGAGGGGGCATGTGTATCTGCACTGGGGGCATATCTGGCACTGTGGGGATACGTGTATCTGCACTGGGGGCATATCTGGCACTGTGGGGACATGTGTATCTGCACTGGGGGCATATCTGGCACTGTGGGGACATGTGTATCTGCACTGGGGGCATATCTGGCACTGTGGGGACATGTGTATCTGCACTGGGGGCATATCTGGCACTGTGGGGACATGTGTATCTGCACTAGGGGCATATCTGGCACTGTGGGGACATGTGTATCTGCACTGGGGGCATATCTGGCACTGTGGGGATATGTGTATCTGCACTGGGGGCATATCTGGCACTGTGGGGGCATGTGTATCTGCACTGGGGGCATATCTGGCACTGTGGGGGCATGTGTATCTGCACTGGGGGCATATCTGGCACTGAGGGGGCATGTGTATCTGCACTGGGGGCATATCTGGCACTGTGGGGGCATGTGTATCTGCACTGTGGGCATATCTGGCACTGAGGGGGCATGTGTATCTGCACTGGGGGCATATCTGGCACTGTGGGGATACGTGTATCTGGCACTGTGGGGGCATATCTGGCACTGTGGGGGCATGTGTATCTGCACTGGGGGCATATCTGGCACTGTGGGGGCATGTGTATCTGCACTGGGGGGCATATCTGGCACTGTGGGGATATGTGTATCTGCACTGGGGGCATATCTGGCACTGTGGGGGCATGTGTATCTGCACTGGGGGCATATCTGGCACTGTGAGGGCATGTGTAGCAGCACTGGGGGCATATCTGGCACTGTGGGGGCATGTGTATCTGGCACTGGGGGCATGTGTATCTGGCACTGGGGGCATGTGTATCTGGCACTATGTGGACATGTGTATCTGGCACTGGGGGCATATCTGGCACTGTAGGGACATGTGTATCTGCACTGGGGGCATATCTGGCACTGGGGGCATATCTGGCACTGTGAGGGCATGTGTAGCAGCACTGGGGGCATATCTGGCACTGTGGGGACATGTGTATCTGTACTGGCGGCATATCTGGCACTGTGGGGATGTGTGTATCTGCATTGGGGATATAGCTGGCGCTGTGGGGACATGTGTATCTAGCACTGGGGACTTCAGTCATCCACTATCTCAATGTCACCCTGCCTCAGTCACCCATTATCTCCCTGTCACCCCTGCCTCACCAGTAACCTATTATCTCCCTGTCACGCACTATCACCCTGTACCACGGGGAGTACAATTGTGTAGCCACACCACTTTCTTATAAGACCACACCCCTTTTATCCCATCAAGGGGCGCCAAAAATAGATTTTTGCTTACTAAAAAAAATAAGTTCGGGCCGGCCCTGCCTAACTGACATCGACCACAGCTGGTACAGGCAGCGGCGGGACCCGGCCACAGTAGACCGGGCTGAGGGGGAAGTAGAAGTCGCGCCCACAAATCAAGCCGCCGCCACGCTACTCCGCTCCGGCCAGCCCTGCTTCCTGGTGACACGTTATATTCATAATACAGTAGCTGCATGGGCTGTGGGGACCGCATGCAACCTGCGGTCCCCACAGCCCATGCAGCTAATGTATTATGACTATAACGTGTCACCATGAAGCAGGGCTGGCCGGAGCAGAGTAGCGTGGCAGCGGCCGTGATTTGGGGGCACTGCTTCTACTTCCCCTCAGCCCGGTCTACTGTGGCCGGGTCCCGCCGCTGCCTGTACCCGCTGTCAGTCAGGGCAGCCTGATCATGGCGATGCCTTTGTGTGTACGGGCGCTGCGCCTCTCCGGGGCCGCCCGGCTCCTACTCTTTCCCCGTGTACAGAAGCTCCACACCAGCCCCACTCTGGCATCCAAGGCGCCAGTGTCCACCGCAACGGGTCATGACGACCAAGAGGATGATATGACCAACTCCAATGCCAGGGTAAGACCCCCCTTATATACCTATAGTGTCATTGCCCATATGTGCTGCATGTCATACCCCCTATATCCTATAAACTGTGCCATGTGTACTGAGGTCACTCCCCCTGTATACCTGTCCATACTATTCCTATATACTGTGTGCCCTGTATGAGGTGCCCTGTATGGAGGTGATGCCCCTTATGTACACACTCACTCCATCCCCTACCAGACCTGTACCCGCACACTCACCCTGTCCCCTACCAGACCTGTCCCTGCACACTCACCCTGTCCCCTACCAGACTTGTCCCTGCACACTCACCCTGTCCCCTACCAGACCTGTCCCCACACACTCACCTTGTCCCCTACCAGACCTGTCCCTACACACTCACCCTGTCCCCTACCAGACCTGTCCCCACACACTCACCTTGTCCCCTACCAGACTTGTCCCTGCACACTCACCCTGTCCCCTACCAGACCTGTCCCCACACACTCACCTTGTCCCCTACCAGACTTGTCCCTGCACACTCACCCTGTCCCCTACCAGACCTGTCCCCACACACTCACCTTGTCCCCTACCAGACCTGTCCCCACACACTCACCCTGTCCCCTACCAGACCTGTCCCCACACACTCACCTTGTCCCCTACCAGACTTGTCCCTGCACACTCACCCTGTCCCCTACCAGACCTGTCCCCACACACTCACCTTGTCCCCTACCAGACTTGTCCCTGCACACTCACCTTGTCCCCTACCAGACTTGTCCCTGCACACTCACCTTGTCCCCTACCAGACCTGTCCTTGTATACTCACCCTGTCACCCACCAGACCTGTCCTTGTATACTCACCCTGTCACCCACCAGACCTGTACTCCATACCCACAGCGTGATAAAAATGAGGTTGTGGCTCGTTGGTATGGCACTGTGACGCCACAACCCTTGTTACGAGACCACACCCACCTGCCCAGGAGCGTGCGCAAAAGCCCCCCTGTCATTTTGTGTATCCACCCCTGGCTGCAGGTGCACTGGTTTAGTCAGTACCTCTGTCCCTCATAAATATCCCGCACTGCTATTTCTTTTTATATATATATATATATATATATATATATATATTTATATATATATTTATTTATTTTTTATTGAAGCAATGTATATATCAGCAAACAGAATACAAGTATCATTAGGGAAGTTGTACATATTATTTGCTTATCACAATAAACTATTAACCATTAATACCATCTAGTTAACTTTGGTTTGTGTAGTCCGAGACAAATAAATACAAACACTACAGATATTATACTTAATCTCCGTAGCACAGTGGAGTGTCAACACAACAGTACAGTAAAACAGTTGTTTCTGTAAAGTGACTGGATTACCCAAGATCTACAACAATCCAAAAGAAAAAAAAAAAGGAATAAAAATCAGAAAAAAATAGCGTCCGCACCAGTCCGTTCCCCCCACCCCCTATAGGGCAGAAAGAAGGGCACTATAGGGCAGAAAGAAGGGCACTATAGGGCAATGGGAGGGGTCCCCCCCCCCCCCAAATAAGACTTTGAATGGGTGTGAACTGGCTCCTCCCTCTATGCCCCTCCTGCAGACTCCAGTTATAGGAACTGTACCCAGGGAGACGGACATTTCGAGGAAAAGTATTTATTTAATTATTTTAAACTAAACTAAGGTGAGATACACACCAGCTCACACCTCCAACACGCCATACAACATGGCATTCAACAAACAAAGCATGCAACGGCAAGACCAACAACAGTCACAGATTGACTGAACTTAACGCAACATGAGCGTAACAATAACCAAACTGCAGATACAGCCCGCACTGGGACGGGCGCCCAGCATCCTCTACGGACTAAGAGAAAAGGATTTACCGTAGGTATTAAAATCCAATTTTCTCATACGTCCTAGAGCAGGCTTTTTCAACCAGTGTGCCGTGGCACACTAGTGTGCCGCGACCACTTGCAAGGTGTGCCGCGGAGCCAGAGCAGCTTCCTGCACCTTCAGAGTGAACTGTTGGCCCAGGCTCTTCTTAGAGCAGGCATGTCCAAACTGCGGCCCTCCAGCTGTTGAGAAACTACACATCCCAGCTTGCCCGCACACAACTTTAGCATTCTCTGACAGCAATACTGTGTCAGGGCATGCTGGGATATGTAGTTACACAACAGCTGGAGGGCCGCAGTTTGGACATGCCTGTCTTAGAGGATCAGTCGTGCTTCGACCATAACCTATGCCTATCACCACCCAGCCAGCCCACCCACCTACATACACATCTTCCAGTTTCCGCCTGCATCCACAGCTTTCCTTGCCCACCCACATCCACACCTGCGTGACCTCCCGCTCAGTATTCGCAGCAATCCATTATGAACAACCTCCGCCACTGAGGGACAGGGAGGAGGACAGCTGACTGGTAGGGGCTAATATTTGTTATTTGAGTTCTCCTGTGGGGAACAATAGGATTTATATATTTATGGGGGAACAATGTGATTAATTCATGTGGGGAGTAATAGGATTTATGAGGGGAGAAATGTGATTTATTTATGTAGGGAGCAACAGGATTTATGTAAGGAGCAACTTAATTTATGTGGGGAGCAATGTGATTGTTTTTTCTGTGTAGGCCGATGTATGTGTGGATTTTTTATTACTGTGAGGGCCAATGTGTGTTTTTAAGGTTTTTTTCTGTGGGGAATGGATGGTGTGCCTTGGCAATTTTAGAATATTGTTCGGTGTGCCGCGAGTGAAAAAAGGTTGAAAATCACTGTCCTAGGGGATGCTTCAAGAACCATGGGGTTTATACCAAAGCTCTAGAACGGGCGGGAGCGTGCGGATGACTCTGCAGCACCGATTGACCAAACAAGAGGCCCTCCTCAGCCAGGGTATCAAACTTGTAAAACTTCGCAAAGGTGTTTGATCCCGACCAAGTAGCAGCTCGGCAAAGTTGTAACGCCGAGACTACACGGGCAGCCGCCCAGGAGGAGCCCACCTTTCTGGTAGAATGGGCTTTCACCGATTTCGGTAACGGCAATCCTGCCATAGAATGAGCCTGCTGAATTGTATTACAAATCCAGCGTGCAATAGTCTGCTTAGAAGCAGGAGCCTAAATCTTGTTGGGAGCCCACGGTACAAACAGAGCCTCTGTTTTCCTAATCTGAGCCGTTCTGGTGACATAGATCTTCAAAGCTCTGATCACATCGAGAGACTTTGAATTCGCCAAGGCATCAGTAGCCACTGGCACCACAAAAGGCTGGTTCACGTGAAATGATGAAACCACTTTCGGTAGAAATTGCTGACGAGTTCTCAACTTCGCTCTATCAGCATGGAAATTTAAATAGGGGCTTTTGTGAGATAAAGCCGCCAACTCAGAAACTCACCTTGTGGACGCCAAGGCCAACAACATGACTACTTTCCAAGTAAGGAATTTTAACTGAACCTTGCGCAAAGGTTCAAACCAATGCGATTGCAGGAACTGCACCACCACATTAAGATCCCACAGTGCCACAGGAGGCACAAATGGAGGTTGGGTGTGTAGCACGCCTTTCACAAAGGTCTGAACTTCTGGAAGGGAGGCCAATTCTTTCTGAAAAAAATCTGTACTTTATTAGAGCCTAACTTTAGGCCCGCATCCACACCTGCTTGTAGAAAATGGAGCAAACGCCCCAGGTGAAATTCTTCCGTAGGAGCCTTCTTGGATTCACACCAAGACATATTTTCTCCAAATACGGTGGTAATGCTTAGCAGTTACTTCTTTCCTAGCCTGAAGAAGTGGGGTAATGACTTCACTGGGAATACCCTTCCGGGCTAGGATCTGGCGTTCTACCGCCACGCCGTCATACGCAGCCGCGGTAAGTCCTGATACACGCACGGCCCCTGTTGCAACAGGTCCTCCCGAAGAGGAAGAGGCCAGGAATCTTCTATGAGCAACTCCAGAAAAAGATCTGGATACCAGGCCCTTCTTGGGCAATCCGGAACAATGAGTATCGCCTGAACCCTTGTTCTTCTTAAAATTTATCATCATCTTTGGAATGAGTGGAAGTGGAGGGAACACATATACAGACGGAAACACCCACGGTGTCACTAGGGCGTCCACTGCTATCGCTTGAGGGTCCCTTGCCCTGGAACAATATCTCTGAAGTTTCTTGCTGAGGCGGGACGCCATCATGTCTACTTGAGGAACTCCCCAACAACTTGTCACTTCTGCAAAGACCTCTCAATGAAGACCCCACTCTCCTGGATGGAGATCGTGTCTGCTGAGGAAGACTGCTTCCCAGTTGTCCACTCCTGGAATGAAGACTGCTGACAGAACGCTGGCACGTCTTTCCGCCCAGCGAAGAATCTTCGTGGCCTCGGCCATCGCCGCTCTGCTCTTTGTTCCGCCCTGGCGGTTTATGTACGCCACTGCTGTCACGTTGTCTGACTGAATCAAGACAGGCAGACCTCGAAGCAGATGTTCTGCTAGCAGGATGCCGTTGTAAATGGCCCTTAATTCCAGAATGTTTATGTGTAGACAAGCTTCCTGGCTTGACCACTTTCCCTGAAAGTTTCTCCCCTGTGTGACTGCTCCCCAGCCTCAGAGGCTTGCATCTGTGGTCACCAGGATCCAATCCTGAATCCTGAACCTGCGTCCCTCCAGAAGGTGAGAACTGTGCAGCCATCACGGAAGGGAGATTCTGGTCCTGGGAGATAGAATTATTTTCCGGTGCATGTCCAGGTGAGACCCGGACCACTTGTCCAACAGGTCCCACTGAAACACCCTGGCATGGAACCTGCCATACGGAATGGCCTCGTAGGCCGCCACCATCTTCCACAGCAATTGAGTGCATTGAAGAACAGACACCCTTGCTGGTTTCAGAATGTGTTTTACCATGTTCTGTATTTCCAGAGCTTTTTCCACTGGAAGATTAACTCTCTGATTCTGTATCCAGAATCATACCCAGGAACGACAGCCGTGTCGTCGGATCCAACTGTGATTTTGGCAAATTTAGGAGCCAACAATGTTGTTGCAGAATCGTAAGTGAAAGGGCAAAATTTTTCAGCAATTGCTCCTTGGATCTCGCCTTTACGAGGAGATCGTCCAAGTACAGGATAATTGTGATTCCCTGTTTGCGCAGGAGAACCATCATCTCCGCCATTACTTTGGTGAAGATCCTCGGAGCCGTGGACAGACCAAACGGCAACGTCTGAAATTGGTAATGACAATCCTGAACAGCAAATCTCAGGTAAGCCTGATGTGGAGGATATATGGGGACATGTAAGTAGGCATCCTTTATGTCAACCAACACCATAAAATCCCCCTCCTCCAGACTGGAGATCACTGCTCGGAGAGATTCCATCTTGAATTTGAATTTTTTTTAGAAAGAAATTGAGAGATTTTAGGTTCAGAATCAGTCTGACTGAGCCATCTGGCTTCGGGACCACGAACAGGCTAGAATAAAAGCCTTCCCCCTGTTGGGACGGGGGCACTGTGACAATTACTTAATTTTTGACACAACTTTAGTATCGCAGTGCTTACTACCTCCCTTTCTAGAAGAGAAGCTGGCAAGGCCGTTTAAAAAAAAAAATCGGTGAGGGGGCACGTCTTGAAACTCTAACCTGTATCCTTGGGTTACTATTTCTACTATTCAAGGATCCAGGTTCGAGTGCACCCAGACCTGACTGAAGAGTTGGAGACGCGCCCCCACCAGTGCGGACTCCCACAGAGGAGCCCCAGCATCATGCGGTGGATTTGGTAGAAGCCAGAGAGGACTTCTGCTCTTGGGAACTTGCCACAGCCTGTGACCTTTTTCCCCTTCCTCTTCCCCTCACAGCAAGGAAGGAGGACCCACGTCCTTGAATTTATTGGGCCGAAAGGACTGCATCTGATAGTGAGGCGATTTCTTCTGCTGTGCAGGAACATAAGGTAAAAATGAAGACTTACCCGCGGTAGCCGTAGACACCAGGGCAGTGAGGCAGTCACCAAACAAGACCATACCGTTAAACGGTAGAGATTCCATCACCTTCTTAGAGTCAGCATTAGCATTCCATTGATGAATCCACAATGCTCTTCTTGCTGAGACTGCCATGGCATTGGCCCTTGATCCCAAAAGGCCAATATCCCTTACAGCTTCTTTTAAATATGCTGCAGTGTCCCTGATATGACCCAGAGTCAAAAGCACGCTATCCCTGTCTAGGGTATCTACCTCAGATGACAAGTTATCTGCCCACTTTTCAATACCGCTACTCACCCATGCCGAAGCAACGGTAGGCCTGAGTAGCGACCCTGTAGTGACATAAATGAAATTTAATGTATTTTCCTGCTTACGATCCGCAGGATCTTTTAGGGCTGCAGTGTCAGGAGATGGAAGCGCCACCTTTTTGGATAGACGCGATAACGCTTTGTCTACCGTGGGGGTGGACTCCCACCTTTCCCTGTCCCCAGAGTGGAACGGATATGCCACTGGAATTCTTTTGGGAACCTGTACCTTCTTGTCAGGATTTTCCCAAGCCTTTTTCAAAAAGAGCGTTCAGTTCATGAGAGGGAGGAAACGTTACCTCAGGTTTCTTTCCTTTAAACATACAGACCCTTGTATCAGGAACAGCAGGGTCTTCTGTTATATGCAACACTTCTTTTATCGCCACAATCATGTACTGAATACTCTTAGCCAGTTTTGGATTTAATCTGGCATCACTATAGTCGACACTGGAATCAGAGTCCGTGTCGGTATCTGTATCATCTATCTGGGTAAATGTACGTTTCTGTGACCCCGAGGGGGTCTGGGCTTGTGACAAAGCATCCTCCATGGATTTCCTCCATGTCTGATTCTTAGACTCAGATTTATCAAATCTCTTAGTCAACCGAGTCACATTTGCATTTAAAACACTCAACATATTTACCAAGTCATCCGTCGGCGGTGCCGACAGTCACTCACAGTATTTTCTATCCCCACTCCAGAGCACTCAGCCATGGTCGACACACACGTACCGACACCCACAATCACACTGGGGCTATAGGAGACAGACCCACAACAAAACCTGTAAGAGAGACACAGAGGGAGTTCTGCCAGCTCACAACCCAGCGCCTATCCCGGTACTGAAGAGAGTAAAAAGACTGCCCAGACCTGTTAGCGCTATATATATATATTAGTGCTGGGCACGATAACGCGTTATTAACGCGTTAACGCCATAAGGCAATAACGGCGATAATATTGTTAACGCCGTTAATGCTGCTGCGCCGGAAGAAGCGGCCGGAAGCAGTTATTCATCTGACCCCTTGATGGAGAAGCCGCTGGATGCCGCCGGAGAAGAGGAAGCCACCGGATGCCGCCGGAGAGGAGGAAGCCGCCAACCGCCATAACCTCTTGAGACTGAGACATCTTCACAATATCTCTGTGAGTACTGGTTTTTATACGGAGCCTAAGCTCGAAGAGTTCTAAGCTAGAACACAAGCGGTGGGACTGGGTGAGTGGGATCCCGTATCGCGCGGCTGGGTTGCAGAGAGCAGGGCTGCCCTTCTCTTCTCTGGCGGCTGCCGCTGTGGGACTGGATGAGAATGGTTTATGTACATTGGGGCTTATATTGCTTATATTAACAGGAGAGTTAGTGGAAGTTTGGGCCTCCTTCGTTCATTAAGGTCTCCTTGCTGAGCTATTATACTCCCTTTTATTGCTGGGGTGCCTAATCTGCTATAAACAAAAAATACAGTTTTTTTTTTATTTTTTATAAATTTTATTTTATTTATTTAAAAATGTTTTCACAGAAAATGGAGAAAGGAACCGAAATCTTACATGGACATTTTCATTTTAAATCTCTACCAGATGGCACAGTTGATAAAACCAAAGTTATTTGTAATGGCAGTACGGATGGTGTAATGGTTAGCATTACTGCCTCACAGCACTGAGGTCATGGGTTCAATTCCCACCATGGCCCTAACTGTGTGGAGTTTGTATATTCTCCCCGTACTTGCGTGGGTTTCCTCCGGGTACTCCGGTTTCCTCCCACAATCCAAAAATATACTGGTAGGTTAATTGGCTCTCAACAAAAAATTAACCATAGTGTGAATGTGTGTGTACATGTGATAGGAAATATAGATTGTAAGCTCCACTGGGGCAGGGACTGATGTGAATGGCTAAAATATTCTCTGTAAAGCGCTGCGGAATATGTGTGCGCTATATAAATAACTGGTAATAAATAATAATAATAAATAAACACTGCAAAGCTGAATTTTCTTATCACCGGAGTACTTCGAGTCTGAAGTATCACTTAAATGCAATACACACCCTTGATGCCAGCAACTCACCCACTCAAACAAACAGTGGAGGGAAGCTTCGGCAGACTACATTGGATACAGCGTATGGGAAAAGTATAGATAAACAAAAGCAAGAAAAGCTAACAAATAACATAGCGAAGTGGATAGCTACAAACTGCAGGCCAATTAGTATTGTCGAAGATGTCGGTCTGAGGAATGTTCTTAGGATCGCAACGAATGACAGCACGTATGAGCCTCCCTCAAGACGCACCATTACAAGAAGAATACACGACTTGTATGAAAAGGAGAGTACTACAAAAGCGATGGCGTTACAATTAGAGATGAGCGGGTTCGGTTCCTCGGAATCCGTACCCCCCCCGAACTTCAGCCTTTTTACACGGGTCCGAGGCAGACTCGGATCTTCCCGCCTTGCTCGGTTAACCCGAGCGTGCCCGAACGTCATCATCCCGCTGTCGGATTCTCACGAGGCTCGGATTCTATCGCGAGACTCGGATTCTATATAAGGAGCCGCGCGTCGCCGCCATTTTCACACGTGCATTGAGATTGATAGGGAGAGGACGTGGCTGGCGTCCTCTCCGTTAGAATAGATAGAGACACGAGTTGATTTACTACTAACTTAGTAATTTTGGGGAGCATTAGGAGTACTCAGAGTGCAGAGTTTTGCTGATAGTTACTAGTGACCACCACCAGTTTTATTTATTATTTAATATAATCCGTTCTCTGCCTGAAAAAAAACGATACACAGTCACATACCATATCTGTGCTCAGCCTCAGTGTGCTGCATGATATTATCATCTATGTATATCTGACTGTGCTGAGTGCTCACTGCTCACACAGCTGAATTGTGGGGGAGACTGGGGTGCAGTTATAGCAGGAGTACAGTGCACACTTTTGCTGCCAGTGTGACTGACCAGTGACCACCAGTATATTGTCTGCCTGAAAAAGTTACACTCCTGTGGTGTTTTTTTTTTTAATTCTATAAACGCATTCTGCTGACAGTGTCCAGCAGGTCCGTCATTCATTATATTATATAAATATTTACCTGCAGTAGTGTTATATTTTTTTTGTTCATCTCTATCATCTTTATCATCTCTATATTAGCAGACGCAGTACGGTAGTCCACGGCTGTGGCTACCTCTGTGTCGTCAGTGCTCGTCCATAATTGTATACCTACCTGGTCTTCTTCATACTAGTAGTTTAGGAGTCTGCTGACAGTGTCCAGCAGGTCCGTCATTATATTATATATACCTGCAGTAGTGATATATATATATATATTTTTTATATCATTATCATCTCTATACTAGCAGACGCAGTACGGTAGTCCACGGCTGTAGCTACCTCTGTGTCGTCAGTCACTCGTCATCCATAAGTATACTAGTATCCATCCATCTCCATTGTTTACCTGAGGTGCCTTTTAGTTGTGCCTATTAAAATATGGAGAACAAAAATGTTGAGGTTCCAAAAATAGGGAAAGATCAAGATCCACTTCCACCTCGTGCTGAAGCTGCTGCCACTAGTCATGGCCGAGACGATGAAATTCCATCAACGTCGTCTGCCAAGGCCGATGCCCAATGTCATAGTACAGAGCATGTAAAATCCAAAACACAAAATATCAGTAAAAAAAGGACTCAAAAATCTAAAATAAAATCGTCGTCGGAGAAGCGTAAACTTGCCAATATGCCATTTACCACACGGAGTGGCAAGGAACGGCTGAGGCCCATGCCTATGTTCATGGCTAGTGGTTCAGCTTCACATGAGGATGGAAGCACTCAGCCTCTCGCTAGAAAAATGAAAAGACTTAAGCTGGCAAAAGCACAGCAAAGAACTGTGCGTTCTTCGAAATCACAAATCCACAAGGAGAGTCCAATTGTGTCGGTTGCGATGCCTGACCTTCCCAACACTGGACGTGAAGAGCATGCGCCTTCCACCATTTGCACGCCCCCTGCAAGTGCTGGAAGGAGCACCCGCAGTCCAGTTCCTGATAGTCAGATTGAAGATGTCAGTGTTGAAGTACACCAGGATGAGGAGGATATGGGTGTTGCTGGCGCTGGGGAGGAAATTGACAAGGAGGATTCTGATGGTGAGGTGGTTTGTTTAAGTCAGGCACCCGGGGAGACACCTGTTGTCCGTGGGAGGAATATGGCCATTGACATGCCTGGTGAAAATACCAAAAAAATCAGCTCTTCGGTGTGGAAGTATTTCAACAGAAATGCGGACAACAGGTGTCAAGCCGTATGTTGCCTTTGTCAAGCTGTAATAAGTAGGGGTAAGGACGTTAACCACCTCGGAACATCCTCCCTTATACGTCACCTGCAGCGCATTCATCATAAGTCAGTGACAAGTTCAAAAACTTTGGGCGACAGCGGAAGCAGTCCACTGACCAGTAAATCCCTTCCTCTTGTAACCAAGCTCACGCAAACCACCCCACCAACTCCCTCAGTGTCAATTTCCTCCTTCCCCAGGAATGCCAATAGTCCTGAAGGCCATGTCACTGGCAATTCTGACGAGTCCTCTCCTGCCTGGGATTCCTCCGATGCATCCCTGAGTGTAACGCCTACTGCTGCTGGCGCTGCTGTTGTTGCTGCTGGGAGTCGATGGTCATCCCAGAGGGGAAGTCGTAAGACCACTTTTACTACTTCCACCAAGCAATTGACTGTCCAACAGAAGATGAAATATCACAGCAGTCATCCTGCTGCAAAGCGGATAACTGAGGCCTTGGCATCCTGGGCGGTAAGAAACGTGGTTCCGGTATCCATCATTACTGCAGAGCCAACTATAGACTTGTTTGAGGTACTGTGTCCCCGGTACCAAATACCATCTAGGTTCCATTTCTCTAGGCAGGCGATACCGAAAATGTACACAGACCTCAGAAAAAGACTCACCAGTGTCCTAAAAAATGCAGTTGTACCCAATGTCCACTTAACCACGGACATGTGGACAAGTGGAGCAGGGCAGACTCAGGACTATATGACTGTGACAGCCCACTGGGTAGATGTATTGACTCCCGCCGCAAGAACAGCAGCGGCGGCACCAGTAGCAGCATCTCGCAAACACCAACTCTTTCCTAGGCAGGCTACGCTTTGCATCACCGCTTTCCAGAATACGCACACAGCTGAAAACCTCTTACGGCAACTGAGGAAGATCATCGCAGAATGGCTTACCCCAATTGGACTCTCCTGTGGATTTGTGGCATCGGACAACGCCAGCAATATTGTGTGTGCATTAAATCTGGGCAAATTCCAGCACGTCCCATGTTTTGCACATACCTTGAATTTGGTGGTGCAGAATTATTTAAAAAACGACAGGGGCGTGCAAGAGATGCTGTCGGTGGCCAGAAGAATTGCGGGACACTTTCGGCGTACAGGCACCACGTACAGAAGACTGGAGCAACACCAAAAACGCCTGAACCTGCCCTGCCATCATCTGAAGCAAGAAGTGGTAACGAGGTGGAATTCAACCCTCTATATGCTTCAGAGGTTGGAGGAGCAGCAAAAGGCCATTCAAGCCTATACAACTGACCACGATATAGGAGGTGGAATGCACCTGTCTCAAGCGCAGTGGAGAATGATTTCAACGTTGTGCAAGGTTCTGCAACCTTTTGAACTTGCCACACGTGAAGTCAGTTCAGACACTGCCAGCCTGAGTCAGGTCATTCCCCTCATCAGGCTTTTGCAGAAGAAGCTGGAGACATTGAAGGAGGAGCTAACACTGAGCGATTCCGCTAGGCATGTGGGACTTGTGGATGGAGCCCTTAATTCGCTTAACAAGGATTCACAGGTGGTCAATCTGTTGAAATCAGAGCACTACATTTTGGCCACCGTGCTCGATCCTAGATTTAAAACCTTCGTTGTATCTCTCTTTCCGGCAGACACAAGTCTGCAGGGGTTCAAAGAACTGCTGGTGAGAAAATTGTCAAGTCAAGCGGAATGCGACCTGTCAACATCTCCTCCTTCACATTCTCCCGCAACTGGGGGTGCGAGGAAAAGGCTCAGAATTCCGAGCCCACCCGCTGGCGGTGATGCAGGGCAGTCTGGAGCGACTGCTGATGCTGACATCTGGTCCGGACTGAAGGACCTGCCAACGATTACGGACATGTCGTCTACTGTCACTGCATATGATCTAGTGATGAGCGGATTCGGTTTTACTCGGTTTTACTCGGTTCTCAAAACGGCATCTTATTGGCTCACGGATGTCACGTGTTTTGGATAGCCAATAAGATGCCGTTTTGAGAACCGAGTAAAACCGAGTAAAACCGAACCTCGCTCATGATCCTCTCACCATTGAAAGAATGGTGGAGGATTATATGAGTGACCGCATCCAAGTAGGCACGTCAGACAGTCCGTACGTATACTGGCAGGAAAAAGAGGCAATTTGGAGGCCCTTGCACAAACTGGCTTTATTCTACCTAAGTTGCCCTCCCACAAGTGTGTACTCCGAAAGAGTGTTTAGTGCCGCCGCTCACCTTGTCAGCAATCGGCGTACGAGGTTACTTCCAGAAAATGTGGAGAAGATGATGTTCATTAAAATGAATTATAATCAATTCCTCCATGGAGACATACACCAGCAGCAATTGCCTCCACAAAGTACACAGGGAGCTGTGATGGTGGATTCCAGTGGGGACGAATTGATAATCTGTGAGGAGGGGGATGTACACGGTGATGAATCGGAGGATGATGATGAGGTGGACATCTTGCCTCTGTAGAGCCAGTTTGTGCAAGGAGAGATTAATTGCTTCTTTTTTGGTGGGGGTCCAAACCAACCCGTCATTTCAGTCACAGTCGTGTGGCAGACCCTGTCACTGAAATGATGGGTTTGTTAAAGTGTGCATGTCCTGTTTATACAACATAAGGGTGGGTGGGAGGGCCCAAGGACAATTCCATCTTGCACCTCTTTTTTCTTTCATTTTTCTTTGTGTCATGTGCTGTTTGGGGAGTGTTTTTTGGAAGGGCCATCCTGCGTGACACTGCAGTGCCACTCCTAGATGGGCCAGGTGTTTGTCGGCCACTAGGGTCGCTTAGTTTACTCACACAGCTACCTCATTGCGCCTCTTTTTTGTCTTTGCGTCATGTGCTGTTTGGGGGGTGTTTTTTTGGAAGGGCCATCCTGCGTGACACTGCAGTGCCACTCCTAGATGGGCCAGGTGTTTGTGTCGGCCACTTGGGTCGCTGAGCTCAGTCATCCAGCGACCTCGGTGCAAATTTTAGGACTAAAAATAATATTGTGAGGTGTGAGGTGTTCAGAATAGACTGAAAATGAGTGGAAATTATGGTTATTGAGGTTAATAATACTTTGGGATCAAAATGACCCCCAAATTCTATGATTTAAGCTGTTTTTTAGGGTTTTTTGAAAAAAACACCCGAATCCAAAACACACCCGAATCCGACAAAAAAAATTCGGTGAGGTTTTGCCAAAACGCGTTCGAACCCAAAACACGGCCACGGAACCGAACCCAAAACCCGAAAAATTTCCGGTGCACATCTCTAGTTACAATGTGTACCACATGTTGCTCTCACTGGAGATTACTGGACATCGCTGGGTAACCATAATTACCTCGGAGTTACAGTGCATTATATTGATGAACACTGGGAGCTACATTCACATGCTCTGACTGTAATGAAAACAGAAGAGAGACATTTTGCTGAAACATGCGCTGAACATTTTATTCATGTTGCACAGGAGTGGAACATTTCAGATAAAGTCGGCACACTTAGCACAGATAGTGCAAGAAATAGGATTGCTGCTGCAAGACACCTGCCTTTTGAACATGTCCCCTGCACTGCGCACAGTCTCCAGCGTTCTGTCACAGTATCTCTGCAGAACAGTGCGTTTGACAATGTCCTGGCCAAATGCAGAAAAGTTGTAGGCCACTTTAAACACAGTCCAGCAAGTGCTGCAGAATTACAACAACAATTTCAACATAGACAAAATAAGGAGTCACTTATACAAGATATTCCAACCAGATGGAATTCGTCTCTGGACATGATAAAAAGTGTCTGTAGAAATGAACAGCCACTGAGGGATGTCCTCACCACACACAACACCAAGATTGCCATGCCAACTACAGCTGAAATGGACAAACTGCAGAGGTTGGAAACGCTACTGGAGCCCTGCAGGTATATTTTACATACTTCATATATTTCATTTTTCCACTGTCCTGTCTGTAAAAAATATAGCATGAATGGGATGTAGTTAGGTAGGTTTAGGCACTTACTGGTGGTGGGTAGGAAGCAGGGAGGGTTAGTAGGGAGCAGGGAGGGTTAGGGTTAGTAGGGAGCAGGGAGGGTTAGGGTTAGTAGGGAGCAGGGAGGGTTAGTATACTTACCGGGGACTTTTGGGTATCTGGATTCCAGGATGCCGCTGTCGGTCTTCTGACCACCAACATTCTCCCGTACCCAAAGAAATGGGTTTGATATTTTTTTTTACTGTTGCAGGTATGTGACTGAACTTCTGGGAGGAGAAAAGTATGTTTCATGCTCTGTGGTTCTGCCTGCTTTTTGCCATCTCTCTCGGGTCATGGAGAGTTCAGATGATGACCCAGCCTACGTGGTCAAATTTAAGTCTACATTCAGAACAGACCTGGAGACACGCAAAGAAAATGCCAACATTGCATATCTGAAGATTGCTACCGCATTGGACCCTAGATTCAAGGACCTCAAGTGTATGCTGAGAGGGGTGAGGTGTGGGCCTTAGTCACCAACTTACTAAAGGAACAGAGGTTTGTTGCAGAGAAACCTGTGGAAGCAACAACATCAGAGCCACCAAATAAAAAGTTAGCCCTATTGGCTGCTTCATCAGAGTCTGATTCTGAACAGGAGGAAGATTCAGTTGAGAACAGTGTTCGTCGATTCAGAGCGGAGCCCACCATCAGTACAGGCAGGGCCGGCTCCAGGCATGTTCGACTAGAGCGGCCGCGCGGGGCGCCACTCTTACAGGGCGCCGCACGCTGCGGCCGCCATATTCCTGCCTGGAGCCAGCCTCTGTGTGTCCCACTCCCGGCCGCTTGTGTGCGCTATGCAGCGCGCTGTGCGGCACCGGCGTCTGACGTTGGACGCCGGCGCCGCGCAGCGTGCATAGCGTGCAGACAGTTTCGATCCTCCGTCCTCGGCCCGCCCGCGCCCACAGCAGTATTCCCGGCTCCCAGCAGCACCGCAGTGTCAGTGACAGGTAAGTTAAAATCTGTCTGGCACTGTGTGGGGCCGTTTATGTTTCTGGCACTGTGGGGGCATTATTTTTCCGGCACTGTGGGGGCATTATTTTTCCGGCACTGTGGGGGCATTATTTTTCTGGCACTGTGGGGGCATATCTGCACTGTGGGGGCATTATTTTTCTGGCACTGTGGGGGCATATCTGCACTGTGGGGGCATTATTTTTCTGGCACTGTGGGGGCATTATTTTTCTGGCACTGTGGGGGCATATCTGCACTGTGGGGGCATTATTTTTCTGGCACTGTGGGGGCATATCTGCACTGTGGGGGCATTATTTTTCTGGCACTGTGGGGGCATATCTGCACTGTGGGGGCATATCTGCACTGTGGGGGCATTATTTTTCTGGCACTGTGGGGGCATATCTGCACTGTGGGGGCATTATTTTTCTGGCACTGTGGGGGCATATCTGCACTGTGGGGGCATTATTTTTCTGGCACTGTGGGGGCATATCTGCACTGTGGGGGCATTATTTTTCTGGCACTGTGGGGGCATATCTGCACTGTGGGGGCATTATTTTTCTGGCACTGTGGGGGCATATCTGCACTGTGGGGGCATTATTTTTCTGGTACTGTGGGGGCATATCTGCACTGTGGGGGCATTATGTTTCTGGCACAGTGGGGGCATTATGTTTCTGGCACTGTGGGGGCATATCTGCACTGTGGGGGCATTTATGTTTCTGGCACTGTGGGGGCATTTATGTTTCTGGCACTGGGGGCATTTATGTTTCTGGCACTGTGGGGGCATATCTGCACTGTGGGGGCTTTTATGTTTTGTGGCACGGCGGGCATTTATTTATCTGGCACTGTGGGGGCATTTATGTTTTGTGGCACTGGGGGCATTTATGGATCTGGCACTTATGTATCTGGCACTGTGGGGTCATTGATGCATCTGGCACTGTGGGGGCACTTATGTATCTGGCATTGTGTGGTCATTTATGTATCTGGCATTGTGGGGGCATTTATGTATCTGGCACTGGGGGCATATCTGCACTGTGTGGCCATTTATGTATCTGGCACTGCTGGGGGGCATGTCACGTGTAGCTGGCACTGCTGGGGGTATGTCACGTGTAGCTGGCACTGCTGGGGGGCATGTCACATGTAGCTGGCACTGCTGGGGGGCATATCATGTAGTGTATCTACTAGGCGTCTGTGGCTAGGCAATGTGTCTATCGTGCGCTGCCTGGCGCAAAGTGTCTATCGTGCGCTGCCTGGCGCAAAGTGTCTATCGTGCTCTGCCTGGCGCAAAGTGTCTAACGTGCTCTGCCTGGCGCAAAGTGTATAGGAGGTTCTACCTGGTGCAAAGTGTATTAGCTGCACTACTATGTGGTGTAATGCGAATTGCCACTATTCTGTGGTCATGCACCTTCCCCACGAAGCAACGCCCCTAAATTTTTGCTGCGCGCCTTCGGCGCGCACTGTCCCTGCTTCAGCATGTGGGTGGAGGAGCACCAAGCATTACAGTATGTACATCATTTTGCCCTCCTTACTTAAAAATGTGCCCTCCTTGTGATCAGCACCCTGCCCTAAAACGTGAACACTATCATGTGTAGTTGGCACTGCTGGGGGTCTATTGTGTGTAGCTGGCACTGCTGCGGGGCATGTCATGTGTAGCTGGCACTGCTGCGGGGCATGTCATGTGTTGCTGGCACTGCTGCGGGGCATGTCATGTGTAGCTGGCACTACACTGGAGACATTGTGTGTAAGGAACACTACTGTGGCTGTTCTGCATAAGGCTGCTAATTGTGTGCATAGAGGGGGTGTGAAAAAATATATTTATTTATAGTTTAATAATATGAAGTTACGAGGCCACACCCACTTTCCCAGGAGGCCACGCCCACTTTTCCCGAAGCGCGCGCGCCTTCGGCGCGCGCATAGGGGTTGGGGGGCGCTTTTACATTTTCTCGCTCAGGGTGCTAGTATGCCTGGAGCCGGCCCGGAGTACAGAGTCCTGTCCATTAGAGTGGTGGTCCAAACATGCAGGCTCACACCGCAGGCTGGCCTCCATTGCAGAGAAGTACTTGGCCACACCTGCAACATCAGTACCCTGTGAAAGGTTGTTTTCTCTTGCTGGTCATATTGTACAGAAGAAGAGAGTTTTTTTATCATCTGAAAATGTAAATAACCTTGTGTGTCTAAGCAACTGGCTTGGTGCAGAGGAGTAACTAGGTTACACACCTAAAATATATCTGTCCAATCTGGTGGGAAGAAAAATCTGGGTAAGAAAACAGATTTAGATTCTCAGAAAACATATTTTATTTTTTTATTTTAATTTTTAACGTTTTTTTAAATGCTACTGTGTTAAGGGAAAATTGCAAACCAAATGTTTTTGCAGTGTTGTTTAATGTTATTGCACTGTTGTTCATATAGAAGTAGTAAAAGTGCGCAATACACCACTTTTGAATTCATTATTGACTTTAGTCTGCTAACAATACGATTAATCGCTATTAATCGCATGAAATCCTGCGATTAAAAATTGTAATCGTTGCCCAGCACTATATATATATATATATATATATATATATATATATATATATATATATATATATATATATCTCAATTTGGACCAAATCACTTGTGTGCCCCCCCCCCCCCCCCTGTTTTGCACCCTGTTACTTGTACAGCAGTGTGGAGGTCAGGGCCAGCGTCTCTGCAGTTTCTGTGAAGAGAAAATGGTGCTGGTCAGAGCTGTGTGGGCTAAGCCACACCCACTACATGGCACACTTCAGTCCCGCTTAAATTTATATTTATACTGGCGGGGGTCCCTTGACTAGTGCCTAGGCACTGTTTTCACCTATGCCAGTGCCGTTTGAGGTTCCCATGCTGCCCAGGGCACCCCCCCTGGGCCCTGCAGTGCAGTGTTATGTGTGGGAGCATGGCGCGCAGCGCTACCGCCGTGCGGTACCTCAAACGCCGTCTTCTGCAATCACTGAAGTCTTCGGATCTTCTCATACTCACCCGGCTTCTTTCTTCTGGTTCTGTGAGGGGGGTGACGGCGCAGTTCCGGGAACAAGCAGCTAGGCGCACCAAGTGATCGAACCCTCTGGAGCTAATGGTGTCCAGTAGCCTAAGAAGCAGAGCCTTTTAACTCCGAGAAGTAGGTCTGCTTCTCTCCCCTCAGTCCCACGATGCAGGGAGCTTGTTGCCAGCAGGTCTCCCTGAAAATAATAAACCTAACAAAAGTATTTTTCTGAGAAACTCTGGAGAGCTCCTCAGTGTGCATCCAGTCTCACTGGGCACAGAATCTAACTGGAGTCTGAAGGAGGGGCATAGAGGGAGGAGCCAGTTCACACCCATTCAAAGTCTTATAGTGTGCCCATGTCTCCTACGGCTCCCGTCTATACCCCATGGTTCTTGAAGCATCCCCAGCATCCTCTAGGACGTATGAGAAAAAATGTTAGCCGTGCTAGACACCTTTACTGGCACTACAATTTTTTTTTTTTTTTAAGACATTTAATAGCTGTTGCATCTATTTGCTGGATACTATGGCTGGATTCAGATGTAGAAAAACAGTTGTGTTGGCGATAGAGTAGGGGTTCTCAACCAGTCATCAAGGCAAACTAACAGTCCAGGTTTCAAGGGTAGGCCTAGTATCAGTTATTTATTTTTTTTAAACTCTTTATTTATACCAGGAGAAACAAAGAAATATACAATACAGAATCAATTGCATAATAAAATGTGAAAATCAATCTCCATGGAAATATTTTTCAAATAATTTTGTGCACATTTAGACAAGCATACAAAGATGTCTCCCAAGCGGGAATCATATACATAAAGAAAAAAGAACAACGAGGAATAATGAGAGAGGAAAAAGGGGGGAACGAGGAGAGTAAGGGGAAAGAGATAGAAAGAAAAAAGAACAACCGGGCCGATCTATGCCATGAGAGGAAATTAACCCCCAATGTAGCTATGAACAGTGCATACTCTGTACAATGTATATATAGACATGCGGGCTATGTATCGTTAAATAGCAAATAGGGACCTGGGAGGGCAAGATGGTGCCCGGAGGGAGGGTCCAGGTGCAGTATGGCCATAAATTCAAAAGACGGGGAGAAGAGAACGGTTTGAACATCATAGTGGGGGGGGGGGGGGGGAGACATCACAAGCAACCAGGGGCCCCAACAGAGTTCAAATTCGTGGGGACAGTCATGTAGATAAGTGATTTTTTTCCATATTAGCAACGAACCAGATATAATTATTCAAAGCTGGGATAGTAGGAGCAGCGGAGGTTTTCCAATTTTTAGCTATTAAAGATTTAGCAGCCACTAGTATATGGGAAAACAATTTGTTCAACAGGGGGTCAAGATCTGGATGTGGACGGGCCAATAAAAACATCCACGGGTCCAGTTCAAGCGCTAATCCAGATAAGGAGTTCAGTATATCGAGTATCTTATTCCAGAAGTTAACAATACGTGGACAGGTCCACCAAATATGGAAGAGAGTTCCACGTTGACCGCATCCCCGCCAGCACACCGGGGTGGCAGAGGGGAACATCCGAGATAGTTTGTCCGGGGTATAATACCACCGATAATACAGTTTATAGGATGTCTCCTTGAGTCGGGTAGAGATAGAACTTTTAGCAATACCCTCACGTACTTCCTCCCAGCAGGCTTCGTCTGGTGGGGGGCCTAGGTCCCTCTCCCACTCCCGCTCATGGCGAGTCTGCGGCCCCGAGAAAACTCCAACCAATATAGAATAGATTTGCGAGATTAGCCCTCTACATATGGGTTTTGTGGTACATAGAGACTCAAAAGTAGTAAGATCCCACAGAGCGTCGGCTTGAGGAAGGGAGAGAAGGAAATGGCGGAGCTGAAAATATTAAAAAAAAAGGAGGGGATAGTGAGGAAAACTTACATTTGATATCGTCTATTGACATCCAATGGCCTTGTAGAGAGATATCATGTACCACAAGGATCCGGGCGTTAAACCAGGATGTGAACTGGTAGGGTGAGACCCCAGCGGGGAAATCAGGATTGTCCCAGAGGGGTGTGAGAGGGGAGTGTGAGGAGGACAGATTATATTTCGTAACAGATTTATGCCAAATAGAAAGATGGAATTTAAGGGAGTGGGAGATGTTCGTTAGTGTTAGTTGATGTGGTTTGCCCAGACCCCATAGCGAAGCCAGTGAACGAAGCCCCAAAGAAAGTGCAGCAAAATCGACCCAGGCAATAGAGCCATGGGGCGCATAGGAGGCCACCATTTGACTGAGATGACTAGCCAAATAACAAAATTTGACATCAGGAAATCCTCGGCCCCCCTCCAAGCGATGGGAGCCGGAGCACAGTAAAGGCTATCCGTGGGGGTTTGTCGTTCCAGACAAACTTCACGAATGAGGCCTGGGCATCCCTAAGGACCCTCTCCGGAACACTCACAGGTAAAGTTTGAAAAAGGTAAAGAAGTTGTGGTATAACGGTCATTTTAAGGGCAATAATCCTACCCAGCCAGGATATAATATGTGTTCTCCATCTTGCTAAGTCAGATTTGATCTTGGTCAATAACCGTGGTAAATTTTCAGAGTACAGAGCATTATAATGAGAAGTAATATAAACACAGAGGTATTTAATCTTAGTGGCCTGCCAACGAAGGTCATATGAGGACTGCAGGGAGCGTTTGAGATCTCCAGGTACATGTAATAACATGGCTACAAATTTAGTAAAATTAATTTTATAGCCCGACAGGGAACCATATTCCTCTATAATCTGATAAAAGGCGGAGAGAGAAGACTGCGGCTGAGTAAGAGACAGCAGTACATCGTCGGCAAATAGCGAAATCTTAAACTCCTGCGAGCCTGCCCTCACTCCCCGAATTCCACCAGAGTTTCTTATCATAGCGGCTAGGGGTTCAATGACCATGGCAAACACCAGGGGGGAAAGAGGACACCCCTGTCTGGTGCCATTGGATAGCGGGAAGGCAGGGGATAAAATTCCATTTGTGAGGACCTTAGCTATGGGGGAGGAGTAGAGGGCAGAGACCCCTGTCAAAAATTCCGCCGATATCCCAAATGCCTGCAGAGTCTGAAATAAGAAAGGCCATGAAATACGATCAAACGCCTTTTCGGCGTCGAGAGAGAGGATTATAGATGGGGTTTGCCTGCAATTCAACAAATGGATAATGTCAATCGCTCTCCTAGTGTTGTCCTTGGCCTGATGTCCAGGGATGAATCCCACCTGGTCATAATGTATCAGACCGGGGAGCATACCATTGAGGCGAGTAGCCAAATTTTTTGCGTAAATTTTAATATCCAGATTTAATAAGGATATCGGCCGATAGTTAGCGCAATTTCGTGGATCTCTGCCCTCCTTGTGGATAACTAACTCTAGCCTCCAGCATATTGCTTGGGAATGGGGTGCCATGTAGTACAGCATTGAACAGTACCCTGAGATTGGGGACCAAAAAAGGGGGCAAATTTTTTATAGTAAGAAGCCATCAGGGCCCAGAGCTTTAGAAGATTTAAGATTCCTCAGAACGGCAGTTATTTCTTCATCAGCGATATCTTTATTCAGCCCCGAAGAGTCGAAGTCAGATAGCAGAGGTAGATTGGCCAGAAGCAAGAATTCTGAGATTAAGGCATCAGGGGGGCCGGGATCTGAGTTAGTTGAGTTTAAGTTAGAGTTTAGTATAATAGTCCCGGAACACCCTGTTTATACCCCCTGGGGCATAAGTGACCTCACCAGATTCGGCGTGCACCGCCAGAATATTATTACGTGACCGTTGTGCTCTAAGGCGGGAAGCCAGGAATCTATCAGCTTTGTCGCCCTTCTCATAGAAGGTCTGATTAAGCCTCTGGAGAGTCTTCGCCGTACGTTCTGACAGAGAGCGACATTGCCGATCTTGCTTCCAGCAGGGACTCTAGGTTAGATGGGGTAGGGGAGAGTTTTTTGGCTCTCAAGGGCCTGGAGTTTAGTAGAAAGGGAAATATACGTTATGGTAAGAACTTACCGTTGATAACGTGATTTCTCTTATGTCCACAGGATAACATTGGGATATTGTCGAGCGACAGCGAAAATGGCACCAACACGGTCACGAGCTTTCTGGCCTCCCAGGATGCATTGGGGCCTCCACTATATAGTCCCGCCCACTGACTCAGTCAGATCAGTTCTTTCCACAGCTTTTTTAGGCAGAGACCTGTACAGGCGATAAGAACACGCATGCACACCCTTCCATACAAGAAGGAAGAGGTTTTAGTGATTGTCTAGATCATGGGTCTTCAACCTGTGGCCCTCCAGATGCTGTGGAACTACACATCTCAGCATGCACTGCTTCTGTTTTAGCATGCCTTAATAGCAAAACTGTGGCAGGGCATGCTGGGATGTGTAGTTCCACAGCATCTGGAGGGCCACAGGTTGAAGACCTATGGTCTAGATCCTCAAATCAGATGCGCCATGGTGGTATCCCTGTGGACATAAGAGAAATCACGTTATCAACGGTAAGTTCTTACCATAACGTATATTTATCTGGCTGGGTCCACAGGATTATCCACAGGATAACATTGGGATTCCCAAAGCCATTTTAGTGGTGGGGACGCTCCTGATTGCACAGGAGGACCTTACGCCCGAAGTCTGCGTCATGAGAGGCAAAAGTGTCCAAGGCATAATGTCTGATGAATGTGTTTATGGAAGACCATGTGGCTGCCCTACATATCTGTTCTGCTGAAGCACCCTGCTGTGCTGCCCAAGAAGGACCTACCTTACGTGTAGAGTGTGCAGAGACATTAGCCGGAATAGGGAGATCTGCATTAGAATAAGCTTCTGATATTACCATTCGGAGCCATCTCGCCAGCGTCTGTTTACTAGCAGGCCATCCTCTTCTATGGAATCCATAGAGGATCAAGAGAGAATCTGTTTTCCTGATGGCACTAGTACGATCTATGTAGATTCTTAAAGCCCGGACCACGTCCAGCGACACTTCTCCCGCAGATAGTACCAATACCTGAAAAGCTGGGACTACAATCTCTTCATTCAGGTGAAACTTTGATACCACCTTTGGAAGAGAACTAGATCTCGTTCTGAGAACTGCTCTGTCTGGAAAAAAAACTTAGGAAAGGAGACTTACATGATAATGCTCCTAAATCGGACACTCTTCTGGCTGACGCCATTGCCTGTAAAAAAAAAAGAACTTTAACCGTTAACCACTTAAGATCTGCTCTCTCAAGTGGTTCAAACAGAGGACCCTGGAGAAATTTAAGAACTAAATTCAAATCCCAGGGAGCTGCAGGAGGAACAAATGGAGGTTGAATATGTACTGCTCCTTGGAAAAACGTACGTACATCCTGTAGGTCAGCAATCTTCTGCTGAAACCATACAGTCAACGCCGAGACTTGCACCCTCAAGGAAGCAACTTTCAACCCTTTATCCAATCCTGCCTGAAGGAAATCCAAAATCCTAGCTACTTTAAAAGATCTCGGATTGACATTTTTTCCAGTACACCAGTGAATGGCTTGCCATATTCTATGATACACACGGGCCGAAGAAGGCTTTCTTGCTCTAGGCATAGTTTCGATTACTTGTTTAGAAAATCCTTTAGCCCCTAGGATAGAGGTTTCAACAGCCACGCCGTCAAAGATAGGCAATCCAGATGACTGTGACAAGGACCCTGCATTAGCAGATCTGGACGTTGAGGGAGCAGTATCGGTGCTTCCATGGACATTCTCAACAGATCTGTGTACCAATGCCTTATTGGCCAAGCTGGAGCTATTAGAATAATTGCTCCTTTTGGCTGTTTTATCTTTCTCTGTACTCTGGGAAACAGAGATATTGGAGGGAACAGATATGCCAGCTGAAACCTCCATTCTACCAGGACCGCTCCTGGGTCCCTTGTTCTTGATTCGTACCTCGGAACTTTGTTGTTTAGACGAGACGCCATAAGGTCTATCTCCGGTAGACCCCATCTGTTTACCAGTGTCTCAAATACTTCTGGGTGTAGTGCCCATTCGGTTTCCTAAATGGTGTGCAGACTGAGAAAATCCGCTTCCCAATTTAATACACCCGGGACAAATACTGCTGACAATGCCGGGAGATGGAGTTCTGCCCATTTTAGAATGGGAGTTACTTCCTCCATCAGACTCTTGCTGTGAGTTCCTCCTTAATGATTGAGGTATGCTACTGCCGTCGCATTGTCTGAGCGGATCTGGACTGGTCTTCCTTGTAGATTGTCCTTTGCCTGAACTAGAGCCAAATAAACGTCCCTTATCTCCAACAGATTTATCGGCAGGCGACTTTCCCTTGCGGTCCATTTTCCCTGGAACCATAGGCTTCAGAGTACCGCCCCCCAGCCTTGCAGGCTGGCATCTGTTGTCAGGACTTGCCACTCTTTTATCCAAAAGGGTCTCCCCTTGTTTAAATGGTCTGTCTGTAGCCACCACGCTAGAGACCTTTTTACATTTACTGGAATCTTTATCATCTGCTTCTTTATCGTTTGATGATTTCCGTTCCATTTGGTCAAAATAAGGGGCTGCAACGGTCTGGAGAGAAATTGCGCATATTCCACCATGTCGAAGGTTGATACCATCAGACCCAACAGTCGCATTGCTGCATGGACTGACATTGTCTGGGCTTGCAACGCTTCCTGAGCCATGACCTGCACTTTGACTATCTTTTTCTCTGGCAAGAGAACTTTCTGTAGATCTGATTCCAATATGGCTCCCAAATGAACCATCCGCTGTGACGGATTCAGGGACGACTTCTCCCAATTTATGAGCCACCCGTGTCTCTGTAAACAAACTATCGTCTGTTGGAGATGGCTCAACAGTAAATCTTGCGACTGTGCTAAGATTAACAGGTCGTCGAGGTATGGGAATATTCTTATGCCTTGTTTGCGCAGTCAAGCTGCCATAACCACCATGATCTTGGTAAACACCCTGGGTGCTGTAGCTAGCCCGAAAGGCAGAGCTTGGAACTGGAAATGTTCCTGGAGGATGGCAAACCTTAGGTAACACTGATGTGATAGTGCTATAGGCACATGTAGGTAAGCATCCCGTACATCCAGAGATACCTTGTAAATCTCCCGGTTCCATAGCCAACATTATGGAGCGTAACGTCTCCATGTGGAACTTCGGGATCCATATGTATTTGTTCAACATTTTCAGATTTAGAATTGGTCGATATGACCCATTTGGTTTCTGGATTAGAAATAGATTGGAGTAAAACCCCTGTCCCCTTTGTGATGGAGGTACTGGGACAATCACACCTGACTGCAGTAATTTTTGGACTGCTTCTTGCAGGGCATTGGCCTTCGACTCTATACGAGACGGGCTGGGGCAAAAAAATTTTTTTGAGGAGGCTGCCTCCTGAGATACTACCTTCTGCACTCAGGCAACTGCTCTTGACTGTTGCCATATGTCTGCAAATTGAAGGAGTCGGCCCCCAACCCTGGAATCCTCCAGGCGGAGGCCCGTCTCTTCAGGCTGAGGGTTTCTGTTCAGGTTTGGAAGCTGGCTTTTTGCTAGCCCACTGCTTCCTACCCCTGGATTTAAACTGGGGTTGTTTAGGCTCCTCTTTTGCTTTTGCTTTGCCAACGAAAAGAGCGAAAATTTTAAACCCTTGGACTTAGGGTTATAGGTAGCCGGAAATCTGACCTTTTTCGATTCAGCCTCTGATTCTAGGATATCCGATAAATGTTTTCCAAATAATATATTACCTACAAAAGGCAATGCTTCCAATTCTTTCTTGGATTCCGCATCTGCCTTCCAGGTACGTAGCCAAATTGCTCTGCGAGCGACTACTGTCAAGACTGAAGCTTTAGAAGCAACTGTACCTACATCAATTGCTGCTTCTTCCAAATACTGGGCAGATTGTCTTAAACGGCAAAAACGATCCTCTTTCTCCCCCGTAGGAGAAGGGATGCTGTTCTCTAGTTCCTCTATCCATTCGCCCATAGCCTTTGCTACCCAGGCCGAAGACATAGCAGGTCTTACCACTGCTCCTACTAGAGAAAAAATATTTTTCTTCAATAGGCCCTCTACCCTTCTGTCTGTGACATCATTCAATGAGGTAGATGACAGTGGTAAAGCAGATTTATGCACGAGTCGCAGAACATGTGCATCTACTTTTGGAGGAACTTCTCTCTTCGAACAATCCCCAGCAGGAAATGGATAATAAGAATCCCATCTCCTAGGGATCTTATACTTTTTACTGGGCGCTGCCCAAGACTCATCCATCATTTCCGTCAACTCATCTCACGCTGGAAATTCAGCTTTCACTGATTTTGATCGTTTAAATACAGGTGCTTTTGCTGGCTCTTCCAAAGAAAGTACAGCCTTCACGGCATTAATAAGTTCAGCTACATCTTCTGAACTAAAGCTCTGCAACTGATAATACGGAGTTGAATCTATTGTTTCCTCATCATCATCCGATGTATCATCTTGTGTAGTCTGCCACACAGACATATCTGTCTTAGTCTTGCCTACCCCTTGGTTGCTTGTAGAGGCTACTGGAACCAAACCATAGGAAGGGAGCTGCATGTATGGGTTCATAGTGTAACCTAACCCTTGAGGTTGTGCTACCGGAGCTAACCTGTCCGCTATTGAAGACCGAGTCTTTGCGAACATATTCCATGGTGGCTCTGTTGGTGGTTGAACTAACTCCTGTTTTTTACTTCGCTGAAAAGTTAAATAGTTTGCACACAAACCCTCATAAGTGACCAATTGATTCATATCAATTACCCCATAATTACAAGATAAGCATGTTAAGGCTATAGGAGTGCTTGATAAATTCTCCTCATCACTTTTGCCGCTCACAGACATGGTATTAACCTGTTATCGACTACACAATTTGTGACTGACGAACACCCTATATGTCAGTATATAGAGGTGAGATCAATCTGACCACAGTGCACCTGATTTGAGGGTCAGAACAGGACTGACATTACATAGAAAAGTCAGCACACATACTAGCAGTCAGTCACCTGTTAAAGCATTAGACATTGTCATATGAGAATACAACCTCCATAACAACTTATACATAAGTAGGAAAATTGTACTTCTGTTTTAACTGGTTCTATTTTCAAGATAACATGCAGAAAACACAGTAATATACAAGTCTCATATGCAATAGGTACTAAAAATTAACAATGCATACTAAGAAGTAGAGAGAATTTCTAGTACTGTATACCCTGCCTCCAGAGAGCGAGATACAGGGAGACTCACCACACTTCCATATCCAAGCAAATACGCTCGTAAGACGCAGAGTGGATTCAGACGCTACTGGTGTACACTGCCGCTCTTGAGAACTGATAACGGACGCTCACCAACGGACACTGAGCGACTTCCACGTGTATGCAGACGCTAAGGCCTGCGACTCGGTCTGGGCGGGTTTATATCCAGTGTACACAACCGCAGCGTCTAAGCTGCGACCGAGAACCCTCGTGGTAGCGTCTGAGCCGGAAGCGAAGTCATTCAGTTCATGAAACGAGAGACACGCGGGAACTGGCCAGGAACTCGGAGGAGGGACGGCCAGGAGAGCGTCTGAATCCCCCCGTTGACTTAAACTCCCAGGATCGCGGCCTCTACCTAGTCCTATGATCCCCGGAGCGTAGCGCTGTCACACTCGAGATGTTCGGCGCATCAACACACTGTTTGTAGTCTCCACCAAATCAGTGTAGCTGTGTCCTGACCCCTCTAGTAAGAGGAAGTCCATAGACTCACCGTCTCCCCATGCTCCGGCCACAGCCTGGTTACATCTGCTGGACCTGCTAGAACATCCGACACAGACGTCCGTCGAGACAGCCCTGATACCCGAAGGTAAGCGTTGTTGCGACCCGGTGGGGAGTTGTTGGAGCGACTCTTTCTAATATGCGTTTAAGACGCTGTAAAGAGAAGTCGCTCTAAAAAACATTATAGTAAGTCTATAAAAATAAAGTAATGAAAACTTGAGGCTGCTCTCACAGCACCCCTGTGACCATGCAGCTTCCTGCCGCACCAAGCAAAAAACTGATCTGACTGAGTCAGTGTGCAGGACTATATAGTGGAGGCCCCAATGCATCCTGGGAGGCCAGAAAGCTTGTGACCGTGTTGGTGCCATTTTCGCTGTCGCTCGACAATATCCCAATGTTATCCTGTGGATAATCCTGTGGACCCAGCCAGAGAAAGAAAGTTAGTTTCTCAGGACTTTAAGCCTAGATGCCTGACTAGTCAAGTGACCGCGTAAAACTGCTTTATGTGCCTCCCATAGAGTGATAGGTGAAGTCCCCGGGAGGTCGTTAAGGAGAAAATAGTCAGCGAGGCAGTTTTTAATCTGGTTAGTAACTTCCTGACTATGCAATAGGGAATTGTTCAAACGCCAGGAGGTAGGAGGGGGACGTGGGGCAATGGATTGGAGATCGGCAGTGATCGGACAGTGGTCGGACCAAATCATAGGGAGTATGCTAGTAGATTTAAGTTTAGAAGACAGATCCCGGCTGAGTAGGATCATGTCGATCCTAGAGTAGGACTTATGTACAGAGGGAAAAAACAAAAACAAAAGTATAGTCCCTAGTCAGAGGGTCAGTTATTCTGAAAGAGTCAAATAGCAACTGGAGTTTCAGAAGATCTAGCAGAGCAAGAGATGCAGAGGACGGGCGGGGATGGGTAGAAGAGCGAGGAGAAGGAGGGGAGGACCTAACCAACGAAGCGTCAAGCACCTCATTAAAATCGCCTGCAACGATGACCTCCCCTCTGCAGAGTCTGGTCAAACGTGCACTCAACCTCCTAAAAAATGTAGCCTGGTTTTGGTTCGGTACGTAGACATTAACAAGGGTGCATAGGATATCATTTAGCTTCCCAATAAGAATAAGCCATCTACCCGATTTATCCACATGACTGTGCAACAATTCAAACGTAAGGTGGGCAGCTATCAAAATGGAGACCCCCTTTTTCTTGTGTGTAGCATCACTGGCATGAAATGTAAGAGGGTAGGCTTTAGATTTTAAATCAGGATGGAGGGATTTCTTAAAGAGGGTTTCTTGTAGGAAAACCAAATCACCTTTGGCCTGTTTAAGGGAGAGGAAAAGCTTGGTGCGTTTGTTAGGACTGTTCAAACCTTTAAACATTATGTGAATAGATTTTAAGAGCCATGGCCAACTAGTTTTCGGAACGCCTCATCGCCTCCCTCCGGACACCACAACCCTATAGCAATCCAGAGCAGAAACATTGTGAATATACATGGCAATCGGCGGACAACCTTACATATTTGAACAAGAAAAAGAAAAGAACACAGAAACAGGGGGAGCAAAACACGGGAAAAATAGGGAAGAGGGGAAGATTGGAGACCAGAAGGAACATCTGGTCTATCGTGACGGTCAGGGGACAACAAAAAGGGGTCCCTAAGTGACAACAACCGGACTCTGGTATAAGACCCAACTGTGAGGACGCGGCCCGGCCGGGCCAGGTGCATGAAGAGCAGCGGACACTTACCATTGTGTCCCGAGTCTAGGGACCAGTGTTAAGGGGATAAAGGAGTAAACAGTTCCCAATCCCTAATACCACATAGGGTAGCTAGTAATGTAAAAGTGGCTATCCAAAGCCGAGACAAATATTACCATAAGCGGAGGATAGCACTAACAAACAGTAAAACAAAAGGTGTCAGTTCCAGCACAGAGGGATACATTTCCCATAAGGGGAGCCTCAGCCCTATACTCTCCCTGTATACATGGCTATGGTGGTAAAAGCTAATTGGCTAATTAGTTATGCCAGGTATAAGGGTAGCCGGGCCAGTGGTGGAACGGAAACAAAGTGAAATTACATCTCCACAAAATAAGCATACGTAGAAGTAACAAAATACATAAATGAAACAGTATTTAAACATGTAAGGCATCAAGCGTTAGGGCCAGCAGAGGCGGATTTCCGTGCCGAGGGCACTCGCGACCAGTCTCGGTTCAGGGAGCGTCTCGGAGTGCCAGTCAACTCTACAGAAGAGCCTCGCACCTCCGCTGTGGAGATTCAGGCAGGGTCGGAGGTGGGGAAATACCCAGGTTACGCAAGAGTCCTTTAGCTTCGGCTAGATCCCTAGCCGAGTGGAGGCGGTTATGATGCCATACAAGAATGCGAAAGGGGAAGCCCCATCTTATAACGAATGCCACCGTCTCGAAGAGCCAAGGTAATGGGTCGGAATTCTTTCCTTTTAAGCAGGGTGCTAGGAGCAATATCTTGGAATATTTGAAGATAGTGTCCCAGGAAATCAAGCTTGGAAAGCTTCCTAGCCTCCCTAAGCAAGTTTTCTTTAGACGAATAATAATGGCATCGCAGAATAACATCTCTGGGTTGATCCTGAACCTGAGAGCGAGGGCGGAGAGCCCTGTGGGCCCTATCCAACAAAAATCGGTCTGTCAGAGTTGAAGGAGACAGGTGCACAAACAGTTTCTTGAGGTAGTCGTGCAGGGATGTCATAGCAACGTCTTCAGGGATACCCCGGATGCGGAGATTATTCCGGCGCGCCCTATTATCTTGGTCTTCTTGGCGTTCTAAGAGTAAGTGCATTTCCTGCCTTAGGCCTTGGATTTCATCGTCTGCTCCCTGTTGAAAAGCGACCACTTCATCCAGTTTAGACTCTAAGTGATCCGTCCTGACTCCAAGGTCGGTAACGTCAGCTTTAAGAGAGGCAATGGCCGTATGTACCTCCGCCTGCACAGATTTCCTAGTCTCCTGAATTTTGCGGAAAAGCAGATAGAGATCTTTCCGGGTCAACGGAGAATGGTCTGAGTCTTCCGAGTCTGAGACGTCAGGTTGCAAGGGAGTCCCCTGTCCCAGAGATGCAGTATTTGAGTATGCATATTTTTTCAGGCTCTGTCTGTGCCGTGTTGCTTTTTGTTACCTCTAGGCATGGTGGAACATACGTGTAGGACAATGAGAGATAATCACTGCATCACTGTGCTAGAAAAGTCCCGGTAGCAGGGATAGGACAGTGCAATTATTATGACATAGCCAGTCCCGAGACTCAGGGCAGGTTCCAATGAGTCTCATTATGAGGAAAGCAGGTTCCCACAAGCAGCCGAAATCAAACAGTAAAGCTACCAGCAGAGGGGGCTCCAGCCTCAAATATCATAGATGAAGCAAGAAATAGAACAGAGATAGCAGAGGCCTTCGCAAAATGTAAAGAAACGGGCCCAAGGGGTCCCCCTTGGTCACAATTGCGGCAGCCCCACAGTGGTAGGGTGACGTGGTGCAGATAGACAGTATCAGGGCAGAATGCAGTACGAACGCAGGCACATACCGAGACTACCCTCCTATACAGCAATATTGGAGCATGGTGGGGGCAATAGGCAGGATCTAGTAGGTGGTGACCCCCAGCCACGGACCAGCCAGTGGCCAGGCCCCCCCCCCCCCCTACCTCCAGCTTCTGAGAGTGGCCGGAGCGTCCCGGATTCCGGATCCAATATGCCCGCCATCAGCCAAGGGAGCTCCACAAGCTCCTGGTGCAGGACTCCCTGGGCGTCCAATATCAAGAAGCAGGCGGCCTCAGTGCGGCAGAGGAAAGCCGCTTCCAGCACAATCTACCCGGCGGAACGGCCGGCCGCCGGCTTCCAGGGACCCGCGGAGGTCGCCCCGGCAACCACGAGTTCCGTCTCGCCAGACGGAAGCAGGCCCCATGCGCACCAGGTCCCCCGCCTCGCCGGGCAGACACGGAGCACCTCCCGGCGCACACGGAGGCCGCAGGCGGGACTCTGATGAGGAAACCGGGAGCAGTGCAAGGCGAGGGTCGCTCTGCTGGGCCAGTCAGCTCATGTACACCACGGCCGGGTCTCAATGTAAATCCAGCCCCCGGCTTCTGCTAGGCGCGCAGGCCCCAACCCGCAAGGAGGCAGGAGGCCTCCCCCGACTCCGGGACCTGACACACCGGGTGCAGGGGAAACTGGGGCAATAATCAGAGGGCACGTAGGCAGTGAGAAGGGCTGGAATAAGGGCCAAAGAAGGAACTTAACACGCTGGCATGTCCGTCCAGCTTGCCGGCCAGGCCACGCCCCCAGTATCAGTTATTTTGATTTAAACATCTGTGCTCAAGCATGGAAATCACTAAAACCTGAAATGTTAGTGTGACATAAGAACCAAGGTTGGGTGACATTGGGGTTAGAGGAGAATATTAGTATTAATAACAATTGAACCTTAAGCTGCTGGCCAGTGGGACACAGCAGTGCATGCAAAAGCTTTGTTACATCAAACAGAATAAGGCCTCCTGGATCAGTACTGTACCACAACCATCTTCTTGGAACATCAGTCTGTATAATAAAGTCTTTATTCTTATTTGGGACTCAATACAGGAGCTGTAACTAGGGCCAGTTTCAACAACTGGAATGCTAGCTTACAAGCAGGTGTCCAAGGTACCACTTGCAGAACCATTAAATACTGATGGGATCTATTAAGGACTTGGCTGCTGAAGTCAGGAACAATTGGTATGTAGTATCCTGCAACCCTGAATGGGAAAATCATGAATTGCCTCTAAATTAATTCCACTATACCAGTTTCCCAAGCTCGGCTCTCAAGGCGCACTACCAGTCCAGGTTTTAGCGATATCCATAATTGAGCACAGATAAATAAAAAATAGCAGATAAACAGATATACTGATTAAGTCACCTGTGCTCATGTATGGATATCCTTAAAACCTGGACTGTTAGTGTGCCTTGAGGACCGAGGTTAGAAACTCATGCGCTACATGTTGCCAGAGGTGCTGTACTTCTTAGGTGCCCATTTGCCATTTGTCTGACTGGCTAGTAAGCACTTTGTAGGACTCTCCCACACACCCAAAAACAAGTTATTTTATCTATACCGTCTACTGCTGGCCAGACAGCCACATTACAGTGCATCCGGAAAGTATTCACAGCGCTTCACTTTTTTCCATATTTTGTTATATTACAGCCTTATTCCAAAATGGAATAAACTAAATTTTTCCCCCTCAAAATTCTACACACAATACCCCATAATAACAAGGTGAAAAGTTTTGCGTGATTTTTGCAAATTTATTAAAAATTAAAAAAAATAAGAAATCCCATGTACATAAGCAGTCACAGCCTTTGCCATGTAGCTCAAAATTGAGTTCAGGTGCATCCTGTGTCTACTGATCATCCTTGAGATGATCCTACAGCTCAATTGGAGTCCACCTGTGATAAATTCAGTTGATTGGACATTTGGAAAGGCACACAACTGTCTATATAAGGTCCCACACTTGACAGTGAATGTCTGAGCACAAACCAAGCATGAAGTCAAAAGGAATTGTCTGTAGACCTCAGAGACAGAATTGTCTTGAGGCACAAATCTGGGGAAGGGTACAGAAAAATATCTGCTGCTTTGAAGGTCCCAATGAGCAGAGTAGACTCCAGCATGACCACTTTCCACGTGAGATATTTTAACTCCACCATTTTAAGTGGTTCAAACCAGTGTGATTTCAGGAAACTTAACACCACTTTAAGATCCCACGGTGCCACTGGAGGAACAAAAGGAGGCTGAATATGCAGCACTCCCTTACAAACGTCTGAACTTCTGGTAGAGAAGCCAACTCTTTTCGAAAGAAAATGGATAGGGCCGAAATCTGGACCTTAATGGAACCCAATTTTAGGCTCAAATTCACTCCTGACTGTAGGAAGTGAAGGAAACGACCCAGCTGGAATTCCTCTGTAGAAGCATTCCTGGCCTCACACCAAGAAACATATTTTCGCCATATATGGTGATAATGTTTAGGTGTCACGTCCTTCCTAGCCTTTATCCGCGTAGGAATGACGTAGTCCGGAATGCCCTTTTCTGCTAGGATCCGGCGTTCAACCGCTATGCCGTCAAACGCAGCCGCGGTAAGTCTTGGAACAGACAGGGCCCCTGTTGCAACAGGTCCTGTCTTAGAGGCCATGGGTTCTCTGTGAGCATTTCTTGCAGATCTGGATACCAGGTCCTTCGTGGCCAATCTGGAACAATGAGGATTGTTCTCACTCCTCTTTTTCTTATTATCCTCAGCACCTTGGGTATGAGAGGAAGAGGAGGAAATAAATAGACCGACTGGAACACCCACGGTGTCACCAGTGCGTCCACAGCTATCGCCTGAGGGTCCCATGACCTGGCGCAATACCTCTGTAGCTTTTTGTTGAGACGGGATGCCATCATATCCACCTGTGGCAGTTCCCACCGACTTGCAATCTGCGTGAAGACTTCTTGATGAAGTCCCCACTCTCCCGGGTGGAGGTCGTGCCTGCTGAGGAAATCTACTTCCCAGTTGTCCACTCCCGGGATGAACACTCTCTCTGCCCAGCAAAGAATTCTGGTGGCTTCTGACCGAATCAGAACCGGTTGGTCGCGAACCAGGGTCTCCGCTTCACGTAGGGCGTTGTATACGGCCCTTAGTTCCAGGATGTTGATGTGAAGGCAAGTCTCCTGACTTACCTACAGAGCTTGGAACTTTTTTCCCTGTGTGATTGCTCCCCACCCTCGGAGGCTTGCATCCGTGGTCACCAGGATCCAGTCCTGAGTGCCGAATCTGCGGCCCTCGAGAAGATGAGCACTCTGCAGCCACCACAGGAAAGAGACCCTGGCCCTGGGGGATAGGGTGATCAACTGATGCATCTGAAGATGTGATCCGGACCACTTGTCCAGCAATTCCCATTGAAAGGTGCTCGCATGGAACCTGCCGAAGGGAATGGCCTTGTATGATGCCACACTCCTTCCCAGTACTCGAGTGCAGTGATGCACTGACACCTGTTTTGGTTTTAATAGGTTCCTGACCAGTGTCATGAGCTCCTGAGCTCTCTTTATCTGGAGATAAACCCTTTTGTCTAGAATAGGGGTGGGCAAAATACGGCCCGCGAACCGATCCTGCCCGGCCCGCTGCCTCTCACCTGCATGCAATGACAAGCGGCCCGACAGGGCCGCTTGTCATTGTCCCGGCCAACTTCCAGCCCACCAGCAGCGGCTACGAGCTGATGCCTGCGGCAGCGCGGCTCTGTTGCCGCAGCTGGCACTATGCGATCTCTCCCCCTTCTCCCTGTCAGCGCAGCTCCTCCTCCCCCTGCTATTCTCACTCACCCAGCCAGGCGAAGCTCCGCCTCTGAGACAGGGGGAAGGACTGCTTTGCCGTGCGGAGAATGGTGGGCTCTCAGTAGCAGGGGTCTCTCGGGGCATGTGTCCTGGGCCCCCCTCCTTTAATGGGAAATCCCTGATTATCAGAAAGAAGAAAGGAGGAAGTAGTGTCCCTGCAGGGGGCGGGGCTATCCAGCACGGAGCACAGCCCTGATGCTCCTGCACGTTATTATGAATGGCAGGTAGGATGATGGGCTTCCAAAGAAGTCAAAGTTTTCATGCAGTGACAGTCTTTCATTTAAGGTATGAGGGACCATAAATTATATTATGTCTGTGTAACTGTAAATGATAATGTGCCTGTAACTCTGTATGTGTCTGTATATGTATATGTCTCTGTGTAACTCTATATGTGTCTATAGCTCTGTATATGTGTCTGTAGCTCTATATGTGTCTGTAGCTCTATATGTGTCTGTAGCTTTGTATATGTGTCTGTAGCTCTGTATATGTGTCTGTAGCTCTGTATGTGTCTGTAGCTCTGTATGTGTCTGTAGCTCTGTATATGTGTCACTCTATGTATACTGTATGTCTGTAACTCTGTATATGTGTCTGTGTAACTATGTATATGTAACTCTGTATATGTAGCTCTGTGTATGTGTTGGATCAGTATGATTCACCGCAACTTGGGATCCCGTCGTTCAAAATACCAACGCTGGGATCCCGATATCTCGAAACTGACAGGGGTGAGTAAGGGGTGTTCTCCCTTCTTCCCAACGCCCTAACCCTCCCTCCCCGCAACCTAACCCTAACCTCCTCCCTTGGTGCCTAACCCTAACCACCCCCCATGGCTGCCTAAACCTAGGGCCCTTCCCCCAGTAGCCTAACCCTAACCCTCCGAGGGCAGTACCCAACCCTAACCTCCACTCCTCGCAGCCTAACCCAAATCCTCCCCCACCCACAGTGTGTAAAAGAGAGCTCTACCTGCTGTAATGTAAAAGGGGCTCTACCTGGTGTAATGTGTGTAAGTGACGCTACTGTGTGGCATCATTTAAATAATGGAGACTATTGTGCAGCCTAATATGAATCTGTATGATTTTTTTGGCCACGCCCCTTCCACACAAGCCACATACCTATATTTTTGGCGCATGGGGGGGGGGCTGCTATTTTGTGTGCGGCCCTCGAATACTGACAGGAAAGTGTCAAGTGGCCCCTCAGTTGAAATAATTGCCAACCCCTGGTCTAGAATCATGCCTAGGAAAGGCAGATGAGCTGTAGGAACCAACTGCGACTTTGGCATATTTAGAATCCAGCCGTGTTGTCGTTACACTTCCAGAGAAAGTGATACACTGTTCAGCAACTGCTCTCTTGATCCCGCTTTTATAAGGAGATCGTCCCAGTACGGGATAATTGTGATACCTTGCTTCCGCAGGAGCACCATCATTTCCGCCATTACCTTGGTGAAGATTCTCTGGGCCGTGGAGAGACCAAATGGCAACGTCTGAAATTGGTAATGACAATCCTGTACCGCAAATCTGAGGTACGCCTGATGAGGTGGATAATAGGATTTTGGTACTTACCAGGTAAATCCTTTTCTTTGAATCCATAGGGGGCACTGGAGTACTCTTGGGATATGGACGGCTTCCGCAGGAAACAGGGCACTGAATATTTAAATTTAGAACACTCCACCCCTCCATATCCCAGAGTACCTCAGTGTTTTTTACGGAGCCGAACAGGAGCTATAGAGAGGTTGACAATGGAGTATTACATATAACATAACGGACAACAATGAAGTTGACACATAACGTTACTGACAACTAAACAGTTGACACCATAACCAGCACTTGATAATTTGAACCAGTCGGTGAGAGTGTGTTACCATAAGATCCCCTGAACTTACCACAAACCAGGTAAAACTGCTCTGGGTGGGCGTCCAGTGCCCCCTATGGATTCAAAGAAAAGGATTTACCTGGTAAGTACCAAAACCCTATTTTCTTTTTCATCCACTAAGGATCACTGGAGTACTCTTGGCACGTACCAAAGCTTCCCCCGTGGGCGGGAAAGCTGTTTGGCACCTGTAACACTAGGCGGCCAAAGCTAGATGCTGATGCCGTAAACTTGTAAAAGCGCACAAACGTGTGCACGGAAGACCATGTAGCCGCACGGCAAAGCTGCATCGTAGAAGCTCCACGACCAGCTGCCCATGAAGTTCCCACAGAACGTGTGGAATGAGCTGTTACTGATGTAGGCGGCTGTAACCTAGCATGAAGGTAAGCCTGACGTATGGTCAGTTTTATCCATCTGGATAAGGTCTGCTTAGACGCTGGCCAACCGATCTTGGCAGCATCATAGAGAACAACCAACGTATCCGTCTTACGAACTGTAGACGTTCGGGATACATAAACGCGTAAAGCGCGTACCACATCCAGAGTTCCAGAATGTGCTGTTAACACAGGAACTACTATTGGTTGATTGATGTGAAAAGATGACCCTACCTTCGGTAAGAAAGCGGGATTCGTCCAAAGTTCCGCTCTGTCATCATGAAACACCAAATACGGTGGCTTGCATGACAAGTCACCCAAATCTGAAACACGCCTTGCCGAAGCTAAGGCTAGAAGAAAAATTGTTTTCCAAGTGAGAAACTTTATATCCACTTGCTGTAAGGGTTCAAAATATGAAGACTAAGAAATCTAAAACCAGACTCAAGTCCCATGGCGCTGTAGGTGGAATGAATGGAGGCTGTACTCTGAGGACACCTTGCAGAAAGGTGTATATAGACGGCAATAGAGCCAATCTTCTTTGAAAGTAAATTGACAAAGCAGATACCTGCACCTTTAGTGTAGATAAACGCAGTCCTCCATCTAACCCCGTTTGTAGAAATAACAAAAGACGGGATAACTTGAAAGATGATGTCGGAAACTTCGGAGTTTCACACCAACCTATATAGGCACGCCAAATTCTGTAATAATGAGCTGCCGTAACTGGCTTCCTAGCTCGTAACATGGTTGGTATAACAGATTCTGGAATGCCCTCTCTTCTTAAGAGAGCGGTCTCAACAGCCACCCCGTCAAACGCAGCCGCACTAAATCGTGGTAAAGGAATGGACCCTGTTGTAACAAGTCCGGACGTAGTGGGAGCGGCCAAGGATCGTCTGCGAGTAGACCATTGAGATCCGAGAACCAAGCTCTCCGAGGCCAATGAGGTGCCACTAGTATGACTGTGACAGACTCTCTTTTGATCCATTTTAGCACCAGAGGGTGCAGCGGAAACGGTGGAAACATACACTAGGCTGTACGGCCAAGCGATTGTGAGAGCGTCCACCGCCGCCTTTGGATCTCTCGTTCTGGACACATACTGAAGCGTTTGGTGATTGTGGCGAGACGCCAATAGGTCCACCTGAGGGTAACCCCACCGCTGAACCAACATGTGAAACACTTCTGGATTTAATGCCCATTCTCCTGGATGAAAATCCCGACGGCTGAGATAATCCGCCTCCCAGTTGTCCACTCCCAGAACGAACACTGCCGACAATATCACCTGGTGGTATTCTGCCCAATTGAGGATTCGAGCTACTTCCCGCATTGCCATGCGGCTTCTCGTTCCTCCTTGTTTGTTGATGTATGCGACTGCCGTTGCGTTGTCTGACTGCACTTGGACAGTCTGAGAGCGAAGCATGTGCACTGCTTGTCATAGTGCATTGTAAATTGCGCTGAGTTCCAGGACATTTATAGACAGCAATCTTTCGTGATCCGCCCAGAGACCCTGGAGCTGACAATTTTGAACTACAGCTCTCCAACCTCCGAGACTCGCGTCCGTCGTTAGAATTATCCAATTCCATCCGCCGAACAGTTTCCCTGTGGTTAAATTGTGTACATTGAGCCACCAGAGTAGAGACACCCTTGCCCTTGGCGACAACCTCACCCTGTGGTGAATCTGCAGATGCGAGCCCGACCACTGTGCGAGCACATCCAGTTGAAAAGGACGCGAGTGAAATTTTCCGAACTGAAGCGCTTCAAAAGCCGCCACCATTGTTCCTAAGAGGCGAATGCTCAAATGTACAGAGACTGTGCGTGGCTTGAGCACTAATTGTACTAGATGGCGAATGATCTGTACTTTCTGTTGTGGTAGGTAAATTCTTTGATTTAGCGCATCGAAAATCATACCTAGGAATTGAAGGCGTTGAGATGGAATGAGATGTGATTTCTTGAAGTTGACAATCCAACCGTGGTGAACTAGTACATTGTACGTTAGTAGCGCATGTTGGAGAAGCATCTGTTGAGACGGGGCTTTGATGAGCAGATAGTCTAAATACAGAACTATTGTCACTCCCAGGGATCAGAGATGAGCCATCATCACAGACATCACTTTGGTGAATACCCGAGGTGCTGACGATAGGCCAAACGGTAGAGCCTGAAACTGGTAATGGTTTTGGCGTATTGCAAACCGCAAGTACCTCTGATGAGGCTGCCAAATCGGAATGTGTAAGTACGCATCCTTGAGATCTAGCGCAATCATGAATTCCTTTGGCTCTAAATTTGCAATCACTGAGCGCAGAGATTCCATCTTGTATCTGTAGTAAGTTACGTACCGATTGAGACCCTTTAAGTTCAATATTGGCCTGACTGAGCCACTCGCCTTCGATACCACAAACAGACTGGAATAATAACCCTGACCCTGTTGGTGTACAGGGACCGGAATCAAAACTGCTGAATAGAGTAGGGACTGAATGGCAATTTGCAGAACCGCCCTCTTGTCGGCCGACAGAGGCAGTCCTGTCTTGAAAAACTGCAGTGGCGGAAGACAGTCGAACTCTATTTTGTAACCTCTTAACACTAAATTGCGGATCCACCCATCCGCGGATGTCTGGAACCACGCTAAATGGAACGTCTGAAGGCGTGCTCCCACAATCGGAGAACAGAGACGGGCTGGTAGCCCGTCATGCCACTGGCTTGTCGGTGACCTTAGCGTCCTGACGACTTGTGTTGGTTTGTATGAAACCACGTCCACGTCTACCAGGCGTGGCTGTTCATCTGCCACGTCTGTGAAAGGACTGAGGTCTAAAGGATTTGAACGCAGGTCCAGAGTACCTTCATTTTGGTACCGGTGGAGGCACTGGTAAGAAAACCGAATTTCCTCCCGTAGCCTCAGAAATCCATGTGTCCAATTCAGGACCAAACAACTTCTTGCCACCATAAGGTAACGCCTCTATACCTCGTTTGACCTCTGCCTCCGCTTGCCAAGAACGCAGCCAGAGTGCTCATCCGGCCGTAGCTAGCGACGATGAAAGGCGAGAAGTGAGCTGACAGACATCAGTAGAAGCTGTACATAGATACTCCGCAGCCTCACACATTTGATCAGCCAGAAGTATAAGGTGTTCGTCATGTAGGGCAGACTTGAGTTCTGTTATCCATACTATGAGCGCCTTAGGTGACCCAGATGCCAACCAAGCCAGGTCTCAGCAACACTCCTGCTGCTACATACATGGACTTTAGCATAGTTTCTATTTTGCAATCTGAAGGGTCTTTAAGCATAGTAGCAGCTGACACTGGTATGGTTAATTTCTTTGTAAGTTTCGACACTGACGAATCAACTATTGGTGGATTCTCCCATGTACATGTCACAGAGTCTGGAAACGGGTAACTAGACTTAAATCTGCGAGGTATAGAAAACCGTTTATCTGCAGTCTGTCGGGTTTCTACTAACATCTTATTAAAAGACTCCGAAACAGGAAAACACATTGGAGCTCTCTGTCGTTTAGTAAATACGACCTGATCATTTGTCAGAGGCTCCTCAGTTTCTGTAAACTTCAGAGACTGACGTACCGCTCTCTGAGCTGTTAAAATCCTCACTATCTGACTCCACTTCGCCCTCCTCACCCTCATCTTGTGCCGTAAGGTCTGGCATGGAATCGTCTGAATGCAACATAGCAGAAACTGGCAAATTATAAGACATATGTAATTTATCCCGTCTACCCAAAATTAATTTGGACCTTTCGCAAGGCTGAGACGTCTCCGGTAGTTCTGGCGGTTTCACCCTAGACTCAGATCTTGCCGCTTCCCGCTCTTGTCGAGCGGCGGTCAATTCTGATTGCAACTCAGCCAGTACATTGGTTAGCATTTCCCATGGAGGGTCCAGGGAGGAAATTGGCTTTAAAACCGGAGCAGAATTTGTATTCGGAACCGAATCCACAAAACATACTGTACATGTGGTAGATCCATCCGGTAACACACTGCTACAGACTTTGCAGTGATGCTTTTTAATTTTTGCTGGTGCCTTACTCATTATGGAGACAGACAATACACAAAAAACAGACACTTGCACGACTCAGTAAAATAGTACGAAGGTGTCTCTCTCTCTCTCATATATATAATAAGATTTTACTCACCGGTAAATCTATTTCTCGTAGTCCGTAGTGGATGCTGGGAACTCAGTAAGGACCATGGGGAATAGCGGCTCCGCAGGAGACTGGGCACAACTAAAGAAAGCTTTAGGACTACCTGGTGTGCACTGGCTCCTCCCACTATGACCCTCCTCCAGACCTCAGTTAGGATACTGTGCCCGGAAGAGCTGACACAATAAGGAAGGATTTTGAATCCCGGGTAAGACTCATACCAGCCACACCAATCACACCGTATAACTCGTGATCCTATACCCAGTTAACAGTATGAACTATAACTGAGCCTCTCAACAAATGGCTCATAACAATAACCCTTTAGTTAGGCAATAGCTATATACAAGTATTGCAGACAATCCGCACTTGGGATGGGCGCCCAGGATCCACTACGGACTACGAGAAATAGATTTACCGGTGAGTAAAATCTTATTTTCTCTGACGTCCTAGTGGATGCTGGGAACTCCGTAAGGACCATGGGGATTATACCAAAGCTCCCAAACGGGCGGGAGAGTGCGGATGATTTTGCAAACGTGTTTGCCCCTGACCAAGTAGCAGCTCGGCAAAGTTGTAAAGCAGAGACCCCTCGGGCAGCCGCCCAAGAAGAGCCCACCTTCCTTGTGGAATGGGCTTTTACAGATTTAGGATGCGGCAGTCCAGCCGCAGAATGCGCCAGCTGAATTGTGCTACAAATCCAGCGAGCAATAGTCTGCTTAGAAGCAGGAGCACCCAGCCTGTTGGGTGCATACAGGATAAATAGCGAGTCAGTTTTCCTGACTCCAGCCGTCCTGGAAACATAAATTTTCAAGGCCCTGACTACGTCCAGTAACTTGGAATCCTCCAAGTCCCTAGTAGCCGCAGGCACCACAATAGGTTGGTTCAAATGAAAAGCTGATACCACCTTCGGGAGAAACTGGGGACGAGTCCTCAATTCTGCCCTATCCATATGGAAAATCAGATAAGGGCTTTTACACGACAAAGCCGCCAATTCTGACACACGCCTGGCCGAAGCCAAGGCCAACAGCATGACCACCTTCCACGTGAGATATTTTAAGTCCACGGTTTTAAGTGGTTCAAACCAATGTGATTTTAGGAAATCCAACACCACGTTGAGATCCCAAGGTGCCACTGGAGGCACAAAAGGGGGCTGAATATGCAGCACTCCCTTTACAAAAGTCTGAACTTCAGGCAGTGAAGCCAGTTCTTTCTGGAAGAAAAAATCGACAGAGCCGAAATCTGGACCTTAATGGAACCCAATTTTAGACCCATAGTCACTCCTGACTGTAGGAAGTGCAGAAATCGACCCAGCTGAAATTCCTCTGTTAGGGCCTTCCTGGCCTCACACCACGCAACATATTTTCGCCAAATACGGTGATAATGGTTTGCGGTTACTTCTTTCCTAGCTTTAATCAGCGTAGGAATGACTTCCCCCGGAATACCCTTTTCTTTTAGGATCCGGTGTTCAACCGCCATGCCGTCAAACGCAGCCGCGGTAAGTCTTGGAACAGACAGGGCCCCTGCTGTAGCAGATCCTGTCTGAGCGGCAGAGGCCATGGGTCCCCCGATATAATTTCTTGAAGTTCTGGGTACCAAGCTCTTCTTGGCCAATCCGGAACCACGAGTATCATTCTTACTCCTAGTCTTCTTATTATTCTCAGTACCTTTGGTATGAGAGGCAGAGGAGGGAACACATAAACCGACTGGTACACCCACGGTGTCACTAGAGCGTCTACAGCTATCGCCTGAGGGTCCCTTGACCTGGCGCAATATCTTTGTAACTTTTTGTTGAGGCGAGACGCCATCATGTCCACCTGTGGCCTTTCCCAACGGTTTATGCCTGCTGAGGAAGTCTGCTTCCCAGTTGTCCACTCCCGGAATGAACACTGCTGACAGTGCTAACACGTGATTTTCCGCCCATCTGAGAATCTTTGTGGCTTCTGCCATCGCCATCCTGCTTCTTGTGCCGCCCTGTCGATTTACATGGGCAACTGCCGTGATGTTGTCTGATTGAATCAGTACCGGCTGGTTTTGAAGCAGGGGTTTTGCTTGACTTAGGGCATTGTAAATGGCCCTTAGTTCCAGAATATTTATGTGTAGGGAAATCTCCTGGTTTGACCATAGTCCCTGGAAGTTTCTTCCCTGTGTGACTGCCCCCCAGCCTCGAAGGCTGGCATCCGTGGTCACCAGGACCCAGTCCTGTATGCCGAATCTGCGGCCCTCTTGAAGATGAGCACTCTGCAGCCACCACAGCAGAGATACCCTGGTCCTTGGAGACAGGGTTATCAGCCGATGCATCTGAAGATGCGATCCGGACCACTTGTCCAACAGGTCCCACTGAAAAGTTCTTGCATGGAACCTGCCGAATGGAATTGCTTCGTAGGAAACTACCATTTTTCCCAGGACTCGCGTACAGTGATGCACCGATACCTGTTTTGGTTTCAGGAGGCCTCTGACTAGAGATGACAGCTCCTTGGCTTTCTCCTCCGGGAGAAATACTTTTTTCTGGTCTGTGTCCAGAACCATCCCCAGGAACAGTAGACGTGTCGTAGGAACCAACTGTGACTTTGGAATGTTTAGAATCCAACCGTGCTGTTGTAGCACTTCCCGAGATAGTGCTACCCCGACCAACAACTGCTCCTTGGACCTCGCCTTTATCAGGAGATCGTCCAAGTACGGGATAATTAAAACTCCCTTTTTTCGAAGGAGTATCATCATTTCGGCCATTACCTTGGTAAATACCCTCGGTGCCGTGGACAGCCCAAACGGCAGCGTCTGGAATTGGTAATGACAATCCTGTACCACAAATCTGAGGTACTCCTGGTGAGGATAGTAAACGGGGACATGCAGGTAAGCATCCTTGATGTCCAGGGATACCATGTAATCCCCCTCGTCCAGGCTTGCAATAACCGCCCTGAGCGATTCCATCTTGAACTTGAATTTTTTTTATATATGTGTTCATGGATTTCAAATTTAAAATGGGTCTCACCGAGCCGTCTGGTTTCGGTACCACAAACATTGTGGAATAGTAACCCCGTCCTTGTTGAAGTAGGGGCACCTTGACGATCACCTGCTGGGAATACAGCTTGTGAATTGCCTCTAGCACAGCCTCCCTGCCTGAGGGAGTTGTCGGCAAGGCAGATTTGAGGAAACGGCGGGGGGGGGGGGGGGGGGAGACGTCTCGAATTCCAGCTTGTACCCCCTGAGATACTATTTGAAGGAGCCAGGGATCCACCTGTGAGCGAGCCCACTGATCGCTGAAATTTTTGAGGCGGCCCCCCACCGTACCTGGCTCCGCCTGTGGAGCCCCACCGTCATGCGACGGACTTGGAGGAAGCAGGGGAGGACCTTTGCTCCTGGGAACCGGCTGTTTGTTGCAGCTTTTTTCCCCTACCTCTGGGCAGAAAGGACCCACCTTTTCCCCGCCTGCTTTTCTGGGGCTGAAAGGACTGTACCTGATAATACTGTGCTTTCTTAGGCTGTGAGGGAACATGGGGCAAAAATGCTGACTTCCCAGCTGTTGCTGTGGAAACCAGGTCTGAGAGACCATCCCCGAATAACTCCTCACCCTTATAAGGCAAAACTTACATGTGCCTTTTAGAATCTGCATCCCCCTGTCCACTGCCGAGTCCATAAGCCTCTCCTGGCAGAAATGGACATTGCACTTATTTTAGATGCCAGCCGGCAGAGATCCCTCTGTGCATCTCTCATGTATAAGACCATCCATGCTGAAGCAATAGCTGGTCTCAATATAATGCCTGAGTGTGTATATACAGACTTCAGGATAGCCTCCTGCTTTCTATCAGCAGGCTCCTTTAGGGCGGCCGTATCCGGAGACGGTAGTGCCACCTTCTTTGACAAGCGTGTGAGCGCTTTATCCACCCTAGGGGGTGTCTCCCAACGTGACCTATCCTCTGGCAGTAAAGGGTACGCCATTAGTAACCTTTTAGAAATTACCGATTTTTTATCGGGGAAAGCCCACGCTTCTTCACACACTTCATTTAATTCTTCAGAAGGGGGAAAAACCACTGGTAGTTTTTTCTCCCCAAACATAATACCCTTTTTTGTGGTACCTGGGGTAATATCAGAAATGTGTAATACATTTTTCATTGCCTCAATCATGTAACAAGTGACCCTATTGGACATTACATTAGTCTCTTCGTCGTCGACACTGGTATCAGTATCCGTGTCGACATCTGTGTCTGCCATCTGAGGTAGCGGGCGTTTTAGAGCCCCTGATGGCCTTTGAGACGGGCAGGCACGAGCTGAGAAGCCGGCTGTCCCGCATTTGGCATGTCGTCAAATTTTTTATGTTAGGAGTCGACACTTTCACGTAATTCCTTCCACAAGTCCATCCACTCAGGTGTCCGCCCCGCAGGGGGTGACATCACATTTATAGGCATCTGCTCCGCCTCCACATAAGCCTCCTCATCAAACATGTCGACACAGCCGTACCGACACACCGCACACACACAGGGAATGCTCTGACAGAGGACAGGACCCCACAAAGCCCTTTGGGGAGACAGAGTATGCCAGCACACACCAGAGCGCTATATAATACAGGGACTGACTGAATTATATCCCCTTATAGCTGCGCGCTATATATATTATATATATATATATATATATATATACATATATATATATATACACACACACACACACACACACACACACACACACACACACACACATATATATATATATACACTGCACCTAAATTTAGTGCCCCCCCTCTCTTTTTTACCCTTCTGTAGCCTGTATACTGCAGGGGAGAGCCAGGGAGCTTCCTTCCAGCGGAGCCGTGAGGGAGAAATGGCGCCAGTGTGCTGAGGGAGATTGCCGAAAAAGGGGCGGGGCTGACTTCTCCCGCGTTTTTGAAACTCTGGCAGGGGTATTAATTTACACCTATATAGCCTCTGGGACTATATATGGTGTAGATTTGCCAGCCAAGGTGTGTAATATTGCCCTCAGGGCGCCCCCCCCCCCAGCACCCATCAGTGACCGGAGTGTGAGGTGTACATGAGGAGCAATGGCGCACAGCTGCAGTGCTGTGCACTACCTTGGTGAAGACCGAAGTCTTCTGCCGCCGATTTTCCGGACCATCTTCATGCTTCTGGCTCTGTAAGGGGGACGGCGGCGCGGCTCCGGGAACGAACATCAAGGTCGGGTCCTGCGGTCGATCCCTCTGGAGCTAATGGTGTCCAGTAGCCTAAGAAGCCCAAACTACCACCAGTTAGGTAGGTTCGCTTCTTCTCCCCTTAGTCCCTCGCTGCAGTGAGTCTGTTGCCAGCAGATCTCACTGTAAAATAAAAAACCTAAATATACTTTCTTTCTAGGAGCTCAGGAGAGCCCCTAGTGTGCATCCAGCTCAGCCGGGCACAAGATTCTAACTGAGGTCTGGAGGAGAGTCATAGTGGGAGGAGCCAGTGCACACCAGGTAGTCCTAAAGCTTTCTTTAGTTGTGCCCAGTCTCCTGCGGAGCCGCTATTCCCCATGGTCCTTACGGAGTCCCCAGCATCCACTAGGACGTCAGAGAAAATTATATATATATATATATATATATTACACATATACATACACATATATATACACACACACACAGAGTAAAAACCACAGCACTCACCGCACCAGAAGCGGGGCACAGCTATGCACTTACCACTCACAGGGTGGGGTGCATGTAACTCTGCACTCTCCACCACAGAAGCGGGGTACACAGCTGTACTTACCACTCACAGGGCGGGGTGCATGTAGCCCATGACCACATCGCTCTAATAAATACAAACAGTGAACCCAGCACTCACCAAAGTAAACTCACTTATCCTCAACAATTCAATAAATAAATGATGGTGGTTTAGTTGGTGGATTGGCCAATGCACGGAAGCCTGTATACCGATTCAAGGTACCCCACCTTCATACAGGTCCTACACTATCACAGAGTCTTAAAACCTGACTACCACACTGCTGCATCATCTGCCTGCTAGATGTAATGTGTACCTGCCACAGACTTTATGGCTTTTAAAGGCACACTAGTCACCTATTGCACTGGCTCAAAGATGATTGCTAAAAAACAGCTGAGACCGGTTCAGGATAATAAAGTCCACACAGGGGTGCATGAGAAAGCTAGTGGCCACGGTTAATAAGAGCTAACCATAGATTAACCCCTTCATATACACACAGAGTAAAAACCACAGCACTCACCGCACCAGAAGCGGGGCACAGCTATGCACTTACCACTCACAGGGTGGGGTGCATGTAACACTGCACTCTCCACCACAGAAGCGGGGTACACAGCTGTACTTACCACTCACAGGGCGGGGTGCATGTAGCCCATGACCACATCGCTCTAATAAATACAAACAGAGAACCCAGCACTCACCAAAGTAAACTCACTTATCCTCAACAATTCAATAAATAAATGATGGGGGTTTAGTTGGTGGATTGGCCAATGCACGGAAGCCTGTATACCGATTCAAGGTACCCCACCTTCATACAGGTCCTACACTATCACAGAGTCTTAAAACCTGACTACCACACTGCTGCATCATCTGCCTGCTAGATGTAATGTGTACCTGCCACAGACTTTATGCCTTTAAAAGCCATAAAGTCTGTGGCAGGTACACATTACATCTAGCAGGCAGATGATGCAGCAGTGTGGTAGTCAGGTTTTAAGACTCTGTGATAGTGTAGGACCTGTATGAAGGTGGGGTACCTTGAATCGGTATACAGGCTTCCGTGCATTGGCCAATCCACCAACTAAACCCCCATCATTTATTTATTGAATTGTTGAGGATAAGTGAGTTTACTTTGGTGAGTGCTGGGTTCTCTGTTTGTATATATCTATATATATATCTCTATCTATCTATCCAAGTGCAGTACATGTGGCCATTACTATGAAAGGTGATCCCAAATTCCCACTAACACCCCTGCGCCTCCGGTGGAGTAGAGATGTAGTACTGGAACGTTCTGGAATCACAGCAGGAATACACAGGAAGCATGGTTAAAATGGCTGCCATGCTTAAAATCATAGTCACAGTACAGATTAAAAGCATATAAACTAATATATAACTCTGTATGAAAATCCTGTGTAATCATGGCTGCAGCCTAGCATACTGCTGTTTCTGCAGTTTATTCCCCCTCGTGCTGCTGATTGTACCCCTTGCAGTCTGTAATGCCCCCCCCCCCCCTGTATGCTCCGTTGCGGATGCAGTATGCGGGGCGGGCAGCGTGTGGGGCCGCCAGCGGGAGCCGGGTAGTGGGACGCGCTGGAACAGACAGCGGGGAGAGCGTTCTGGAGCGCTCTGAGCAGCGGTGGCGGCCGGAGCAGCGGCGGCGGGCAGGCGGACTGTAGAGGGATCTCCAGCGCCATCAGCTTTAAAGAAAACTTTCTCCCCACACAGCGCTGCCGCCCCGACCAACATACCTTGACTCCTGCTGCTGTGGTGAGGCTCCGACGGGGCTTCTCTGCAAGCACTGGCCAGCCTGACTGCAGGAGGTCTGTATGGCTGTGAGGGTGCTCATTTATTGAGGACCGACACGCCACAGCTGCTTGTAGCAGCTTGCACTATCCCTGACCCTGCCTTATGGAAGGGGGAAAGGGACGTGTATGAAAAAGAAAAAATATTAACTTAAAAAAATCAAATAATATTCAAAAGAATTGTGGACCAAGCCACAGAACCTGTTGCAACTTCGAGCACAGAAAAAACACTGAGGTACTCTGGGATATGGAGGGGTGGAGTGTTCTAAATTTAAATATTCAGTGCCCTGTTTCCTGCGGAAGCCATCCATATCCCAAGAGTACTCCAGGGACCCCTAGCAGATGAAAAAGAAAGACGGGGACATGAAGGTATGCATCCTTTATGTCCAGAGACACCATAAAATCTCCCCCTTTCAGGCTTGCTATGACCGCTCTTAGCGATTCCATTTTGAACTTGAACCCTTTCAGGTATATGTTCAGGGATTTTAAATTCAATATGAGTCTGACCGAACCGTCCGGTTTCGGGACTACATGGTCGAATAATAACCCCCTCCTTGTTGGAGGGGAACCTTGACCACCACCTGTTGAAGATACAATTTGTGAATTGCAGTTAACACTATTTCCCTCTCGTGGGGGGAAGCCGGCAGGACCGTCGGTGAGGGGGCATCTCCTCAAAGTCCAGCTTGTATCCCTGAGACACAATATTGCCCAGGGATCCAACAGGGAGTGAACCCACTTGTGGCTGAAATTACGAAGACGTGCCCCCACCGGGCCTAGCTCCGCCTGTGGAGCCCCAGCGACATGCGGTGGATTTTGTAGAGGTCGGGGAGGACTTCTGTTCCTGGGAACTAGCCGTGTTGTCCAGCTTCTTTCCTCTGCCCCTGCCAAGAAAGGACGTACCTCGGACTTCCTTGTTTCTTTGTGATCGAAAGGCTGCATTTGATAATGTCGTGCTTTCCTAGGCTGTGCAGGAATATAAGGCAAAAGATCAGAATTACCAGCCATAGCTGTGGAGATCAGGTCCGAGATCCCTTCTCCACACAATCCTCAGCCTTCCATATGCCTCTTAAGACGGCATCACCTGTCCATTGCATATTACTACAGGACACGTAAAAGCAGAAATCGACATAGCGTTGACTCTAGAACCCAGTAGACTAATGCCCTTTTGGGCATGTTTTTTTATCTATCTATCTATCTAAAGACTATATATATATATATATATATATATATATATATATATATATATATATATATATATATATATATATATATATATATATATATATATATATAATAATATATATATATATATAATAATATATATATATATATATATATATATATAATAATATATATATATATATATATAATTATATATATATATATACACATATATATATATATATATATATATATATATATATATATATATATATATATATACACACACACACACACACACACACACACACACACATACATACATATACACACACACACATACATACATTACACACACATACATACATACCATACATACACACTGCTGATAAGGTACCTGTCCACGCTGCTACAGCGCTATAAACCCATGCCGACACAATCGCTGGTCTGAGTAGTGTACCAGAATGTGCACGCTATCTGCAGGATCCCTGAGGATAGCTGTTAAGTCAGGGCTACCTTTTGGGCAAACGTGACACCCTAGGGGAAGATTCCCATCGTATCCTGGCCCTAGTAGGGAAAGGATACTCCATGAGAATTCTTTGTGGGAAACTGCAGTCTCTTGTCTGGAGATTCCCACTCTTTTTCATCATGAGAGGAGGGAAATTTACCTCAGCTTTCTTTCCCTTAAACATGTGTACCCTTGTGTCAGGGACAGATGAGTCATCAGTGATATGCAAATCATTTTTTATTACAATAATAATATATTGAATACTTTCCTGCCATTTTGGCTGTAACTTTGCATTATCGTAGTCGACACTGGAGTCAGACTCCGTGTCGATATCCGTGTCTATTATTTTGGATAGTGAGCATTAAGAGACTCTGAAGGTCTCTGCGACATAGGGACAGACATGGGTAGATTCCCTGTCTGTTCTCTAATCTTTTGTGCAATAAATTCACCTTAGCACTTAATTACACATATCCAAACACAGAGAGAGAGAGAGAGAGAGAGAGAGAGAGAGAGAGAGCGAGAGCGAGAGAGAATGCCAGCACACACCCCAGCGCTATTAACCCAGGAATAACACAGTAACTTAATGTTAACCCAGTAGCTACTGTTTATAATGATTTTTGCGCCTAATTATGTGCCCCCCCCCCCCCTCTCTTTTTACCCTTTTCTACCGTATTTCTGCAGGGGAGAGGCTGGGGAGCTTCCTCTCAGCGGTGCTGTGGAGAAAAACATGGCGCTGGCGAGTGCTGAGGAAAATGCCCCGCCCCCTCGACGGCAGGCTTCTGTCCCGCTTAAATATAAATTTTCTTGGCGGGGGCTCATACATATATACAGTGCCCAACTGTATATATGCTAAACATTTGCCAAAGAGGTCCCAATTGCTGCCCAGGGCACCCCCCCCTGCACCCTTACAGTGACCGGAGTATGTGAGGTGTGTGTGGGAGCAATGGCGCACAGCTGCAGTGCTGTGCGCTACCTCAGTGAAGACTGGAGTCTTCTGCCGCCGATTTTGAAGTCTTCTTGCTTCTTATGCTCACCCGGCTTCTGTCTTCCGGCTCCGCGAGGGGGGACGGCGGCGCGGCTCTGGGATCGGACGACGAGGGCGAGATCCTGTGTACGATCCCTCTGGAGCTAATGGTGTCCAGTAGCCTAAGAAGCAGGACCTATCTTCAGAGAGTAGGGCTGCTTCTCTCCCCTCTGTCCCACGATGCAGGGAGTCTGTTGCCAGCAGAGCTCCCTGAAAATAAAAAACCTAACAAAATACTTTCTTACAGCAAGCTCAGGAGAGCTCACTGAACAGCACCCAGCTCGTCCGGGCACAGATTAAAACCGAGGTCTGGAGGAGGGACATAGAGGGAGGAGCCAGAGCACACCAGAATCTAAATTCTTTCTTAAAGTGCCCATGTCTCCTGCGGGGCCCGTCTATTCCCCATGGTCCTTACGGAGTCCCCAGCATCCACTAGGACGTTAGAGAAAAACAGGATTTTTATACCTACTGGTAAATCCTATTCTCCTAGTCCGTGGAGGATGCTGGGGTCCACTTTAGTACCATGGGGTATAGACTGTTCCGCAGGAGCCATGGGCACTTTAAGACTTTTTCAGAGTGTGAACTGGCTCCTCCCTCTACACCCCTCCTCCAGACCTCAGTGTAGGAACTGTGCCCAGGGAGACTGACAATTCGAGAAAAGGATTTACTTTTAAAGTTAATGGTGAGATTCACACCAGCTCACACTTCAACCATGCTGCACAACATGGCACTCAACCTAACCAGCATAAATATTACAGCAACGAGCTGAAAGTAAATTTTAATACAACACCTGTGTAAAACTATAACAAATTAACTACTGCAGGTAAAGTACGCACTGGGTTGGGTGCCCAGCATCCTCTACGGCCTAGGAGAAAAGGAATTACCGGTAGGTATAAAAATCCTGTTTTCTCATACGTCCTAGAGGATGCAGGGGTCCACTTTAGTACCATGGGGTTATACCAAAGCTCCAGTACGGGCGGAAGAGTGCGGATGTCCCTGCAGGACCGATTGACCAAAACTTTAGGTCATCAGCGGCCAAGGTGTCAAACTTGTAAAACTTAGCAAACGTGTTTGGCCCGAACTGCTCGGCAAAGTTGTAATGCAGAGACCCCCCAGGCAGCCGCCCAAGATGAGCCCACCTTTCTTGTAGAATGGGCATTCACCCAATCTTGTTGGGAGCATACAGGACAAACAGTGCCTCTGTTTTCCGTATCCAAGCTGTTCTTGCGACAAATTCTCAAAGCTCTGACCACATCCAGGGACTTCGAACCAGCAAAGGTGTCAGTAGCCACTGGCACCACAATAGGTTGGTTTACATGGAAAGAAGACACCACCTTTTGAAGAAATTGCTGGCGAGTTCTTAGCTCAGCCCCATCTTCACGGAATATCAAGTAAGAGCTCTTGTGAGACAAGGCCCCTAACTCAGACACCCTCCTTGCGGATGCCAAGGCCAACAGCATGACCACTTTCCTAGTGAGAAACTTAAACTCTACCTCCTGGAGAGGTTCAAACCAATCTGATTGAAGGAACTGCAATACCACGTTAAGATCCCACGGTGCCGTAGGAGGCACAAATGGAGGTTGGTGTGCAGAACCCCTTTTACGAACATCTGATGTTCTGGAAGGGAGGCCAATTGTTTCTGAAAGAAAACAGACAAGGCCAAAATCTGGACCTTGATTGAACCCAATCGTAGACCAGCATCCACACCCGCCTTTAGAAAATGGAGAAAACGTCCTAACTGAAAACCTTCCGTTGGAGCCCTCTTGGTTTCACACCAAGACACATTTTCTCCAAATACGGTGGTAATGCCTAGACGTTACTCCTTTCCTGGCCTGAATAAGAGTGAGGATGACTTCTTTGGGAATACCCTTTCGGGCTAGGATCCGGCGATCAGCAGCCATGCCGTCAAACGTAGCCGCGGTAAGTCTTGATACACGCACAGCCCCTGCTGCAGCAGGTCCTCGCGAAGAGGAAGAGGCAGAGGATCTTCTATGAGAAACTCCTGAAGATCTGGATACCAAGCCCTCCTTGGCCAGTCTGGGACAATGAGGATCGCTGGAAACCCTGTTGTGCTGATGATTGAGAACTTTTGGTATCAGTGGAAGTGGAGGGAAGACATACACCGACCGAAACACCCACTAGGTCACTAGTGCATCCACTGCTATTGCTTGAGGGTCTCTCGACCTGGAATAATATCTCTGAAGCTTCTTGTTGAGACGAGATGCCATCATGTCTACTTGAGGAACTCCCCAAAGACCAGTCACCTCCACGAAGACTTCTTGGTGGAGGCCCCATTCTCCTGGATGGAGATCGCGTCTGCTGAGGAAGTCCGCTTCCCAGTTGTCCACTCCTGGAATGAAAATTGCCGACAGAGCTCTTGCATGTCTTTCTGCCCAGAGGAGGATCTTTGTCACCTCTGCCACTGCAGCTCTGCTTTTCGTTCCGCCTTGACGGTTTATGTACGCTACTGCTGTTACATTGTCCGACTGCATCTGTATGGGTTGATCTTTAAGAAGATGCACCGCTTGTAGAAGGCTGTTGTAAATGCTTCTCAACTCCAGAACGTTTATGTGAAGACAGGCTTCTTGACTCTACCATCTTCCTTGGAAGCTTTCCCCCTGTGTGACTGCTCCCCAGCCTCGGAGACTTGCATCCGTGGTTACTAGGACCCAGTCCTGAATCCCGAACCTGCATCCTTCCAGGAGGTAAGAACTGTGCAACCACCACAGGAGCGAAATTCTGGCTTTGGATGACAGGATTATCCTCTGATGCATGTGTAGATGGGATCCGGACCACTTGTCCAATAGGTCCCACTGGAATACTCTGGCACGGAATCGGCCAAACTGTATGGCGTCGTAGGCCGCTACCATCTTCCCCAACAACAGAATGCATTGATGAATCGACACTCTTGTTGGTTTCAGAATTTGTTTGACCAGTCTCTGGATTTTCAGAGCCTTTTCTACTGGAAGAACTACCCTCTGTACTTCTGCGTCCAGTATCATCCCCAGAAACTATAATCTTGTCGCCGGTTCCAACTGTGACTTTGGAAAATTTATGATCCAACCGTGTTGTTGAAGTACTGTCAGGGAGAGTGCAATGTTCTGCACCAACCTTTCCCTGGACCTCGTTTTTATCAGATCGTCCAGGTAAGGAATTATATGGACTCCTTGCTGTCGAAGGAGGACCATCATCTCCACCATCACCTTGGTGAACACCCTCGGAGCCGTGGAAAGTCCGAACGGCAACGTCTGAAACTGGTAATGACAATCCTGCACTGCAAGTCTCAGATAACCTTGATGTGGAGGATAGATAGGAACATGTAAAGTAGGCATCTTTTATGTCCACTGACAGCATGAAGTCCCTTTCCTCCAGACTGGAAATCACTGCCCTCAGAGATTCCATCTTGAATTTGAACCTTTGCAGGTAGAGATTGTGTTTTCAGATTTAGAATCTGTCTGACCGAGCCGTCCAGCTTCGGAACTACGAAAAGGCTTGAATAAAACCCTTCTCCTTGTTGCGGTAAGGGAACCAGGACAAATCACTTGATCCTGACACAATTTTTGTATTGCTGCTGATACCACCTCCCTATCTGGGATAGAAGCTGGCAAGGCAGATTTGAAAAATCGTCATGGGGGAAATGTCTTGAAACTCCAGCTTGTACCCGTGGGACACTATATGTAAGACCCACGAGTCCAGGCCAGATTGAACCCAAATCTGACTGAAGAGTTTCAGACGAGCCCCCACTTTAGCGGACTCCCGCAAGGGAGCCCCAGCGTCATGCTGACGATTTGGTAAAAGCAGAGGTTGATTTCTGCTCCTGTGATCCAGGAGACGCTGTTTCTTTTGTTTGGTTTTTTGGATAGAGTATTTTTATTCAACAAGAATGGAAGTGTTACAGACATTTCAGTGTACACTGGGAAATCCAGGTGATGTTATACAACATACACAATTATATAGCCCCATCAAACCATATACACAGAGGTTAAGCATGACCGGCAGACATAGGGCCACTTAATGTCAACCCACAAAAACAATTTTTCTGAAGTCTGAAATTGAATGTCAAAACACTCGCGGAACATTTTCAAATTTCTCCCCAAACTAACTCAATAAACCCCCCCAACTATGAGGCCCGCTGTGGATTTTTTACCTTTTCCCCTTCCTTTACCAGCAAAGAAAGGGGAACCTTATCCATTTTTGTATTTATTGGCCCGAAAGGACTGCATCTGAGTGTGATGTGTCTTTTTTGCCGGCGGATTAGGCAAAAATGTGGATTTACCTGCGGAAGCCGCAGAAACTAAGGCATCCAGCCCATCCCCAAACAAGGCCTTGCCTTTATATGGGAGAGCCTCCATATTCCTTTTGGAATCTGCGTCAGCATTCCATTGGCAAATCCACAACGCCCTACATGCTGAGATCGCCATGGTAGCGGCTCTTGATCCCAAGAGACCAATATCTTTCATGGCTGCATCTATGCAGCAGCGTCTTTGATTTGACCCAACGTTCGGAGTGTCTCGTCTCTATCTATTGTGTCAATGTCTGATGACAAGTTTTCTGGCCACTTTCCAATAGCACTACTCACCCACACACAGGCAATGGTAGGCCTGAGTAGTGTCCCATTGGTCACAAATAGATTTCAACGTAAATACACAGATAACAGCGCTTATTAAAAAGATATGTACCTTTATTAATACAATTTAAAAAAAATTCAATTGTTGTTAATAACAAATCTCATCTTACGTGCCGGCAGTCCTGCAGAGCATTGAACACAAATGCAGTTTTAACTCCAAGCCTTATTAGTATGGTTAGTATATAGGCTTTTCAAGCTCAGCTGATTAATTAGTCTCTTGACTCTAGAACATTAGTAATAATTAGCGGTGCGGTAATTAGTGTCACTGATCTTGGCTGGTTAGTTGCAACAGACGTCAGGGTTAGTGTTAGTAATTAGTACAGCATGCTGTTTCCTTTAGCCTTGAAACAATGACAATAGTCCACACTAATTTGTAAGATAAAAACCTGTTTTGACCTCCGATTCCATATAGCGGTGTCTCCCGGCTCCTGGTGCTTTAATTATCCCATTATATGTGCCATATCTGGAGTAGCCAAGCAATGGAAAAGGTGCCTGCAGGTAATTGCAAAGTCGGACCGGTACCGGACGAGTATTGAAGGTCTCTTACGCGTTTCTCTGCCTTTCGTGCATTCAGCGGCTTCCTCAGAGAAGTATATATTTGTGTAAGATTTCAACGTAGTCTCTAACTTGCGGTCGGCCGGCTCCTTTAGTGAAGCCATTCCAGGCACAGGGAGAATCCCCTTTTTTGTTAACCGTGACAGGGCACTGTCTAAAATGGGGGGCGACTCCCACCCTTTCCTGTCCTCTGCAGGGAAAGGGTAAGCTGCCTGAATTCTTTTGGGAGTCTGGACAAACCCTGAAAAGAAATTTCAGACTCCCTCAAAGAGACTGTTCAGCTCATGAGATGGAGAGAAAGTTACATTAATTTTCTTCTCTTTAATAAGTAAGCCTTCTCCTGTGGTAAAAGGAGGGGGCTCCGTAATTTCTAACACCTCCTTTATAGCCACAATCACGTATTGAATGTTTTTTGCTAATTTTGGATCTATTCCCCTGGAATCACTAGTGTCGACACAGGAATCAGAGTCCGTGTCAGTATCAGTTTGTACTATTTATGCAAATGACCTTTTATGTGACCCAGAGGGATCCCCTGTGGATGAAAAAGCAAAACTACTAAAAAAAAAAAAAATCACATGTTCCACGGATTTTCTCCAAGTTTCTGCATGAGACTTAGACTTATCCAATCGCTTAGTGATATGATTCACACTATCACGTAATTCTTTCACCCATTCAGGCTCATGGTGTGCCAGCAGTGCCACCACATTACAACTCTGTGTCCCTAAAATGGCTCCCTCAGGGGAAAAGCTCCCTGCCTCAGACATGTCACACGTGCACAATCACACCACAGACACACTGGGGCTTACTGGGCACAGACCCACAGTAAAATCTGTCAGGACAGAGAACAGGATTTTGTCATGTACCATGTACACAGAGACCTTAAGCGCTTATATAATGCCAATAACATGACTGAGCAGCCAAATTACACACTCTCTCTCCCCCGCCCCCTTTTGCACCCCGATACTTGATTCAGAAGTGGAGAGGAGGATCAGCGGTTCTTCCCCTGCAGCAGGTGGGAGAAAAATGGCGCTGAACAGTGTGCTGGCTGCCTGAGGAAGAAGCGCTGCCCCCTGTAATGGCGCATTTCCCCTCAGAGCTAATTTCTAATCTTTATACTGGTGGGGGAGTAGGACTGTGCAACCACATCATATGCTACCTTTTGCCAGTGAGAGTAGGTTTCATGCTGCCCAGGGCACCCCCCACCGCGCCCTGCTGGGCTCTGTGTTATGGATAGCATGCTAGCTGCGCGGTACCTTAAGCAGTCACAATGACCAGAGGTACCTCTCTGCAGATCTCCGGTAACACTACTCACCAGTCTTCTGACTTCTGGCGCTGTTAGGGGGGTGACGGCGTGCTGTGGGAGTGAGCGCATAGCCGCAGCTAGTGTTCAGTACCCTTCAGGAGCTAATTGTGTCCTGTCAGCAGAAGCAGAGCCATGAAACTATTTAGGACGTCCCACAAAGCAGGGAGACTGTTGCCAGCAGTCTCCCTGTAAAATAAAAAACCTAAAGTCTTTCAGTAGAGCTCCACCAGAGTGCGACCAGTCTGCCTGGGCACATTTTCTAAACTGAGGTCTGGAGGAGGGGCATAGAGGGAGGAGCCAGCTCACTCTGAAAATGTCTTAAAGTGCCCATGGCTCCTGCAGAACTGTCTATACCCCATGGTACTAAAGTGAATCCCAGCATCCTCTAGGACGTATGAGAAATTAATTTATTCCAGTTTGGAATAAGGCTGTAACATACCAGCTGTAACTATTTCCAGCAAAATAAAAAATAAAAATTGTTCATTACCTGTTCCTGCATCTGGGCAGAAGCTTCATCTGGCCATGAATTGCTGCAGTCAAGAATGAAACTCCTCTATGGGGGATATGTTCTGGGCCAGGGGCGGATCCAAAAGTCAACATGATAGGGGGACAACATGATAGGGGAACGGTAATAGTTATATTTACATGCACCTAAGGCATGCGTGCTCCCAGTTAAGGGGTGTGGTATCACAGGGGGCGTGGCCTCACAATACGCCATCAGGTAATGATTGGTTGTAGGAGCGCATCCTGGTTTATTGCCATTGTTTCACCCCGATTAAAAGGCTGATTGGGCCTTGAAATGTTGGTCACCTGTTCCATTAGTTATGGGAGCCTGGAAGGCACCCCAGCACAATATAATTATTAAAGTTTTAGTTGGTGGTGGCAGGTGCAGCATACCTTGCTTTCGGCACTGCACTGAGACTTAGACTGCAGGACACAAACTGCACATCTTTGATAAGCAGAAGCAGCCAGCTGGATCTCCAACAAGCAGCATAAGACATCTGCAGTACAGCCTTGTCACAATCACACGGGCCGTCTTCTCAAAGCTAAGGCTGAGTTTGACTGCACCTAGCATGATGGAGGAGGAAGTGCTGGGAAACTCTGTGGTGCAGTGAGGGCTAATGAAGCCTTCTGCGCAGTCATAAGTAACAGTCTTACTCAATGCTGGCATTTGAACCCTGCACCTGGGCTGGCAGCGGGGGAGGTAGGTTGCGGTGTGAGCATTGGTTACCAAACAGACTTGCTGTTCGAGCAGCGGAGGGTCCTAGTGCTTATCAAATCTGACCGACGTAGCAGTAGTACTGCTGCTGTTCTCCTTTGAAAAAAATAAGTCAGAAACGACAGGGGGGGGGGGGGGGGGGGCACGGGGCTGAGTGCCCCTTCCCTGGATAGGCCTATGTTCTGGGCCATTACATTTTAGCAAAGCATCCTTTACCGCACCATAGTACCCAGGGGCCTGTGTCCTAATAGGTCTTCAATTCTCACTCCTGCATTGTGCCTCTTATGCTGCGTACACACTAGCCGATATATTGTGGGTCCGACGGCCAGTGTGTACGAACAATATGTCTGAACGCCAGAGTTTACAGACAGATCACATCGGCCCTGCAGCACAGCCGATGACCAGTATAGCTACCGATCTATTGGTGCATCGTAGTGTGTGTACAGGCTGCAGCTTGTACACAAGCTGCAGCAGCCGGCTGTGATTAACGGCTGAACTGGGCTGGTGCATGTAAACGCAAGCCCAGTTGTTGACGTCAGTCCTGATGGATCAGGCAGTGTGTATGTGCAACACACTGCCCGATCAGGCTATAGATATATCTGCAGATCAGTTGATCTGCAGATATATCTATAGGTGCGTACCCAGCATTAAGCATTTCACTACTAAAGTGGAGCATTAATATCTCTAACACTGTAGTTACAAATGGGATATTGTAGGTACTCATTACTAATACACATTTGCAGGTCAGGGCACCATCTCATAGTTCTACACCTAGACAAACATCAGCGCCATTTCTACCAAAACCTCATGATGAAAGCTGTTTTTTTTTTTTTAGAACATAAGCAAAGTCCTGATTATGTGCTAAAGGAGCTGGTTGATACTGCAGGTCTAGCTCTGGGTGCTGCTCGACTGTCACCTAGGGACCAGCTGCTGCCAGTGCTCTCCTTTAGGTGACCCAACTGCCCGGAAATGCATCTCCTTTTGTTCATGTATATAGGAACTCCATGCCTATTTTCCATCCTTATCTCTCCCCAAGACATTCTTTGCACCCCACACACAATCTTAGTGTTAAAACTAGTTAGCAGCAACTAGTCACAAAATGCCACTGCCAGTCGGAAGAGGGCAATTGCTGCCACCAGGCTCTTTCACTGGCACCACAAATACAGTTCCTGGACAACATGTAGCTGCAGCAATACCCAATCTATCGCTTGTATGATTCCTTCCTGTTCACTTTGGCAGTGGATAATGCCTGCTGGATGCTAGAACAGTTTCTGTAACACTGTGCTCAACACGACAGCGAAGAGGTGCTCCAAGTTATTATTTAGCTGATTACAGCACTGCAGTATGCAGGGATAGCAGTTGTTTTGACTAGAATAAAAAAAAAAAAAAAAAAACTTTTGTAAGAGCTGCACAAAAGTTCATTCAAATTTGTAACTACATATAAAACTACAACGTGATACGGTCATAGGTCGACATGCGTTTTTCAAATTTTTGTAACTTTTTTTTTTATAATTACGATCCACGTGGACTATTATTGGGAATAGCAACCCGTGTCGAGCGCAGCGAGGCACCTTGCCCAAAGCATGGCGAGTGAAGCGAGCCATGAGGGGACACTGCACTAATTGGGACTCCATCACTTTACAAAGAAAGAGTCAAAAGATGAAACAAAAATCTCAGATCGACCTTTCCATGTCAACCTAGTCACTGTTGACCAATAGTGGTCGACCTAATGACCCATACACAACAATGTAGCTAATTACATGTACCAAGGGTTTGGTTTACAAATAAAAAATATACCAAAAAAATAAAACCACCACTACGTTTGGCTACCTACAGATCTGTAGCCAACAACAAGGGTCAGTCTAGTAGACATTATAAACTATAAAACAAACAAACTAATATGAAGTGGAAGTGTGATGTAAATCAGACCATAGAAGGCACCTAACTACAATACTTGTCATCTATTGAAACAAAATAGCCTTTTAAAAGGCTACTCAGAATAAATACACATATACACATTTTGATCACTTTCAAACTACTGTAAAGTAGCGAGGAGGTACTACAGCTACACCAATGGTCTTGAATTTAGGCTGAAGTGTTTATGGAACACGATTTGTTGATAACACACAAACCAGAGAAAAATCAGGGTGTGTAATTCTGGGAAAACATTAGTAGTCAAAGTCAGTGGCTACACTTATACCTCACAACTGTGGGCTTTATTTTAAAAGGTCTTCAATTAGACAGGCAATGTTTAAAACAAGAAGTTAAACCATTTTTGTGTCAGCACTACTTGGTGGTCTTCGTCTCTGCTTGTGAACAGTAGCACACACACACACACACACACACACACTACACCAGGAGACCATCTCTCCTTATTGGTAAACTAGGAGGATCTTGCTGCAGGAAGCATTCTATAACAATGTAAAAATACAAGGCTGTAGAAATCTAAAAAAAACAAAACAAAATAATCACGACCTCAAATGTCTGTGGTATTGTACAGTAGGGGTACGTTTTTCATGCTAGTTACACTACGGTCAAGTAAAAACCATCGTCTGCATGGTGCGATTATCCTTGAAACGTGTTTATTTGACCAACTGTTCTTAAGACAACTGGGTGTAAACAGGATTAAAATTTTTTTTTTTTGTTAACTCAAATATAAAAAAGGAATTATGTATCCTTTACTCTAAACCAGTGGTTATCAACATTAACCCTCAACTTTTCCCACCAGATCTTGTTGAAGTAGGTGGGATAATTACTGATCCAACAAAAGATAATTCACCTGTGCATGATTAAATTAATCCACAAAACATGACCTGGTAGAGGTACTTGAGGACTGGAGTTAAGAACCCCTGCTCTTATAGGCCCTACACACATTAGGCGATTTCAATGAACGTTCTCGTTCATTAATGAACGAGAACACGTTCATATCGTTCAGTGTAGAGGCACCAACGATAAGCGGCCCCTCTCTCTCTACACATACATATATTTATTTTTACGAACAATGTTACATTGCCTCTTAGAATACACAAGACAAAAACTAAAATTAAGGAAATTGCAATCTCATATTCAGCCGCGTTTTACCTCTATGGACAGTCTGCTGGTCATGTATCAACATTCACATATACACACACAATTAATGATATAAATAATTAGAACAGCCTGGATCTAATGTATGGTACATTTTTATTATTTTGAGTGCTGGATTTTAACTGGAGAGCCCATGTGTCTGGTAAACCGTTGAACATTTAGAATTTTGTGAATTAACATAGACCCCACAAAGAAACATCTACAGGGCAATATATACATCTAGGAGCAACAGCAGCACATCACACACAGGAGCCTTGAACACGCTGCAAGACACTCTGTCCGTACATGATGTTCCCTGGGCAATAGGGAAATTATTTTTTAACCCCTATTATTACCAATGACACTAACAAAGCAATGGACAGAGGTTGCCAAGTGATTGATCTAACCACATTATAGGTCCAGATAAGAACTGTGGGATATTTGGGTAAAGTGCTTGTGGGTGTATCTGGGTTTAAACTTCAGTGTCCTTTCTCCAGGACTGTGACCCAAGCTGCGAACACTCAATATCACTAATGTATCCCAAGAAACCGCTTACACGTTACTGAGGGCATCAACTCCAGGTAGAACTTTACCTGTAATGGTGTAAAAGATAAAATAAAGTTATATTATGTAGCAATTAAGTACATTGTCAATACAATATATGCGGCTTAAGAAATTTTACTGCAAAACCATCAAAGCTCACACAAAAAATGCGTGCAATGATACAATTAACTAATACAAGGACCTCCATTGCAAGACATAAAAGTAGGCTGTAACGTGTGTTAGTGTGATGGAATTTTAAAAAGCATTATGGAAATATGCCAGAGATCCTTCAACTGATGTGACCCCCCCTCTCTCTGCTTGACTTCCACATGTAAATTGGATTCATACTCCCAGCAACTCTGCATCTGCTATATGCCTTTTCTCTTAGGTAAATTGGATTTTATATTCGTAACACTCAGTCTGTAGTTAGACAGGGAATCATTGTGTATTGGTGGTCGTGTACTTGACTCTGTTCACACTCTGCTATAAACCTTTTGCTTTGGGCAGTCTTCTGGGGGTGGGGGCTTTCAATTAGACCTCTACTCAGCTCTGCAGGTTAATCAGTATAGTGTAGGCTGTGAAGCCATGTTAGTGTAAAGCGTGATGAAATTTTATAATTACGGAGATATGTCGGAGATAAACCAGGACAATGCACCTGGGTCATTCCATGGTAAACGTTACATTTTGAAATATATTTATTGTGAAATATATTTTTTTGAGCATGTGTTTTGAATATTTTGTGCAAAATAAAATGTGTGGTACTTGATATGATTTAAATTTTGATGCAAAGCTAGTCATGAAAACTGGTAAAACACGTTACATAAAAAAGAACAATTTTCATGGAATGACCCACCTGCTTCCATAACACCACCAAACAGACTGCTTTCAACAAACAGTGCATCAAATAACTCACCACCTCCAACACCTGCTGAATGCACAACCTGGACACCCCTCACAGAGCTCCCTGTCTATAAACCTCAATGATCACAATCATTGCTTTCTATTCTTCAAAATATCACTATCTACTGTGTCACAATTTCAGCTTGCTGTTATGCCCCACAAAATCCCGTATGCACTGCCTTTGCTTTTAGTACACCTACTGTTAACTTTTGCTATATTTTTGTAAGTATTTTCACCCTCTCCATTCTCACAATCTTCCTCTGACCACTACTAATGTATTCTACCGGAGATATGGCTCTTAGACCCTGTCCCATACCAATCCATTCTGCCAGCTCTCACCCCACCCCCACATACCCACAATCCAGCCAACCTGAACCACATCTCCCTTGTCCCTTCCTTCCCCCTTCTCTTGTGCACTCCGGAATGCCAGAATAATCTGCAACAAAATGGCCACTATCCACGACCTCTTCATCTCCCACTCTCTTACCCATTTCGCTATTACCGAAACCTGGCTCACCTCCTCTGACTCCATCTCCCCTGCTGCCCTCTCTTATGGGGCTACTCCTTCACCCACTATGTCAGACTTGACAACCGCCAATCCTCCTCTCCCTAAACTGCACCTTTTGCACCATCCCACCTGAACCCTCCCTCATTTTCTCCACCTTTGAGGTCCACTCTATCCTCCTCTTCTACCCCATTCACCTCCATGTGGCAGTCATCTACCAACCTCCCAGCCCCTCCTCCTCATTCCTCAACAATTTTGCTGCCCGACTTTCCCCACTACCATCCTCGGTGACTTTAACATCCCTGTTGACATCACTAAACCAGCATCTACTAATCTACTTGTCCTCCCTTTCTCCTTTGGCCAATTTCAAATGGACTTCTACACCAACTCAGTCTCGGCCACTCTCTGGACCTCGTCTTCACCCACCGGAGTGATCCGACTTCTCCAGCTCTCCATTCCCCCTCTCCGACCATCATCTACTCTCCTTTACCCTCTCATCTCTCTCCTCTTCTTCCCACTAGCAGACCCACCATCACCAGACGCAATCTCTGGTCTCTTGACTACGCTGTTCTATCCTCCCTTGATACACTTTTGTCCTCCAGCCACCATGGCTTACCCCAACCAGGCAGCCTCCTTCTATAATGCCACTCACCTCCGCACTCGATTCTGTTGCCCCCATCTCATCTGTCCCCCTAAGCCATTATAAACCCCAACCCTGGCACTCCAAACTGACGTTTCCTGCAAAAATGCTCATGCACTGTCGAGCGTCTCTGGAGGAAATCTTGCTCTCTGGCGGATTTCCTCCATTTCAAGTTTATTTTCTCTGTCCTTTCCCTCGCCAAGCAATCCTTTATCCAATCCCGCATCTCACTCCTCCAGTCCCCGCCACCTCTGATACTTTAAAGAAATACTCTCCGACTAACCCCCCCTCCCATCCTCCCTCACTGCCGCCGACTGCCTCCTTCTCCTCCAAAATTGAAGCAATCCGTCATTAAATCTTCTCCCATCTCCCCTTGTTAGCCCCCACCATTCCACCTCGTGTTCCTTCCAACCCACTACAGACAAGGAAGTCCACTCCATCTTATCCTCTCCCCTGGACTCCCTACCTTCCCACCTCATTCGCTCCCTCTCCCCCACCTTGCTCATCCTTTTTCTTTTCTTTTTTTGAAGCATGAATAAAAATAAGATTTTACTTACCGATAAATCTATTTCTCATAGTCCGTAGTGGATGCTGGGGACTCCGTCAGGACCATGGGGAATAGCGGCTCCGCAGGAGACAGGGCACAAAAGCAAGCTTTTAGGATCACATGGTGTGTACTGGCTCCTCCCCCTATGACCCTCCTCCAAGCCTCAGTTGGGTACTGTGCCCGGACGAGCGTACACAATAAGGAAGGATCTTGAATCCCGGGTAAGACTCATACCAGCCACACCAATCACACCGTACAACTTGTGATTTGAACCCAGTTAACAGTATGATAACAATGAAGTAGCCTCTAAAAAAGATGGCTCACAACAATAATAACCCGATTTTTTTGTAACAATAACTATGTACAAGTAATGCAGACAATCCGCACTTGGGATGGGCGCCCAGCATCCACTACGGACTATGAGAAATAGATTTATCGGTAAGTAAAATCTTATTTTCTCTAACGTCCTAGTGGATGCTGGGGACTCCGTCAGGACCATGGGGATTATACCAAAGCTCCCAAACGGGCGGGAGAGTGCGGATGACTCTGCAGCACCGAATGAGAGAACTCCAGGTCCTCCTCAGCCAGGGTATCAAATTTGTAGAATTCAGCAAACGTGTTTGCCCCTGACCAAGTAGCTGCTCGGCAAAGTTGTAAAGCCGAGACCCCTCGGGCAGCCGCCCAAGATGAGCCCACCTTCCTTGTGGAATGGGCATTTACAGATTTTGGCTGTGGCAGGCCTGCCACAGAATGTGCAAGCTGAATTGTACTACAAATCCAACGAGCAATAGTCTGCTTAGAAGCAGGAGCACCCAGCTTTTTGGGTGCCTACAATATAAACAGCAAGTCAGACTTTCTGACTCCAGCCGTCCTGGAATTTTATATATATATATATTTTCAGGGCCCTGACAACGTCTAGCAACTTGGAGTCCTCCAAGTCCCTAGTAGCCGCAGGCACCACAATAGGTTGTTTCAGGTGAAACGCTGACACCACCTTAGGAAGAAACTGGGGACGAGTCCGCAGTTCTGCCCTGTCCGAATGGAAAATCAAATATGGGCTTTTGTAAGACAAAACCGCCAATTTTGACAATCGCCTGGCCGAGGCCAGGGCCAACAGCATGGTCACTTTCCATGTGAGATATTTCAAATCCACAGATTTGAGTGGTTCAAACCAATATGATTTGAGGAATCCCAACACTACGTTGAGATCCCACGGTGCCACTGGAGGCACACAAGGGCTGTATATGCAATACTCCCTTGACAAACGTCTGGACTTCAGGAACTAAAGCCAATTCTTTCTGGAAGAAAATCTATAAGGCCGAAACTTGAACCTTAATGGACCCCAATTTGAGGCTCATAGACACTCCTGTTTGCAGGAAGTGCAGAAATCGACCTAGTTGAAATTTTTTCGTGGGGCCCTCCTGGCCTCACTCACGCAACATATTTTTACCACATGTGGTGATAACGTTGTGCGGTCACCTCCTTCCTGGCTTTGACCAGGGTAGGTATGACCTCTTCCGGAATGCCTTTTCCCTTAGGATCCGGCGTTCAAACCGCCATGCCGTCAAACGCAGTCGCGGTAAGTCTTGGAACAGACAAGGTCCCTGCTGGAGCAGGTCCTTTCTTAAAGGCCGATGCCACGGTTCCTCTTGGAACAGACATGGTACTTGCTGAAAGCAAATCCCTTCTTAGCTCCCGAGGCCATTAGTCCTCTGTGAGCATCTCTTGAAGTTCCGGTTACCAAGTCCCTCTTGGCCAATCCGGAGCCACGAGTATAGTTCTTACTCCTCTATGTCTTATAATTCTCAATACCTTGGTTATGAGAAGCAGAGAAGGGAACACATACACCGACTGTTACACCCACGGTGTTACCAGGACGTCCACAGCTATCGCTTGAAGGTCTCGTGACCTGGCGCAATACCTGTCCCATTTTTTTGTTCGGGCGGGACGCCATCATGTCCACCTTTGGTCTTTCCCAACGGTTCACAATCATGCGGAAAACTTCCCGATGAAGTTCCCACTCTCCCGGGTGGAGGTCGTGCCTGCTGAGGAAGTCTGCTTCCCAGTCGTCCACTCCCGGAATGAACACTGCTGACAGTGCTATCACATGATTTTCCGCCTAGCGAAAAATCCTTGCAGTTTTGCCACTGCCCTCCTGCTTCTTGTGCCGCCCTTTCTGTTTACGTGGGCGACTGCCGTGATGTTATCCCACTGGATCAATACCGGCTGACCTTGAAGCAGAGGTCTTGCTAAGCTTAGAGCATTATAAATTTGCTCTTAGCTCCAGTATATTTATGTGGAGAGAATTCTCCAGACTTGATCACACTCCTTGTGTGACTGCTCCCCAGCCTCTCAGGCTGGCCTCCGTGGTCACGAGCATCCAATCCTGAATGCCGAATCTGCGGCCCTCTAGAAGATGAGCACTCTGTAATCACCACAGGAGAGACACCCTTGTCCTTGGATATAGGGTTATCCGCTGATGCATCTGAAGATGCGATCCGGACCATTTGTCCAGCAGATCCCACTGAAGAGTTCTTGCGTGAAATCTGCCGAATGGAAGCGCTTCGTAATAAGCCACCATTTTTACCAGGACTCTTGTGCAATGATGCACCGACACTTTTCCTGGTTTTAGGAGGATCCCGATTAGCTCGGATAACTCCCTGGCTTTCTCCTCTGGGAGAAACACCTTTTCCTGGACTGTGTCCAGAATCATCCCTAGGACCAGCAGACGTGTCGTCGGAACAACTGCGGTTTTGGAATATTTAGAATCCACCCGTGCTGTCGTAGAACTACTTGAGATAGTGCTACTCCGACCTCCAACTGTTCTCTGGACCTTGTTCTTATCAGGAGGTCGTCCATTTTCTTTGAAGACGAATCCTCCTTTCGGTCATTACCTTGGTAAGGACCCGGGGTGCCTTGGACAATCCAACGGCATTGTCTTGAAACTGAGTGACAGTTCTGTACCACGAACCTGAGGTACCCTTGGTGAGAAAAGGCAAATTTTGGGACATGGAGGTAAGCATCCCTGATGTCCCGGGACACCATATAGTCCCCTTGTTCTTTGCTATCACTGCTCTGAGTGACTCCATCTGGATTTGAACCCTTGTAAGTGTTCAAATTTTTCAGATTTAGAATAGGTCTCACCTAGCCTTCAGTACCACCATATAGTGTGGAGTAATACCCCTTTCCTTGTTGTCGGAGGGGTAAATTTATTATCACCTGCTGGGAATACAGCTTGTGAATTGTTTTCAATACTGCCTCCCTGTCGGAGGGAGACATTGGTACAGCAGACTACAGGAACCTGCGAGGGGGGAAAGCTCTCGACATTCCAATCTGTACCCCTTGGATACTACTTGTAGGATCCAGGGGTCCTGTACGGTCCCAGCGTCATGCTGAGAACTTGGTAGAAGCGGTGGAGGGCTTCTGTTCCTGGGAATGGGCTGCCTGCTGCAGTCTTCTTCCCTTTCCTCTATCCCTGGGCAGATATGACTCTTATAGGGACGAAAGGACTGAGGCTGAAAAGACGGTGTCTTTTTCTGCAGAGATGTGACTTAGGGTAAAAAACGGTGGATTTTCCAGCAGTTGCCCTGGCCACCAGGTCCCATGGACCGACCCCAAATAACTCCTCCCCTTTATACGGCAATACATCTTTGTGCCGTTTGGAATCTGCATCACCTGACCACTGTCGTGTCCATAAACATCTTCTTGCAGATATGGACATCGCATTTACTCTTGATGCCAGAGTGCAAATATCCCTCTGCGCATCTCGCATATATAGAAATGCATCCTTTAAATGCTCTATAGTCAATAAAATACTGTCCCTGTCAAAGGTATCAATATTTTTAGTCAGGGAATCCGACCAAGCCACCTCAGCTCTGCACATCCAGGCTGAGGCGATCGCTGGTCGTAGTATAACACCAGCATGTGTGTGTATACTTTTTAGGATATTTTTCAGCCTCCTATCAGCTGGCTCCTTAAGTACGGCCCTATCCGTAGATGGTACCGCCACTTGTTCTGATAAGCGTGTGAGCGCCTTATCCACCCTGAGGGGTGTTTCCCACCGCGCCTTAACTTCTGGCGGGAAAGGGTATACCGCCAATAATTTTCTATCGGGGGAAACCCACGCATCATCACACACTTCATTTAATTTATCTGATTCAGGAAAAACTACAGGTAGTTTTTTCACCTCACACATAATACCCTTTTTTGTGGTACTTGGAGTATCAGAAATATGTAACACCTCCTTCATTGCCCTTAACGTGTGGCCCTAAAAGAAAATACGTTTGTTTCTTCACTGTCGACACTGAAATCAGTGTACGTGTCTGGGTCTGTGTCGACCGACTGAGGTAAATGGGCATTTTACAGCCCCTGACGGTGTTTGAGACGCCTGGACAGATACTAATTTGTTCGCCGGCCCTCTCATGTCGTCAACCGGCTTGCAGCGTGTTGACATTGTCACGTAATTTCCATAAATAAGCCATCCATTCCGGTGTCGACTCCCTAGAGAGTGACATCACCATTACAGGCAATTTGCTCCGCCTCCTCACCAATATTTTCCTCATACATGTCGACACACACGTACCGACATACAGCACACACATAGGGAATGCTCTGATAGAGGACAGGACCCACTAGCCCTTTGGGGAGACAGAGGGAGAGTTTGCCAGCACACACCAAAACGCTATAATTATCCAGGGACAACCTTTATATAAAAGTGTTCCATCCTTATAGCATTTTAATAAATATACATATCGCCAAATCAGTGCCCCCCCTCTCTGTTTTAACCCTGTTTCTGTAGTGCAGTGCAGGGGAGAGCATGGGAGCCTTCCCACCAGCCTTTCTGTGAGGGAAAATGGCGCTGTGTGCTGAGGAGAATAGGCCCCGCCCCCTTTTCGGCGGGCTTCTTCTCCGGAGTTTTAGATATCTGGCAGGGGTTAAATACATCCATATAGCCTCAAGGGCTGTATGTGATGTATTTTTCGCCATACAGGTATTATACATTGCTGCCCAGGGCGCCCCCCCCCAGCGCCCTGCACCCTCCGTGACCGCTGTGTGAAGTGTGCTGACAACAATGGCGCACAGCTGCAGTGCTGTGCGCTACCTGATGAAGACTGAGTCTTCTGCCGCCTGGTTCCGGACCTCTTCATCTTCAGCGTCTGCAAGGGGGGTCGGCGGCGCGGCTCCGGGACGAACCCCAGGGCGAGCCCTGTGTTCCGACTCCCTCTGGAGCTATGTCCAGTAGCCTAAGAATCCAATCCATCCTGCACGCAGGTGAGTTGAAAATCTCTCCCCTAAGTCCCTCGATGCAGTGAGCCTGTTGCCAGCAGGACTCACTGAAAATAAAGAACCTAAAAACTTTTTCTAAGTAACTCTTTAAGAGAGCCACCTAGATTGCACCCTTCTCGACCGGGCACAAAAACCTAACTGAGGCTTGGAGGAGGGTCATAGGGGGAGGAGCCAGTACACACCATGTGATCCTAAAAGCTTGCTTTTGTGCCCTGTCTCCTGCGGAGCCGCTATTCCCCATGGTCCTGACGGAGTCCCCAGCATCCACTAGGACGTTAGAGAAAATACATTATTCACAAGATGTTTTTGTACAAAATGAGTGCATTAAAGCATTGACGTGACAAACGATACCTTGTAGCATCATTATCAACCATTAACAAAAAGAGTAAGGAAATGGAATGTAATAAACATAGTATGAAGTACATAAGTTCAATTCAAAACCTCAGTAGTTTGCTTATCTTTTCAACCGATCACTCTCTACCGGCATCTTTCCCTCACCATTCAAACATGCTAATGTCTCCTATTCTTAGAAAACCCAACCTTGACCCTTCCTCACCTGCTAGCTACCGTCCCATCTCTCTGCTCCCATTTACTTGAGGCTGGTGTACATCCAGATCACCAGCTACCTCTCGGACAAGTCAGTCTCTTCTCTCTGCTAATTCTCCTGGACCTCTGTGGCCTTTTACATTATAGATCATACTCTCCTCCACACCCTCCAGACCGTTGGCCTCTCCAGCACTGTTCTTACCTGGTTCACCCCTTACATCAGTAACCGCTCCTTCTGTCTTCGGTTCCGCAACACCCCCTTCCATATTCCCCGCCGGTGTCCCACATGGCTCTGTCCTGGGCTCCCTTCTCTTCTCCCTGTACACCTCTTCCCCGGATGTGCTCATAAGCCCCTTCGGCTTTTAATACCACCTCTATGCAGACGATACGCAACAATAACTCTCCTCTCCTAACCTCTCACTTGGTCTTCTCTCGGGTACCCAGCTGCCTCTCCGCCATCTCCTCCTGGATGTTGTACGCACTCCCTGAAGCTCAACATGGACAAAACCAAACGCAATCACCTTTCCCCTCATCCAGGGTCTCCACCCTCACTAATATCTGTCACTGTTCTCAACACCATCATCCTTCCTGTTCCCAAACTCCGCTGCTTGGGTGTCACTCTTGATCCTTCCTCTCCTTCACCCACCACGTTTAGTCTCTGTCTCAATCCTGTTGGTTCCAGCTACACAACATCGATCGGATCAGGCTGTTCCTCTCCCAGAGTCAGGCTAAATTTATAATCCCCTCACTGGTCATCTCACGGCTCTACTATTGCAACATTGTCCTTACTGGACTCCCATGCTCCTATCTCACCCCCACTCCGATCTGTTCTAAACTCCGCAGCTCAACTTCTATTCCTCTCCAACCGCTCTACATCTGCCACTCTTCAACAAAACCTGCACTGCATTCATATTTCCCTACAGAATCCTCTCCAAACGCCTCACCCTCATGTACAAGGCCCTCTCCAACTCCACTGCTCCCTACATCTCCAACCTCATCTAACTACATTATATTTCCCTATAGATTGTAAGCTTGCGAGCAGGGCCTTCCTACCTCTATGTCTGTCTGTTTTTACCCAGTTTTGTTCTATTACTGTTCTAATTGTAAAGCGCAACAGAATATGCTGCGCTATATAAGAAACTGTTAATAAATAAAAAAACTACATAACTCCCTCTTGTCCACTCTGGTTGACCATCGGCCATCGCCATTTGACATCACAAAAACTTGTTTGGGTGGGCACTTCATGACACCCCAAGATATCTGGTACGCACTTCTGCCAGACGGTGGACTGGATGTTTTGCCGTTTATGCAAATTACTCTTTTTAAACAAATATTTTCTTAAATAAAAATTGTGCCTTACTATATACCCTCTTTAATTTTGGGTTGGTAACGAGACCACAACCACATTTTGAAGGAAAGACATTTAAACCACCAAGAGAGGACGTGGATAGACCTGCTGGTTATAATCTATGGTGAATTGAGACTTCAGAGACTGTTTCTCCAGTGACTTATTGGACATTAAGTATTTGTTTCCTAGATCACAGAGGGTGCGCGCATCTGCAAAATTATGTTTTTGTACAGTTGAAATCTTGGAGGTGGTGGGGACCATCTTGGCATTTGCTGCTGCACTTTTGAGTTGGAACGCTGGTTTTATTTTCTTGTTTTAAAGCAGTTTAACTTGTCTGAACTACCATTTTTGCCCATTTTCCAGCATTTGGGTGCAAACAGGCAATGGTTATTTCATTACATACATTACCAGATTCTTGTTAAAGCCAGCCAAGTAGTTATCTGGTTGGAAAGATAACCTTGAGATGTTTGGCCCTATTAAGCCTTTGTATTAAAGTTGGGAGGACAGATTTAAAAACAAAATAAAATAGGCACTTTATGTAACACCATGCAGAGGAGAGTACTGCACTACTACAGATGTAGCCATGTTAATTTTATCTGCGATGTGGCATGCTGCATGGCATGCCGGGCTGAGACTATTCGCAGCTGATCGCTCCATTAATTCCTAATGGACTTAATAGAGCAAATGCTGGCTGTGAATAGTACAGTCCGGCGCACCATACCACACCGCAGCAAAGAAACATGCATCTGTATACAGGCTGCGTGTACCACCCAAATGCAGAAAGGGGTAGAGCGGCTAGTGTCAGCAGACGAAGAAGCCTAATTTACTACCTTATGCTAATGCCAGAATCCATATGCCTAATATAGGGGTTTGTGCATCAGCAAGATGCACCGCACACTGATTTTATGCCAACAGTCATCATTCGTATCTGCTCTAGCACTATGCTTGGTGCAAGAGATCTGGCAGAAACAGGCTACCCTACCTGTACCCACCACTCAGAACCACACTGAGGTTTAGATACACTCCGGTAGAAACAAGGCACGGTGGTTCCATGCACAGTCAAAACCCTCAAACGCCCAATTTCACAGAAAGACAGAGGTGGCCAAGTTCTATCTAACTCCGAATAGGACGGACATATGCCAAAAAAAAATAAAAATTTTTTTTTTGCATTTGCACGTAAAGACTTGCCTGCATACACAGAAATCTGATTCAGACCCCAAGTGTGCTCACAAGAACGTTAAGGATAAACTAATACCATAGGGGAGCAGGGTGCACATAATCAAGTACCCAATATGCAGGCAACAAAGAACATGGTTCGAGAAGAGGTCATGCATATTCTCTCTCCTGGAGTCTTGTTACAATTTACCACACAATTATCCCTTTATAGGAGAGTGCCTATCCACTATCTTAATTCTGTTACCTTCAAGAAGTTCCAGGCTAGCGCCCCCTCCAGTGCTAACGTGGCTGACTTTATCTTCAGTGTCCCATTTGGCACAGCACGTAGCCGTATCTCCTCCACCTGTGGGCAGGGTAAGAGTCAGACTAGTCACATATCAGCAAACAGTAGACTGCATGGTAAACTACAGTATATAAACAGCCATGACTAGGTCATAGACTGCAATACTAGTATAGTACACAAAATCCAAACAGATTATGGGGTATATGCAATTGCGGTCGAATTCACGAAATTGTCGAAAAACGGGACTTTCGCCAAAAAAAAATAAAATAGTCAATGCAATTCCAGTACTTTCCGTCAAAAAAAAACGGACTTTCAAAATTCGACTTGTCAAATTCGACTTTTCTGCAACGATACAAATGCTGCAATTCGACAAAAGTATATTCAATTGAAGTTTGGAAATTCGACAACAGTGCTTTTAGACAGTAAATTCGTAATTTTCAATCCGCCACTCTTTGGTGGGTGAAACTAATAAAAAAAATGGAAAAATGTATTTTTTGGTGTTTTTTTTTTTATTGGCAATAGCATATCTATTTATATTAGAAGGGATTAGGTACTTGGTTTGTCTTATTTGGAGGCACAAGTATTATTATATATATATATATATATATATATATATATATATATATATATATATATATATATATATATATATATATATATATATATATATATATATATATATATATATATATATATATATATATATACACATACACATACACACACACACACACACATACATACCATAGTTCCCAATGCTTACCCTGAAAGGGTTTAGTCAAAAGGAGACCAGCACACCACCATATGAAAAAATATGAAAAGCATTTAATGAATCAGTAGCATTATCAGGCCTTTTGAAAAAAATTTTTAGTACTCATCATGAGGCTTTCAGCAGTATTCAAGCAGAACAGCCATCCCAACGGCCCGTTTCGGTTGTCACACCTTCATCATGGGGTCAGCTACAGTAGCTTACCTTTCAGGGTAAGCATTGGGAACTATGGTATCAATAACAATTGACACGGCACCCTTCTAACATCCTTTAAGTGTGTGCGCTTCACCTCTGGATATATATATATATATATATATATATATATATATATATATATATATATATATATATATTTATTATTATTTATTTATTTTTTATTTATTTATTTATTTATTTTTTATATATATATTTTTTTTAAGATGGAATGGTAAAATCCCGGAAAAAAATGGCGTGGGGTCCCCCCTCCAAAGCATAACCAGCCTCGGGCTCTTCGAGCTGGTCCTGGTTCTAAAAATCCAGGGGGAAAATGGACAGGGGATCCCCCGTATTTTTAAAACCAGCACCGGGCTCTGCACCTGGTGCAAAAAATACGGGGGACAAAAAAAAAAAAAAAAAAAGGGAGTAGGGGTCCCCCGTATTTTTAACACAAGCATCGGGCTCAATCAATGGGTTCCCCCCCCAGCCACCCAAGGGCCAGGGGTGAAGCCCGAGGCTGTCCCCCCCCCAATCAAGGGCTGCGGATGGGGGGCTGATAGCCTTGAGAAAAGTGTAAGAATATTGTTTTTTCCAGTAGTACTACAAGTCCCAGCAAGCCTCCCCCGCAAGCTAGTACTTGGAGAACCACAAGTACCAGCATGCGGGAGAAAAAAAAAAATGGGCCCGCTGGTACCTGTAGTACTACTGGGGAAAAAATACCCAAATAAAAACAGGAGACACACCTTGAGTGTAAAACTTTATTTCACACCTGCCGACACACACACATACTTACCTATGTTGACACGCCGACTGGCACGTCTCGTCTCCAACGATCCGGGGTACCTGTGAATAAAATTATACTCCCCTCAATCCAGTGTCCAGAGATAAATCCTCGTACTTGGCAAAAAAACAAAACGAACACCCGAACCAGCGGACTGAAAGGTGTCCCATGTTTACACATGGAACCCCTTTACCCGAATGCAGAGAGACCCCCCCCGTGACTGCTGTCACAGAAAGGTCTCTTAAGCCAATCAGCGAGCGCAACGTCCTTGCACTGTGCGGATTGGCTGCGCATCTGAGCTGTCAGACAGCGCATCGCAAAGCCTCTCCATTAAATTCAATGGTGGGAACTTTGCGGTTACCGGTGGGGTTACCCGCGGTAGCCCCACCGCTGACGGTAAAGTTCCCACCATTGAAAGTAATGGAGGGAGCTGTGCGATGCGCTGTCTGAGCTCAGACGCGCACAGCCAATCAGGTGAGCGCCACGATGTAGCGCTTCCTGATTGGCTGAAGGGACCTCTGTGACAGGAGTCACGTGGGGTCCCGGCATTCGGGGAAAGGGGTCCCATGTGTAAACATGGGACCCCTTTCAGTCCGGCTTGGTCGGGTGTTCGTTTTGTTTTTTTGCCAAGTACGAGGATTTATCTCTGGACACTGGATTGAGGAGAGTATAATTTTATTCACAGGTACCCCGGATCAGGAGACGTGGCAGTCGACGGGTCAACATAGGTAAGTATGTGTGTGTCGGCAGGTGTGAAATAAAAGTTTTACTTTCAAGGTGCGTGTCTCCTGTTTTTATTTGGGTATTTCTCTATCGTCCTAAGTGGATGCTGGGGTTCCTGAAAGGACCATGGGGAATAGCGGCTCCGCAGGAGACAGGGCACAAAAAAGTAAAGCTTTTACCAGATCAGGTGGTGTGCACTGGCTCCTCCCCCTATGACCCTCCTCCAGACTCCAGTTAGATTTTTGTGCCCGGCCGAGAAGGGTGCAATCTAGGTGGCTCTCCTAAAGAGCTGCTTAGAGAAAGTTTAGCTAGGTTTTTTATGTTACAGTGATTCCTGCTGGCAACAGGATCACTGCAGCGAGGGACTGAGGGGAGAAGGAGTCAACTCACCTGCGTGCAGGATGGATTGGCTTCTTGGCTACTGGACATCAAGCTCCAGAGGGACGATCACAGGTACAGCCTGGATGGTCACCGGAGCCGCGCCGCCGGCCCCCTTGCAGATGCTGAAGACAGAAGAGGTCCAGAATCGGCGGCTGAAGACTCCTGCAGTCTTCTAAAGGTAGCGCACAGCACTGCAGCTGTGCGCCATTTTCCTCTCAGCACACTTCACACAACAGTCACTGAGGGTGCAGAGCGCTGGGGGGGGCGCTCTGAGAGGCAAATAAAAACCTTATTAGAGGCAAAAAATACCTCACATATAGCCCACAGAGGCTATATGGAGATATTTAACCCCTGCCTAACTTCAAAAATAGCGGGAGACGAGCCCGCCGAAAAAGGGGCGGGGCCTATCTCCTCAGCACACAGCGCCATTTTCTCTCACAGAAAAGCTGGAGAGAAGGCTCCCAGGCTCTCCCCTGCACTGCACTACAGAAACAGGGTTAAAACAGAGAGGGGGGGCACTGATTTTGGCGATATTGTATATATATAAAAGATGCTATAAGGGAGAAACACTTATATAAGGTTGTCCCTATATAATTATAGCGTTTTTGGTGTGTGCTGGCAGACTCTCCCTCTGTCTCCCCAAAGGGCTAGTGGGTCCTGTCCTCTGTCAGAGCATTCCCGGTGTGTGTGCTGTGTGTCGGTACGTGTGTGTCGACATGTATGAGGACGATGTTGGTGAGGAGGCGGAGAAATTGCCTGTAATGGTGATGTCACTCTCTAGGGAGTCGACACCGGAATGGATGGCTTATTTAGAGAATTACGTGAGAATGTCAACACGCTGCAAGGTCGGTTGACGACATGAGACGGCCGACAATCTATTAGGACCGGTCCAGGCGTCTCAGAAACACCGTCAGGGGTTTTAAAAACGCCCATTTACCTCAGTCGGTCGACACAGACACAGACACTGAATACAGTGTCGACGGTGAATAAACAAACGTATTTCTCATTAGGGCCACACGTTAAGGGCAATGAAGGAGGTGTTACGTGTTTCTGATACTACAAGTACCACAAGAAAGGGTATTATGTGGGAGTGAAAAAACTACCTGTAGTTTTTCCTGAATCAGATAAAATAAAATGAAGTGTGTGATGATGCGTAGGGTTACCCCGATAGCAAATATTGGCGTTATACCCTTTCCCGCCAGAAATTAGGGTACGTTGGGAAACACCCCTTAGGGTGATAAGGCGCTCACACGCTTATCAAGTGGCGTTACCGTCTCCAGATACGGCCGCCCTCAAGGAGCCAGCTGATAGGAAGCTGGAAAAATATCCTAAAAAGTATATACACACATACGGTGGTTATACTGCGACCAGCGATCGCCATCAGCCTGGAGATGCAGTGCTGGGTTGGCTTGGTCGGATTCCCTGACTGAAAATATTTTATTCATGTAGAGCATTTAATAGGATGCATTCTATATATATGTATGTGAGATGCACAGAGGGATATTTGCTCTCTGGCATCAAGATAAGTGCGTTGTCCATATCTCCCAGAAGATGTCAGGGACACGACAGTGGTCAGGTGATACAGATCCCATACGGCAGATGGAAGTATTGCTGTATAAAGGGAAGGAGTTATTTGGGGGTCGGTCCATCGGACCTGGGGACCACAGCAACAGCTGGGAAATCCAACCTTTTTTACCCCAAGTTACATCTCAGCTAAAAAAGACACCGTCTTTTCAGCCTCAATCTTTCCTTTCCCATGAGGGCATGCAGGCAAAAGGCCAGTCATATCTGCCCAGACATAGAGGTAAGGGAAGTAGACTGCAGCAGGCAGCCCTTTCCCAGGAAAAGAAGCCCTCCACCGCGTCTGCCAAGTCCTCAGCATGACGCTGGGGCCGTGCAAGCGGACTCAAGGTGGGGGGGTAGTCTCAAGAGTCTCAGGGCGCAGTGGGATCACTCGCAAGTTGACCCCTAGATCGTACGAGTATTATCCCAGGGGTAAAGATTGGAGAGTCGAGACATCTTCTCCTCGCAGGTTCCTGAAGTCTGCTTTACCAACGGCTCCCTCCGACAGGGAGGCAGCATTGGAAACAATTCACAAGCTGTATATCCAGCAGGTGATAATCAAAGTACCCCTCCTACGACAAGGAAAAGGGTATTATTTTTCCACACTATATTGTGGTACTGAAGCCAGACGGCTTGGTGACACATAGTCTAAATCTAAAATGTTTTGAACACTTACATAAAAGGTTCAAATCGAGATAAAGTCACTCAGAGCAGTGATAGCGAACCGGAAAAAAAGGGGACTATATGGTGTCCCTGGACATCAAGGATTACCTCCATGTCCAAATTTTGTCCTTCTCATCAAGGGTACCTCTGGTTCGTGGTACAGAACTGTCAATATCAGTTTCAGACGATGCCGTTTGAATTATCCACGGCACCCCGGGCCTTTTTACCAAGGTAATGGCCGAAAAGATGTTTCTTCAAAGAAAAAAGGCATCTAAATTATCCCTTACTTGCACGACCTAAAAAGGGCAAGTTCCAGAGAACAGTTGGAGGTCGGAAGAGCACTATCTAAAGTAGTTCTTCGACGGCACGACTGGATTCTAAATATTCCAAGAATCGCAGCTGTTTTCCGACGATACGTCTGCTGTTCCTAGGGATGATTCTGGACACGGTTCAGAAAAAGGTTTTTCTTCCCGAGGAAAAAGCCAAGGAGTTATCCGACCTGTCAGGAACCTCCTAAAACCAGGAAAGGTGTCTGTACATCAATGCACAAGAGTCCTGGGAAAAATGGTGGCTTTTTACGAAGCAATTCCATTAGGCAGATTCCATGCAAGAATTTTCCAAAGGGATCTGTTGGACAAATGGTCAGGGTCGCATCCTCAGATGCACCTGCGAATAACCCTGTCGCCAAGGACAAGGGTATATCTTCTGTGGTGGTTGCAAAAGGCTCATCTATTGGAGGGCCGCAGATTCGGCATACAGGATTTGATCCTGGTGACCACGGACGCCAGCCTGAGAGGTTGGGGAGCAGTCACACAAGGAAGAAACTTCCAGGGGGTATGGACGAACCTGGAAAAGTCTCTTCACATAAACATTCTGGTACTAAGAGCAATCTAAAATGCTCTAAGCCAGGCGGAACCACTCCTGCAAGGAAAACCGGTGTTGATTCAGTCGGACAACATCACGGCGGTCGCCCATGTAAACAGACAGGGCGGCACAAGAAGCAGGAGTGCAATGGCAGAAGCTGCCAAGATTCTTCGCTGGGCGGAGAATCACGTAATAGCACTGTCAGCAGTGTTCTTCCCGGGCGTGGACAACTGGGAAGCAGACTTCCTCAGCAGACACGATATTCACCCGGGAGAGGGGGGTCTTCATCCAGAAGTCTTCCACATGCTAATAAACTGTTGGGAAAGACCAATGGTAGACATGATGGCGTCTCGCCTCCACAAGAAACTGGACAAGTATTGCGCCAGGTCAAGAGATCCACAGGCAATAGCTGTGGACGCACTGGTAACACCTTGGGTGTACAAATCAGTATATGTGTTTCCTCCTCTGCCTCTCATACCAACGGTATTGAAGATTATACGGTGAAGAGGAGTAAGAACAATACTAGTGGCTCCGGATTGGCCAAGAAGGACTTGGTACCCGGAACTTCAAGAGTTGGTCACGGACGACCCGTGCCCTCTACTTCTGAGAAGGGACCTGCTACAACAGGGTCCCTGTCTCTTTCAAGACTTACCGCGGCTGCGTTTGACGGCATGGCGGTTGAACGCCAGATCCTAAAAGGGAAAGGCATTCCAGAAGAAGTCATTCCTACCTTGATTAAGGCAAGGAAGGAAGTCACCGCGAAACATTATCACCGCATTTGGCGAAAATATGTCGCGTGGTGCGAGGATCGGAGTGTTCCGACGGAGGAATTTCAACTGGGTCGTTTCCTACATTTCCTACAATCAGGATTGTCTATGGGTCTCAAATTGAGATCTATTAAGGTTCAAATTTCGGCCCTGTCAATATTCTTCCAAAAAGAATTGGCCTCAGTTCCTGAGGTACAGACTTTTGTTAAAGGAGTACTGCATATACAGCCTCCTGTGGTGCCTCCGGTGGCACCGTGGGATCTAAATGTAGTTTTAGATTTCCTCAAATCCCATTGGTTTGAACCATTGAATAAGGTGGATTTTAAATATCTCACATGGAAAGTGACTATGTTACTGGCCCTGGCTTCCGCCAGGAAAGTATCTGAATTGGCGGCTTTATCTTATAAAAGCCCTTATCTAATCTTCCATTCGGATAGGGCAGAACTGAGGACTCGTCCGCATTTTCTCCCTAAGGTGGTATCAGCGTTTCACCTGAACCAACCTATTGTGGTGCCTGCGGCCACTGGCGACTTGGAGGACTCCAAGTTGTTGGACGTTGTCAGAGCCTTAAAAATATACATTTCAAGGACGGCTGAAGTCAGAAAATCTGACTCGCTGTTGATACTATATGCACCCAACAAGTTGGGTGCCCCTGCTTCTAAGCAGACGATTGCTCGTTGGATTTGTAACACAATTCAACTTGCTCATTCTGTGGCAGGCCTGCCACAGCCTAAATCTGTTAAGGCCCATTCCACAAGGAAGGTGGGCTCATCTTGGGCGGCTGCCCGAGGGGTCTCGGCATTACAATTCTGCCGAGCAGCTACGTGGTCGGGGGAAAACACGTTTGTAAAATTCTACAAATTTGATACCCTGGCAAAAGAGGACTTGGAATTCTCTCATTCGGTGCTGCAGAGTCATCCGCACTCTCCCGCCCGTTTGGGAGCTTTGGTATAATCCCCATGGTCCTTTCAGGAACCCCAGCATCCACTTAGGACGATAGAGAAAATAAGAATTTACTTACCGATAATTCTATTTCTCGGAGTCCGTAGTGGATGCTGGGCGCCCATCCCAAGTGCGGATTATCTGCAATACTGTACATAGTTATTGTTAACAAATTCGGGTTATATTGTTAAGGAGCCATCTTTAAGAGGCTCTTTCTGTTATCATACTGTTAACTGGGTTTAGATCACAAGTTGTACGGTGTGATTGGTGTGGCTGGTATGAGTCTTACCCGGGATTCAAATTGCCTCCCTTATTGTGTACGCTCGTCCGGGCACAGTACCTAACTGGAGTCTGGAGGAGGGTCATAGGGGGAGGAGCCAGTGCACACCACCTGATCTGGTAAAAGCTTTACTTTTTTGTGCCCTGTCTCCTGCGGAGCCGCTATTCCCCATGGTCCTTTCAGGAACCCCAGCATCCACTACGGACTCCGAGAATAGAATTATCGGTAAGTAAATTCTTATTTTTTTTTCCCCAGTAGTACTACAGGTACCAGCGGGCCAGTTTTTCTCCCGCATGCTGGTACTTGTGGTTCTCCAAGTACCAGCTTGCGGGGGAGGCTTGCTGGGACTTGTAGTACTACAGGAAAAAACAATATTCTTGACATTTTCTCAAGGCTATCAGCCTCCCATCCGCAGCCTTTGGGGGGGGGGGGGGGGGGACGACAGCCTCGGGCTTCACCCCTGGCCCTTGGGAGGCTGGGGGGGGGGGGGGGGGGGGGACGACTCCTTGATTGAAGGGGTCCCCACTCCCTCAGGGTACCCCGGCCGGGGGTGACTAGTTGGTTATTTAATGCCACGGCCGCTGTATAAAAGTGACCCCCGGCTGTGGCATTATCTGTCCAGCTAGTGGAGCCCGATGCTGGTGTAAAAAATACGGGGGACCCCTTCTTTGTCCCCCGTATTTTTTGCACCAGGCGCAGAGCCCGGTGCTGGTTTTAAAAATACGGGGGATCCCCTGTCCATTTTCCCCCCGGATTTTTAGAACCAGGACCAGCTCGAAGAGCCCGAGGCTGGTTATGCTTTGGAGGGGGGGACCCCAAGCAATTTTTTTTTCTGTTTTTTTTAAAAATCGGAAAAATCTGTCAAATCGGACGTTTTTTGTCAGCGGGACTGTCGAATCCGTTTTTTACTGAATATGGTCAATTTCGGCACCCACTTGCCGAAATTAGACGGTCGAATTGTGTCGAATTAAAAAATGGCTGCAAAATTGCAGCGATTCGCCGCTAATTGCATATACCCCTATAAATGCAACATTTTTATGAATCGGTTTCCATGAAGTCACACTACATTAAACAGCTAATCAAAAATCTAACATGTGGAAGCATATAAGCTATGTAAATATGAACGACTAGCCTGCATGCTGCACCACACGGCCACTTACCTATGATTGTGATACAGCCCTTGCCTGTGACTTCCACCACCTTGTCCATAACAGCTTTAGTTCCTTTAGCAAACTTGTCCCACTCAAACACACCAACCGGACCATTCCAAACAATCTGCTTGGCTCTTCCTACAGCTTCTACAAACAGCTTAATACTTTCTGGCCCACAGTCAAGACCCTGTTCCGAAAAAAAGAAATGCACACAAGCCACGGAGTTTAGCACAAAAAGCAGTATAGCACTTATTTTAAAACTAAGCGCATATTTCAAATAGGCGCAAGTTGGCCAAAAATTGTTTCATTCTGCAAAACCATTTTTTTCTAAAAAACCCCATAACACATGGCCACAATAAAGTTAATATTTGTCTCAGTGGGAGTTTACGTGGATTGTGTTTGGAAAATAAACCATCCACATAGAAGAGTTTAATTTTAATTTAAAATAAATGCTTCCCTAACCAAATACCTAAAATACACTTGTAAAAGTAACATTGGCGATTGTTTTGTTCTAAATCTCTAAATGCCACAGCTATCAAATTAATATCTGCACTGAAAAACAGCAATAAGATGAGGAATGTTATCTATAGATTGTGGGAATAAAACAATCAGAATTTCAGTTAGTAAACTATGATATGGTCTGTCACATTTCAGGCAGTGTATGGTACTATATTTTTGATTTTTAACTTCCCGACCACCTTTTGTGCAGACTCACCATCCACCCTTCTGGGATTCCAGTGGAGACGCTGGCCTGCCCAGTGTTGGCACCCTCATCGAACTTGTCAGCGGTTGTGAAGTCCACAGGCAGGGTAATTCTCACACTATTCTTCTCAGCTTTAGCCATCAGGTCCTTTACAATTTTTGCCCCCTCTTCATCATACAAAGATGTGCCAATCTAACAAAAAAAACAAATACAACACTGTCAACACACAAACACTTAGAAACGGTCTTTTTTTTTTTTTTTTAGGATTGATGACCGAAACTACCCATATCACCCTGATTAAGGCTTTCTACTAATTTACCTATCATCTGCAATTGTGATTACTATACTAACAGTATTGTGATTACTATATTACAGTGGCATGAAAGTTTTTGCCCCTTCCACATCTCTTCTATATTTGCATATGTGTCACACGCATTTCGGATCTTCAACCATGTTTCGTTGTTGTCTCAATAGCCATCCTGTCAAAGCGTATGCCAATATCCGGATGAAGACATGGATCATAAGACAGGAGATCTGGGCACAGAGGAAAGCCATTCCGGAGCAACCAGGCGCAGGGTCATTGAGATGGCAGAAAGCCCAATTCCCTTAAGTAGTTGAGCTGCCATGACTTTGGTTTGCGCTTTGCTGGCCTCTCTCTTTGTCCAGTAGCTGCTGGACTGAGGTAGTGACCTGCGCCTGTACACTTTGTGTAAAAGCATGCATCCACGTAGGCTGCGTCATAGCCAGTGGGGTCATTTGGGCTGGGGGGGGGGGGGGGCGGAAATGAGGTGTGGGTGCAGCCTGAAGGACAGACGCTGGGGCTGCCAGTCTGTCAACCAATTAGGCCATTACTTGTAATAAGGTCGTAGCCCTAGCCGGTTCCTGAGAGGACAGCACAGCAGCAGGGTTGTCCCTCTGAGTAGGAGGAGCAACTGACAGAGTACATTGTTGTCCGATTCCTGTGGAGTGTGTTAACACAGACTCTACAAGTGCGTGGAACAGGAGCGCTTGCCTCCTTAGCAACTCTATTTATGGACATTGTTAATGTAGACTGACTACAGCAGATTTATGTACTAAGACTAGATATGTGGAGCCACCACAGAAGTACAGGCTCAGGGGGTCCCCACAGTGACCAGGTACCACAGGACACGGAGTGCATTTGTGAGGATATTATTACAGACACACAATGCAGTAATAAGTGGGCAGAAATACTCAACAATCCAGCCAGGTTATAGCAGGAAGGAGTTCTGTGCAAAACCAGGCAGCAGAGAGCAAGGCATGCAGGAGATAGGAGCCCAAGCTTCTCTCCTTGTGAATGCTCAGGCAGCAATGTGCTCTAAAATGGCTGCCCAATGTCCTGGAGGTGGGAAGGGAGGAGAAATAAGCCGGAGGCGTGCTATCAACTATGTTGGAAGCAGGTTCAGGGTTGGGGCCAAAAGGACCAGTCTGCCTCCCCCATTATGAGAAATAAGCCCCAGGGACCAGCGATTTCACCACTGCTGTAAATCGCTGCTCCCGTTTAAAGATTCCCTGGTGGACCAGTGTGCGGACACACCAGCCTGCCAACACTGTCCCCCACACCGCTGGTGGTCTCCTGCATGCAGGGAAAGCCACTCAAACCTATCCCTGCGTCCGGCTGCAGTGGTAAATCCAGAAGTTGCATCCTCAGTTCTGGAATTCCACAGTGGAAGTCACCAACTCAGTCACTGCTGGAGTGTCGGTATAGGCGTCCAATAGGACACCCAACAGAGCACTCTTTTTAAATCTCAATTTAACCAAAGATGATATGTAACAAACCAGTATTTGCGCAGTAAAAAAGGACCAGCTTCCTAGGTACACCTCTGAGGGGAGAAAAAACACTATTTCTCTACAAGTGAAATGCTAGATATATGGTACTGTTTGAGTTGTTTACTTAGAATCATCCTTAAAAAAGGCCAAGCGCCAGGGGTACCCTCTACAAACATCTAATAAATCTCAATTTAAAAAAAAGTTAATTACGTAACCTGGGGGCCACTTAAGAGCAGCCCCCTTAACAAGGTACACGATCCTACCGGCAACAAACTTAACTGGCTGGACGGTGTCATAGTATGCTTGAGCGCCTCAGCATGCTGAGAAATATTTTGTAACTGTTTGGTGACCGTGGGGTAAATGTATGACGCAGTGAATAGAGTGGAGAAGTTGCCCATGGCAACCAACCAATCAGCATTGAACTAACATTTATAATTTGCATACTATAAAGTTATACAGAGCATCTGATTAATTTTAATCAGTTGCTCTGTATAATTTTATAGTATGCAAATTATAAATGTTACTTCAATGCCGATTGGTTGCCATGGGCAACTTCTCCACTCTATTCACTGCATCATACATTTACCTCCAAGACCTCTTCTCCAGGCATTATCCAATGTACCCTGTGCCCCCTAGTGGATGGTAGAAGAAAAATAAGAATTTACTCACCGGTAATTCTATTTCTCGCAGTCCGTAGTGGATGCAGGGGACTCCGTAAGGACCATGGGGAATAGATGGGCTCCGCAGGAGACTGGGCAATCTAAAGAAAGATTCAGTACTATCTGGTGTGCACTGGCTCCTCCCTCTATGCCCCTCCTCCAGACCTCAGTTAAGGAAACTGTGCCCGGAAGAGCTGACATTACAAGGAAAGGATTTTGGAATCCAGGGTAAAGACTCATACCAGCCACACCAATCACACTGTACAACTTGTGATAAACTTACCCAGTTAACAGCATGAACAACAACAGAGCATCACTCAACCGATGCCACATAAACATAACCCTTTGTTAAGCATTAACTATATATACACACACGTATTGCAGAAAGTCCGCACTTGGGACGGGCGCCCAGCATCCACTACGGACTACGAGAAATAGAATTACCGGTGAGTAAATTCTTATTTTCTCTAACGTCCTAGTGGATGCTGGGGACTCCGTAAGGACCATGGGGATTATACCAAAGCTCCCAAATGGGCGGGAGAGTGCGGATGACTCTGCAGCACCGAATGGGCAAACACAAGGTCCTCCTCAGCCAGGGTATCAAACTTGTAGAATTTTGCAAAAGTGTTTGAACCCGACCAAGTAGCAGCTCGGCAAAGCTGTAATGCCGAGACCCCTCGGGCAGCCGCCCAAGAAGAGCCCACTTTCCTTGTGGAATGGGCTTTCACCGATTTCGGCTGCGGCAATCCTGCCGCAGAATGAGCCTGCTGAACCGTGTTACAAATCCAACGAGCAATAGTTTGCTTTGAAGCAGGAGCACCCAGCTTGTTGGATGCATGCAGGATAAACAGAGGGTCAGTCTTCCTGACTCCAGCCGTTCTGGTTACATAAATCTTCAAAGCCCGGACTACGTCCAGCAACTTGGAATCCTCCAAGTCACGAGTAGCCGCCGGCACCACAATAGGTTGGTTCAAATAAAAAGATGACACCACCTTTGACAGAAACTGCGGACGAGTCCGCAATTCTGCCCTGTCCATATGGAAAACCAGATAGGGGCTTTTACATGACAAAGCCGCCAATTCAGATACACGCCTAGCTGAAGCCAAAGCCAACAGCATGACCACTTTCCACGTGAGATATTTTAAATCCACGGTTTTAAGTGGCTCAAACCAGTGAGATTTCAGGAAATCCAACACCACGTTAAGATCCCAAGGTGCCACAAAAGGGGGCTAAATATGCAGCACTCCCTTAACAAACGTCTGAACCTCAGGCAGTGAAGCCAATTCCTTTTGAAAGAAAATGGATAGGGACGAAATCTGGACCTTTATGGATCCTAATTTTAGGCCCATAGTCACTCCTGACTGTAGGAAGTGCAGGAATCGACCCAGTTGGAATTCCTCTGTAGGGGCCTTCCTGGCCTCACACCAAGCAACATATTTTCGCCATATACGGTAATAATGTTTTGCGGTCACGTCTTTCCTAGCCTTTATCAGCGTAGGAATAACTTCATCCGGAATGCCCTTTTCCGCTAGGATCCAGCGTTCGACCGCCATGCCGCCAAACGCAGCAAGTCTTGGAACAGACAGGGCCCTTGATGTAACGGGTCCTGTCTGAGAGGCAGAGGCCACGGGTCCTCTGAGCATTTCTTGCAGTTCCGGATACCAAGTCCTTCTTGGCCAATCCGGAGCAATTAATATTGTTCTCACTCCTCTTTTTCTTACAATTCTCAGCACCTTGGGAATGAGAGGAAGAGGAGGAAACACAGACCGACTGGAACACCCATGGTGTTACCAGTGCGTCCACAGCTATCGCCTGAGGGTCCCTTGACCTGGTGCAATATCTTTTTAGTTTTTTGTTGAGGCGGGACGTCATGTCCACCTGTGGCAGTTCCCACCGCTGTGCCATCAGCATGTAGACCTCTTGATGAAGTCCCCCCACTCCCGGGTGGAGATCATGTCTGCTGAGGAAGTTGCTCCCCAGTTGTCCACTCCCGGAATGAACACTGCTCACCGTGCTTGCACGTGATTCTCTGCCCAACAAAGAATCCTGGTGGCTTCCGCCATCGCCACTCTGCTTCTTGTGCCGCCCTGGCAGTTTACATGAGCCACTGCTGTGATGTTGTCTGACTGAATCGGCACCGGTCGGTTGCGAAGCAGAGGCTCCGCTTGACTCAGGGCGTTGTATATGGCCCTTAGTTCCAGGATATTTATGTGCAGACAAGCCTCCCGACTTGACCACAACCCTTGGAAGTTTCTTCCCTGTGTGACTGCCATTCAACCTCGGAGGCTCGCATCCGTGGTCACCAGGACCCAGTCCTGTATGCCGAACCTGCGGCCCTCGAGAAGGTGAGCACTCTGCAGCCACCACAGAAGAGACACCCTGGCCCTCTGGGACAGGGTGATCAGCCGATGCATCTGAAGATGCGATCCGGACCACTTGTCCAACAGATCCCACTGAAAGATCCCCGCGTGGAACCTGCCGAAGGGAATGGCTTCGTATGATGCCACCATCTTTCCCAGGACTTGCGTGCAGTGATGCACCGACACCTGTTTCGGTTTTAAGAGGCCTCTGACTAGAGTTACGAGCTCCTGAGTCTTCTCCTTCGGGAGAAACACCTTCTGGCCTGTATCCAGAATCATGCCCAGGAAGGGCAGACGCTTCGTAGGAATCAGCTGTGACTTTGGAATATTCAGAATCCAGCCGTGCTGTTGCAACACTTCCTGAGAGTGTGCTACGCTGATCAACAACTGCTCTCTGGACCTCACCTTTATGAGGAGATCGTCCAAGTATGGGATAATTGTGACTCCTTGCTTTCTCAGGAGCACCATCATTTCCACCATTACCTTGGTAAATATTCTCGGTGCCGTGGAGAGCCCAAACGGCAAAGTCTGGAAATGGTAATGACAGTCCTGAACCACAAATCCGAGGTACTCCTGATGAGGTGGATAAATGGGGACATGCAAGTAAGCATCCTTGATGTCCAGAGACACCATAAAATCCCCCTCTTCCAGGCTTGCAATGACCACTCTGAGCGATTCCATTTTGAACTTGAATGTCCTCAGATAAATGTTCAGGGATTTTAAATTCAAGATGGGTCAAACCGAACCGTCCGGTTTCGGTACTACAAACATAGTGGAATAGTAACCCCTTCCCTGTTGAAGGAAAGGAACCTTCACAACCACCTGCTGGAGGTATAGCTTGTGAATTGCTGCCAGCACTACCTCCCGTTCCATGGGGGAAGCTGGCAAGGCCGATTTTAGGTAACGGTGAGGGCGAGTCACCTCGAATTCCAGCTTGTATCCCCTGAAACAACTTGTATAGCCCAAGGATCCACCCGTGAGCGAACCCACTGGTGGCTGAAATGTCGGAGACGCGCCCCCACCGCTCCTGGCTCCGCCTGTGGAGCCCCAGCGTCATGCGGTGGGATTTAGAGGAAGCAGGGGAGGACTTTTGTTCCTGGGAACTAGCTGCGTGGTGCAGCCTATTTCCTTTACCCCTACCTCTGGCAAGAAAGGATGCACCTCTGACTTTCTTGCTCTTTTGCGAACGAAAGGACTGCATTTGGTAATACGGTGCTTTCTTAGGCTGTGGAGGGACATAAGGCAAGAAATTTGACTTCCCAGCCGTAGCTGTGGAAACTAGGTCTGATAGACCGTCCCCAAACAATTCCTCACCCTTATACGGTAAAACCTCCATGTGTTTTTTTGTTTTTTTTTAGAGTCGGCATCCCCTGTCCATTGCCGAGTCCATAAGACCCTTCTGGCAGAAATGGACATTGCGTTTATTCTAGAGCCCAGCAGGCAAATGTCCCTCTGGGCATCCCGCATATACAGGACCGCGTCCTTGATATGTGCCAGGGTCATTAGAACGGAGTCCCTGTCCAGGGTATCTAACTCCTCAGACAGAGTATCCGTCCATGCTGCTTCCGCACTACACATCCAGGCCGAAGCAATTGCTGGCCTCAGCAGCGTACCAGAATGTGTGTAAACAGACTTCAGGATAGCTTCCTGCTTTCTATCCGCAGGATCCTTTAGGGTGGCCGTATCCTGAGACGGCAGGGCCACCTTTTTAGACAAGCGCGTCAACGCCTTGTCTACCCTAGGGGAGGATTCCCAGCGTAACCTGTCCGTTGGCAGGAAAGGATACGCCATTAGTAATCTTTTGGAAATAACTTGCTTCCTATCAGGGGAATCCCATGCTTTTTCACATAATTCATTTAATTCATGTGACGGGGGAAAAGTCACTTCTTGCTTTTTCTCCCCATACATATAAAACCTCTGGTCAGGGACAGGATTTTCCTCAGAAATGTGTAATACATCCTTCATTGCCACAATCATGTAGCGGATAGCTTTAGTCATTTTAGGCTGCAACTTTGCATCATCGTCGTCGACACTGGAATCAGATTCCGTGTCGACATCTGTGTCAACTAACTGGGATATTGGGCGCTTTTGAGACCCTGACGGCCTCTGCGCTGTGGGAGCAGGCATGGGTTGAGACCCCGACTGTCCCAAGGCTACAGCTTTATCCAATCCGTTATGTAAGAAGCTTACATTATCATTTAACACCTTCCACATATCCATCCAATCAGGTGTCGGCCCCGTCGGGGGCGACACCACATCTGTTTGCACTTGTTCTGCCTCCACGTATCCTTCCTCATCAAACATGTCGACACAGGCGTACCGACACCGCACACATACAGGTTATGCTCTGACCGAGGACAGGACCCCACAAAGGCTTTTGGGGAGACAGCGAGAGTGTATGCCAGCACACACCCCAGCGCTACATAACCCAGGGATTACACAGTACCTTAGTGTTTACCCAGTAGCTGCTGATAGATAGATAATAAATTATATATATATATATATATATATATATATATATATATATATATATATATATATATATATATATATATATATATATATATATATATATCTATATATATATCTATATCTATATATATTTTATCTATATCTATATATAAATATAAATAACAGTCCACTGTAGGCGGCACACTGGTCACAAAAGGTACAAAACAGCAGGTTGCAGCAACAACGTTTCGAAGTTTATTCTTCGTCCTCAGGTTACAAAATAACAGAGAGAGACATACCTTTTTATTCCCCCCACACATGTGCAGTGAGCTCCAGAGTGGTTCTGGCATTCTGACGCCCATTAGTGACATCATCCAGCCTCCCCGCCTACCAGAAGCATCACATTGAGATAGTATCAAAATACTATCAAGTAGTATAGTGAAAATGACTCACCTTACATTTAAAAACATTTCAGGACTCACAGTTAAAAACAACACATAAGACAGAGACAAATGCGGTGTATATACAAAACAACATGTGCAGTCACCATCTAAACTCCACAGCTACCCCCACAGGTGCTGATGATCGTCAAAGACTTGCTCATTAACTCATTCAATGCTGCACATGGATACTCACTACATGGGCTATAAGAAACTATGTAAACCCAGAGATTCATTAAGCCCTTTAGGTGCTAGGGTCTGCAACTCATAAATCCATTTAGATTCTTTTTGCAACAAACGTAAAGATCTATTGCCCCCTCTTAATCTAGCTGGTTCATGATCAATAATCATATATTTTAGGCAGGCTATGCTGTGCCTAGCCTGCATAAAATGACGAGCGACCGGCTGGTCACTTGTACCATGTTGAATTGCATTCCTGATGGCCATTTTATGATTAGCCATACGCTCCCTCAATGTACGGTCGGTTTTACCGACATAATGAAGTCCGCAAGGACAACTGATCAGATAGATGATAAATTTAGTAGTACATGTGACTCTATAATTAATACTATATTTCCTACCACTAAACGGATGATTAAAGGTATTGCCAGTCAGAAGAGACCTACAAGTGATGCAATTTAAAACATCTAAAACAACCCTTGCGCAGGGACAAAAAACATATTTTGTTCACTTTGACTGGATTGTAACCCCGTTACATCTGTTTTGACTACCCAATCCCTTAAATTTCTTCCTCTCGTATAAGTGGGCATGATAGTGATATCCGTCAGATTTAGATCTTTGTCGGTCTGTACAATTGGCCACAACGCTTTCGCTGTACGGGCAATTGATGTACTATCAGTGTTGAAATGATTAACCCATGGTAAGCGTTTAGAAACAGGTTTCGTTTTCTTAGATAGCAACAGGGAATGTCTATCCTGCATAAGGGCTTTCCCTTTGGCTGCTACCAATTCTTTCAAAGGATATCCCCTCTGTCTAAATTTTACTATCAGATCATCAATTTGAGAGATAGCATCCTGTTTGTTACTACAAATCCTCACCGCCCTCAAAAACTGAGAATAAGGCAGGCCTAATTTAGAGGAATGAGGATGAAAACTCTCAAAATGAAGTAAGGTGTTGCGATCAGTGCTTTTATGATATAAACTCGTAGTCAATATACCATCAATACACTTAATCTGAACATCCAAAAAATTCACACTTTCCTTGCTGGTATTAAAGGTGAACTTAATAGGGTGTTCAGACAAATTGTGAGTGTTGACAAAAGAACAGAATTCCTCCTCTGTATGAGACCAAATAATCAACACGTCATCTATGTAACGTAAGTACAAAAAAATTGCATCAGATACAGCTATATCATTGAAGAAAATTTCTTGTTCTGCTGTAAACATGTATGCATTGGCGTACGACGGGGCCACAGGGGACCCCATCGCACAACCAGCAGTCTGCAGGTAAAACCTGCCATCAAATACAAAGTAGTTGTGTGTCAAGGTCATATTCAAAAGATCCAACACAAAATCAATATCAGGACCGGAGTACAAGCAATTATCCTGAATTAATTTGCGAACTGCCAATAAGCCAGCTTCATTGGGGATTACCGTATATAAACTAGCAATATCAACACTACATAAAATGCTACCCACAGGAATATTCTTCAAGGATTGTAGATGATTAATCAATGAAGTAGTGTCTAAAAGATATCTATCACGGTTGACAATACACGGTTGCAACAATGAATCCAAATAAGTTGCCACATTTTGAAATAAGCCCTTGCGGGCAGCAATAATAGGGCGACCGGGTGGATTGTCAAGCAGTTTATGAATCTTAGGTAGTGAATATAACACTGGGACTACCGGATGTTCCACAATCAATGCCTTCATAAGTGTATTAGAGATAATCCCCGACTTTACTGCCATCTCTAATTTATCATGTAACGCCTCGGCATACCTAGTGGTGGGGTCACCTTCTAAAGCTCTATACACAGATGTATCACTTAATTGCCGGTACAATTCATCTTTATAAGTACCCAAGTCCTGTATCACAATACCCCCACCCTTGTCGGCTGGGCGTATTGTGATATCTGTATACGATGACAAATCTCTCAAAGCATCATACTCAACTTTGCCAAGATTATTATAACCTTTGATGTTCAAATGGGAATTCACATCAGTAGATACATTATGATCGAGTAAGCGTCCATAGGTTTTAATAGCAGCATTATAATGATACTGGATCAAATTTGCTGCGATTTTGTAAACGAGACAATTGGACAGGTAATACTTCAGTCACAGTAGGGCTCTGACTCGACCTTGCCCCATTGAAATGTTCATGTAACTTCAATTGTCTGTTCAGCTTATACTTCTCAATTTCCCATTGTAATGGTTTAAATTTAACTGTAGGGACAAATGACAATCCCTTGCTCAAAACCTGTAATTCAATAGATGTAAGAACATAAGATAGATTAAACACTTTCTTCCGGAATAGAGGGGGTCGACCCACTCTGCCGCGACCTCGACCTTTTCCACTGGCCGCCACGGCGCGTCCACCGCCTTTGTCGTTGGCAACATCTTGGGTGCGCACCCCCAAAGGGGAATGAGAGGAAGATGGAACATTATCAGAAGGAATATCGGAATCACTGTTGGTATTTCTCTCTGCTGACGAATCAGATTGCCACATCTGTTTATAGTTGCGTTGGCGATAGTAATGTTGGCGTTCATTGCGGGTCCCACTCGCCCAGGTATATACACGGTTCTGTTCATAATCAGAATTCACTTTCGCTAATTTCTTGCGTTTAAACTGGATCAAATCTTTACGGTACGTAGAAATTTGATTCTCCAATTTTTCCAGCCAATTACATCTGGTATCACTGGTGATAATGTCTTTATATTTGGTCTCAAACACGGAGATCTTATCTCTTGAAACAGCCAGTTCACGTGTCGACTCTTCAATAACCAGCAAGAGGAGATCAAAGCTGCACTTATTGAGTACCGCTATCCAGCGCTTACAAAATGTGGTGTTAAACCGGCCAATAGTCGGTGCGTTTCTAATTCTGAATCCCCGCGGTATACGTTTTTCTTTATAATAATCACTGAGGGTAATACCGTGATAGAGGTAATCCACCTCTTTTTGTTTCAGTTTGAGCCAATCTCTGTATAGCAACTCAACAGATTGTATATCAGAATCATCAGCTAGACCTTGATCACGTAATATTGCCTCAGCCTCTGAAAAGGTGTGTAGACCCCCGAGTCAGCAATGAAAGATTGACATGGTCGACCGCATCTGTGACCCCAGACACTTCACTTCAGCCATGATAGACTGACAGAAAAGAGGTACAGTGTGAGACAAACGTTTTCACAATTGGGTGCTTAAGCCATAGATACCTTGTTTCCTGCAAACACCGGTATCCACATGTACAAACGACTTTTGGCAGCACTCCCAGGTACAAATAACTCAGTCCCGGTGCCCTCCTTATCCCGCAGAGCCACGGGTCAATACAACAGTCCACTGTAGGCGGCACACTGGTCACAAAAAGGTACAAAACAGCAGGTTGCAGCAACAACGTTTCGAAGTTTATTCTTCGTCCTCAGGTTACAAAATAACAGAGAAAGACATACCTTTTTATTCCCCCCACACATGTGCAGTGAGCTCCAGAGTGGTTCTGGCATTCTGACGCCCATTAGTGACATCATCCCGCCTACCAGAAGCATCACATTGAGATAGTATCAAAATACTATCAAGTAGTATAGTGAAAATGACTCGCCTTACATTTAAAAACATTTCAGGACTCACAGTTAAAAACAACACATAAGACAGACAGATGCGGTGTATATACAAAACAGCATGTGCAGTCACCATCTAAACTCCACAGCTACCCCCACAGGCGCTGATGATCGTCAAAGACTTGCTCATAAGAGGGGGCAATAGATCTTTACGTTTGTTGCAAAAAGAATCTAAATGGATTTATGAGTTGCAGACCCTAGCACCTAAAGGGCTTAATGAATCTCTGGGTTTACATAGTTTCTTATAGCCCATGTAGTGAGTATCCATCATGTGCAGCATTGAATGAGTTAATGAGCAAGTCTTTGACGATCATCAGCACCTGTGGGGGTAGCTGTGGAGTTTAGATGGTGACTGCACATGTTGTTTTGTATATACACCGCATTTGTCTCTGTCTTATGTGTTGTTTTTAACTGTGAGTCCTGAAATGTTTTTAAATGTAAGGCGAGTCATTTTCACTATACTACTTGATAGTATTTTGATACTATCTCAATGTGATGCTTCTGGTAGGCGGGGAGGCTGGATGATGTCACTAATGGGCGTCAGAATGCCAGAACCACTCTGGAGCTCACTGCACATGTGTGGGGGGAATAAAAAGGTATGTCTCTCTCTGTTATTTTGTAACCCGAGGACGAAGAATAAACTTCGAAACGTTGTTGCTGCAACCTGCTGTTTTGTACCTTTTGTGACCAGTGTGCCGCCTACAGTGGACTGTTGTATTGACCCGTGGCTCTGTGGGTCTAGGAGGGCACCGGGACTGAGTTATTTGTGTGTGTATGTATAATTATATATATATGTGTTTTTGTTATTGTTTATAGGGCTCCCGGCGCGTTGCCACGGGGACCGGCTGACGTGATCGCGTCACTTCCGGCCGGGCCGTGCTGCCGAAACCGGAAGTGCGGGACATGGGACGCCGGACACTCCGTGGTTCACGCAGCTGAGAGTCATGATCATGGGGGTAAGTGGGATTTATGCTTCTATTTAAACACCATTTATGCACTGTGTTGTTGTCTGAGGAAGGGGATACGTCCCCGAAACGTCACCTGTTTGTTTCAATAAAGTCTCCACGGCGTGGAGATCGTTTTTCACCATTTACAAGACTGAGTGCCACCTGTTTTTTCCTATTGCATGTGGGTGGACCAGCATGTCCACAAGGAAGGGCACCTCAGCAAGGTAATAGGAGGAGTGCCGGGGCAAAACTTTGGATGGATACATACATACATACATACATATACTAGGCGATTCATCGCGCCCTGCGGGCGCTCTTCACACCGTCGTTAGGGGCTTCACCCCGTTAACCTCTGCACGGCTTTGCCGCGGGTGGGGGAGGGGGCAGTTAGCCGGGGTGGTGCGGTTGGGGGTGGGTGGGTGTGAGGGTGCTATGGTTGCAGGGGTGGGTGGGGGTGGTGCTGCAGGTAGGAGAGGGGTGGGGGTGCGGGAGCAGGGGTGCTGTGCGTAGTGGAGGGTCAGGGTGCCATGGGTGGGGAGTTGGGAGCAGGGGTGATGTGGGTTTGGGAGGGCTGTGGGAGAAGCTGGTGTGGGAGTGCCGTGGGTAGGGGAGGGGGGGGGGGGTTTCTGGGCGTGGGGGCGTTGCGCCATGGGTGGGGGGACAGGTGTGGGGGGGGCAGTGGTGGTGCGGATGGGGGGTGGAAGGTGGCTGCGGGGGTTCTGAGGGTTGGGGGTGTGGCGTGGGTGGGGGTGCAGGAGCAGGGGTGTGGCGGATGCGAGAGGGGTGGGTGGAGGAGGGGCAGATGCGGTGGTGGTGCGGGTGGAGTGGAGGATGCAGGGGTGTAGCGGGGGGAGAGGTGGGTATGGGAAAGGGAGCGGTTTGCCGGTGTGGTGGGTTTGAGGGTGCCACGGTTGCAGGGGCAGGTGCTACAGGTAGGGGAGGGGTCGGGGTGCGGGAGCAGGGGTGCTGTGCGTAGGAGAGGGGTGGGGGTGCCATGGGTGGGGGGTTGGGAGCAGGGGTGATGTGGGTGTGGGTGAAGCTGGGGTGGGAGTGCTGTGGATGGGGGAGGGGGGTGCTGGGGGCGTGGTGCCATGGGTGGGGGCTGGAGCAGTGGTGGTGCTGTTGGGTGGTGGGAGGCAGCTGCTGGGGTTCCGAGGGTTGGGGGGGGTGCAGGAGGGGCAGATGCGGTGGTGGTGCGGGTTGGGTGAAGGGTGCAGCGGGGGGGGGGGGGGGGGGGGGGGGGGGGGAGGAGAGGTGGGTATGAGGGAGGGGTGCTGCAGGTGTGGGAGCTACGGGTGGGGGCGGATGTGGGGGATGCGTTGAGTGCCGCAGGGGGTGGCAGCGGGTGTTGGTGCTGTGGGTGGGGGTTGAGTGCCACGGGTGGTGCGGGTGTTGGTGCTGCGGGTGGGGGTTGAGTGCCACGGGTGGTGGGTGGATGCCGCGGGTGTTGGTGCTGCGGGTGGGGGAGGGGAGGGGGGTGGGGGAGTGCCGCGGGCGGGGTGCAAATGCGGTTGGTTGCCGCGGGTGTTGGTGCTACGGGTTGGGGGAGGGAGTTCTGCGGGTGGGTGGCGCTGGTGTTTGTGCTCTGGGTGGGTGAGGGGACGGGAGTGCCGCGGGTGGTGGGTGGATGCCGCGGGTGTTGGTGCTGCGGGTGGGGGAGGGGGTGGAGTGCCACGGGTGGTGGGTGGATGCTGCGGGTAGGTGGCGCGGGTGTTGGTGCTGCGGGTGGGAGTGCAGCGAGTGGGGGCGAATGCGGTGGGTGCCGCGGGTGTTGGTGCTGCGGGTGGGGGAGAGGGTGGGAGTGCCGCGGGCGGGGTGCGAATGCGGTTGGTTGCCGCGGGTGTTGGTGCTACGGGTTGGGGGAGGGGGCGGGAGTTCCGCGGGTGGGTTGCGTGGGTGTTTGTGCTCTGGGTGGGGGAGGGGACGGGAGTGCCGCGGGTGGTGGGTGGAGACGGTGGGTGTTTGTGCTACGGGTGGGGGAGGGGGCAGGAGCAGTGGCGCCACAACGTGGGTGTGGGCCGCACCTGGGTGTTACCCTCTGAGGGGTGACACCAAAGTGCCGGCTCCTGTCACAGCGCAGAAGCCAGCACTGCAGATTCAGCAGTGTCCCCCGAACCACAACGTGCCGAAAACGGGGGTCGGGACGCGAAGCCACGCCCCCTTCCGCGAAGTCATGCCCCCTTTTCACCCGCAATCGCAGCGGGTGTTAGAAAAGTGAAGACTCTGGGCGGGAGTGCTGTGGATGTTGGTGCTGCGGGAGGGGGAGGGGAAGGGAGTGCCGCGGGAGGGGGGCAGATGCGGGTGGTTGCCGCGGGCGGGAGGGAGGCGAGTCACTGTTCAGCATGTCTCCCTGGCAGCCGCAAGACTGAGCTTGTGAGGCGGGTAATGCGAGTTCCGCTCACAGTCAGCGGCTGCGGTTTCACCACTCACCAGGGGCAGTACGGGGAGAAGGGAGACAGGGGACTGGGCGGAGATCGGGAGGGGACTGTTCCTGGCCAGATCTGTGCCCGTGACTCCGCCCAGCACAGAGTCACAGACTTGGGCTAATAATAGATATAGATATAGATATAGATATAGATATAGATATAGATATAGATATAGATATAGATATAGATATAGATATAGATATACATACATACACACATACACATACATACATACTTTTGCCATAAGGTATCTTAATTGCTGCCCAGAGCGCCCCCCCTGCGCCCTGCACTGACCGGAGTGTGTGGGTGTGCTGCGGGAGCAATGGCGCACAGCTGCACACTACCTTTAGTGAAGACAGGAGTCTTCTGCCGCCGATTTCGATGTCTTCATGCTTCTGAACTTCTGGCTCTGCGAGGGGGACGGCGGCGCGGCTCCGGACGATCAAGGTTAGGTTCCTGTGTTCGATCCCTCTGGAGCTAATGGTGTCCAGTAGCCTAAGCAGCGCAACCTAGCCACAGTTAATAGGTTTGCTTCTCTCCCCTCAGTCCCACGTAGCACAGAGTCTGTTGCCAGCAGAAGCTCTCTGAAAATAAAAAACCTAACTAAAATACTTTCTTTCTTAGTAAGCTCAGGAGAGCCCACTAGGAGCACCCAGCTCTGGCCGGGCACAGATTCTAACTGAGGAGGGGCATAGAGGGAGGAGCCAGTGCACACCAGATGGTACTAAATCTTTCTTTAGAGTGCCCAGTCTCCTGCGGAGCCAGTCTATTCTCCATGGTCCTTACGGAGTCCCCAGCATCCACTAGGACTTTAGAGAAAGATCACAAACTGTATTGCATGTTTATTCATGTTGTCTTTGTCTTGTACTCAATTTTTTTTAAACAATTGTGACAAATATGCAAATATAGAAGAAATCAGGAAGGGGCAAAAACATTCGCACCACTATAACTTTATACCAATTACATTAAATTCTTGTGTGGAAATAATGCTCCTCATTTATACAGAGCTGTCAAATAGCATGGATTAGAGGGTGGTTTACATCTCCCCTAATTGCAGCAGTATTACCTGACGACACACTTTGCACATACATTAGCAACTATAATTCACACATGCAGAGGTGGGTGACTAGAGGCCGATCTTATGGTCGGTATCCGGACTCTAGGTCGACCACACTTAGGTTGACAATGTCTAGGTCGACATGAGTTTTTCACAATTATTTTTACTTTTTTTGAACTTTCATACTCAACGATCCACATGGACTACAACTGGGAATAGTAACCTCAAGTAGCGGAGCGAGGAACCTTGCCCGAAGCATGGCGAGCGAACACTGTGCACTAATTGGGGTTCCCGGTCATTTTTTTTTTTTTTAAAGAAAAACAAAGAAAAAAAACAAACTTATTTCTACCTTTTGACCTAGAATTCCTGTCGACCCAAGTGTGGTTGACCTTCCGTACCCCCACCTTATGAGCATCTAATTAGATTTAATAAGACCTGCTGCTACAAGTTGCCTCCAACATTAATATTCTGACTTGGAGTCTGGTACCGTGGCACATGGGATTACATTTTAAAAAAACTCACAAGTCATGAAACTACCCTGAAATTACCCCAAATTCCTCCTGGCTCCTTATGTGCAATCATAAGGAAAGGCTCAATTACTGCAGTAATACAGAGTGCAGAAAGCACTTCTGCTTCATCACTTTTCCTTTACACTATATGCATTCTCTTTTGTCCACCACTAGAGGTCACTAAATAGTCAGATTTTTTTCGGGAACACCATTGAAACGAAAGCTTACGGTCATTAGGTAGACAGTCATTAGGTCAACCACTATTGGTAAACATGCACTAGGTCGACATGGTCATTAGGTCAACATGGAACAAGGTCAACATGGAACAAGGTCAACGCGAGTTTCATTTATTTTATTTTTTTACTAAAAAAAAAAAAAAAGCTTACCGCCATGTTGTTCAGTACTTTCAGAAAGGTGAATGCCATCCCTCCACCGATAATCATTTCATTCACTTGGTCCAACATATTATTGATCAGCTGGATCTTGTCCTTGACCTTGGCTCTAAAATAAAAATAGCAAGCTTAGGATTCCCAGCTGTAATGCGCCTGGATATTTATATGCACAATTCTCCGGCTGCCCTAACTCTGACCCTGCCATTTAGATTATCCAGCCTGAGTGCTGAAGTTTAGAGAACGGAATGCGATGGGAGTAACAAGCTGTCATTCAAGAATACGGTGGATGCCTCAGCCTAAATAGTGCACCTAACTTTTACCCTATATTGCAGTATGCGTTACAACTAGCCCAATTAGACTGAAAGCTAGCAAAAGTGGCCAGTATTTACCCTGCATGCAATAACAAATATATGTGCACACCCTGTATTGCAGCATGGTTTGTCCAGGTGCAAAGTTAATTTTTTGGCCCAATTTTGTGAGACAATTGAATACCACCCCCCCCCAAAAAAAAAAAAAAAAAAAAAAAAAAGTTAAAATGGACATGGTCTCTAGCACCAACTCCTTAATTGATCACAGACATGGCTACAAGTTTGTAGTGGTAATGGACTGCTCCTGTATGTCTAGTGTACAGAAATATGTTCGAGAGAAGAAGGGATACCCCGTTTAAGGAAAAATAATAAGATGCGGTAGACAGTATTGAAAGATCAGGAAAGGCAATTTTAGGTGGAGTCCTGCAAGTTAGTGTAGTGTTAATGTTCAGAGAGTCCAAATGTCAGCAGTCTCCATTGTCCATGTCTCTGCCCTAGAGAGACTGCACATTCACAGAAAAGGGACAATACCACATATAGCAATTAAACAGTAAAAGTAGGGTATATATTCATAATGTAAACAGACAATTTTTGAGATATGATAAGCCATGTCACCCTCCAGAATGGAAACCTCCATGTTCAATATTCACAATGTCCCCTTCTATGTCAACATTCAGAACAGATCGACATTCTGAATGTTGGCAAATTCTACTACACCTGAAAGGAGTAACTTGCTGGGCAGGTACTCTTATGCAACATGCCAAATGGAGGGGAGAATGGTGGGAGGCACCCACAGTACAGGTAGTATTCTTGCCTAAATTACTGAATGCAACCCCAGAGCGAGTAACTCCAAACTATGCAAAAATAAATTCACACACCCAACCCTGCCTGAATAAAATGTCAGCACAGCCGGACTGGAAACGTTGACAACCTAATAAAAGTCTTAAGTGCATAAAGACTGTGCCATACTGACAGAACCGAACTACCATATGGATATAAAGCGTTTTATGGACTGTAGTGGTTGCAGTAACAGAAGTCTCTGTGCTTACTCAGCAGTGTGCAGCTCTACCAGGGAATGGGCAGTGACCTGAGGAAAGAGTTCAAAGTCTGCAGTTATCCCACGTGAACGCGTCAGTAGCGGAGCACAATAGGCCCAGCCGCAGCATTCACATGAATGAGCACTTCTTACTAATCTGTTTACAGCACAGAAAAATATATAATGCACAGGCAATACTATATGGACATGGTATATTTACAAATACCTACAACAAGCCTTGCAAACCTGTAGCTCTCCAGCCATGTGAAACTAAAAGTCCCAGCATACCCTCACATTAATCACCTAGTAAAGCATATGGGACTTTGTTTCACAACAGCTGGAGAACCACAGGTTGACCAAGCCCGATTTAGAGGTTCTATTGGTATAAAAGATGCTTCGGGTATGGTTCAGGAAGCCGGGTAATACAATGGATTTGTTTTTTTTTTTTAGGAAACCGCAGCGACTAGATCAAAACGCTCACTTTGCTACTGCATATAAAACAGTCTGTATAGTACTGTATCCATTAATCCTTGAGGACTAGAACGTGGCAACATTTAAATAACTCCACCCTAACTTGTTAAAGTTATAAGGAGCCTTATCCGGGTCTAATTAAACTCTTAAATATTTTACTTGTGTATCTATGATTATATGAAGGACCAGTGCTGGTTTGCAAAGCATCATGTAATTCTGTATAATAAAGAATTACAGGTTATTCTAAAGCTCCATGTAGCAGTGGTTTACACACACATACACAAGTGTTCTAGGGCAATTTCAATCTGGTTGGGGGCTGCCATGAGTACCTCATAGTACACTGAGAGCAATAAATAAAAAAAAACACGACATTTAATGATTACAGCAGGTAACAGGACAATAAAGCTGGACACACATCTCCAGGTTATGTGCATGAATCAGACCAGATGGTGAGAGAATTGTGCAGACTGTGGGTGAGTGACATGCTGCGGCCATTTGTAGGAAGCAATAGTGAGCGTATTACAAAACTGGGGCCTGTCTCTCCCCCCATTTTGTAGGCATGCTGAGGCCAAGTTCTGCATCTTCCAAAACACATTTCCAGAAGCATACAGCGTCAAAACAATGATCATCCTACGTAACCTGGAGCTACTCAGATGGCCAATGTATGATTTCAAGCTGCGTCCGCTATCACAAAAGGCGTCACAAGTCCATTTGCACAAGACGCCACTTGCCATATTAGCATACAGTATGTACATATATTAGCATACATTCTCAGTAGCAGCTTGCTACTGCCTTGAGTCCCCCTCTGAATCAGCCCCCATGCTTCCAGGAAGCTAACCAGTTGACTGGTTGGAAGAAAATTTGGTAACCGATAACTAGAGAAACCTATCCTAGGGCATTTTTGGAACTACGGCTACCATCATCATCACCAACGATCTCCGGGATGCCCATGTGACAGTGTCACTCACTGTGACCACAGCACTGACTCAAAAGGTGGAAATTCTAATGTATGAAAAAGTCGGTTGGGTGTCTTTTTCCCTGTCTTTTAGACAGGAAAAAAAAAGAAAAAAAAGGATTTTGGTACTTACCGATAAATCCACTTCTCTGAATCCTCTAGGGGACACTGGAGTTCCTCTTAGACATTAGGGGTGTGAAGCCTGCAACCAGAGATGTGTAACCGGAGGTGTGGCACAATCTAAAAAATTTGCATTGTCTGCACAGGAGGCTCCTCCCCCTTCACGTCCCTCATGCCTCAGTTTTGAAAATTTTGACTGAGAGACGAGGACACGATAAGAGAGCCTATGGCGAGGAACCGAACCGTACAACATGCCAAACAGCATCCAAGAAACTTCATAAAACGAAAAACCAACGGTTTGTACGAACTGTATGAACAAGAACTATAAACACAGCAGGATTGACAGCACAGAGGCGGGCGTCCAGTGTCCCCTAGAGGATTCAGAGAAATGGATTTATCGGTAAGTACCAAAATCCTCTTTTCTCTTTCATCCACTAGGGGACACTGGAGCATACCTTAGACATTAGGGGACGTCCCAAAGTTATCTCCCAGGGTGGGAGTGCTATCTGTTGCCTGCAAAACCAAACGTCCGAACTTAGCATCTTCGGACGCAAAGGTATCAAACTTATAAAACTTCGCGAACGTGTGGGCTGAGGACCACGTCGCCGCACTGCAAAGTTGAGAAGTGGAACCACCTCTGGCAGCCGCCCAGGAGGCACCCACTGATCGAGTGGTATGCGCAGTCATCCGCAACGGAACCTGTTTACCACAGGCAATATAAGCTTGCCTAATGGCAAGTCTAATCCATCGAGATAGGGTCTGCTTAGAAGCTGGCCAACCCTTCTTTGGTCCATCATAAAGGACGAACAAATGGTCTGACCTTCGGAAAGACGATGTAATTTGTACATACACCTTTAAAGCTCGGACACATACCCATCCGCTAGATTAGGGGGTGAGCAAAATACGGCCCGCGGGCCGGATGCGGCCCGCAAACCAATCCTGTCCGGCCCACTGCTTCCCACCAGCGAGCAATGACAAGCGGCCCGAACGGCTGAGCTGCTTGTCATTGCTCTGAGCTGCAGTACCTCCAAGCTGCCGGCGGCACCTCTCTCCCCTGCTGCTGCGTTGTAGCAGCCTCCTCCCTCCTCCAGAGTCCCCAGTGACAACGGCTAAGTTCAGCAGAAAAGGGGCGGAGCTACGTGTTGAGGAGGGGGTGGGGCTACACGGGACAAGAGCCAGGCTTGTACAGAATAGATCCATCCTTCCTGCCACTGCCAGCCAGATCAGTAAAGTTAATGGGAAAAGTGAGTGAGAGAAAGAAAGGAGTGTGTGTGTGTGTGTGTGTGTGTGTGTGTGAGATAGTATGCGTATATTTGTGTGTGCGGGCAGTGGCGTCAGTCTGTTTTTAGGTTTGGGGGAGAGATCTTTAGCTCTCGCTGTACCAACCCCTCCCGTGTTCTGTCACCGTGTCACACCCACCGTGTTCTGTCACCGTGTCACACCCACCGTGTTCTGTCACCGTGTCACCCCCCCCACCGTGTTCTGTCACCGTGTCACCCCCCCCACCGTGTTCTGTCACCGTGTCACCCACCCCCTCCGTGTTGTGTCACCCCCACCGTGTTCCGTCACCGTGTCACCCCCACCGTGTTCCGTCACCCCCCCTCCCCGTGTTCTGTCACTGTCACCCCCCCCCCCCCCGTGTTTTGTCACCGTGTCACCCCCCCCCCCCCCCGTGTTCTGTCACCCCCACCGTGTTCTGTCACCGTGTCACACACCCCGTGTTCTGTCACTGTCACCCCCCCTCCCCGTGTTCTGTCACTGTGTCACACCTTTCCTCAGGGGCCATAAGACACTGGATAATTTGCTTGCTGCACAATAATTATCCTAAATAAAATATTTGTGTAAAAGGGGGCTCTACCTGCTGTAATGTGTAAAAGGGGCTCTACCTTCCCTACTGTGTAAAAGGGGCTCTATCTGGTGTAATGTGTGTAAGTGGCGCTGTGTGGCGCAATTTGAATAATGGAGACTATTGTGCAGCCTAATATGAATCTGTATTATTTTTTGCCCACACCCCTTCCACATGAAGCACGTCCCTATATTTTTGGCAAGTGGGGGGAGCTGCTATTTTGTATGTGGCCCTCAGACACCGACAGGAAATGTCAAGTGGCCCCTCGGCTGAAATAATTGCCCACCCCTGCACTAGATCCTTGAAGGATGGGACCACAATTGGTTGGGTTACATGAAAACCCGAAACAACCTTAGGGAGGAAATCAGCTCTTGTACGGAGCTCTGCCCGATCCTCATGAAAAATCAAAAAGGGACTTTTACACGACAAGGTTCCTAACTCAGAGACCCGCCTAGCCGAAGCTAAAGCTAGCAATAACGTTACCTTCCAAGAAAGATATTTTAGGTCTGTCCTTGGTAACGGCTCAAATAAATGTGATCTCAAAAAATCTAACACCAAATTTAGATCCCATGGTGCCGTGGGGGAACGAAAAGGGGGCCGTATCCATAACACCCCCTGTAAAAAGGTCTGAACCTCTGGTAAGGATGCCAATCGTTGTTGAAAAAGAATGGAAAGGGCCGACACTTGAACCTTCAGAGATCCCAACCGCAGACCTAAGGTTAGTCCGGCTTGAAGGAAGAGTAAAAGTCCGGATAAATGGAAGGTCTTCGAATCCCATCCACGTTCCTGACACCAGTCTATGTATTTCTTCCAAATTCTGTAGTAATGCCCAGCTGTCACCAGCTTCCAAGCCGCAATCATTGTAGGAAATAGCTCTTCTAGGTATTCCTCTATTCCTTAAGATCCTGGTTTCAACAGCCACGCCGTCAAACGCAGTCTGTTCAGGTCTGGGTGAAGAAACGGTCCTTGAGACAGCAGGTCCTCTCTTTGAGGTAACCGCCAAGGGTCTTCTGACAGCAACCCTTGTAGGTCTGAGTACCAACTCCTGTGTGGCCAATCCGGAGCAATCAGAATCGCCCACACTTGTTCTCGTTTCATCCTCTTCAGTATCTTTGGAATGAGTGGGAAGGGTGGAAAGATGTAAACCATTTCGTAATCCCAATGAAGTGTCAACGCATCTACTCCTTCTGCTGCAGTATCCCTTGTCCTGGATATATATCTTGGCAGCTGGTGGTTCTGCCTCGACGCCATGAGGTCGACCTGCGGAAGGCCCCATCTCCGCACTACCATCTTGAAGATCCGTGGATGAAGACACCACTCTCCCGGATGCATGTCCTGTCGACTGAGATAATCTGCTTCCCAATTTTCTACACCTGGGATGAATATTGCCGAGAGGATGATGTTTCGCCTCTCTGCCCACAACAGGATCTTTGTTGATTCCTTTAACGCCATCTTGCTCTTTATTCCCCCTTGACTGTTTATGTAAGCAGTCGTCGTGACATTGTCCGACTGTATTCGTACGTGCTGACCCATGACCAGGTCTTCTGCCAAGAGAAGTGCATTGTAAACTGCTCTTAATTCGAGAATGTTTATGGGTAATCTGCTGTCCTGCAATGTCCATCTTCCCTGAAATTGATGGTCTTCCAGGACGGCACCCCAACCTCTGAGACTGGCGTCCGTTGTCAGAATCCTCCAGTCCCAAATGCCGCATCTTTTCCCTGCTGCAAGATTCTTGTGCACCAACCACCATGTCAGGGAGACACGAACTTGTGGTTGAAGGCAAATTCTCCGATGCAGCAGCCAATGTGCCCCTGCTCCTTGAGCAATGAGGTTCATCTGAAAAGGTCGGGAATGAAGTATGCCGTACTGGAGAGCTTCGAACGACGCTACCATCTTCCCGAGAAGTTGTACACAGAGGTGTAGAGAAACAGTCGGTGTCTTTAGTACCCGAGTCACCAATTTCCGTATGTCCTGAATTTTGGATTCTGGCAGAAAAATTCTCAATTCCACCGTGTCCAATATCAGGCCTAGGAACTGAATCCGTTGAATTGGAATGAGGTTGGATTTCTGGAAATTCACAATCCATCCGTGTTGGATCAGAAATTGGCGAGATGTCGGAGCATCCTTTATCAGCTTCTCCTGAGAAGAGGCCTTGATTAGGAGATCGTCTAGATAAGGTATTATTGCGATTCCCAGTAACCTTAATTCTGCCACCATGACCGCCATGATCTTCGTGAAGATCCTTGGGGCTGAGGATAGGCCGAATGGTAAAGCTCTGAATTGGTAATGATCCTTCACCAGTGCAAACCGTAGGTAAGCCTGGTGGGGGGACCAAATCGGGATATGTAGGTACGCATCTTTTATGTCCATGGATACCATGAACTCTTCTTGTTCCAAACCTGCAATGACTGACTGGATTGATTCCATCTTGAATCTGTAGACCCTTAGAAATTGGTTTAAAACTTTTAAATTGAGAATAGGTCTGACTGTCCCGTCTGGCTTTGGCACGACAAAAAGACTGGAATAAAATAAGATTTTACTTACCGATAAATCTATTTCTCGGAGTCTGTAGTGGATGCTGGGGTTCCTGAAAGGACCATGGGGAATAGCGGCTCCGCAGGAGACAGGGCACAAAAAGTAAAGCTTTTCCAGATCAGGTGGTGTGCACTGGCTCCTCCCCCCTATGACCCTCCTCCAGACTCCAGTTAGGTACTGTGCCCGGACGAGCGTACACAATAAGGGAGGATTTTGAATCCCGGGTAAGACTCATACCAGCCACACCAATCACACCGTACAACCTGTGATCTAAACCCAGTTAACAGTATGATAACAGCGGAGCCTCTGAAAGATGGCTTCCTTCAACAATAACCCGAATTAGTTAACAATAACTATGTACAATTTATGCAGATAATCCGCACTTGGGATGGGCGCCCAGCATCCACTACGGACTCCGAGAAATAGATTTATCGGTAAGTAAAATCTTATTTTCTCTATCGTCCTAGTGGATGCTGGGGTTCCTGAAAGGACCATGGGGATTATACCAAAGCTCCCAAACGGGCGGGAGAGTGCGGATGACTCTGCAGCACCGAATGAGAGAACTCCAGGTCCTCCTTAGCCAGAGTATCAAATTTGTAAAATTTTACAAACGTGTTCTCCCCTGACCACGTAGCTGCTCGGCAAAGTTGTAATGCCGAGACCCCTCGGGCAGCCGCCCCAGATGAGCCCACCTTCCTCGTGGAGTGGGCCTTTACAGATTTAGGCTGTGGCAGGCCTGCCACAGAATGTGCAAGTTGGATTGTGCTACAGATCCAACGAGCAATCGTCTGCTTAGACGCAGGAGCACCCATCTTGTTGGGTGCATACAATATAAACAACGAGTCAGATTTTCTGACTCCAGCTGTCCTTGCAATATATATTTTTAATGCTCTGACAACGTCCAGTAACTTGGAGTCCTCCAAGTCACTTGTAGCCGCAGGCACTACAATAGGCTGGTTCAGATGAAATGCTGACACCACCTTAGGGAGAAAATGCGGACGAGTCCGCAGTTCTGCCCTGTCCGAATGGAAAATCAGATATGGGCTTTTGTAAGATAAAGCTGCCAATTCTGATACTCTCCTGGCAGAAGCCAGGGCTAGAAGCATGGTCACTTTCCAAGTGAGATATTTCAAATCCACCTTATTTAGTGGTTCAAACCAATGAGATTTTAGAAAGTCCAAAACCACATTGAGATCCCACGGTGCCACTGGAGGCACCACAGGAGGCTGTATATGCAGCACTCCCTTAACAAAGGTCTGGACTTCAGGGACTGAAGCCAATTCTTTTTGAAAGAAAATCGACAGGGCCGAAATTTGAACCTTAATAGATCCCAATTTGAGACCCATAGACAATCCTGATTGCAGGAAATGTAGGAATCGACCCAGTTGAAATTCCTCCGTCGGAGCACTCCGATCTTCGCACCACGCAACATATTTTCGCCAAATTCGGTGATAATGTTGCACGGTTACTTCCTTCCTTGCTTTAATCAAAGTAGGAATGACTTCTTCCGGCATGCCTTTTTCCTTTAGGATCCGGCGTTCAACCGCCATGCCGTCAAACGCAGCCGCGGTAAGTCTTGAAACAGACAGGGACCCTGCTGAAGCAAGTCCCTCCTTAGAGGTAGAGGCCACGGATCTTCCGTGATCATCTCTTGAAGTTCCGGGTACCAAGTCCTTCTTGGCCAATCCGGAACCACTAGTATCGTTCTTACGCCTCTTTGCCGTATAATTCTCAATACTTTTGGTATGAGAGGCAGAGGAGGAAACACATACACCGACCGGTACACCCAAGGCGTTACCAGCGCGTCCACAGCTATTGCCTGCGGATCTCTTGACCTGGCGCAATACCTGTCCAGTTTTTTGTTGAGGCGAGACGCCATCATGTCCACCATTGGTCTTTCCCAACGGGTTACCAGCATGTGGAAGACTTCTGGATGAAGTCCCCACTCTCCCGGGTGAAGATCGTGTCTGCTGAGGAAGTCTGCTTCCCAGTTGTCCACTCCCGGGATGAACACTGCTGACAGTGCTATCACATGATTCTCTGCCCAGCGAAGAATCCTTGCAGCTTCTGCCATTGCACTCCTGCTTCTTGTGCCGCCCTGTCTGTTCACATGGGCGACTGCCGTGATGTTGTCCGACTGGATCAACACCGGTTTTCCCTGAAGCAGAGGTTCTGCCTGGCTTAGAGCATTGTATATTGCTCTTAGTTCCAGAATGTTTATGTGAAGAGACGTTTCCAGACTCGTCCATACTCCCTGGAAGTTTCTTCCTTGTGTGACTGCTCCCCAGCCTCTCAGGCTGGCGTCCGTGGTCACCAGGATCCAATCCTGTATGCCGAATCTGCGGCCCTCCAATAGATGAGGACTCTGCAACCACCACAGAAGAGACACCCTTGTCCTTGGAGACAGGGTTATCCGTAGGTGCATCTGAAGATGCGACCCTGACCATTTGTCCAACAGATCCCTTTGGAAAATTCTTGCGTGGAATCTGCCGAATGGAATTGCTTCGTAAGAAGCCACCATTTTTCCCAGGACTCTTGTGCATTGATGTACAGACACCTTTCCTGGTTTTAGGAGGTTCCTGACAAGCTCGGATAACTCCTTGGCTTTTTCCTCCGGGAGAAAAACCTTTTTCTGAACAGTGTCCAGAATCATCCCTAGGAACAGCAGACGAGTTGTCGGCATTAACTGGGATTTTGGAATATTCAGAATCCACCCGTGCTGTTTTAGCACTTCTTGAGACAGTGCTAATCCCATCTCTAGCTGTTCTCTGGACCTTGCCCTTATTAGGAGATCGTCCAAGTATGGGATAATTAATATGCCTTTTCTTCGAAGAAGAATCATCATCTCGGCCATTACCTTTGTAAAGATCCGAGGTGCCGTGGACAATCCGAACGGCAGCGTCTGAAACTGATAGTGACAGTTTTGTACAACGAACCTGAGGTACCCCTGGTGTGAGGGGTAAATTGGAACGTGGAGATACGCATCCTTGATGTCCAAGGATACCATAAAGTCCCCCTCTTCCAGGTTCGCTATCACTGCTCTGAGTGACTCCATCTTGAACTTGAACTTCTTTATGTACAGGTTCAAGGACTTCAGATTTAGAATAGGCCTTACCGAGCCATCCGGCTTCGGTACCACAAAAAGAGTGGAATAATACCCCTTCCCTTGTTGTAGAAGAGGTACCTTGACTATCACCTGCTGAGAGTACAGCTTGTGAATGGCTTCCAAAACCGTCTCCCTTTCGGAGGGGGACGTTGGTAAAGCAGACTTCAGGAAACGGCGAGGTGGATCTGTCTCCAATTCCAACCTGTACCCTTGAGATATTATCTGCAGGATCCAGGGATCTACCTGCGAGTGAGCCCACTGCGCGCTGTAATTTTTGAGACGACCGCCCACCGTCCCCGAGTCCGCTTGAGAAGCCCCAGCGTCATGCTGAGGCTTTTGTAGAAGCCGGGGAGGGCTTCTGTTCCTGGGAAGGAGCTGCGTGTTGCTGTCTCTTCCCTCGACCTCTGCCTCGTGGCAGATATGAATAGCCCTTTGCTCTCTTATTTTTAAAGGAACGAAAGGGCTGCGGTTGAAAAGTCGGTGCCTTTTTCTGTTGGGGAGTGACTTGAGGTAGAAAGGTGGATTTCCCGGCTGTAGCCGTGGCCACCAAATCTGATAGACCGACTCCAAATAACTCCTCCCCTTTATACGGCAAAACTTCCATATGCCGTTTTGAATACGCATCGCCTGTCCACTGTCGCGTCCATAAAGCTCTTCTGGCCGAAATGGACATAGCACTTACCCGTGATGCCAGTGTGCAGATATCCCTCTGTGCATCACGCATATAAAGAAATGCATCCTTTATTTGTTCTAACGACAGTAAAATATTGTCCCTGTCCAGGGTATCAATATTTTCAATCAGGGACTCTGACCAAACTACCCCAGCACTGCCCATCCAGGCAGTCGCTACAGCTGGTCGTAGTATAACACCTGCATGTGTGTATATACTTTTTTGGATATTTTCCATCCTCCTATCTGATGGATCTTTAAGTGCGGCCGTCTCAGGAGAGGGTAACGCCACTTGTTTAGATAAGCGTGTTAGCGCCTTGTCCACCCTAGGAGGTGTTTCCCAGCGCTCCCTAACCTCTGGCGGGAAAGGGTATAATGCCAATAATTTCTTTGAAATTATCAGCTTTTTATCAGGGGCAACCCACGCTTCATTACACACGTCATTTAATTCTTCTGATTCAGGAAAAACTATAGGTAGTTTTTTCATACCCCACATAATACCCTGTTTAGTGGTACCTGTAGTATCAGCTAAATGTAACGCCTCCTTCATTGCCAAAATCATATAACGTGTGGCCCTACTGGAAAATACGGTTGATTCGTCACAGTCACCACTGGAGTCAGTGCCTGCGTCTGGGTCTGTGTCGACCGACTGAGGCAAAGGGCGTTTCACAGCCCCTGACGGTGTTTGAGTCGCCTGGACAGGCACTAATTGATTGTCCGCCCGCCTCATGTCGTCAAACGACTGCTTTAGCGTGTTGACACTATCCCGTAGTTCCATAAATAAAGGCATCCATTCTGGTGTCGACTCCCTAGGGGGTGACATCCTCATATTTGGCAATTGCTCCGCCTCCACACCAATATCGTCCTCATACATGTCGACACACACGTACCGACACACAGCAGACACACAGGGAATGCTCCTAACGAAGACAGGACCCACTAGCCCTTTGGGGAGACAGAGGGAGAGTTTGCCAGCACACACCAAAAGCGCTATATATATATATATATATATATCAGGGATAGCCTTATAATAAGTGCTCCCTTATAGCTGCTTTGTTATATCAAAATATCGCCATAAATTTGCCCCCCCCCTCTCTGTTTTACCCTGTTTCTGTAGTGCAGTGCAGGGGAGAGACTTGGGAGCCGTCCTGACCAGCGGAGCTGTGAGAGGAAATGGCGCCGTGTGCTGAGGAGATAGGCCCCGCCCCTTTTCTGGCGGGCTCGTCTCCCGCTATTTAGAGAAATCAGGCAGGGGTTAAATATCTCCATATAGCCTCTAGGGGCTATATGCGAGGTATTTTTAGCCTTTATATAGGTTACATTTGCCTCCCAGGGCGCCCCCCCCCAGCGCCCTGCACCCTCAGTGACCGCGTGTGAAGTGTGCTGAGAGGAAAATGGCGCACAGCTGCAGTGCTGTGCGCTACCTTTAGAAGACTGCAGGAGTCTTCAGCCGCCGATTCTGGACCTCTTCTGACTTCAGCATCTGCAAGGGGGCCGGCGGCGCGGCTCCGGTGACCATCCAGGCTGTACCTGTGATCGTCCCTCTGGAGCTTGATGTCCAGTAGCCAAGAAGCCAATCCATCCTGCACGCAGGTGAGTTGACTCCTTCTCCCCTCAGTCCCTCGCTGCAGTGATCCTGTTGCCAGCAGGAATCACTGTAAAATAAAAAACCTAGCTAAACTTTTTCTAAGCAGCTCTTTAGGAGAGCCACCTAGATTGCACCCTTCTCGGCCGGGCACAAAAATCTAACTGGAGTCTGGAGGAGGGTCATAGGGGGAGGAGCCAGTGCACACCACCTGATCTGGAAAAGCTTTACTTTTTGTGCCCTGTCTCCTGCGGAGCCGCTATTCCCCATGGTCCTTTCAGGAACCCCAGCATCCACTAGGACGATAGAGAAAATCCCGTTCCTCTCTGAGAGGTAGGGACTGGAACAATGACCTCTGACTGTAGCAATTTGTGAATTGCCGCAAGTAACGCTTTTGCCTTTTGAGGGCACAGAGGCAAACCTGTTGTAAAAAACTGACTGAGGTCTTTCTTGAAACTCCATCCTGTACCCCTGAGAGATTATGTTTATCCAGATCTCTGGAGAGGTGTTGGCCCATCTGTCCTGAAACCTCTCCAGTCGTGCGCCCACCAGGGAAGGCCCCAGGTGAGCTGGGAGACCATCATGCCACGGTTTTGTCAGTAGGTTTATCTTGCTTTCTGGTCGTTGTCTGAGCGGCCTCGGCCTCTACCTCTACTCCCATGCGCCGACCCACCGAAACCTCTTCCTCGGGCTCGAAAGGACTGAGATCTGAAGGAATTAAACGTTGGTCCCGAATAACCTCTCTTAACCTGTGGAGTGGTTTTCGTATAAGGAGTAGGCAGGAATGTGGACTTCCCAGCCGCAGCCTGGGCAATCCATTTGTCCAATTCTGGACCGAAAAGTGTGTCACCCGCAAAGGGAATAGCTTCCACTGCCTTTTTAGTGTCAGAATCTCCTTGCCATTCTCTGAGCTATAGAATTCTCCTTCCCGATATGCGAAGCAATCCTACTGGCATCCTTAGATGCCTGACATAAGTATGAAGCGGTTTCTCGAATGTGTTCCGCCTGTTGAGTGATCTCTTCCAGGCTATTTTCCTCCTCAATAGCCTGTATAATACGGCTGGCCCATGCTCCCATGGCCTTGTTAACCCGAGCACAGATGAGGGTAGGTCTCTGTGCCGCACCTGATGCTACAAAAAGCGACTTTAAAGCTGTGTCAACTTTACGATCTGAAACATCCTTTAAAGTCGTTACATTAGGTATCGGCAAAATTGTCTTTTTTGATAATCTTCCTAGAGAAGCATCCACTACCGGTGGATTCTCCCATTTATCCATTACCCCCTTAGGTAAAGGGTACGTTACCTGAAATCGTTTTGGGAATTGAAAACGTTTATCAGGTTGTTTCCATGCCTCCTCCATTTGAGCTTGGAGAGATTTAGGAATGGGAAACACTGCTGAACGTGGTTTTTGGGATTCGAATAAGTCGAATTCCTCCGGCTCCTTAACCTCTTCTCCCTTAAAGTCCAGTATGTCTTTAACTGTGTCAATTAATGAATCAATACCCGAGTCCTCTTCCGTAGAGTCGGCATCCAGGTTAGATTCTATTAACTCACCTTCCTCCTTGTCCATAATAAGACCATCTTCTTCCTCCGTTACCTGAACAACGGGAAGGGGTCTTTTAACTGCCTTGCGCACATTTGTGTCTGGTTGTGCGGGTGGCGTTAATTTGATGAGGAATTCTTCCATCGTCTTTGAGAATCCCGCAACCCACTCTGATTGTTGCTAGCGGGATTACGCCATTTCTTTGGATATTCTGTCCGTAAGAATATCTTTCCATGACCTAGCCGGAGCACTGCTCCCAGGTTGTGCGTCTCTGTATAAGCAGGAGTCGCACACCCCAGAGCTGCCAACCCTCGTGCTTTTCTTGTTACACTTCGTACACACATAATAGGTCTTAGATGTCTTGGTTGTTGCCTTAGACATGATTTGCCGTTTACTTGACAATTACGCAGAGCTTTCTCCCTTTACACTAGGAAGAGAAAGACTGTAGTAAATGACGGGAGTGAAGTGGTCGGAACCGGCTGTAAAAACTTCTCCTATAAAAAAGGTATACAAAACTAATTACAAATAAAAAATATATATATTTAATTATAAATAAATCTATAATTATTTTCCGCCGGTTTTGCAAACTTCACAAACCCAGCTGTCAATCATCAGCGATATAAGGTCATACCGTGTCATTCAGTATTTCCTTCAGGATCTTTGAGTAGAAGTCCTTGAAAATACATAAGGATAAAGTATTAATTTTCAGGAGATCCTCATTTCTTTCTTATATATCTCTAAAAAAAAAAAAAAAAACGCTATAGTTTACCAAACTCCAGCAGAGGGAGCCCTAACTACACCTCAAGCTCCCTGTTGTCTTCTATTGGTTTAGTGACAGGAGGGGGAGGACTGATATCTGTCCCTCAGCTTGGCGCCTAATAATGAATAAAGATGGCCGCCACTGAAATTTTTCAGTCACCTCTTTATGATCCTTTATGAACCAGACTTCCCCTTATCTTAAAACGGGAGGAGGGAGGCTTTAATTGTACCAGCGGCCGTGTCTCTTCAGCCGCGCTAAATGCAGCATACTATACTCTCTGCCCTCTCCAACGTGTACTCCCCAGGACCGTTCTCACCCGGTCCCAGCGCTCGGCAGCGGTACTATGATGGTCCGTCGCGTAGGCTAACGGCGGCTTTCAACCGGCCAGCGTGCTCCTAAGCTATACGAGTCTTAACCACACTGACTGGGCTCAGGGGGATATTTGGGACACGCACTTTCAGGGGGGTATAAGTATTAACCATACTGATTGGGCTCCGGGTGATATATGTGGGCTCAGGGGGGATATAGGCACCGCACTAACTAGTGGGTCTACCCTTTATAACAGCAGTAATAGTGAACTGCCTAAATGCCCTATGCTTATACTAGGGCCCTTTTGTAACAACCAGTACTCACAGTTAAAGCAACTGAGGATCTCCTGCTGAGAGATGCCGGTCCCTTCAAAAGGGATCTTAGTCTCTCACATATATCTGGACTTTGTCCCCCTTTTCTTAGGTTGACGCAGTCACTAAGTATTTCTTTAGTCAGGAGCTCTGGGCTCCCACGTGCTACACCTCTAGCACAATTTTCAAAACTGAGGCATGAGGGGCGTGAAGGGGGAGGAGCCGGCTGTGCAGACAATGCAAATTTTTTAGATTGTGCCACACCTCCGGTTGCAGGCTTCACACCCCTAATGTCTAAGAGGGAACTCCAGTGTCCCCTAGTGGATGAAAGAGAAAAACAGACACCCAACTGACTTTTCAAACACTTGAATTCCCCCCAAAGGCTGCAGACAGACCTCTGCTGAAGTTGGCTGGCTGCACAGTGTGACCTCTGAACTCACATACACACAAACTACATACCCTGCACGGGTCAGCATCTGAGCCAAGTGCTCAGCGCTGCCAGGGGTGGAGAAAAAAATCCCAGAAATTGGGAAAGCCAGTAACAGGTTTGGCATTTTTCTGTACCAGAATCCAGGATCACGCCAATACAGATTCAGGGATTGGTCCCTAAGATTTAACAAACTTGTATGAATGACCCTTTTAGTCTGTTTGTCAGAAATTGGGAGCATATGGCAGTTTGTCATTTGCTCCCACAGGTTTACAAGATTTTCCTTCCAACTAGACAACTAGATAGCTGGCTGGAAACAATCTTTAGATATGTGGCCAGCTTTAGTAACATGGTTCAGATTTTTGCAGAATGATTGTAATGGTCATTGATTTTTCAAAACAAAATATTTAAGAAATAAAAGCGTATTCTCCAACCTGATACATATATTGAAGAGTATAGGAAAAGCCTAACAAGTAATACCTAGAAAGCGGACCCTTTTTTATACATCAGTTTTAAAATCTCCTACAAGGCGCTAACAAAACGGTGCATAGTTGAAATGTACGTTTACATATTAGGTGGTATCCAGCTGGATTCTAGTTTCTTTTGCCTGTATAACACTTCTCATAACAATCTACTCTGCATGTTCTCAAAAATGTCACCATCTAAGTAAGGGTTTCTGAACATGTAATGGGAATTTTTTATGCACAAAGGGAAGGGCACTAAAGAATAAAAGAAAAGAAAAAAGAAAAAAAAAAAAAAGGTAAATATCAGCAGCACTTAATACTGCAATCAATTAAAGTCAAATTACCCTCCAAGGATGGCAAGGAAAGGTCTCTCCGGGTTCTCCAAAGCCTTAGCAAAATAATCAAGCTCTTTCTTCATTAAGAAGCCAGCCGCTCTCTGGGGCAGGTTAACACCTACCATGGAGCTAGGAGAAAGATAGAAACAGCATGTTATATAGCAGATGTGCATGTCCAACTACAGGAACATGAATAACCGAATACAGGAGGGTGGAAGAGACCTGCACACATTATAATTGTGATCTGGCAGAACAGACAGACACTTGCAGAGAGGAGAGTAGATTTATTAAAACTTCTAAAAGAAACTAGTGGAAGTGTTGCCCATAGCAACCAGATTCTGTTTACCTTTTACAATGCTATTGGCAACGCCACCACTAGTCTTTTTTTGAAGTGTTTGTAAATCTACCACGTGTTCAAAACAAATACAATTGGATGAATCATTAGCGTCACAACAGATGATCAGTAAACAGCTGCTTCCACCAACAAAGACTCCACATGTAACAGTGCCCTACATCGAAGACTTACATGACCATGTCCCACTAACAGGGTTACAGGTATGTTAAATGTGAGTTGGCTAATACAGCTGCCAGAGTTAAAGTAACCCATTTTTCTGACCAATCACTTCAGCAAGTCACTGCCATGAGTACAAGTAGCCTCTGCAGAACGCATTTGCTGTCCATTTACACCACTTATAAGAAGCAGTTGGCAAATATCTTGCGCAGTAGAACCTGATAGAACCGTGTCAACCACTGCCCTAATCAGGAGAGACAGAATGGTGCGGCAACCAAGCACTAATGCCAATCATTAGACGAACCCAGTAACACCTGCCAAGTATTTTTCCCACTATAATGCCAAGTGTCTGAGGGTCTGGAATGTCTTCACGTTACATATAAAAGAGGATACCTAAAAAGTTGTGGGCAGCATGCTGCTCTTCAGAACTGAATGAGTTTGCCATCTGTTCAGCAGAACATTGCAGTAATTTGCCTGAAGACACCTAAAGCATGGATCTATAGCAGTCCTCACAGTACAAAATTATAAAATATTAGAGACAGATATCTATCTCTATATATCTATGACCCCAATGGCGGCACTCAGACTAATTAAAATAAGGAAGACAGGAGTCGGCTGCTTATAGACAACGTTTCAGTGCCGTGTCGCGCTTTTATCAAGCCATAAAGGCTTGATAAAAGCACGACACTGCGCTGAAATGTTGTCTATAAGGCAGCAGACTCCCGTCTTCCTTACTTTAATTAGTCCGAGTGCCGCCATTGGCGTGATCTACAGCGTGCAGCCACAGCAGTTGCATTGAGGAGGGCACCAGGCGCATCACACCAACGGGAGTCCTTGGAGTGCCGGAGCTGGGACATACATCATCACTGGCCATACAGTTCACAATGTGTGGTGCACTTCAATTCAGCCCTATAAAAACCCGCAGCTATGCCTACTACACCACCACCATAGATCATGAATGCTCTTATTCATGAGGTTATAAGTGATTATCTCTGATCACACAGCCAGACTGATCACCCAGCACTTCCGGACAATGCCAGATAGCCTGGACCACCCTAAAAGCCTGGCTGAGCAGCCTGGTCTCCCGGCACACTGCACGCTAGACCGGCAATAGAGAAAGGGATGTGTGCTGCGACTCCAGGCCCCGTGATTTGCAGCACCCCCCATGGCTCCAAGTATACTTGCAAAACACAGATGGGGGTTCAGAGACATGCCCCTGTGAGATGTGGATACGCATCCCTACGGTAGCAACCATACCCCTGTGACGCCAGGGATGTTTGGAATGTTTTAGAGACCCAGTCCATCCCAGTCTGTGCACCTTACTGCAGTACATACTAATGGGTTCATTTACTAAGCATGGACTTCATGAAGTTGGGTACACACTGGAGCGACAAGCATTAGTTCCTATGCTGGAGCAAATGTCCTTGAAACCATAGTCTATGTACACATTATAACAAGTTTTATGAAGGACAGACATTGCTCCAGTGTGTACTCAGCTTAAAACCCGGCATTTCTGATAATGTTACCTGCCCACAGATGGGAATGCTTTAGCTAGCCGTGTTTTGCTAGTAAAATGGTCCTTTTAGAATTTCGGCCATTAAACACGATCAGAAGCACTGGTTTTAGAAATCAACGCTTGGTAAATAAATCCCTAAAGCGATTCAATATATGTCAGCACCAACAAGAGCATCACAGAGCTTAATTCCCTGATATCGAGGAAGTGCAAAACATATGGCGTTACATTTGTGTTGAAGCAACAGAGCATTACCTATTCCCGACTGGCCCTCTCTCTTTCAGGACTGTTCTCATGAGACTGCAGGAGTCGTTACTAATTTAACTAAGCCAGCCAGTAACCTGGGAACCACATTGCTCCATTACCTGTGAGCTCTGTGTGCAGTGCCAAAAGCATCATTGACGTAGATGTCTCCAAGTTTAGACAGAGATGCTCGGAAAGCTTCTACTTTTGCAGCGTCAGCTTTAACCTGAAAATGACAAAAGGGAAATATTTTATATACAACAGTAGAGCAAATAGTTTATATGGACAAATAGGGGAATAATATTTTGTTAATATTGCTGGTCTGCCCAATTTAAGTGGAGTACATACAATGGGTACTATGATAATTACGAATTAATTTAAAATAAGTTATATAGGATTAATAACCTGTAGCACTTTTAATGTACAAGAGACCAATAAAAAATAAGATTTTAATCACCGGTAAATCTATTTCTCGTAGTCCGTAGTGGATGCTGGGAACTCCGTAAGGACCATGGGGAATAGCGGGCTCCGAAGGAGGCTGGGCACTCTAGAAAGATTTATGACTACCTGGTGTGCACTGGCTCCTCCCACTATGACCCTCCTCCAAGCCTCAGTTAGGACACTGTGCCCGGACGAGCTGACATAATAAGGAAGGATTTTGAATCCCGGGTAAGACTCATACCAGCCACACCAATCACACCGTATAACTCGTGATACTATACCCAGTTAACAGTATGAATATAACTGAGCCTCTCAACAGATGGCTCAACAATAACCCTTTAGTTAGGAAATAACTATATACAAGTATTGCAGACAATCCGCACTTGGGATGGGCGCCCAGCATCCACTACGGACTACGAGAAATAGATTTACCGGTGAGTAAAATCTTATTTTCTCTGACGTCCTAGTGGATGCTGGGAACTCCGTAAGGACCATGGGGATTATACCAAAGCTCCCAAACGGGCGGGAGAGTGCGGATGACTCTGCAGCACCGAATGAGAGAACTCCAGGTCCTCCTCAGCCAGGGTATCAATTTTGTAGAATTTTGCAAACGTGTTTGCCCCTGACCAAGTAACAGCTCGGCAAAGTTGTAAAGCCGAGACCCCTCGGGCAGCCGCCCAAGAGGAGCCCACCTTCCCTGTGGAATGGGCTTTCACTGATTTAAGATGCGGCAGTCCAGCCGCAGAATGCGCCTGCTGAATCGTGTCACAGATCCAGCGAGCGATAGTCTGCTTAGAAGCAGGAGCACCCAGCCTGTTGGGTGCATACAGGATAAATAGCGAGTCAATTTTCCTGACTCTAGCCGTCCTGGAAACATAATTTTTCAAGGCCCTGACTACGTCCAGTAACTTGGAATCCTCCAAGTCCCTAGTAGCCGCAGGCACCACAATAGGTTGGTTCAAGTGAAAAGCTGATACCACCTTAGGGAGAAACTGGGGACGAGTCCTCAATTCTGCCCTATCCATATGGAAAATCAGATAAGGACTTTTATATGACAAAGCCGCCAATTCTGATACACGCCTGGCCGAAACCAAGGCCAATAACATGACCACTTGCAACGTGAGATATTTTAGATCCACGGTTTTTAGTGGTTCAAACCAATGTGATTTTAAGAAACTCAACACCACGTTGAGATCCCAAGGTGCCACTGGAGGCACAACCGGGGGCTGAATATGCAGCACTCCTTTTACAATGTCTGAACTTCAGGTACTGAAGCTAATGCTTTCTGGAATAAAATCGACAGAGCCGAGATCTGTATCTTAATGGAGCCTAATTTTAGGCCCATAGACACTCCTGCTTGTAGGAAATGCAGAAATCGACCTAGTTGAAATTCCTCTGTTGGGGCCTTTTTTTTTTTTTTTTTGGCCTCACACCAAGCAACATATTTCCGCCATATGCGGTGATAATGTTTTGAAGTTACATCTTTCCTGGCTTGAATCAGCGTAGGAATGACTTCCTCCGGAATGCCCTTTTCCTTTAGGATCCGGCGTTCAACCGCCATGCCATCAAAACGTAGCCGCGGTAAGTCTTGGAACAGACAGGGCCCCTGCTGCAGCAGGTCCTGTCTGAGCGGCAGAGGCCATGGGTCCTCTGATATATTTTCTTGAAGTTCTGGGTACCAGGCTCTTCTTGGCCAATCCGGAACCACAAGTATCGTTCTTACTCCTCGCCTTCTTATTATTCTCAGTACCTTTGGTATGAGAGGCAGAGGGGGGGGGGACACATAAAACGACTGGTACACCCACGGTGTTACCAGAGCGTCCACAGCTATCGCCTGAAGGTCCCTTGACCTGGCGCAATATCTTTTATAGCTTTTTGTTGAGGCGGGACGCCTTCATGTCCACCTGTGGCCTTTCCCAATGGTGTACAATCCTTTGGAAGACTTCTGGATGAAGTCCCCACACTCTCGGGTGGAAGTCGTGTCTGCTGAGAAGATCTGCTTCCCAGTTGTCCACTCCGGGAATGAACACTGCTAACAGTGCTAACACATGATTTTCCGCCCATCGGAGAAACCTTGTGGCTTCTGCCATCGCCATCCTGCTTCTTGTGCCGCCCTGTTGGTTTACATGGGCGACTGCCGTGATGTTGCCCGATTGGATCAGGACCGGCTGGTTTTGAAGCAGAGGCCTTGCCTGACTCAGGGCATTGTAAATGGCCCTCTGTTCCAGAATATTTATGTAGGGAAGTCACCTGACTTGACCAAAGTCCCTGGAAGTTTCTTCCCTGTGTGACTGCCCCCCAGCCTCAAAGGCTGGCATCCATGGTCACTAGGACCTAGTCCTGTATGTCGAACCTGCGGCCCTCTTGAAGATGGGCACTCTGCAGCCACTACAGTAGAGATAACCCTGTCTCCAAGGACCAGGGTATCAGCCTAATGCATCTGAAGATGCGACCCGGACCACTTGTCTAACAGGTCCCCCTGAAAAGTTCTTGCATGGAACCTGCCGAATGGGATTGCTTCGTAGGAAGCTAACATTTTTCCCAGGACTCGCGTGCAATGATGCACCGATAACTGTTTTGGCTTCAGGAGGTCTCTGACTAGAGATGACAGCTCCTTGGCTTTCTCCACCGGGAGAAACACTTATTTCTGGTCTGTGTCCAGAACCATCCCCAGGAACAGTAGACGTGTCGTAGGAACCAGCTGTGACTCTGGACTGTTTAGAATCCAACCGTGCTGTTGTAGCACTTTCCAAAATAGTGCTACCCCGACTAGCAACTGCTCCTTGGACCTCGCCCTTATAAGGAGATTGTCGAAGTATGGGATAATTAAAACTCCCCTTTTTCGAAGGAGTATCATCATTCCGGCCATTACCTTGGTAACACCCTCGGTGCCATGTACAGTCCAAACGGCAGAGTCTGGACTTGGTAATGGTAATCCTGTACCACAAATCTGAGGTACTCCTGACGAGGATAGTAAATAGGGACATGCAGGTAAGCATCCTTGATGTCCCGGGATACCATGTAATCCCCCTCGTCCAGGCTTGCAATAACCGCCCTGAGCGATTCCATCTTGAACTTGAATTTTTTTATGTATGTGTTCAAGGATTTTAAATATAAAGAAGGGTCACACCGAACCATGCGGTTTCAGTACCCCAAACCGTGTGGAATAGTAACCCCGTCCTTGTTGAAGTAGGGGCACCTTAAGTATTACCTGCTGGGAATACAGCTTATTAATTGCCTCTAGCACAGCCTCCCTGCCTGAGGGAGTTGTCGGCAAGGCATATTTGAGGAAACGGTGGGGGGGAAGACATCTCGAATTCCAGCTTGTACCCCTGAAATACTACTTGAATGAAACAGGGATCCACCTGTGAGCGAGCCCACTGATCGCTGAAATTTTTGAGACGGCCCCCCACCGTACCTGGCTACACCTGTGGAGCCCCCGCGTCATGCTGTGGACTCAGAGGAAGCGAGAGAAGAATTATGATTCTGGGAACAGGCTGACTGGTGCAGCTTTTTCCCTCTTCCCTTGTCTTTGTACAGAAAGGAAGCGCCTTTGACCCGCTTGCTTTTCTGAAGCCGAAAGGACTGTACCTGATAATACAGTGCTTTCTTAGTCTGTGAGGAAAACGGAGGTAAAAATATTTCTTCCCAGCTGTTGCTGCGGATACGAGGTCCCAGAGACCATCCCCAAATAATTCCTCACCCTTATAAGGCAGAATCTCTATGCGCCTTTTAAGGTCAGCATCACCTGTCCAGTGACAGGTCTCTAATACCCTCCGGACAGAATGGACATTACATTCATTTTGGATGCCAGCCGGCAAAATATCCCTCTGTGCATCTCTCATATATAAGACGACGTCTTTAATATGTTCTCATGTTAGCAAACTAGTATGTTTGACAGGGTCACCGACCACGCTGCAGCAGCACGCTCTGCAGGTTTCAGTCTAGTACCTGAGTGTGTAAATACAGACTTCAGGATAGCCTCCTGCTTTTTATCAACAGGTACCTTCAAAGTGGCCGTTCCTAAAACGGCAGTGCCACCTATTTTGACAACCGTGTGAGCGCCTTATCCACCCTAGGGGATATCTCCCAGCGTAACTTATCCTCTGGCGGGAAAAGGTACGCCATCAGTAACTTTTTAGAAATTACCAGTTTCTTATCAGGGGGAACCCACGCTTTTCACACACTTCATTCATTCATCTGATGGGGGAACAAAACACTGCCTGCTTTTTCTCCCCAAACATAAAAACCCCATTTTTAGAGGTTAATGTCAGAAATGTGTAACATTTTTTTTTTTTTTTTTTTTTTATTGCCGGGATCAAGTCACGGATGTTCCTAGTGGATTGTGTATATGTCTCAACCTTGTCGACACTGGAGTCAGACTCCGTGTCGACATCTGTGTCTGCCATCTGAATGAGCGGGCGTTTTTGAGCCCCTGATGGCCTTTGAGACGCCTGGGCAGGCCACGGGCTGAGAAGCCGGCTGTCCCACAGCTGTTACGTCATCCACCCTTTTATGTAAGGACTTGACACTGTCGGTTAATACCTTTTACCTAACCATCCACAGGGGGCGACATCACATTTATCGGCATCTGCTCCGTCACTATATAAGCCTCCTCCTCAAAACATGTCGACACAGCTGTACCGACACACCGCACACACACAGGGAATGCTCTGACTGAGGACAGGACCCACAAAGCCCTTTGGGGAGACAGAGAGAGTATGCCAGCACACACCAGAGCGCTTTATAATGAGGGGATTAACACTATAACTGAGTGAATTTTCCCCCATAGCCGCTTGTATATACAATATTGCGCCTAAATTTAGTGCCCCCCCTCTCTTTTTTTACCCTTTGAGCCTGAAAACTACAGGGGAGAGCCTGGGGAGCTTTCTTCCAGTTGCACTGTGAAGAGAAAATGGCGCCAGTGTGTCTGAGGGAGATAGCTCCGCCCCTTTTCCGCGGCCTATTCTCCCGCTTTTTTCTGTATTCTGGCAGGGGTATTTACCACATATATAGCCTCTGGGGCTATATATTGTGGTATTTTTGCCAGCCGGTGTTTTTATTGCTGCTCAGGGCGCCCCCCCCCAAGCGCCCTGCACCCTCAGTGACCGGAGTGTGAAGTGTGTATGAGGAGCAATGGCGCACAGCTGCAGTGCTGTGCGCTACCTTGGTGAAGACTGATGTCTTCTGCCGCCGTTTTTCCGGACCTCTTCTTGCTTCTGGCTCTGTAAGGGGGACGGCGGCGCGGCTCCGGGACCGAACACCAAGGACTGGGCCTGCGGTCGATCCCTCTGGAGCCAATGGTGTGCAGTAGCCTAAGAAGCCCAATCCGGCTGCAAGCAGGCGAGTTCGCTTCTTCTCCCCTTAGTCCCTCGCTGCAGTGAGCCTGTTGCCAGCAGGTCTCACTGAAAATAAAAAACCTAAATCTATACTTTCTTTCTAAGGGCTCAGGAGAGCCCCTAGTGTGCATCCAACCTTGGCCGGGCACAAGATCTAACTGAGGCTTGGAGGAGGGTCATAGTGGGAGGAGCCAGTGCACACCAGGTAGTCATAAATCTTTCTAGAGTGCCCAGCCTCCTTCGGAGCCCGCTATTCCCCATGGTCCTTACGGAGTTCCCAGCATCCACTAGGACGTCAGAGAAATAGGATTAATACCTACTGGTAAATCCTTCTCATAGTCCATAAGGGATATTGGGGGAAACTAGTACGACAGGGTATAGACTGTGTCCAAAGGAGCCAGTGCACTTCAAAATTTCTTCAAATGGGTGTGCTGGCTCCTCCTCTCTATGACCCCTCCCACAGGCAGTTATAGGTAAAAACGTGCCCGAAGGAGAATGGACATATATGGAGAGAAGGAACATGACAACAGAAAAGGTGGTGAGAGTTACACACCAGCACACCATTAACATACAACAACCAGCAACGGCTGGTAACAGCAACAACTGAACAGGCAACTATAGAACAAGAACCTGCAGAAAATTCCAAACACTGAGGCAGGCGCCCAATATCCCTTATGGACTATGAGAAAAGGATTTACCGGTAGGTATTGAAGAGGATTTTGGTACTTACCGATAAATCCATTTCTCTGAAACCTCTAGGGGACCATGGAGTCCTATACAGTAGGGGTGTGAAGCTTGCAACCGGAGGTGTGGCACAATTTAAAAATTAGCATTGTCATCCTATTTTCTCTAGTACCCATAAGGGATATTGGGGGAAACTAGTACGATGGGAACATCCCAAAACGTCCAGAACGGGTGGGAATGTGTGGAGACTGTTGCAACACCCCCTGCCCAAACTAGGTATCCTCTTTGGCCAGGGTATCAAATTTGTAGAAATTCAAAAAGTGTTCTTCACCCGACTAGGTAGCAGCTCAGTATAGTTGCCCCAGTAAGACTGTCCGCTCCCTATTACACAGTAAACACAATTATTGTCCTAGATAGGATCAGGATAGTGTACACAAGTGGCTCTCCCCTTTGTTACACCCTGTACCACATTTCCAGCGTGTCTGAGGATCAGGAAGTGCTGTGTGTGCTGTAGTAAGCAGAGGAAGGCGCCAAAACACCTCAGGTCCCGCTCCGAGGTAGCTCTGCCCCCTCCTATGGCACTGGAGTTCCATCCATAGATTATACTAGCAATAGTCTCCTTTTTAGCTTAACACATCACCCAAGTGCTAGTCAAACCCTTTTGTGCCAGTTCTATACGGGGGATCCTAGCGGGATCCCCCCGGGAGGGTTCCATGCGGCACACCCGTGGTCAGCAGCACTTTGGACTGTGGGACTCCCCTAGCGGGGCCCCCGGTTTGCACTCCCCACCGTTAGGGGTGTGTGGCGTGCTACGGCTGTGACAACAAAGGAGCAGTGCCCCACTGAACAACAACCCCTCAGGACTGTGATCCTGCTGCAAGGATGCAGCTATGCACCTCCCCCCACCCCCCAGTTAACCAGGTGGTGAGTATATCCCAACTCACTCTGCACCTGAAAACCATTCTGAGCCAACCTACTCAGCTGTGGCCCCATGACCCACGTGCCTCAATATATACTCCACAGAATGATAGTGCCAAATGCCAGGGGATGACGTCTGACACCATCATTCTGATAAGTATACTTACATCATACCATGATTTATTAAGCCGCTATATTTCTGTGCCCAGTCTCCCCCTTTTGTACTTTTTCCAATATGCATTTTATTGTTGGATGCAATAGACCTTCTGGATAAAGATAATGCTTTCATCTATGGATGTGCCGGCTCTTGCATATTTCTCTGCCTAACTGCATATGTGCCTGTCACTCCTGCTTCACTACTAACGTGTAGTGTGTGCAGTCTGTCTAAAGTAGATATAGATAGTGCGAGTGTGACAACTAGAGAAAAAGCAAAACCAGTTTAAAGTTGAAGCATTGTGTAATACAGACAGTACAAATACTACACTATGCTGAAGATTAAAGAAATAGGGCTCCCGACATTTTATTGTGTCATAATTCAGGGACTGCACCACTTAACAGATTTATTTACTACCTGTAATCTCTCAACATTCACTTAACGATAAAAATTGGAAGTGTGATCCATGGCTCACTGTAGTCTTACCTATAAATTATACAGATAAAAAGGAGCACTTCATCTATTCCTAAAATTCTCTAATTGAAAGAAAAAATATATATATCTATCATACATACACATTATATATTTTATTTTAGTGTTTATTTTTCAGTTTTTTTAAGAAGATATACACATTCAGCTGTGGGAACCTGCTACACTCTGTAAATAGCCAGTGTTTCAACTTAAAACCCCTGTCTATGTGCTAAGTGTTCTGTTAAAGAGTCCATTAAGCACAACATCTCCTAATGAAACTAACATTTCCTTTTTAAACAGGAGCGTGCATAGTACCCTTAAGAGAAGCAGGATTAATCTACTATAGTGAGGACTGATGAGGAAAGCAGTACGATCAGGTCCCTTGATATGTATTAGTAAAACCTCAGTTCACACAGCGGCTCTCCCATTTCAGTCAGTAAAGGTCATCCAAGTATAGGTCAGCGTTCAGCAAGCTGTACAGTAAGTGAAACACTCAGGAACAGTGTTAAACCAAGTCAGTTATGCTTAAAATAGACAGCAGCCAAAAGGCCTCTCCTTTCTGACCTTCAGTAAAATGTCAGAGGTCATACACCCTACAGATCATGTCCTAATAATCCCTGAGCGAACATTTAGCAAGGATAAACTCACAGATCACTTGTGTCTATTCTATGGAAGAGTACGCATTTTGAACCAAATAATATGAATAGTAAGGAGGTGATAAGATATACAGAGTGAGCCAAAAATCCTCAGATTTTAAAAGGTTAAAAAAAATAAAAAGGCATGGTAAATGCAATTCGACATTATAGTACATAATCCAATAGTGCATGGAATACAGTTTATTTTCAGTTGGGTTTGAAAAAGATCGTCCAGATGGAGGCTTTCATTCGGAATACACATTTGTAGTCGATTTCTGAAGTCTTTCCCCACTTATCGGGTCATTTCCAACTTTATCGCTACAATTTTATGACAAAACTCACTTTTGTCTGGCTACGCTGACCAGCAGAATGTTCGTTATTGGGCAGAAAACAATCCGCAACAGCTTCATGATAGAGGCCTCTACACAGCAAACAGTTCTACAAACATCGACCAAGAACCATTAATGAAGGCTGCTATACGCCAAGAAATTATGATACCCTATTCAAAGCCAACTGAAAATTTGTGTATTCCATGTCCCTTTAGATTTACTAAAATTTGGAAAAGCATTTACCATGCCTTTTTTGCTAACCTTTAAATCTGGGAGTTTTTTTTTTAATTTTTTTTTGCATCAACCTGTAGCTTACATATTAAAGGGTGGTGGGGGTGGGTCAAGGGGCTGTAATAGGTATCATGCACCATTTTGCAGAGATTGTTTTATTGCAGTCTCTTACCTTGTTACCAGCTGCATCTTTGCCCTTTCCCTCTTCTTCCACATGAAACCTCAAGTTCTCCAGGAGCAGGACTGTCCCGGGGGCTGGATTGGCGCATGCTGCTTCTACTTCTGCTCCCACGCAGTCCTTCAGGAACACTACCTCCCTGCATACAAAGCACTAATCAGGACTTCAAACCTTCTTTATTACCATGCTCACCCTCACTAAGTATTACATGTCACACTACCTCTGCACACAGCAAAATCTGATTCATTAAGACCATTTCCACATATTATTGGAGTGCTAATAGGATATCACCCCTTAATCTACTCTAGAACTTGTAATGCACATAGGTTTGTTTTCTGTGGCTCAGTTAAATCTAGAGCAGTTGCTGTAATTTTATTTGCTTTGTTCACTTTACCTTTGCCTTACGGTCAGGAACCAACTATTAAAAAAAGGCACAATTCTATATAGTTCCTTCCTTTCACAAACTACTTGGCAAATCTGCTGCAAATCTTGTGAAACAGTCAGTTACAGATGTGCAGCTGTTGTCTGATATCCGGTCAGTATGCCAGCTTGACACTGGAAGTACAGCCTGGCTGCTCTCCAGTGTAGCGCGCATGTTTTGGCATATCAGTGCGAGGGGAAAAAGAAATATTTCTGAACACAATGACATCCTTCCACCTGCTTTGCTGGGCACTATGGATATTTCACTGCTTAGTAACAAAGGCATGCTTCCTTTTTGTGTCGCATAAATAAATTAATTATTGGAGTGAGTCAATGATGTAACTCTTTTCGCCATCATGGTAAAGTTCTGTGGACTTAACACACTATTTTATTTTATTAAGAAATCTTTAGGTTTAGAAAGCAGCATGTAATATGAACGTTTATGCCAGCTCCAAAAAAAATAAAAATAAAATTCTATTATATCATATTATACTTCTATATAAAAATATGGAAAAAAAATAAAAATAAAAACCACCAGTAACAGCTTGTCCAGAATTTAGATGGCCCAGGAGGGATGTTTTATATTTTGAGATTCATTGTAGCTTATTGCTAGATCATATTTTCTACCTTGATGTTCTCCTGCAATTCAATTATTTCCTCTTTGGGCCAAATTCAATTAGTCAGGTACACAGGGTTTGGGGGGGGGGTCACTCTACTTCTCTTCCCAGCAGTTGCTATTGTCTGTAGCCGCCGGGTCGCCCGCCCTGCCATGCTAATCGATTAGCAATGATTGGCAGCACAGCAAACACTATATGAGAGTGTGGATATATGAGAGTGCAGATGGATCTTCTGGTACTGCTGAGAGCTGCAGCAAGTTTCTCTTTCCTGCAGCTGCAAACACTGTACCTGACTGGTCGCAACCTGTGCGATCAGGTCAGATAAAGCACTTGCTGGTGTGGTCACATCTGATGCAACCATGCCAGGCAAGTGGCTAAACATGTCCTTAACTTGAAGCCTTGTGTGAAGACACACACATTTTGTCTACCCATATTCCATCATGCAATGAGCATATTCTAATTATGTATATTTGTTATCTGGTCTGTACAATTAGTACATATGCTGTCCTTCTGCCTTTGTACAGAGCTATGGAACACTCACTGCACCTTATGAACAATAACTTGTTGATAAGGTCCAACAATCTGCCATGCTTTACAGTGTTTAAACAGAGAACATTACAAAGATGTAGATGAACAGGAAAAATATTTGACATTCATTACGAGTTCTAGGCAAAACAAATTTTTAATTTTCGTTTAAATTATGAAAAACAGTTCTTGCTGCAAAAAATAAGATTTTACTCACCGGTAATTCTATTTCTCGTAGTCCGTAGTGGATGCTGGGAACTCCGTAAGGACCATGGGGAATAGCGGCTCCGCAGGAGACTGGGCACAACTAAAGAAAGCTTTAGGACTACCTGGTGTGCACTGGCTCCTCCCTCTATGACCCTCCTCCAGACCTCAGTTAGGATACTGTGCCCAGAAGAGCTGACACAATAAGGAAAGGATTTGGAATCCCGGGTAAGACTCATACCAGCCACACCAATCACACCGTATAACTCGTGATACTATACCCAGTTAACAGTATGAAATATAACTGAGCCTCACTAACAAGTGGCTCATAACAACCCTTTAGTTAGGCAATAACTATATACAAGTATTGCAGACAATCCGCACTTGGGATGGGCGCCCAGCATCCACTACGGACTACGAGAAATAGATTTACCGGTGAGTAAAATCTTATTTTCTCCGACGTCCTAGTGGATGCTGGGAACTCCGTAAGGACCATGGGGATTATACCAAAGCTCCCAAACGGGCGGGAGAGTGCGGATGACTCTGCAGCACCAAATGAGCAAACTCAAGGTCCTCCTCAGCCAGGGTATCAAACTTGTAAAAGTGTTTGAACCCGACCAAGTAACAGCTCGGCCAAGTTGTAAAGCCGAGACCCCTCGGGCAGCCGCCCAAGAAGAGCCCACTTTCCTCTTGGAATGGGCTTTTACAGATTTAGGGTGCGGCATTCCAGCCGCAGAATGTGCAAGTTGAATCGTGCTACAGATCCAGCGAGCAATAGTCTGCTTAGAAGCAGGAGCACCCAGCTTGTTGGGTGCATACATGATAAATAGCGAGTCAGTTTTCCTGACTCCAGCCGTCCTGGAAACATATTTTCAAGGCCCCGACTACGTCCAGTAACTTGGAGTCCTCCAAGTCCCAAGTTGCCGCAGGCACCACAATAGGTTGGTTCACATGAAAAGCGGATACCACCTTGGGAAGGAATTGGGAATGAGTCCTCAATTTAGCCCTATCCATATGAAAAATCAGATAAGGACTTTTGCATGACAAAACAGCCAATTCTGATACACGCCTGGCAGACGCCAAGGCCAACAGCATGACCACTTTCCACGTGAGGCATTATAGCTCTACGGATTTAAGTGGCTCAACCCAATGCGACTTCAGGAAATCCAAAACCACGTTGAGATCCCACGGTGCCACTGGAGGCACAAACGGGGGCTGAATATGCAGCACTCCCTTAACAAAAGTCTGAACTTCAGGCAGTGAAGCCAGTTCTTTTTGGAAGAAAATGTACAGAGCCGAAATCTGGACCTTAATGGAACCCAATTTTAGGCCCATAGTCACTCCTGACTGTAGGAAGTGCAGAAATCGACCCAGTTGAAATTCCTCCGTTGGGGCCTTCCTGGCCTCACACCAAGCAACATATTTTCGCCATATGCGGTGATAATATTTTGCAATCACATCTTTCCTAGCCTTAATCAGCGTAGGAATGACTTCCTCTGGAATGCCTTTTTCCTTTAGGATCCGGTGTTCAACCGCCATGCGATCAAACACAGCCGCGGTAAGTCTTGGAACAGGCAGGGCCCCTGCTGCAGCAGGGGCCATGGGTCCTCTGAGATCATTTCTTGAAGTTCTGGGTACCAAACTCTTCTTGGCCAATCCGGAACCACGAGTATAGTTCTTACTCCTCTCCTTCTTATTATTCTCAGTACCTTGGGTATGAGAGGCAGAGAAGGGAACACATACACCGACTGGTACACCCACGGCGTTACCAGAGCGTCCACAGCTATCGCCTGAGGGTCCCTTGACCTGGCGCAATATCTTTTTAGCTTTTTGTTGAGGCGGGACGCCATCATGTCCACCTGTGGCCTTTCCCAATGGTGTGTACAATCATTTGGAAGACTTCTGGATGAAGTCCCCACTCTCCCGGGTGGAGGTCGTGCCTGCTGAGAAAGTCTGCTTCCCAGTTGTCCACTCCGGGAATGAACACTGCTGACAGTGCCAACACATGATTTTCCGCCCATCGGAAAATCCTTGTGGCTTCTGCCATCGCCATCCTGCTTCTTGTGCCACCCTGTTGGTTTACATGGGCGACCGCCGTGATGTTGTCTGACTGGATCAGCACCGGCTGGTGTTGAAGCAGGGGTCTAGCCTGACTTAGGGCATTGTGAATGGCCCTTAGTTCCAGAATATTTATGTGTAGGGAAGTATCCTGACACGACCATAGTCCTTGGAAGTTTCTTCCCTGTGTGACTGCCCCCCAGCCTCGAAGGCTGGCATCCGTGGTCACCAGGACCCAGTCCTGTATGCCGAATCTGCGGCCCTCTAGAAGATGAGTACTCTGCAGCCACCACAACAGCGACACCCTGGCCCTTGGAGACAGGGTTATCAGACGATGCATCTGAAGATGCGACCCGGACCACTTGTCCAACAGATCCCACTGGAAGATCCTTGCATGGAACCTGCCGAATGGTATTTCTTCGTAAGAAGTTACCATCCTTCCCAGGACTCGCGTGCATTGATGCACTGACACCTTATTTATTTTAGGAGGTCTCTGACTAGAGATGACAACTCCTTGGCCTTCTCCTCCGGGAGAAACACTTTCTCCTGTTCTGTGTCCAGAACCATACCCAGGAACAGTAGACGCGTCGTAGGAACCAGCTGCGACTTTGGAATATTCAGAATCCAGCCGTGCTGTTGTAGCACTTCACGAAATAGTGCTACTCCGACCAACAACTGCTCCGTGGACCTCGCCTTTATAAGGAGATCGTCCAAGTACGGGATAATTATAACTCCCTTTTTTCGAAGGAGTATCATCATTTCGGCCATTACCTTGGTAAATACCCTCGGTGCCGGGGACAGACCAACGGCAACGTCTGGAATTGGTAATGACAGTCCTGTACCACAATTTTGAGGTACTCCTGGTGAGGAGGGTAAATGGGGACATGCAGGTAAGCATCCTTGATGTCCAGTGATACCATGTAATACCCTTCGTCCAGGCTTGCAGTAACCGCCCTGAGCGATTCCATTTTGAACTTGAACCTTCATATATAAGTGTTCAAGGATTTCAATTTTAGAATGGGTCTCACCGAACCGTCTGGTTTCGGTACCACAAACATTGTGGAATAGTAACCCCGGCCTTATTGAAGGAGGGGTACCTTGATTATCACCTGCTGGAATTACAGCTTGTGAATTGCCGCCAGTACTACCTCCCCTCGAGGGCAGCAGGCAAGGCTGATTTGAGGTAACGGCGAGGGGGAGTCGCCTCGAACTCCAGCTTGTATCCCTGTGATACTACTTGCAGAACCCAGGGATCCACCTGTGAGCGAGCCCACTGGTCGCTGAAGTTCCAGAGACGCGCCCCCACCGCACCTGGCTCCACCTGTGGAGCCCCAGCGTCATGCGGTGGACTCAGAGGAAGCGGGGGAAGATTTTTGATCCTGGGAACTGGCTGTCTGGTGCAGCTTTTTCCCTCTTCCCTTGTCTCTGTGCAGAAAGGAAGCGCCTTTGACCCGCTTGCTTTTCTGAAGCCGAAAGGACTGTACTTGATAATACGGTGCTTTCTTAGGCTGTGAGGAAACCTGAGGTAAAAAAATTTCTTTCCCAGCTGTTGCTGTGGATACGAGGTCCCAGAGACCATCCCCAAACAATTCCTCACCCTTATAAGGCAGAATCTTCATGTGCCTTCTAAAGTCAGCATCGCCTGTCCACTGCCGGGTCCCTAATACCCTCCTGGCAAAATGGCCATTGCATTAATTCTGGATGCCAGCCGGCAAATATCCCTCTGTGCATCCCTCATATATAAGACGACGTCTTTAATATGCTCTATGGTTAGCAAAATAGTATTCCTGTCCTGACAGGGTAATAGACCACGCTGCAGCAGCACTATCCATGCTGAGGCAATTGCAGGTCTCAGTATAGTACCTGAGTGTGTATATACAGACTTCAGGATAGCCTCCTGCTTTTTATCAGCAGGCTCCTTCAAAGTGGCCGTATCCTAGGACGGCAGTGCCTTTTTTGACAAACGTGTGAGCGCCTTATCCACCCTCTGGCGGGAAAGGGTACGCCATCAGTAACTTTTTAGAAATTACCAGTTTCTTATCGGGGGAACCCACGCTTCTTCACACACTTCATTCACTCATCTGATGGGGGAACAAAACACTGGCTGCTTTTTCTCCCCAAACATAAAACCCCTTTTTTGTGGTACTTGGGTTAATGTCAGAAATGTGTAACACATTTTTCATTGCCGAGATCATGCAACGGATGATCCTAGTGGATTGTGTATATGTCTCAACCTCGTCGACACTGGAGTCAGACTCCGTGTCGACCTCTATGTCTGCCATCTGAGGTAGCGGGCGTTTTTGAGCCCCTGATGGCCTTTGAGACGCCTGGGCAGGCGCGGGCTGAGAAGCCGGTTGTCCCACAGCTGTTACGTCATCCAGCCTTTTATGTAAGGAGTGGACACCGTCGGTTAATACCTTCCACCTATCCATCCACTCTGGTGTCGGCCCCACAGGGGTCGACATCACATTTATCGGCATCTGCTCCGCCTTCCACGTAACCTTCCTCATCAAACATGTCGACACAGCCGTACCGACACCGCACACACAGGGAAAGCTCTGACTGAGGACAGGACCCCACAAAGTCCTTTGGGGAGACAGAGAGAGAGTATGCCAGCACACACCAGAGCGCTATATAGTGCAGGGAATCACACTACCCACAGTGATTTTTCCCTTATAGCTGCTTGTATACACAATATTGCGCCTAAATTTAGTGCCCCCCCCTCTCTTTTTAACCCTTTGAGCCTGAAAACTACAGGGGAGAGCCTGGGGAGCTGTCTTCCAGCTGCACTGTGAAGAGAAAATGGCGCCAGTGTGCTGAGGGAGATAGCTCCGCCCCTTTTTTGGCGGACTTCTCCCGCTCTTTTAATCATAATGTGGCTGGGGTATTTTACACATATATAGCTTATTAGGCTATATTATGTGTGTTTGCCACTTTTAAGGTACTCTAATTGTTGCCCAGGGCGCCCCCCCCCCCCCCCCCCAGCGCCCTGCACCCATCCGTGACCGGAGTATGTGGTGTGCACAGGGAGCAATGGCGCACAGCCTTAATGAAGACCAAAGTCTTCTGCCGCCGATTTCCAGGACCATCTTCTTGCTTCTGGCTCTGCAAGGGGGACGGCGGCGCGGCTCCGGGACCGGACGACCGAGGCTGGGCCTGTGTACGATCCCTCTGGAGCTAATGGTGTCCAGTAGCCTAAGAAGCCCAAGCTAGCTGCAAGCAGGTAGGTTCGCTTCTCCCCCCTAAGTCCCTCGTAGCAGTGAGTCTGTTGCCAGCAGATCTCACTGAAAATAAAAAACCTAAAATATACTTTCTTTTCTAGGAGCTCAGGAGAGCCCCTAGTGTGCATCCAGCTCAGCCGGGCACAAGATTCTAACTGAGGTCTGGAGGAGGGTCATAGAGGGAGGAGCCAGTGCACACCAGGTAGTCCTAAAGCTTTCTTTAGTTGTGCCCAGTCTCCTGCGGAGCCGCTATTCCCCATGGTCCTTACGGAGTTCCCAGCATCCACTAGGATGTCAGAGAAATTATAAAAGTTTGCAATTCATACTGGAATACACATGTATAAATCAGCGACTAATTAATGTATTACCTTTTCAATAGGGCGTTAAGTTCCACAACTACTGGTGCTAGTGAGTACTTATCTGGCATTGGAACACCATCCGGTCTCCCCAGGTGGCTCATTAACACAACAGATTTTGCACCATGGTCTAGGCAGTGCTGGATGCTGGGGACAGCAGCCTTAATCCTGGAAAGGGGACAAAGCCAAAGACATCCATAGGTAATCATGAAAACCTCACATCAGCCATTACATATACCATAAGAAACACTGCTTGCTTTTATGCTTTGTGCACTTAAGATCCACTAACATGGCTGCCAGACGTCACACACAGACGCTGTGACCCGGACAGTGACGAGTAGCTCCCTACCAGCGCGCAGGAGCTGCACTGGCAGGGAGCTACTCCTCAGGTACAAAAGCATTGCCGCTGTGCGATGCTTTTGTACTTGTGCGGCAGGGCAGAGCCAGACATGTGAGGTGACTAGCCCTGTGCTGGGCGTCCCCCCCCACACGTCTGAGTAACTGATCGTAGCAGTGCTAAATTTGGTACGGCTACGATAAAACTATGAATTAGGCCCTCTAAATAAAAGCAAACAGTGAGGGACTCATTACCGCTATGTGTTGTATGCTGAAATACCAAATCAGAGGATACTAGCTTGAAATGATAATTGTAATGCCAATCTAGACTTTATCAATGTATAACATAAGCTTTAAAGGAAGAGACCAGTGGATGAGTTGTGTATGCGATACCGGCAGTTGGGACCCCGGCATTCCGGCAGCCATAATCCCGACGGGTGGGAAAGTACAGTAATCTTCCCCCCACAGCTTAACCCTAACCTCCACCCCCATCACACATTGTAGGAGCCAAATCTATCCTACCAGGACAGAAGAAAGCAAAAACAGAAGATGTGATGTCAATGTCCGTAACATTTCATCTTACCTTTGGTTGTTTGTAATCTGGTTATTTTTCATTGGAACATTGAAGTCAACCCTAAGGGTAAAGGAGAGAAAGATTTACACTTTATAAAGATACATCCTTTACAAGCCACATTGAGTTGTATTTTTAGGTTTTGTTGTGCAAACTACTTTATATCTCTGTACTGTATATCTGCATCTATGTTTTTTTACTGCTCGATTAACCAAATGGAAGAGGAGATGAAGAGCCTAATTCAGCATGGATCACAAAAGCGAACTCTCTCTCTCTCTCTAATGGGCAAAACCATGTGCACTGCAGGTGGAGCAGATGTAACATGTGCAGAAAGAGTTAGATTTGGGTGGGTTATATTGTTTCTGTGCAGGGTAAATACTCGCTGAAATCTAAATTGCAGTGTAAAAATAAAGCAGTATGAACACACCCCACCCAAATCTAACTCTCTGCACGTTACACCTGCCCCAACTGCAGTGCACATGGTTTTTCCATTAGCTAATAAATTTGCTGCTGCGATCAGGTCTGAATTAGGCCCCATGTGCATTGTTTTTGATGTCTATTGCACATTAGAAAAAGATTTTGTTTTTGCAAGCCATACTGAATAAAGCTGGGCATACACTATACAATTATCTGGCAGATAATCTGTGGTTGGAATGAAAACAACTGACAATCATTTGCTCACAAACACTTGAAAATGGACAAAACCTGTCCGTGATTTAAAAATTTGTATAAATAACAGGTTGTCCATTTTCCAGTATTTGGTAGCAAATGGTCGATTGTCAGTTGCTCTCATCCATTACCAGGTTTTCATTCCAACCACAGATTATCTGCCATATTATGTGATACTGGGAGTCACAGCACACTACACTATTGGTTGTGAATTATATGAATCTCCATTGGGTTTTTGATTCCATAATTTCCACACTTTTATCCCTCCCGATTGGCCAGGCATTATTGGCTATGTACTCATAGTGGATGATCCACTTTTTACAGATGTTAATATCCCAGAGCAAAATTAATCCATTGATTGTTTGAGGCTAATTACTCGAATAAAAAAAATTAAAAAAAATGTACCCCTGATGAAGTCTGAGACGAAACGCGTTGGTTTATCGAATTTGTTGTGATCTGGCCTCCAATTTACAATTCTTGAAGGAAGAGTTCGCAAAATAAATATTTGTACATCTGCTCTTATTTGGACCACCACTGGATGTTAGTGTGGTTGAAATGTTTTATGGACAGTTTATCAATACAGTATCAGATGATTTTATAAATTAATACATTTTGCGTATTGGAACATTGTTTGTTTTCCTAAACAAGATTGTGTGCGACAGTAGGTCATTCTGTCACAAAAATAGGGGTGTTATAACAACCCCAAGTCGCCAATTACACAACAGACATACACTAACTCTGCTACTCTAGGGCACCGTGATTAAATAAGTTTGGGAACCACAGCATTCGAGGCAAACTTACAGGCACTCAGAGAATGTAGTAAAAAAATAAAATAAAATAAAAAAAAGGGGGGAGGGAGGATATAAAATAAATACATTGTGGAGCAGCATCTGCAAACTGCTTACCCAACACGTGCTGCAGTTGACCGAGGCTGTAAGAGGAAGGATTTGGTAGGCCATAAAAAAAAAAAAAAAAAAAAAAGAAGTTGAAGGGTTTTAAAATGGACAAAATAAAAAAAGATTTTAAACCTACTGATACATTTTTCTCCTAGTCCGTAGAGGATGCTGGGGAATCCGTAAGGACCATGGGGTATAGACGGGCTTCGCAGGAGACATGGGCACTATAAAGAAACTTTAGTATGGGTGTGCACTGGCTCCTCCCTCTATGCCCCTCCTGCAGACCTCCGTTAGAGAACTGTGCCCAGAGGAGACGGACGGTACGAGGAAAGGATTTGTGTGAACCCAAGGGCAAGATTCATACCAGCCCACACCATATAACCTGGAATATACGCATCCAGTTAACAGTATGAACAAACAGTATTAGGCAACGACTGATTTCAACTGTAACAAACCCTTATGTTAACAATAACTATATAAAAGCCTTACAGAATAGAGGCCGCACTGGGACGGGAGCCCAGCATCCTCTACGGACTAGGAGAAAAAGATTTACCGGTAGGTTTAAAATCTTATTTTCTCTTCTTACGTCCTAGAGGATGCTGGGGACTCCGTAAGGACCATGGGGTTTATACCAAAGCTCCAGACCGGGCAGTAGAGTGCGAACGACTCTGCAGCACCGACTGAGCAAACGCAAGATCCTCATCAGCCAGGGTATCATACTTATAGAACTTTGCAAAAAAGAGTTTGAACCCGACCAGGTAGCTGCTCGGCAAAGCTGTAATGCCGAGACGCCTCGGGCAGCCGCCCACGAAGAGCCCACCTTCCTAGTGGAATGGGCCTTTACAGAGTTTGGCAACGGCAATCCAGCTGTAGAATGCGCCTGCTGAATTGTGTTACAGATCCAGCGAGCAATAGACTGCTTTGAAGCGGGAGCGCCAAGTTTGTTGGCTGCATACAGGACAAACAGTGCCTCCGTTTTCCTAACCCTAGCCGTCCTGGCTACATAGAGGTTCTTGGAGTCCTCCAAGTCTTCCGTAGCCACAGGCACCACAATAGGCTGGTTCATATGAAATGATAAAACCACTTTGGGCAAAAATTGAGGACGAGTCCTCAACTCCGCTCTATCCATATGGAAAATCAGATAGGGGCTCTTGTGAGACAAAGCCGCCAATTCGGACACCCGCCTCGCAGATGCCAAGGCCAACAACATGACCACCTTCCAAGTGAGAAATTTTAATTCAACCGTCTGAAGCTGTTCAAACCAGTGAGTTTAGGAACCGCAAAACCACGTTAAGGTCCCAAGGTGCCACTGGGGGCACAAAAGGAGGCTGGATGTGCAGCACTCCCTTTACAAAAGTCTGGACTTCCGGAAGAGAAGCCAATTCCTTCTGAAAGAAAATAGATAGGCTCCATTAAAGTACAGATTTTGGTCCTAACTTCAGGCCCATATCCACTCCTAAATACAATGCACAAAATGGTAAGCTGCTCAGATTGTGATGTCACTCAGGTGCTAAAAAGGGAGAAAGTGGAGAAAACGGCCCAGATGGAAATCTTCCGTAGGAGCACTCTTGGCCTCACATCAAGATACATACTTCCTCCAGATACAGTGATAATGCTTCGCCGTCACCTACTTCCTAGCCTTTATCAGCGTAGGGATGACTACTTCCGGAATACCTTTCCCAGCTAGGATTTGGTGTTCAGCCGCCATGCCGTCAAACGTAACTGCAGTAAGTCTTGGAACATGCAGGGCCCCTGCTGCAACAGGTCCTCCCTGAGGGGGAAGAGGCCACGGATCTTCTGTTAGCATTTCCTGAAGATCTGAATACCAAGCCCTTTGAGGCCAATCTGGAACAATGAGTATTGTCTGCACGTTTTTTCATCTTAGGATTCTAAATATTTTTGAGATGAGGGGAAGAGGAGGGAACACATAGACCGACTGAAACACCCACGGTGTCACCAGGGCGTCCACCGCCACTGCCTGAGGGTCCCTTGACCTGGCACAATACCTCCGAAGCTTCTTGTTGAGGTGTGACGCCATCATAATCTACTTGAGGAAGTCCCCAATGTCTTGTTATCTCTGCAAAAACTTCTTGATGAAGTCCCCACTCTCCCGGATGGAGATAGTGTCTGCTGAGGAAGTCTGCTTCCCAGTTGTCCACACCCGGAATGAAGACTGCTGACAGAGCGCTTACGTGATTTTCTGCCCAGAAAAGAATTCTGGAGGCTTCCGCCATTGCCACTCTGCTCCTTGTCCCGCCTTGGCGGTTTACATGAGCCACGGCTGTGACGTTGTCTGATTGGATCAGAACCGGTAGGTCGTGAAGAAGACTCTCCGCTTTTCGTAGGCCCTCAATTCCAGTACGTTGGTGTAGACAAGCCTCCTGGCTTGGCCATAGTCCCTGAAAATTCCTTCCTTGTGCGACTGCTCCCCATCCTCGGAGGCTCGCGTCCGTGGTTATCAGAACCCAGTCTTGAATGCCGAACCTGCGACCCTCTAGAAGGTGAGCACTCTGCAGCCACCACAGGAGAGACACCCTGGCCCTGGGGGACAGGCTTATCTTCTGATGTATTTGTAGATGGGACCCGGACCACTTGTTTAGAAGGTCCCACTGAAAAGTCCTCGCATGGAACCTGCCGAAGGGGATGGCCTCGTAGGCTGCCACCATTTTTCTCAGAACTCGAGTGCATTGATGAACAGACACTCTTTTTGGTTTCAGCAGGCCTTTCACCATGTTCTGGAGGTCCTGGGCTTTTTCCATTGGGAGAAAAACCCTCTTCTGTTACGTGTCTAGAATCATGCCTAGGAATGATAGACAGGTCGTTGGAATCAATTGAGACTTTGGCAAATTTAGAATCCAAAACGTGCTGTTGTAGTACTCTCAGGGAGAGCGACACGCTTTTCAGCAATTGATCTCTCGATCTCGCTTTTATCAGGAGATCGTCCAATTATGGGGTAATTGTGACTCCCCGTCTGTGCAGGAGCACCATTATCTCTGCCATCACGTTGGTGAAAATTCTCGGGGCCGTGGAAAGCCCAAACGGCAACGTCTGAAACTGGTAATGACAGTCCTGTACAGCGAATCTCAGGTACTCCTGATGAAGGGGATATATGGGTACATGAAGGTATGCATCCTTTATGTCTAGTGACACCATAAAATCCCCCCCTTCCAGGCTGGCGATCACTGCCCGGAGCGATTCCATCTTGAATTTGAACTTTTTCAAGTACATGTTTAGGGATTTTAGATTTAAAATGGGTCTGACCGAGCCATCCACAAACAGGGTTGAATAGTACCCTTTCCCCTGTTGGACTGGGGGAACCTTGATAATCCCTTGCTGTTAACACAGCTTTTGAATTGCAGCCAACACTATTTCCCTCTCTGGGGGAGCAGCTGGCAAGGCCGACTTGAAAAATCGGCGAGGGGGCACCTCTTCGAATTCCAGTTTGTAGCCTTGGGACACAATTTCCAGCGCCCAAGGATCCACGTCTGACAGAACCCAGACCTGGAGGAAGAGTCGAAGCCGTGCCCCCACCAGTGCGGAATCCCTCAGTGGAGCCACAGCGTCATGCGGTGGATTTAGTGGAAGCCGGGGAGGACTTCTGCTCCTGGGTACTAGCCGTTGCAGGCGCTCTTTTCCCTCTACCCTTACCTCTGGCAAGAAAGGATGAGCGCCGACCTCTTCTGGACTTATGCGACCGAAAGGACTGCATCTGATATTGTGGAGTTTTCTTTTGCTGTGGGGGAACAAAAAGGCAAAAAGGTAGATTTACCTGCTGTAGCTGTGGAAACCAGGTCCGCGAGACCTTCCCCAAATAAAACCTCACCCTTGTAAGGTAAAACCTCCATATGCCTCTTTGAGTCGGCATCACCTGTCCATTGGCGGGTCCACAGGGCTCGCCTAGCCGAAATCGCCATGGCGTTGGCTCTCGAACCTAGTAGCCCAACATCTCTGAGCGTCTCTCATATATAAGACTGATTCTTTAATGTGACCCAAGATCAATAAAATGGTATCCCTGTCTAGGGTATCCACGTCAGCTGACAAGGTATCCGTCCAAGCTGCAACTGCGCTACGTACCCATGCCGATGCTATTGCCGGCCTGAGTAAAGCACCCGTATGTGTATAAATAGATTTTAAGGTAGTTTCCTGTCTGCAATCAGCAGGAACCTTGAGGGCTGCCGTGTCAGGAGACGGTAGCGCCACCTTCTTGGACAAACGCGTTAAAGCCTTGTCCACCCTGGGCGAGGACTCCCATCGTACCCTATCCCGTGCAGGAAAAGGATACGCCATAAGAATCCTCTTTGGAATCCTTTTTTTATGTAATAAAGTCACATTTGTATTTAACACATTCCACATGTCCAACCAATCAGGTGTCGGCGTTGCCGACGGAGACACCACCTCCTCAGATGAGCCTTCTGCTTCAGACATGCCGACACTCGAACCGACACCCCCAGGGATATATTTATATGGAGACAGTTCCCCAATAAGGCCCTTGGGGGGAGAGAAACGAAAGGGGGGGGGGAAGAGAGAAAAAGGCGGAGAAAGAATGCCAGCACACACCCAGCGCCAACTCACACTGTAAAATTCCCAGATAGATAGCATACATAATCTGTATAAAATACCTCACTGCGCCTTACAAATGCCCCCCCACCCCCCCTTTTCTGCCCTGTGTCACAGTGTTCAGCAGGGGAGAGTCCGGGGAGCCAGCTTCTCTGCAGTTCTCTATGGAGAAAATGGAGCTGGTTAGTGCTGTGGGATCAAGCTCTGCGCTCCCGGTGGCGGGCTCCGGTCCCGCTCAATTTTGTAATACTGGTGGGGGATTTTTAATATATACTGCCTCCGCAGCCTATATATGTACTAGCCAGTCCTAGAGGTACAATATTGCTGCCCAGGGCGCCCCCCTTGCGCCCATCCGTGCATTTTGTATGTGGGAGCAATGGCGCGCAGCATTACCTCAGTGAAGATCTGAAGTCTTCTTTCTTCTTATACTCACCCGGCTTTTCTTCCGGCTCTGTGAGGAGGACGGCGGCGCGGCTCTAGGACGAAAGGCGAGGGGAGACCTGCGTTCCGACTCCCTCTGGAGCTAATGGTGTCCAGTAGCCTAAGAAGCAGAGCCTATCACTTAATTAGGCCTGCTTCTCTCTCATCAGTCCCACGATGCAGGGAGACTGTTGCCAGCAGTGCTCCTTGAAAATAAAAAAACCTAACAATTCTTTCTTTCAGAGAACTCAGGAGAACTCCCTGTAATGCGCCCAGTCTCCTCTGGGCACAGAAACTAACTGAGGTCTGGAGGAGGGGCATAGAGGGAGGAGCCAGTGCACACCCATACTATTAGATTGTGTGTACACACACTACAAAATGAAATCTAGAAGAAAGGATTTTAATTACCTACCGGTATATTCAATTTAGTACCATGGTTATAGAGAGGTCCACTAGGAGCC